>NC_090448.1:224297665-224922665 GCF_031143425.1 Pleurodeles waltl | reverse complement strand
AAATTCCACAAATTTAATGTGCTTTCAACTTTTACTCTTTCAAGACCTATGAAGTTGTTCTGAGCCACAATCAGAAGCTCTGTAAGCACAACCCTGAGCCACTCTGTTGAATACTGTGGCACGATGACTCTCTTTAGCGGGCTCTGTATGTTATTTATTCCCTCCTTTCTACACATAAGCTTACATTTTCTGACACCTGGTTGATATCTGTCCTGCAGTGCTTCTGTTCACAACTTTCTTTGGTGAATTATATTTTTGGTTGATTGCGCTTTGTTAACCTGGTTGTTTCCACCTTCAGCATTAACGCTCTGTTGTAACTTTATTTTGCCTGGCAGTGCAGTACGTTTTAATATGGCCCTGGTCGTAGTTTCTTTATCAACGATGTGTAGACTTCTCAGTGAAGCTTTCTTTGTCTTCAAATGCATCACATTGGCTGGAGTTGCACTTTGACTCCACATATGCCAACTGTCGACTCATCACTATGACGAAGGCACATGTGGCATGCACGAGAAGTTTGCTTGGACCACGGCAAACTCTCTGGGAGAATACTGTCCTTCTTCATGTTACTTATCCTTTATCTTGTTGCAAGTTGTAGCATTCTCCCAAGCCTGGGCACCCACCTATGATAGTGCCACACATGAAGCCTGTACTTCACACATCTCTATTCCTCTGCGTGTACCAGTCAACTTCTACATTCTAAACCAAACTTTCCTTACATTCTATTCTAGTGATTACATCACACTGCAGTGGCGTCCGTTTAGAGCCAAAAAACGGTTCTGTCCTAAAACTTGCACGACACTACAAATACCACTCAAAATACAATTGCACACTGTGGAAAGCCAGAGCCCCTGGATGGTTGCACATTGGTAAACAATTTCCCAGTGAAGATGCCTGTTCCATTATACCCCCCTGAAGTATGGGGGTCTTCCATTTTACTCTAGCCCATTGTATGAACAAATCACTGACCATTTCCATGATAGAAAAGGGTCACAGAGCAGTTTTTAAATGCTTACAATCTATTGTGAATGTAGACATTCACAAAATCACAATAATAACCTACTCCTATAGCATCCATTTCCCATCTTTCTTGAGGTGTTACTTCAGCATAATTTTACACAGCCATGGCATACAAATACACTGGAAAAGATAGATTTACTCCTGCTGGATAGCCTTTTATGAATACCAAGCAAGCTTTAATCCTAACATATTTTGTTGTAAATGAACATTTATGGCTGAATAATCTTTGGTGAATCAGGCCCATTGGCCTTGACAGATGGCAATTGTTTATGTAAAACCACTGAACTAACAAAACACATACTGAAAAACATAAAATGTCATAATAGTGACCTTGCATAACTAACACCTTTCTGCAGGATAATCCCCAAACTTTTTGCCTTCACCCTCCTGTTTTCTGAACCTGTTTTGGTTGGCTTTTAGGACTCTGTGTACTTTACCACGGCTAACCAGTGCTAAATTTATTGTGCCCTCATGGTAGAATTTGCTTACACTCAATTGGCACATTTAATTTACTTGTAATCCCTAGTCGAGTGGTAATACTAGTACACAGGACCTGTAAATGAAATGCTACTATTGGGCCTGCAGCACTGATTGTGCCCCCCACTTTGCAGCCTGTGTATGTAGTTTTAAACTGCCATTTCGACCTGGCAAAATAAACCTTTTGCTAGATCTAAACATTACTTTTTAATACATATAAACACCCCTATGGTAGGCCCCAAACAGCCGAAAGGGCAGAGTGCAGTGTATTTAAAAAGTTCTACATGTACTTTTAACGTTTACTTGCCCTGGTAGTGACAAACTCATTCATTCATTCAAATCAATCTTTATTCGGATTTTACTCCACAAAAGATAAAACAATCTCTTTAAAATACTAATAAAATATACAGTAAGATACTTCAAAAGAAAAAACATTACTAATAGATAAATAAATAGATAAAAACTCTTACTACTACAGATTGAGGAATTATTCATTCTCATACTGAAGATTTTCTAAATACGACAGCTTTTTCCTTAATTCAATGGCATTTAGAATAAATTTGATCACTGCATCACAAAGCTTCTCTACAATAAAATAGTTTATTAGTAATAAATAAAGGTTTTAAAAATTGCTTCCTAGCATCGTGATAAAATGTACAAGATATAATAAAGTGCATTGTGGATTGTGCAAACTGGCCCACACAGGGGCACTTAGGTAGAATTTTGCTCCAAATCCTGACCTTTGGGAAAGCTATCAAAAAGTGTAGTGTTCTAAAGCGCATTCGAGTCAGATAAAATCTATCCTGAATGTTTGCTAATTTCAGCAAATAATTTGGCTTTAGCTCATTATTTTCAGTCATATAAAGTGCTACTGTTGTCTTCCTACATTCCCTATTTTCTCTGTCACAGACCCTCCATGCCATAAGTTGATCTTTCAGTTCTTTCTTGCTAAATTGAAGGATAATACCTGGATTGTCCAAATTTAGAACTAGATTTATGCCTTTCAACAAATCTTTTAGGTGCATGAACCATGGAATTCTATCCCAATATTCTAGCGTAAGGCAATCTTTAAGAATCTTTTGGGTAAAATGCGTCCCTTCTTAAGACCAAATACCATGCCAGGCCAACAACGCGTTGGTGTATATTAGATCTTCCACGTAAGGGCAACCCAACTCCTTGACGTATTCCTCTCCCTATCCTAAGACTTAGGGTACACTTGCCATTTCTTCCATATCTCACCCGTGCTGTTAAATGATTATATAATTGTGCCAAAAAACCTATTATATCTAAGAGTGCGCCCATGTCTGTCAAAACTTTCCACAGCTTAGCATGGTTCACCAAATCAAAGGCACTGCTAAGATCATCAAAACAGAGGAACATATGACCCTTCCTTGCTATTGTATATTTACTTATTATTAAATTAAGATTTATACATTGTTCCAGAGTACCAACCCCAGGCCTGAATCTCAATTGGGCCTCTGTGAGTATATGGTTTTTGGTTGCCCATAATTCTAATCTTTCTAGGAGTACTCTTCCCGACAGTTTGACGGAGGTATCTAAAAGTGAGGTTGGCCGATAGCATTTGGGGTCACCTCTATCTCCCTTTTGAAAATGGGGACAATTATGCTTTCAGTCCAAGATGTTAAAATGTATCCCTTTGTCACACTCAAAAAGACTTGGGTCAAAATAGGGCACCATAAATCGATGTATGTCAAGCATCTACTGGCACCCCATCAGGGCCTGGTGCCTTCCCTTTCAAACATCTTTCCATAGCAGATTTCACTTCTCCTATACTAACTGGTTTAAAAAAAGGTGACTTTATCTCAATTATCCCCCTATTTGATATGTGAGTAGTCAGATTATCTGGGTTAAAAATTGAGCCAAAATGTGAAAGCCATTCTGATGACGGGACATGTACTGTTATTTGGGGTACATCATTATTTTTTAGGAATGGTTGATTAATTGTTTTCCAAAATAAAGTACTATCTTTTAATGTTATTGCTTGCTCAAGATTAGCCCATGCCCTAGCTCTCAATTGTGCCTTCCTCGTCATTAGTGCAAGTTTGTAATTAGAACGTTTAATAATGACCTCTTCCCTGTTTCTTGGTAGAGCCTGCAGGGCTTGTTTTAATTCCTGGCTTGCTAGTGAACCGTTGTGATCAAACCACCCCACTTTTCCGCTCTTTTTGTTCCCCAATGTTCTCATTAGGCTTCCTGCAATGGCATTTCTAAGCTGGATAAAGGATCCTAAGATCTCATTTGGGCTTTGGTTATGTTCTGTACATGTAAGAATGTCCTGGTGGTGTCGTGTCACAACTTTTTTCATCACATCTATTTCATTTACCCCAGTCCATTTAATTACAATACCATTTTCCCTTCTTATTCCTATGTTCCTTGCCAATCGTTCACCTATATTAAAGGGTTTAGCCAATCTCAGAGTTAACAGCAAGGGATAATGATCACTATAGATGGTTGGCTCAATCTTCAGGGATTCGACCATGTCCATATTACTCTTGGACATTAATATATGGTCAATTAATGAGAAATGTCCTCTTCCTATAAATGATGGAAGCTTCATTCCTTTAGGTCCGTCTTGTTCCATCAATTCTAAATCATATCTAAATAATATCTCATTCAGTACAATTCCGTGATTGTTATGTAGAAAGTGCGATTGTGCGCTCCCCCCATCATCAACAAATCACATGTCTTTCCTATAGTATTCTGACATGCCCCAATATTGAAATCTCCAACCCATATTATTGTATAGCTTGAAGTTATATCATTTACAAAAGTTTGCAAATCTTCCTGAAGAGTCGATGCCACTACTCTATTGGTGCCATCGAATTTATTGTTGTAGTAGTTTATTAAAACAATCCCTAAAATTCCATCTATCCGAAGATATAAAAACTGATAATAAGGGGAATCAAGGGAGGATTTCACCAATGTATACGGTACCAATGTTGAGATCAATATTGCTAATCCTCCCTTTGCCCTTCCACTAGGTGAGGCGGAAGCTGGGGTGGAAAATATAGCATATCCTTCAATAAAAAAGGATCCTGTGTGCCAAGTCTCTTGTAGGCAGAATATATGTGATGAACTTATTGTGGTCTGCCATTCCTTCTCAACCATTTTCGTTTTTACTCCAGCTATATTCCATGACATGAGTATAATTAGGTCTCCTGCTAGGGGTCTCTCATCTGTCTCAGTGTCACCATTGCAACTTGGAGATTTTAGAATGGGAGCTACAATAGTAGGTTGTATTTTGTCAGGTAGCAAGATCTCTTTTCTACTCATGTCCTCCTGCTGTCAGTCCAGATCCTCCATGTTACTCAGGGGAGCAAATCGATTGGTACACTCTAGTTTGTTATACCTCACCAAATTACTGGATGTTTCCCCTGTGGCCCCCGTGTCTCTTGTGCCTGCGGTATTCATCATTCTGTAAAAATATCCTAAAGGAACAGCCATAATCTCATTCCTCAGATTTTTACAGGTTCGATATCTTATATCCAAGTCCGCTAGTAATTGGCCCACAAAACGAGGGTTACGAAAATTAACCACAATGCAGTCTCCCTCTTCTTTCTTCAAATGTCCCACCCAATCAACTCTTCTTGCATATAAGATTTCACAAAATAGTATATCTGGTGTACATATATTCCCTGCCATCCAGTGTACTACCTTGTTACGTAAATCTGCCCAGGTCTCAATGATACTTGGTCCCAATTTGGGAACATTTTTAAGAATGATTGTATATGGTGTAGCATCTGGCGGTAATTGTAATACCTCTTTCACAGGTCTATTTCTAATCAAGGACTGGCATCTATGATTCCTATCCAATTGCTAGGTATGATTAGTCGTGGGTTCCTTAGGCAGTGGAATTTCTTTCTGTATGGGGTGCCGATATTCTATACTTCTTTCATTAGAATCTTCTTTCCCTGTCATTGCACTATTCCTTATATCTACATTTGATATAGTGTCACAACCATGGGACAAATTTTTCGCTTTAGTCATTGAATTAACACTTACTTCTATCTTATTTATACGTTCTTTTATCTCCTTGAATTCTAGCAATACTTTTGACTCTATCTGGTCTAGCTTGCCATGCAGTTTCTTGAAAAGGGTTTCGATACGTTCTTGTAAGGGGCCATCGTTGTCTGATGATAGTGTTACTGCATGACCCCCATGCATTTCAGTTATTAATTTCCTACCCTTGGAAGACTGTAAAGTTGGTAGCATAAATTTAGAATTAGTAGTCTGACTACTTCTTTTTTTCTTCGGTGGTGAAGAAATTTGGTCATCTGTACTGTTCAAGGAATCAGTTTCTTCTATTATATCTGTAGGTAATAAAGAGCCTAAGGAAGGTCTAGGATCCGTCCCAGTACATTTTTCCGTTGGGGATTTCAGTTCAGTAATTAAACCTACAGCCTCAGTGCTCACTTCAATGATAGCCTCATGTAAGACATTTTTTGTTGCCACTAAGCGTGCTTCAGCATTAATAATTTCTTCATTAATTTTCCCCATTGCATCTGTGAGGTAATTTGTGATCGTATTATCACTTCTCTGTTTTTTTTTATTAATACCATTCCCTATTTGATTTTGCTTTCTTTTCCCCATTATGTATATTGTATATATGGGGTTACTGTGTTGAACACTTTTATCTAGTCGCAACAAAATATATGCAAGTCACTAAGCCAAATAACAACAAAATGAGTCCAGCCCAGCCTCCTCCGGGCTCTGGCAGGCACGACACGGGAGTGCAAAAAAAGGAGTTGTTAGAGGGCTCCTGCCCCTGTCTATAGAGCCAACACTAGCAGCAGCTCAGAGTCTTTAAACGTCTCCTCGTGGCCCTATAGCACACTCGATGATGTGGTCCATACATGGGTCAGACTGAGAAAGCGCACACCCCTACCATATATAGTTGCCCAAAAAAGAAAAACCAGTAATATCCAAAAATATAGAAATGCCAGGGGGTGGCCCAGCCCAGCCTCTGTCAGGCACTGACGGGCGCAGGACGGCCTGCCCTTCGCCCGGGCTTTGCCCGGGCGCCGTCCGCGCGCGTCCCGCGAGGCGGGAGCGCGAATTAGATTTAAAGGGCTCCTGCCCTTGCTGGTACGGCCGCCGCCTCCTCCCTTGCAAACGCGCTTCCCGTAGGGCAGGAGCGCAAATTAGATTTAAAGGGCTCCTGCTCTTGCTGGTACGGCCGCCGCCTCCTCCCTTGCAAACGCGCTTCCCGCGAGGTGGGAGCGCAAATTAGATTTAAAGGGCTCCTGCCCTTGCTGGCACGGCCGCCGCCTCCTCCCTTGCAAACGCGCTTAAACTCTTAAATTAGCTTTTCACTCCTGCAAGGCCTACCTTTCCCATAGGATAACATTGGGTTAGCTTATTACATTTACTAAGTGATAACTTTCAATTGGTAGCAGTTAGGATAATTGAGTTTGGTGTCTAAAGAATTGTAATTTAAAGCCTTCTTCAAAGGTAAAGTTGAATTTTAGGTTACAATTTAAAAAATGCCACTTTTAGAAAGCAGGCATTTTCTTGTCCTAACTATTTGGCATCTGCTGCTTGTATCCTGGCTCACATGACTAGGTGAAGGTGGTAGTTGATCTTTGTGTATTGCTCCCAGACAGTGAAACTAAGGGCTTTTAGGTGTTGGCAGGATGGGACATCTATAACTTGATGCCACCTACCACAATTGCACATCACAAAGTCCCTACTTGAACCTACTCACAAAGAGTTTGATACTAGTCTAATGTGATCCCAGAGAATCTTGGAGCAGGGCGGGGAGACAGAAAATTCCAAACACCTCTGAAGGTGGAAACCTCCAGAACCTTCTTCTACTTCAAAATGGGCAGCATGTTTAAATATTGGACCCTTAGACCCAACTCTTCAGCACCCCTCTGGACCTCAAAGACTCAGAAGGACCATTGTGCTGCTCTGCAAGAATTATTACTCTGTTGCGCTGCTGCCTGCTGCCCTGTAGCCTGAGTAAAAGGACTGGAAGACCTGCACCTTGATCCCAGAACCACCAGTGACTCCAAAGGCCAGCTAGCTGCCTTTCTGATCATAATCCTTAGAGATAGAACAGGCTTCACCCACCTTGAACCCAGCACCTGGACTCAGTCTACTGTGAGTCTTGTCCCCAAAGTAGTGCCACCCCAGTCCTGGAACCTTGGAAGTGGACCTGAAGGAGCTCTGCTGGCCCGGCAGTGGTCCATTGGCAAAACCGATGCAGCGAAATGCTTCTTCTCACAGCCCCGCTTCAGAACTACCACTGTGCGAGTCATCCCTGACACAGGACATCGCATCACAAGTCCCTTGCCAACTTCATCCTCGATGGCCGTGCAGGACTCCCCATTGCAAGCCCTGCAACTTCTTCGGAACCAGGCAGTGTGCAACGCATCTTTAATGCAGGACTTTGCATTGCAAGCCCTTTGTCATCTGCATCCTCAACAAAGATGCAGGACCTCCCATCACAGCTTTGAAGCTCCTCAGAATCGCCACTGCACGACACATCCTCGATATGGCATCTCACAATGTTCCACAAAGATGATTTAAGGTACTCTTGTTCAGAGGGCCTAACGTGGTTCCTGTATCTGGCCTGTACTCCATCGTAGTCGGCCTGAACATTTGACTTTGTCCTGATCTGGCACAAGTAGATAACCAGTTGGCGCTTTATGCTTCTAGGCACTATTTTCACCTAAAACTGCATATCTCCAGTTCTACTGATTGGATTGTTTTCATTTTGGTATCAAATAATGTATTTCATTTTAATCTATTTTTCTAATGTGATGTGGTCTTGTGTTGCGTTTTTATTTCATTACTGTTTGAAGTGCTTGATTAAATACTTTGCACATTACCTCTAAGTTAAGCCTGACTGCTACATGCTACGCTACCAGAGGGTTAAGCACAGGTTAATTTGGGGTTTGCTTGTGTTTCATCCTGATAAAGTTGGTGGTTGGTACTTGAGTAGGGTTTCACCTCCCTCAACCAGTAACCCAATTTACATTAAAATCCTAATGCAAGCCTTATGTATTTAACATCTGGTTTATTACTGGGTAAGTTTATTATTCTGAATTCAGCCCAAACCCATGTTGCCCAAAGAATGTTTTTGGAACACATTAAAATACTTAGGGGCTTATTTACAAGCCCCTTGCACCTCTGTTGTGTCATTTTGTTTGACGCAGAGATGGTGCAAAGCAATCCCCCACAGTACGTCAGATTTACAAACTGGAGCAATGGGACCATTGTGCCAGTTTGTAAAGCCTTGAGCCACATTATACCTGCATCAGGTATAATGTGGCACAAGGCAGGCATTCCCCCATTAGAAGCCACACAGAACTGGCAGTGAAATCTATAAGATTTCACTGTGTTGTTCTGCACCTTCACAGCATCACTTTTTTTTGCCCAGAGCAGGAGCTAAACTGATGCAAGGCTTTTTTGTATGGGGACCTCCTGGCATTGCTGGAGTAGTATCATTTTTTAGATGCTAGTCAGCAATGTGACAGTTTAGCACCACAGATGCGCCATCTGTGGACACTGCGCCATGATACTCTGTTTAGTAAATACAGCACTACCATGGCATCATTAAGGGGGCGCTGGGCAGTGCAAGAAATCTGAAGCTTTGATGGTGATGCATCACATTCTAGTAAATAGGCCCCTTAAAGTCTGACATTGAATTGTGATGACTAGGACTTTTGTTCAAAATTTCTATTTCATTTTGGTATTGTAACAATTTTGCTTACAAGATAAAGTACGGAATATTGCAGTGTGTTTATAAATAATTTGGAAAATACAGTCTTTTCTAACAGTAAACAAATAAGGAAAGTCTAAGTCTGTATTCGTTGCAGATTTATATCAGGAGCGTTCTGTACAAGTACCAACCCCTACAGCCAGCTTGGGAAGTCGACATGTAGAAAATGAAATCTGAAAAATCAATGACTGATGAAAGATAAGATCTGCAATTGCAGTAGCAGAATGGTACAAGTATGTAACTTGACCACGGCCAGTGCAAAACATGAAGAATAATGCCTGTAGAATTTGACATTCGTAAAACCGAGTACCCAGTTAGCTCAGCGGTATTCTAAAGAAAGAAATACAGTGCAAATCATTCTTTTTTTTTTGCACAATGCTTGTTTTAATCAATATAGAAATTGCTTTGAAAATAGACACAAGATGTTTGAAATCATCTCTCCTCTCTAAAACAGCAAAGATGCATGTCATTTTACAATGACATGCATCTTTCAGTTCATTTCATTGGATTTACATTACATAGAATGGAAGCCTGCAATACCAGTATAAAAAAAATAGTCTATATTTTCTTTGTTACAGTAGACTTGTGATCTTTAATCACTGGTAATAGAAAAATGACGAGCTGTTCAGATGTAATAGCTTAGTAAGTTTGAGTGACATCATAATACCATCTTTCAGAGTGAGCCGCCGAAGGGGAAAAAGAAGTCATGTTGAAAACAGAACTTATGCTTCGTTCTTATGATCCGCTTTTTAAAAAGAAAAAAAAAAAGAACTGTGACAGATTCATGGCAACGTGTTTACTTTTTTTTTTTTTTTTAACAAATCGTTCCTCGAAGGAAAATATCTGTATGCTACTACTCATTTTTTAGCTGCAGCACTTTTCTAACCTCTCATTTGTAATAGACCGAGTCTAATATGTTTTTGAAATAAATTAGTACTTAATTTTACCCTCCACTTTGCAGCCATGCAAACTCTTTCGGTATTGTGCCAAAAATAAGAATATTGGGCTTCATTATGACATTGCCAATGCCATACCGCCATCATGCCACAAGGGTGGCCTGAACCCCCCCGGCCCTATTATGGTTTCCCTACTGGCCCGTCGGGCGGAAACTATTTTTCCGCCATCCAGCCCAGCAGGAAACAGGGCTGTAACATTGCAGCAGGCTCCTAAAGGAGCTGGTAAAAATGTGGCGATGCAACGGGTGCAGCAGCACCCGTCGCATATTCCACTGCTCGTAATGCAGGCAGCAGAATGCGCGATGGGGCTCTGCATGCGGCCCCTGTAGTGCCCATGCCAAGTGCATGGGCAGTGCAGGGGCCCCCAGGTGACCCCCTAATTCCCCATTCTGCCAGCCTTTCCATGGCGGTGTTTACTGCTATGGACAGGCTGGCTGATGGGGACTTGAAATCCCCATGCAGCGCTACTTGCAGTGCTGCCCTGGCGGATTACAGCCGCCGGGACCGCCTGCCTGGCAGTGCCATTGGTTGGACCCTGGCAGCTCCACGATTGTCATAATGTGGTGGTCTGACCGCCACTGTAACCCTGGCGGTCTAGTGACTGCCAGGGTCATAATGACCCCCATTGTGTCATGTATATCGTCAAAACAAAAATATTGTGGGAAATAATTTAGAAGGTAAGAATATCTATTGTTTTCTAATTATAGGTTTAAGTTTTATAAATATTGCATATATTATGATTTTCTTTTATGTAATTGTATAAATATTGTTTTTGATTAATATAATACATTAGTTATTTTATTAATATAAGGCACTAGTGTTACATTGACTGTATTTTTAAGTACAGTAGTGTCATAACTTAGCCATTGCAAGTTCCAGTGATGGGTTTGTGCGTAGGTTCTAGGGTAGAATGTAGCGTGCTAGTGTTTGAAGGCTCCAGACACTACAGAGAGAAAAACAGACTTAGGTCTTGGAGGACCTTGGCTGTCTCCCCCCTTTTCTACAACTTCTTCCTTCCAAATAAACATGTGTTTGGATTTCAACCCATGTCAACGTACTTGCCTCATTACCACACTGGCAATGAGACAGGCATGGCACAGTTGCTGATATGAACCTCTTTGGCAGGTGTGAGTGTGATCTGAGAGAGGGCAAGTTGCACACTCTTCTGTTGCTTCAAGCACATCACATTTGGCTCCCACCTGGGATAGTTGTAGTCATCCCCGTTGCTGCTGCTAGTTTAACCTGTAGAGCACCATTGCATTATTCTCCACAACCGTAACACTACCAACATTCCAGGATGCTATCAGCTCCCAGCGCAGTACTTGCAGTGACACCATAATGCTCATGGTAACGTGTCCTTCTATGTTAATTTATACACATCGGGACTCGTTTTAGGCCGATGAATCTTTGGACCCAGTGGTGAGACACCGTAAGACGAGATAACTGATTAATATACCAATCAATATGTCGATAATACTGTCAACATATATCACCACAATATATTTCACTTTAGACATTAGTAAACCTTCGGCGCAACCATGACCTTTCAGTCATAAATAACCACACCTTATTGAAGTTTTGTGAATTTTATTCCCTATTGATTACAATCTAATAGCAAATGTATTAATCTCAAAACCAAGAAGCAAAAGAGCATAGTCACAATGCGGCAACTATGATAATGTTTCAACAATACAATGATCACAAACATAAGATAGTAATAAGGAAGTAAACAAGTCAAAATGCATAGAACCTCTTATATGTCTTAGTTCAGCATAGCACCACGTCAGTCAAGTCAGCTACGTCAGTCAAGTGAATGCCTCATCTAGCCACTAATTAGCATCAGCATGTTGGGCTTCATGCAAACAATTTAGAACATCAATTTGGAAAACATCTAACTAAGGTCTCTTATCAAAAATACACAGCAGTTGGTACCTAGAAAGAAAAGGCAAACAAATGAATTTCCATTAGCAACAGTATAATTACCCTCCTCGAAATAGGTCAGCATACAGGATCAGACTTCGTCTTCAGGACATCAGTTAGATCGCCGTCAATCTATCTAATTGAATAGCAGGGGACACTTCCCTCATAAGGAAGAAAGTGTAATGGGGCAGTCTATGGATGAGGATGGGTTTGTCTAAGTCTCAAATCACCAAATAGAGTGACAGAGTTTCTGGATGCAATTGATATCATTCCCTACCTAATGCTCTCGAGTCTCCTGTGTCATGAGTTTTTATCCCTTTTTCGTAATACATTCCCCCAAAATTCTATTGGACAATCACTACACCCCACTATCTGTAACCTATCAAATTATACATTAAGTAATGCATTTGTCATTCTATGATAATTTTCATTCTTCTAATTGGTCTTCAAAATTGACGTTTTGCTTAGGTGGCACATCCAGGGTTACTTCATTTTCTGGCACACTCTTCGGGTCAAGAGTTCTCTTTTCCGCGATTTAATGTCCTTGAAAGTGTCCATATTTGTTGCAAAGCCTATAATTTTTATACTAAAGCTGCTAGCATGCGGATGGGAACATAACTGTTAATGATACAATAAGCGGAGAAAAGAACAAATGCTGGGTCATGGCCTTTTGCGAGTCAGCACACTGAAGGAACAGAAAAATACGCTTTAATATGAGAACTACATAGCTAGTTTTCGACTCACGCTAACTTAAGATGTATGAATTCTAATGCAATCTTTATACGTGTTAATATTTTCAGTTAGTCATAATACAAGCAATTAATTCTTACAGTCGACATTAGTTTATGCATGTGAAAAATTCTCCACGTTTAAAATACGTTTCAATGAATACTATTATTAATGCAGCATTGTTAAATATAAGCATTTCACATCTAAAATAAGTAATGTTTAAACTACGCTCTCTCAGTCCCTCCTCTGATGACGCTCGTCATCACTCAATCTTTCTCTTCTGATTTTAATTTTTCACCTTGCGCATAATACGCATTTCAACATCTTGCCCTTTATGTGAGCTTTCCCATATTTCATTGAACATTTTCTCTCTTTCACTTTCTTCATTTCTTCTGGTTCTTTTAGTCCAATTTCTTTTTATTTTGTCATTAATTTTACATGCCCCCCATAATCCTAATAGACAAATTAAAACAATTAATAGACCCATCATAATTTTTGCAAATACCCCACTCCAAATGTTGGTAAACCAGCTTCCCACTCGGGCAATTCCTTTCCCAAATTTCTCCCAAACACCAAGTTCTTTCAGATCCTTCAAATCCGTACTATCTCTGGTAAGGTTAGTAAGCATGTTTCTAATTTTCTTACTGTTATCTGGAATAAATGAGCAACAATGACGCTCATTAAGCATTTTGCAAACACCTCCACTCTTTGCTAAAAGAATGTCTAAAGCAAGCCGATTTTGAAGAGTCATGGCTCTTTCTGCAGCAAGTTCAGTATCCATCACGAGTATAGATCCTGTAAAATTTGTCAACATGTTATCCACAATAGTAGACAACTTTTGAATTTTCATAGAATTCAAGATAACCCCTACTGATGGGATTATGTCTCCAAATATATCACCAATGACAGCCGCCACTGATTCTCGTTTTTGTCTAGGATGTTGTAATTCAGACGTTTTAGGTATTTGTTTCAAGTCATCAATCTGGTATATCTTTGGAAATACTATTCCCAAATAACATGTCCCATACCATCCCTTAGGGAGACGGTAATATGCATTCAGTCCACAAATATAATAGATTCCAGGGATTGCTGGATATTGTCCATTTAACATAAAGGTCCATTTACTCTGAAACAAAAACACATGCCTACATTCACTCGTACCCACAAACAAATTGTCTTGATCGGATTTTGGTCTATATATACAGAGCCTACCTACGTGTAATGCATCTATAGCTAATTTGCCTTGTGTTTTGATTGCAGTATAAGCATAATCATTTGCATAAGTACATTTTTCTAGGCCTTTTTCTAACCTTTCTTTCAGTGCTTTGCGTCTATCATCTGTGTGATCTAAAAAGCTTTTCTCTACAGGAGACAATAAGCAAGTCAAATTGTTGCGATGTGCATAAGCAGTTCCAAATGTAAGTGTTGGCTCAAAGAATCCTCTAACTATTTTAATATCATGCTCTTTAGCTAATTTATTTAGGAATTCAATCACAGGCACAAAAGAAAACACAACATCCAAATTTGAATAAAAGTATTGCACATGCTCTTGATTGTAGAATCTTGTTAATAGCAAGCTGCAACTAATTCCATAAGTAAGAGGGAGGCTATGATAAGTAACTCCCTCCTGCACAGATAAAGGAATTTTAGTACATACATAACAATCTTTCGCATCCATAGTTTCCACATACTCATTTAATAAGCGATAGAAGACATTAGTAGAAAGTTCCCCTTTTGCATTAGTCCCCTCATGCATATGTCTTGCGTCTTGCTCAAATCTCTCCCACGGTGATAGTTTAGTAGTGTTAGTTTCAGGTTTCGAAGTTGCATTAATAGTTTCTTTCTCTCTCCATGGCATTCCCACAATCACTCCCACAATCATTACTGCACATATAACACCTATTATAAGACCTAACCAACCACACACCTTACTTCCTTTTCTACTGTAAGCCGTGTTTGTATAGAATCAGAATAGCAGATCAACAATCAACTTGAGAAGAAAACTCTTTTTGCGTATGTTACAGCGTCTTCACTCACTCCAGGACCCTTTTCGTCAATTCAGGTTAGCAGCTTGTCGTAATCAGGTTTCTATAAAGTCAAATCCAGGTTTGGTGTCACTTTCCGGTAGTTTCTAAAGTCTCTTTCTTTTTTCAGCTTTCACGAATTCAATTTTAGCCGAGTTTCCCTTTGAATATCTTCAGGTACCGTAGTATTGGCCTGGTGCTTCTCGATCAAAACAGAATGCTAAGAATTCTTGTTGCCATTCAGAGGTTGTAGCATATGCCCATTCAGGACCTGTATATCTTCTGTTTGCTGTTCTTTTTCTTTTTAACCTTCGTTCACCTTGTTGTTCTCCTTCACTCAGATCATCTGCTTGTGAAGTATCACTTTCTTCTATTATTGTCTCATTCGATATCTCTCTTATTTTAGGATGTGACTTGTCAGGCCAATTATCGCCTCTATGTGTCTTGGTTCGGTGTTTTCCTTCAGGACGTTGGACAGCACCCTGCTCTTGTGATATGGTGTTTCCTCTTGACGGACCTGCAACTGGTTCAAGAGACTCTGACACGTTTTGATTTGTGTCTACAATTTCTCCTTCTCTCTCGTCTTCTGGTTCTATGCTGAGTTCGGACTCTAATCCGTATTCGTCTACTTCTGGGAGAACCTCTCCTTGATTTAGTTCTCCTGCTGCCTCAACTGAGATAGGCACTCTGTCACCTCTCTCGAACTCATTGACAGTTTGAGGGACAAGGCTGTTCTCAGTGGGCTCTCCAGTAGTCTCAGTTCCTTCTTGACTGATCTCTGACTCTGAGATTTCTCTTCCTGAAGTTGCTGTACCGGAAACTTCAAGTTCCTCTTCAACAGGACACGTTACCCTTTTTGTGTGACTGGCATGTATCCAGTTGGGAACCCCGGCACACTTCACAACAGTGGTGGTCGTCAATATTACTTGATACGGCCCCTTCCAACGCGGCTCAAGACACGATTTACTCACGTGCTTCTTGACAACCACCCAATCTCCAGCTTGCAGAGAGTGACCTGGTTGGCCAATTGGTGGCAACGCGTTAGCTTCCACCTGGTGAGAGAAAGAGCGAATCACGTCAGCCAAACCTTTACAGTAATCCAACACCATATCATCTGTAATATTCACTAGTGCATTTGCAGGTACCGCTGGTAATCTCATTGCTCTGCCCATGAGGATTTCATGGGGGGACAGTCCCGTTTTCTTATCTGGGGTGTTTCTCATAGACATCAGTACTAGAGGTAAAGCATCTGGCCATTTCATGTTTGTTGCAGCACACATTTTTGCTATTCTTGATTTTAAGGTACCATTCATCTGTTCAACTAGTCCTGATGCTTCAGGGCGATAGCTACAATGCAACTTTTGTTCAATGTTGAGTGCGGCACACAGAAGTTTAATCACCTCATTGTCGAAGTGTCTCCCCCTATCTTATTCTCAATTCTCTGAGTAGTAGTTTTGCAACTGTAAGACTGTCATTCCTACGTGTGGGATATGCCTCAATCCAATGACTGAAAACACACACAATCACCAACACGTACTTCAATCCTCCACAAACAGGCATTTCGATAAAATCCATTTGCATTTTGTTGAATGGACCTCCAGCTCTCCCAATGTGGCTCAAAGTTACCACAGTCCCTTTTCCAGCATTCATCTGTTGACAGATGACGCACCTGTGGCAAGTGATTTCTGCGGCATGTCTGAATTTTGGATTGAACCAATCAATCTTAAAGGATCTGATCATGGCGTCTCTTCCTAGATGGGCCTGCCCATGGTATAACCGTGCAAACTGCGACAAAAGACTATTTGGCAGAACCAGTTTTCCCTCTTCTGAAACCCACAAATCATCTGCCCTTTGTACACACTGCATTCTCTGCCAGGAACGTTTTTCTTCTTTGCTAGCACGACTTTGTAATGTCTTTAGTTCGTCTAAGGTATCAACCACTCGTAATGCTAGACTTAAACTCATGTCGTTTTCAGGTTGTGGTAACAATTCCCACTGCTCTTTAAATGATATACAATTTAATGCACAAAATCTTGCGACCTGATCTGCATAGCTGTTTCCCATTGACACAAAATCTTGTGATCTGGTGTGGGCACTGCACTTCACCACGGCAATTTCAAGAGGTAACTGAATCGCATGTAACAAATCTCTTATTTGTTCGCCATTTTTCACAGGAGAACCAGAGGAGGTCATGAAACCCCTCTGTGACCAGAGTTGGCCAAAATCATGCACAATTCCAAATCCATATCTGCTGTCAGTATAGATAGTGACTTTCAAATTTACAGCTGCGTGGCATGCTTTTGTAAGGGCTATTAATTCTGCCACCTGTGCGGAAAACACTTTCTCGAGCCAGGAGGCTACGACAATGGCAGTTATGGTACATACTACGTAACCGGCTCTCAATGTTCCTGCTGAATCTCTTAGACAGGACCCATCAACAAACATAATGCAATCGTTTTCTTTTAACTGGGTATCCTGTATGTCTGGGCGAGGTTTGGTACAGAGCTCAGTCACCTCAAGACAATCATGCTCAAATTCTTCCCCATCTTTGATTTCTGTATTTTCATTGGGAAGTAAGGTTGCCGGGTTCAGCACAGTGCATCTCTTTAGTGTGACATTTGGTGACCCCAGTATAATCCTCTCATATCTAGTGAGTTGTGCATTTGTCATGTGTTGTGTCTTAGTTCGTGTCAACAGAATTTCAACTGAATGTGGAACCATTACTGTCAGGGGGTATCCCATGACTATGCCTTCACATTGTGAAAGGCTTTGACCAACTGCTGCAACTGCTCGCAAACAACCCGGTAAGGCTGCTGCGACATGGTCCAAGGTAGCTGAAAAATATGCTACAGGGCGATTTGCATCTCCGTGGACCTGTGTTAAAACAGACAAAGAACAAGCATCACGTTCATGACAGAACAACAGGAAAGGTTTTTCATAATCAGGCATTCCTAATGCTGGTGCCCTGCACATGCATTCCTTCAATTCTAGAAATTATTCAAGCTCCTCTTTTGTCAAAGTTATTGTGTATGGTTCGTCCTTGACTTCTTTTCCTGTCAATTTTATTAAAGGTTTTGAGATGATCGAGAAGTTGGGTATCCACTGGCGACAGTAGCCCACCATTCCCAAAAACATCCTGACATCTCTTTTTGTTGTTGGGGGATTCATCTGCAAAACAGCTGTTATTCTTTCCTTTGATATTCTTCGGGACCCTTTCTCAATCAGGTGTCCCAAGTATTTCACTTCTTTTTGACAGTATTGCAACTTTTTGGGTGACACCTTGTGTCCATTCTTTCCCAGATGATTTAACAATGCAATGGTATCATATTTACAACTGTCTCTGGTTTTAGATGCAATCAGCAAATCATCAATGTACTGCACAAGAGTCAAATTAAAAGGCAGCACAAGAGGTTCCAAATCCTTTTTCAATAACTGGTTGAAGATGGATGGTGACTCAGAAAACCCCTGAGGAATTCTGCACCAACTGTACACCTTATCCAGGAATTTGAAACTGAACAAAAATTGACTGTCTTCATGAAGAGGTATCCAGAAAAATGCTTGTGATAGGTCTACTACAGTAAACCATTCAGCATCACAAGGTACCTGGAACATTATTACTGCTGGGTTAGGTACCACAGGGCAGCATTTTATCACAATTTCGTTTATTTTTCTCAAATCCTGCACAATTCGAACCTTCCCACAGGGCTTCTTCAAACCCATAATGGGAGAGTTGCACGGACTGCTCAAAACTTCTTTCAGGACTCCCTGTTTGAGAAAATCTGCAATTATTTGTGATACCTCAATGAGGACATCCTGGGTCATGTGGTATTGCGGTACTTGTGGGAACACTGCGTTCGGCTTTATCTGAACCTTGACTGGTTCTACTCCCTTTATCAACCCTACTTCTTTCCCAGTCAAATCCCACACTTTCTCTGTTACGGTCCCTTGTAAATCAACAGGTAGGTCGATCAAAGTATGCATTGGGAATAAAGTAATCAAAGGGTAGTCTTCATTTGTCTCCCCTCCTTCCTCTATGCATTGACTCTCAACTCCCTCATCATCACTGTTTGTTTGTACTTCTATTCCATCATTGGAACAGGTAATCGAACATTTTGTCTTACATAGTAAGTCCCTTCCTAATAAGGATACTGGGCTTGAGTCGCATACAACAAATCTATGCAGGCCTTGGAAATTACCAATTTCAACCTGCACCGGATCAGTAATCAGATTAGTCAGGTACTGGTTTGCCACACCCACCACTCGTATAGTACGCCCTGAGAGAGGTAATCTCGGGACTTCTGCACTTCGAACTGTAGAGCGTGTAGCTCCTGTGTCGACCAAAAATGAAACCTTATAGCCCATTACTTTTCCCTCTACATATGGGGCTCTCTGATCCACCTCTAAAGATGCTGCAGGCCTGCACTCTTCACTGTCTGAGCTGTCATCTGACCAATCCTCATTCATGCCACTTTCACCTCGTAATGCGAATTGTTGCACAGTGTTATTTTGGTTGGTTACCTGGCCTGTGACCTGCTGAGGAAGCATCACCTGTTGCTGTCCCATCGGAGCCATGGGTAATTGCATTTGCTGTCTAGGCACTATAGGAATCTGCTGCTGCACTGGTTGCATTGACACTGACTGAAAACGCGGCATTTGCATCTGCTGCATGGGTTGTACCCCTGGCATTTGTACCAAATTATTCTGAAAATTCGGGTTTTGATGTCTCGTTTTTGAACCTCGTGGATTTTGTAATGTACCGACATTAATGCTTTGCTGAACTGCACCATCCTGCACCATATTTGGACAATCCCATTTCCAATGCCCCATGTCCCCACACGCATGACATGGTGACATCTTTTTCATTCCCTGATCGTCGTTTTGAATAACAACATTATTCATGTCCGAACCGCGGTTCACAAACCCTCGACCTCTGCCTCTCGGCTGTGCTTGAAACACACCATTCATTTGCGGTTGTTGCTGTATCATTTGCTGAACTCCATTCCCCTGTATTCCAGCTTGTGCAGCCCTTATCTGCATCACCATCACCTTCTCCTTCAACTTTTTCTGCTTCAACTCAATCTCATCACTACAGTATTTCGCATACTGCAGCACTTCATCAATCGGTTTAGCTTGCCAACAAATCAAATGATTCTTAATCATCTGGCTGACCTCCGGCCTCAGCCCTTCGACGAACCTAAACACAAGGTGATTCATGTCCTTCGGTTCGATAGTCTCAGTACCACTGTAATGTTTGAACGCTTTTAATAATCTCTCGTAATACGCATGTATTGACTCCTTAACCTCTTGAGAGGTCCGGTCGATTTTCTGCCAATCAGTCACCTTCGGCGACACCTTTTGTTTCAAGAACTCAATTACTTTATGATAATATTTCATCACCTCTTCTGAAGGTGCTCCAGTCACCTTATCTCTTGCCGGCTCCTTCGTGGGCCAATCTACCCCTCTCTTGCACTAGAGGCACAAATCTGGCGGAACAATAATCACAAACAAAGTATTCAAGTCTTCCCAGAGACACTTTGCAAGCTTCACGAACCTATCCGTCTGTTGATACCACTCGATCGGCTTTTCTATTAGCCTAGGATAATCATTCGTAAAGGATAAAATGTCTCCTCTAGTCCATGGCACGTGTACCAAAACACCACCAGCTGTCTCTCTCATAGGTAAGATTTTTACTGAATCTAGATTAGGTGCGGTCCCAACTTTATTGGACCCTGGGCTACCTCCCTTTGCCTTATCTCTTTTCTTTGCCCATCGGCCTTCCCATTTCTCTAATGCACCCCAAATCTGTGCACTTTGCAACAATTCTCTCAGGTGTGCCTTCATGCCTGCAGATCTCATGTGTTCAAAATCTTTGGAGTCAAAATCTAATCTGTAACTTCTTTTCAAATGTTTAGTGTTTCCGATATCAATATTGTATTTGTCTGCCAAATTCGCTAATCTCTGATGTACTTTGCCTACCTCTTTGGTAATCTTGGGGCATAAGTACCTCAATTCTGCCTCAGTGTATGATTCCAACCTATTTACTCCCATTGTTCCTTCCACTAACTCGGCAGCTTCTGCCCCTAGTCGTACAAAATTCAAGTATTCATCTTGTTTTTCTTTCTCAGGTTCGACTGTGGTCACTGTAGTCTTTTGTGAGGTACAAGTTTTTTCTAACCACTCATTTAGCTGTTGTACTGTAAAACCCTGCAGTGAAATATTCCCTGCATGTATCATTGGAGAGTGTGTAGTATTTGTACTCATGGTTTGGGGAGTCAAAACTCCCAACCCTGCTTGACGCATTGCTTCGAGAGGTGGCCCTACTGGACTAAGGTCCATTAAAGATCTCGGTGGCTCATTTGCTTGCTCTCCAGGGGCCATTATCTGTGGAATCCCCATAGGCCCTCCTCTTATCGCTTCCTGTGTCATCACTCCCTGTTCATACACCCCTGTTTTACTTTGTGCATATAACAGCACTGGGAGACCAACAGTAATAGGTAGTGATATAGCAGCAGGTGTCTGACCTGGACCCAGACTCCTTGGAGCAGCAACACTATAAGTCTGCTCCAGTGCACCCGGTACAGGTACTAACGGTGGTCCTGCTACAGGGTTATACCCAGGTATCAGCTGTGGTGGTTGAGACACTAGTTTCGGGATCGATTCAATCTGTATTAACTTTGGCTTTGTGGTTATCGGGTCTGGCGGCACTATCAAGTTTGTAGTAGTCTCAAGCACTGGGACATCAGGGTAAATTCTTTTTATCTGCGGTGAAGGCTGCAACTGTATCGGCAAGTCTGGTGCAGTGGGTACACTGACACCATTCTGTATCAAAGCCGTATCGTTAGTCTGTACCGTATCAGTAACTCCCTTCTCCTGCGTCTGGTTCCCAGGGTCCAAGCTAGTACTTGGAGCACTGTCACTCACCGCATTTGGTGGCGGACGATCATGTAACAATCTATCCATAAATTCCTCATCATCTGAATCGTCTTCCTCTTCCCAGGACCTTTTATTTTCTTTAGTTTTGCCTGAATCTCTGTCGGTTTTACTAGAGGCTTTCTTTCCATGTGTCTCTTCTCCCTGGGTTATTGCTGGGAATAACTTCAACCCATCTACGATTCCCCTTCTCCACATTTTGCTCTTGTTGTCCCACCTAGCCTCTGCATATGATTTTTCTGCCCTTTTCAGCCTTCTCTGAAACCTTTCTTGTCTATGTTTAAGGGCCATCAAGTCCCAAATCGCCAAAGCCTCGTACTGTGCCGGTCTCAGAGGTGGCTTCTGTGTGCTTAACATCCACCTCAGGTTTTCTAATACCTTTGGATTAAACCTCCCATGTTCTGGGAACGCTAAACACCCTTCTTTTTCTGTTAATTTGCGCCACTGTTTCATCCATAAACAAGGTGCGACACCTTTTTCTTCCATCACTATGTAAGCCGGAGTACCCTTAGGTGGTGTAGGTTCACCATAAGTTGCTACAATATATACATCTCCTTTTAGAGCGCTTTTGAATGCCTTGACAAAATTCATTTTTGCAATTCTTTATTTCGTATTTAATCAGAAATGGCTTAGTTCCCAGGAAACTCTTCACCTGCCGTTTCTCAACCTATTGCCTCTCACCGACGGCAGCCAATCCGTGCGCGACCCCTCTCGGCATCTGACCTATCTCAGCGCTGCACCACTGACGTCACACTCACACACGCTGCAGCTGACAAAGTCTTGCGGCTCGTCCACTCTTCACTGACCCCTTACAACTCATACAAACTAATGCGAATTATTGCGAGCACCTTAAAATGACAACACAAATCTGTCGGTTTACTACAGGGAGGGTAACACATTTGCTTCAGAACTTTACAGAGATTTCACTTGAAGCCTCTGCTGCTACTCTCTCCTTCTCAGTTCCCACATACGCAAGCAGAATTCGACCTGCAAATCCTACTCTCGACTTGTCAATGACTCCTTCTAGTGCACTTTAGAATTTGTCAAATCTCCATCGAAGGTTTCACACATACATCATAACTCAAACTCTACTTGTCAACCACGCCCGATTGACCTATTAAACCGCACAGATTACAACATAAACCACATTTATCATCATACTCCGGAGTCTTAGACCTCAACAGGTCCGTACATAATAGTCAACCACGTGGATAATTTTGAGCAACAAGCGCTACATTCACATGAAGTATGCCAACTTCCCTTCTCTCATACTGTGGAGTACGCCTACTCCTGCTAAACAACACTTAATTTGGCCTAAATACACACAAATTTTCACAATCACCTGCAAGATGCATAAGCTTAAGCATGCGCAAAGACCCTAACCACACATAATATGGCGCCGAGAACATTCCAAACTCATTTAGGCAGGCTCCGAGATCCCGGGAAAGCCATGGCGAACCTAGCAACCCATCATCTCTCCAAATTGCATTATCACAGAAAAACAAATTAAACAATGAAACTCCGTCCCAGGGCCCCCAAGGGCCAAACCGTCGCTCTGCTACCAGAACTGGTAACGCGTCCTTCTATGTTAATTTATACACATCGGGACTAGTTTTAGGCCGATGAATCTTTGGACCCAGTGGTGAGACACCGTAAGACGAGATAACTGATTAATATACCAATCAATATGTCGATAATACTGTCAACATATATCACCACAATATATTTCACTTTAGACATTAGTAAACCTTCGGCGCAACCATGACCTTTCAGTCATAAATAACCACAACTTATTGAAGTTTTGTGAATTTTATTCCCTATTGATTACAATCTAATAGCAAATGTTTTAATCTCAAAACCAAGAAGCAAAAGAGCATAGTCACAATGCGGCAACTATGATAATGTTTCAACAATACAATGATCACAAACATAAGATAGTAATAAGGAAGTAAACAAGTCAAAATGCATGGAACCTCTTATATGTCTTAGTTCAGCATAGCACCACGTCAGTCAAGTCAGCTCCGTCAGTCAAGTGAATGCCTCATCTAGTCACTAATTAGCATCAGCATGTTGGGCTTCATGCAAACAATTTAGAACATCAATTTGGAAAACATCTAACTAAGGTCTCTTATCAAAAATACACAGCAGTTGGTACCTAGAAAGAAAAGGCAAACAAATGAATTTCCATTAGCAACAGTATAATTACCCTCCTCGAAATAGGTCAGCATACAGGATCAGACTTCGTCTTCAGGACATCAGTTAGATCGCCGTCAATCTATCTAATTGAATAGCAGGGGACACTTCCCTCATAAGGAAGAAAGTGTAATGGGGAAGTCTATGGGTGAGGATGGTTTTGTCTAAGTCTCAAATCACCAAATAGAGTGACAGAGTTTCTGGATGCAATTGATATCATTCCCTACCTAATGCTCTCGAGTCTCCTGTGTCATGAGTTTTTATCCCTTTTTCGTAATACATTCCCCCAAAATTCAATTGGACAGTCACTACACCCCACTATCTGTAACCTATCAAATTATACATTAAGTAATGCATTTCTCATTCTATGATAATTTTCATTCTTCTAATTGGTCTTCATAATTGACGTTTTTCGTAGCTGGCACATCCGGGGTTACTTCATTTTCTGGCACACTCTTCGGGTCAAGAGTTCTCTTTTCCGCGATTTAATGTCCTTGAAAGTGTCCATATTTGTTGCAAAGCCTATAATTTTTATACTAAAGCTGCTAGCATGCGGATGGGAACATAACTGTTAATGATACAATAAGCGGAGAAAAGAACAAATGCTGGGTCATGGCCTTTTGCGAGTCAGCACACTGAAGAAACAGAAAAATACGCTTTAATATGAGAACTACATAGCTAGTTTTCGACTCACGCTAACTTAAGATGTATGAATTCTAATGCAATCTTTATACGTGTTAATATTTTCAGTTAGTCATAATACAAGCAATTAATTCTTACAGTCTACATTAGTTTATGCATGTGAAAAATTCTCCACGTTTAAAATACGTTTCAATGAATACTATTATTAATGCAGCATTGTTAAATATAAGCATTTCACATCTAAAATAGGTAATGTTTAAACTACGCTCTCTCACTCACACAAGCATGTATGGACAGTGGCAGCCACCTTTGTTGCCTGTCTTTGTCCTATCGTGAGGGACAGGCATCTCGCTAATAAAACGCCTCTGCACTTGTGCTCATTTATTTATCGATTAACGCTCTGTGTGGCACTGGCATCTCAATGCTGAGAAGCATCCCTACTGTGCTTCCTGTTGCTTAGCTATTTCAGTGAAGGTTCTGTGTAGCTGATTTATTTCATGTGATGCTGATTTTTTGTTTGCCTGTTTTTTCCTGTTGCAAAGGTAGGGTATTTCTCTTTGAACCTGTTCTCAATGTATAGCCACATTTGCTACTTTTGGAAGCATTAGCAAATTGTGATGATTTTTTTTTTACTCTGGGCAACATTCTCCACATCTTCAGTGTATTATGTGCCAGTATTCATCTATTGCTTGGAAAAAGTGGTTCAGAGCTTTTGATGATTTTCTGGGAGCTACGGATGGTTTAAAGTTAAAACCTGAAAGGAAGAAATGGTTGGTGCAGCACTCACTTGATCTGAAGGGCCAAGAGATTTTTGTGTTTTTACCTCCTTTTACACCTGAAGATGAAGGAGAATAACTTAATGAGTATGCTGAAGCAGTCAAAAGGTTAGAAAGTCACTTCTGTTAGCCACCTAACTTGGTTGTTAGGATATACAATTTATTTTTCAAGAGAGCAACACGCTATTCTATCGGTAGGCATGTATTTTGCTTCTTTGTGAGTTTTAGCAGCCAAAAGTAAATTTGGAGTATTTACTGACCAACTTATACAAGCTTAGCTGGTTAGCGGGTGTTTTGATAAAAAATTAGGAAAGTTTACTTTCATGCAGAACTCCTTCTCTTGAAGAAGCTGTGGATATTGCTAATAGTATTCAAGACTGCAAACTGTCTTTCAGTGAACTGAACAAAAATGCAGAAGAAATATTCTAGTGTAAAGGAGAACATAACCACTCCAAGTAAACCTGTTTTTGATGAAAGAAGAAATTACAATGGTGGTGGAAATCTCTTATCATTCTGGATATAAGTTTCACATTGCCTCGTTCAAGCAATGTTCTTCTCTCGGGAAGGACTGTAACAAATGTGGAAATGTGGAGTTTCTGGTCATTTCCCTAGAGTGTGTCAAATGAATACTAAGAAAAACGCTGTGAATGTTATGTCTGATGTTACTGATCAAGGGTTAACAGATGGTATAAAAAATTTAGTTTGTCTATTAAGGTTCATGGAAATGAGGTTCCCAAATTCAAAGATCCTAGTGAGTACTTCGCCATCGGTGATGCATGTACTGCTTTGTTACCTGATTCACGATCAAAGGTCACCAGCTTGTTAGCAAATTGCTGGCATAAGCTAGTGACCTCCTGACATATCTCCATATGGATATTATGGTGAAAAGTTTTATTTAGATGGATTTTATGACGCTGCTATTTGTTTCAAAGGGAGGGAATTACAGGGTAAAGTGTATGTCTCACGGAAAGGGCCTGACATTCTTCGTTAGAATAACCAGGGATGTTTTAGGAATCATCCTTAAGCCTGAACAATAACTGTGTGTTATAGAGAACAGAGTACACAGTGTGAATGATTTGAAATGTATGTTGATAACACAAAATCATGTTTTTGAGGACAAACTTGGGAGACTAGAAGGGTTAGAGCATGAAATCAAACTTAAGGAAGGTTGTGTGCCTGTTGAACACAAATTAAGATGTGCTCCTTTGAGTATTAGAGAAAGCTTGGAGAGTCTTCTTACTTAACTGTGTCATTATGGTATAATAAAACCTGTTGTTTCTTTGTTATGGTTTTCACCTATTGTGGTTGCAAAACAAATGGTGACATAAGAATGTGCATTGATCTCAGAATAATTGAGGATATAAAGGTGACTTTTGGGGAGCAAGGTTACTCTCCAAACTTGATATGAGGTTGGCGACCCCCAAGTTGTGTTCAGCAAGGGCTCAAGACATCTGTTTTTATTACTCCTTGTGGCTTTTTTCAATTTTGCAGGAGGCCTTTTGGCCTGGCATCTGCAGCTGCAATTTTGGAAGAAATTTTGAGATTTGAGATGTATTGGATTTTCAAGACAACATTTTTGTTTTCATTAGGGATTATGATGAACGCATGCTGAGATTGAATGCTGCACTGGGTGCACTGAGTGAGAAAGGTATGAGTTTGGGAAAAGACAAGTGTGGCCTTTGTGTGCAAGAAGTGGAATATCTTGGACATGTTATTTCTGGGAAGGACATTGGTCCAGGTTCGGGTCTTATTAAAGCTATTGAAGAGGTGGCTACAGAGAAAAGAAAACAGCTTCAAACCTTTTTGGGTATGTGTGAGTACTATGCAAAGTTTATTCAAAATGTGCTACCAACATTGAGCCTCTACATCCCTTATTGAAGACGAATGCTTAGTTTTGTGGGGTCAACCTTAGGAAGATGCTTTTCAGGGAAGGTGAAGAAAATGTTGTCCAATGCTCCATTTCTGAGTCCATTTCAAGAGGATAAACATTTGATGATCATGGTGAATGCAAGTAATGTTGGCTTGGAGGACCATTTTGTCTCAAGGCAAAGGTGAGTAAGAGTGTGCTGTTGCATTTGCCTTGAGACCTCAGTCAATACTTTATTCAGTGATAGAACATGAAATGCACACTTGCAATTGGGCAGTTGAACATTTTAAGGCTTATGTTTGGGGATCAACATTTTTCTGGCAAAGTGTTCATAAGCCATTGGTGTCCATCATCAGTGGTTAAAATGTTAATTTGACAAAAACTACTGCAAGGTTGGTTTGATTAACTGTGAAGCGTTTGGAGTATCATTTTGTGGTTGAAACCATTTCTGGAGGGAAGAATGGGAGGGCAAATTGTCTTTCTAGGCTTTGTTGTTCCATTGACAGGCAGGTGAAATCCTGTGGATTGTGTGGAAGCTAGTATGGTTTCCAGTGAAGGTAAATGCGTGAGTGAATTGGAATGGAGAAATCCACTTGAACCTGATTTGGTCTTAAGGAAGGTCATGGAGTACATGAAGGGTGGGTGGATTAAAGAAAAAAACATATTTCTGTGGAGTTTCAGTCATATAGCAAGGTTCAGGCAGAGTTATCTGTGAAATCAGGGGTGTTGCTTAGATCTTTCAAGCTAGTTCCTCCCAGTCCTATCAGGAGTCAGTTATGGCATCTTACCCATGAGGGTCATTTGGGGATGACTCATAATAGGAAAATATTCAGGGAAAGCTATTGGTGGCCAGATGTGGATAGAAATGTGTAGGATGTGGTTGTGAGATATTCTGCTTGTTTTAGGAATGCCAAGAACTTGACGTGTCTTACACCACCAATGAGTGAGGTACTGTGTCCAGAAAGGGTTTGGGACAAAGTCAAAATTTATTTATTGGGGCCATTTTCCATTCTTCTGAACACACAATGGTTTGTTAATGTACAATTTGATCAGTTGTTGAACTGGTTGGAGGTACACTTTGTTAGTGTTCTAGTACAAAGCTAGGTATTACTTCTAACACAGAGGGTGTGCCCTCTGAATTTCAGATAACGGAGTGCAGTTTATGTCCACTGAGATGAAGACATTTCAGGTAGAAAGAGCGTATAGTTTGGTATCAGAATGCATCAGGGATGAAGTGGTTGAATGTGTAAATGTTAGCAATGCTGTTTGTGCATTGTTATGGTCATACAGTAATACACCACAGAGTGTAACTGGCGTTTGTAGCTTTTAAAGGAAAGAACAGTGTATGATTTACTTAAACCATCTTGGTTAAGTATGTTATCCAAAAACAGTGACAGGTTGAATCGTGATATAGAAAATATTGGGTCCAAGACGCAAGTAAGAGGAGAAGTAAATGAAGGTTTCATGTAGTCAAAGAGTCTAGGGTACATATTTTTGCAAAGAGCCATTGGGTTCATGTAAAATTACCTGTCTCCAAAGTCATGAAAGGTACGGCAAAGTTTGATATTCCTTTTCAAGTAGAGGAAGTAAAAGAGGATGGTTGCACTTTAAAGTTGACCAGTGGTCAATGGTGGAATGTTTTGTGGGTGGTCGAGGTACACAAGGATATTAAGAATGATCAAGACATTGGCTTTCCTGGGCATGATAAGGAGGTTGGGTGTGATGTGGCCATCATGTGGTCCTGGGCAAAAAAATTAAAGCCAACGGCCATGTCATGACTGGTGCACAAAGTCAATGTGACAGCCACATCAGAGCAGGTGCACAAAGTCAATATGCCAAACGCTCATGTAGAACTCTGAAGAAATTTGAGGATTTGGTTTTGGAGTACAGGGTATTGGTGTCTTTTGGTTTCTCCCTTATTTGTGCTTTGATATGTGAAATGTTATCTCTGTGATATAACTTGTTATTCTTTTATGTGCAAGATGTTATTTCTGATATGTACATTTTTTATCTTTATACTATATTGTTAGTATTTTATTTATGCTTACTAATATTAAAAACTTGGTTTTGTATTTGTTGTTTATTGTTTCATTTTGTTGTTAGAAAATAGGAGGTGTGTTGTAACTATGCCATAGTGAGTTTCAATGCTTAGTTTCTAGGGTTTAATATGAGTGCTGGCATTTGGAGGTTCTAGACACTGGGGAAAGGTAAACAGATTTGAGGCCCGGAGGACGTTGACTGCATCCCTCCTTTCCTACAATTGCTTCCTTCCAAATAAACTTGATTTTGGACTTTAATTCATGTCTATGAATTTGCCTTTTTATTTTTGATCACACATTTTCAATTACTAGTGTGACATTTTAATTATTTTAAATGTAATTATAAATTTTCAATTTACTAGCAAATTGCTAGGATTGTAGAGATTAGTGATGGGAGTTATTTAGGGTACTAATTATTGTTTTACATTTTTAATATTTGTATATGTAGTACATTATTATTTCATAATTATGCAATGTATTTAATTTAATTCTTGTTATTTTAATTATTTTCTGTTTTTATTTAATTGTTAGTTGTTTGATCAATTCATTTATACAGCTTTACAATAAATATTATATGTATTCACTGTTTTAATTTAATAATTATATATTAATTATGTTTCATATTTATAATTTATTTAATTAATTTCAATTGTTAGTTTTTTTAGGGGTTTGAGAGGAGGATGGTGTATTTTAAATGTTATATAATATTTTATTTACAATATGACATTGCTGTGCTAATAATTTAGTTTATCCTTAATGAATATATGATTTTATGCCAAATATGTTTGAATATTTGCATTTTGTTTTATATTTACATGATTTGTTTCCAAAGTCTAAAACATTCACAACTGTTGGCTATGGTGTAGTGGAAATAGAAAATCTAACTGTTCCAAAGTCCAACACTTTCCCTACTGTTACTCAAATTGTAGTGGGAATACAATACCTACCCCCCCAAAGTCCACAATCTTCTCTACTGTTACTCAGATTGTATTAGCAATATTAAAGTTAATCCTTCCAAAGTCCATCACTTTCCCTAAAGTTGCTTAGAAGGGAGTGAAAGTAGCAAATCTAACCCTTCTAAAGTCTAACGCTTTCCCTGTGTTTGCTCATGATAGAGTGGGAATAGTAAATTTGTCCCTACCAAAGACCAGCACTTTCTCGGCTATTACTTAAATTGGAATTAGAATAGTAAATCTAATCCTTCCAAAGTCCAACACTTTCCCTAATATTGTTTAGTTTGGATGATTAATATTTATTGTAAACTTTTTAAAATATTAAATTACTTAAAAATAAATATGTAATTTTATGTTTACAATTTGATTTTGTTGGGTCTGGAATAACTTTATTTTGTTATTTAAATATGACATTATGAGCAAGGATTTGTAAACAGTTGAAATGCACCAAGCTTTCTGAGCCATATTGTAAAATAAACCGTAGCATTTGTGGATTTGGTAAGAGTGCTGGGCCTTCTTTGTGGTTGGAGGTAGGTGGACATGGAATGTAGTAATGAGGACAATTGACCTTGTTGATAGCCAAGCATTGCCACCCGTTGGGTGCTTCATGATAATCCACAATTGTTAGACTTGGCATCCTTGGTGTGGTCTCCCCAAATGTTTTGCCTCTGCTTCCCAAGTTGTTGATGTGTGTTGGACTTTGCTGTTTTTGATACTCTGGGCACTTTACCACTGCTAACCAGTGCTAAAGTGCCAGTGCTCCTGTGTAAAATGTATGCGTAATTGGCTATCCATGATTGACATATTTGATTTACTAGTAAGTCTCTAGTAGATTGCACTAGAGGTGCCCAGGGCCTGTAAATCAAATGCTACTAGTGGGCCTGCAGCACTAGTTGTGCCACCCACATGAGTAGCCCCGTAAACATGGCTCAGACCTGCCACTGCAGTGTCTGTGTTCAGTTTTAAACTGCCAATAAATCTTGGCAAGTGTACCCACTTGCCAGGCCTAAACCTTCCCTTTTTATGCATGTATGGCACCCCAAAAGTAGGCAATAGGTAGCCCCATGTGCAGGGTGCAGTTTATGTTAAAAGTGGGACATGTACTGATGTGTTTTACATGTCCTAACTGTCAGCATCCCCTGGGATTAGGGTTTAATCATATCTCTGTTCTTGGTTAAACCTTCATGTTTCTAAGTAAACATAATGTGCTGTGTTACACAATTGGTTTTATCAGTGCTTGATTTACCAATTCGTGTTTGCTAATGTGAGCAGGTATAGACATGTGCTTCTAATTGGGGGTGGTGTAGACATGTGCTTCTAATTGGGTGTGGTGACTCATCCACATGTGGAAACTCAACTGCTTTCCTGATTGGCTATAATTAGCAGAGTGAAGCATGCCTCCCTGCTTGGATTTGTTTTGCTTCCTGATTGCAGCATCTGATTCGGCAGTCCAGCCCCTGCTGTCATCCTCGTATTCAGGACTTTTGAGGCAATTCTTTTCTTTGTTCCTGTACCAGCTGACACCAGGATTTCCTCCAGCACTCTGCAAAAGACTGCAGCTAAGTGACTAATATTCTCCAGGGAGTTTGTTCTTTGAGCGCTGCGCTTTCCTAGAACAGCTGGTGTATTTCAGACCTCGTATTTTGGCAGAGTGCCTGTCTTGAAGAGACAAATGCATTTCTGAACATTCTACATTATTATTGTTATTACTTGCCTAAATGTGCTTCAGGAAATCTGCATGAGCTCAAGTACTACGAAAAGTTACAGTGCAATTTTAAAAGAGTATTTACGTGACTTTTCATTCTCTAATAGCATATCTCTTGGATTTAAATTGTGTCATTAATGCCTGTGTTTCAGGTTTGAGGAATTTGCTTTTGAAGGGTTTTCCTCACACACAGTGAAACCACACCAAACTGTGCCACCCTAACTGTTTAAACCCAGAGTAGACATTTGTATTTCTTGGATTGTTTTTGTTCCTTTTAGTTTAACCCTATGCATGCAGGAAAGTTATAGGTGATATAATTAATGCCCTTGTTTGTCTTTCTTGTGCATGGTGAGTGCAACCACAGTTCTAATTGTTGTGTGCAACAGTGAATCTCTGTGAAGCCAGCCCTAGTGTTGCAGTACTTATTGTTATGGTACTCAGGTTGGGTTTTTGGTAACGCAGTGTTAGTAATTGTGCCAACATTTATTATTATCCAAAACAAGTGCTGGAGCATCCCGGTGTTCTTCTACCACTCCCGTGCCCATACCAGAAAGAGAGAATCAGTTCCAAGGAAGTTGAGTGCACTAACTCTACTATCACTCTGTCAACAACGACCTGCCCCCCCTAAGATACAGGGTGCCTGGCTGGACCGGCAAGACGTGGCAGTGTTTTGTCTCTTTCTCTTCCACTCCCCCTTTCCTTTTGGGACACCTGCCAGGGTTTCTGTGTCCACCAGGAAGTGCTGAGAGGTGTTTCAGGAGGTCGGGGGCATACCATCACCCCTGCAGACATCCTGCTTTTCAGGTGAGTGGCCCCGTCTCGACAGAAAGCCATGCCACAACATACAGGGCTGCCTAGGCGATGGATTCCTCAATGGGTACTTTCAAAGGTTTAGCACAGGCTTTACCAGTTGATCAGGATGCTCCATCTTTTTTAGATTTAACTAGGGCCCCATCGGGATTACAGAAGGAAGTTCTTTCCTTAAAGCAAGAGAACCTGGAGTTGCACACTGAACTACAGCGGTATAAACCACAAAACACCCCCTGGGGAGGAGTCAAACTAAAACAAAGATCTCCAGTACTACAGGCCCCTCGGTTTGACCCGTCTGATCATGTTCCTAGACCCGATTCAGGCCCAACGACTTCCACCACACAACCCATGCAGGTAATGGTCACAACACCAACCGCTGTACCCATAGCTCCTCCAGAAAGGTTTTTTGGAGATAGTGACAAGTTCAACATTTTTCTTAACCAGTGCCAGCTACAGTTTTTGTGCCTGGCAGCTGCATTTCCCAACGATGCTGCAAAGGTAGCTTTTATTATCTCTTATTTGGGAGGCAATGCAGCTAATTGGTCTATTCCACTGATGGAGCGATATGACCCTATACTGTATGATTTCAACTGGTTCAAGGAAGCCTTGTGGAAACTGTTCGCCAAACACCTCTTCGTGCAAGCCAATGACAATGAGTTGCTGAATTTGTGCCAGGGAAACAAGAATCTACTGTCCTATATAACCTATTTTAATCGGTTGGTGGCAGAGACTGATTGGCCCGAGGAGAAGAGGACCTCCCTCTTCTATCGTGGCCTTCGGAACGATCTCAAGGATGTTCTAGCCCAAATTATGGAACCTCCTACGAAGTGTTCCAAGTTCATTGACCTGGTGGTACGATTGGATCACCGCTTGAGTGAACGTAAGGGAGAAAAATCCGTGACACACACTTAGTGGTGCTCAAACCTTAGAAAAAGGAGTCCACCATTCCCACGCATGATACACCTGAGCCCATGCAAATTGGCAGTGTGCGGGCCCACTATCTAAGTAAGAAAAAGAATGTAGGAAAAAGTTGAAACTGTGTTTATAGTGCGGTAAGGCAGGGCATTTTGCTCGGGAATGTCGTAACAAGCCTACTGCTTCAAAGAAAGCCATCAGAGCGGTAACAGGGCCTGAATTCTCTCTTCCTGACCAGGCATAAAACTAACTGGCTCAATAACTTCTGAGACCATTTTATCGAGCGCTTCTTTCAATATGGTCTCACATCTTTTGGCTAATACCACCAGTCCAGTTCCTCGACATCTAACTCTTATTGTGACGTTAGTGTTGTCCCCTCAGGTTCGTAAGGTAATTTCCATATTGCTTGACTCTGGGGCTACCGGAAACTTTTTAGACTTGGGTTTGGCTGCATCCCTAAATATTACAACTGTCAGAAAATACGTCCCTGAACCAGTCAGAGCCATGGATGGCTCAGAATTGTCCACCGGGCTTATCGTTTATCAAACAACATCCTTGTCCATGCTTTTGCAAACAACCATATAGAACAAGTTCAGTTTGACATCATAGATACCCCAGTATTTGGAGCCATTTTGGGGATACCCTGGCTTCAGTTACACAATCCCAAAATTGACTGGGCAGCAAGGACAGTGACATTAGACTCTAAGCGTTGCTGGCACTCCTGTTACCAAGACAAACCATTACTAGTGACACCCTTGCATTGTGGGTCCACACATAGTACGGCTATCAAGCGGGACGACACACTGGTCATTCCTGCACTGTATAAAGACTTCCATGATGTCTTTAGTGAACAGAAGGCCACCCAGCAGCCGCCACATAGATCATATGATTGTCATATAGACTTGATCCAAGGGGCAACGCTACCATGTAGTAGGATGTATACTCTTTCTGAGCCTGAGAATTGATACCTGCAAGACTACCTGGATGATCTATTGGCTAGGGGTTTCATTCGTCATTCAACGTCACCAGTATCATTGTCTTTGTTCTTCGTGCCCACGAAGAATCGCGAGCTGCGCGCCTGTATAGATTATCGTGCAGTGAACAAAGTGACCATAAAGAATCGGTATCCACTTCCGTTGAAACCAGTACTTTTAGATCAGGTACGTCAGTCGACCATTTATACTAAACTCGACCTCCGGGGTGCCTACTGCTTGATCCGAGTGATGAAGGGGGATGAGTGGAAGATGGCATTCCGAACTAAATTCGGACTCTTCGAGAACACAGTGATGCCCTTCGGGTTGTGTAACCCTCCTCAGCGTTTCAATTTTTCATCAATGAAGTGCTGCATGAGTTTCTGGATATCTGTGTAGTGGTATACATAGACGACATTTTGATCTATTTGTCTTCCACTGAGGAACATATAGGGAAAGTAAGAGTGGTTTTACAACGGGTTTGTGAGCATCATCTCTTGGCCAAGCTGGAAAAATGTGTTTTTAACGCTACAACTGTAGAATTCCTGGGATATGTGATCACTCCTGGTGGAATTTCCATGGATAGGTCCAAGGTACAGGCCATCCTGGATTGGGTAGCCCCAAGATCTATCAAGGAAGTGCAACAATTTTTGGGCTTCGCAAATTTTTACCCCACTTTTCTACTGTGGTATCTCCCATAACTCGTCTCCTATGAAAGGGGGTTAAGTTCCTCTGGGATGCAGAAGCTGAGAAAGCCTTCCAACATCTTAAAAACACATTCCCTTAAGCACCCATTCTCAATCATCCCGACCTGGCTCAGCCATTTTTTCGTGGAAACAGACGCTTCCCAAATGGCAGTGGGGGGTGTCTTGTCCCAACGAGATCCTGAGTCTGGGCATTTCCATCCAGTAGCTTACTTTTCAAAGAAATTGCTTGCCGCAGAGCACAATTACATGGTGGCGGAGCGGGAACTTCTGGCCATGAAGCTTGCCTTCCAGGAATGGCCTCCCCACCTATTAGGAGCTAGACACACCGTAACTATTTACACAAATCACCATAATTTACAGTTTTTTCAAGCGACCAAGGCCCTGACACCTCGTCAATTACGCTGGCTTCTATTCTTTTGACTTCGTAATCATCTATAGGCCTGGTGCTACACAACAAAAGGCAGACATGTTGTCTAGGATGGGTTTCTCCTCTGAAGTTGCGCTAGAACAGGTCAGAAGCATTAAACCCCCAGAAAAAATCGTGGCAGTGTGCACTTCCCAAGAGTTCCTTGAGAAAATACGGGTAGCCCAACACAAGGTTCCCTGTTCAACTGATGTGAATGAAAAAGAGGGTTTACCGTACCATGCTGATCAATTGTACATCCCTACCAAAGAATTACGGGATACAGTGTTACATTGGGGACATGATTTTGTCCTTGCAGGTCACCCGGGTGAGAAAAAGATGTTAGATCTCTGTCAAAGATGGTTTTGTTGGCCCACACTTGTGCAGGATGTCAGAAGCTACATCCAGACTTGTTCCACCTGTGTTTGGACTAAAACCCCACATACTCCAGCCACAGGATTGTTACTTCCATGCCAATTCCGGTGGCCCCATGGCATACCATAAGTATGGATTTTATTTCTGATCTCCCAGCTTCCAATGGACACACTGTCATATGGGTGGTTGTAGATTACCTAACTAAAATGGCTCATTTTGTTCCATTAAAATGCCTCTGATTTGTTTGTCAAACACTTTGGTAGTCATTACAACCCTGGCGGACGGTGTTAAAGCGGCGGTAAAAATTTGGCAATTACAACCGTGGCGGAAACCGCCAACAAAGACAGCCACTTTAACACTCCGACCGCCACGGCGGTATAAACAAACAGCGCGGCGGTCACCACCAACAGACAGGCGGAAGACAATGTACCGCCCACACTATTATGACAGGCCAATCCGCCACCTTTTCCGGGACGGATTCACTGCGGATAAAAACACGGCAGAAACAGGAATTTCGAAGGGAAAACGCTCACCTCTACACACCCACAAGGAATGAGGACACCATGGACCCGGAACTCCAAATTCTACCTGCGATAGTCTTCCTGCTCCTCTACCAGGAGCACGAACGCTGGCGGCAAAGACCGCGGTGAGTACTGCACCTACGACACAGGGGAGGGGGAGGGAAAAAACAGGGACATACACATGCAGCACCCCCGGCCCCATCCTCACCCACTACAACACACACTAATGGATATTGATACATCACAGTTACACCCCCCAACCCCTCGGAAGAAAGCAAAGACAATAGAAAATGAGTGTAACCATTGTAATATATTCAAATCAAGTAGGCAACAATATATATATACACCATTTAAAAAATATGTACCAAGCATAGTAGTCCAGGTAGTGCTCCAATTAAGTCTGTGGAATACTGGGCCCACACGGTATGGGCAAGGCCCACACAAGATACCCGACCATGACGGAGAGAACACTGCAGGGGCATCAGACAGCAACTAAACAGGCACCTCAAGGGCAGGGAAAGGGGGGGCACTTCAGCAGCTTGAGTGCACAACGCCAAATCCACGAAGGGGCCTCATGCCCACTGTTACTTCCTGGGGAGTGCAAAGCCACAGTCTCTCATGTCTCTACAGTTGGTGGTCTGCCCACTGTTCCATCCTGGGGAGTGCAAAGCCACAGTCTCTCAAGTCTCTACAGTGGGTGGTCTGCCCACTGTTCCATTCTGGGGAGTGCAAAGCCACAGTCTCTCAAGTGGATAACAGTCTCCACTGGTTCTGCTAAGGACAGAGGTAGTGGATGTATCTCTTCACTGGTTTTGGAGGGGGCATGGTGCCCAGAGTGCTTCATCCTGCTAAGGACAGAGGTAGTGGATGGATCTCTCCACTGGTTCTGGAGGGGGCCTTGTGACCAGAGTGCTTAATCCTGCAAGGACAGAGGTAGTGGATGTATCTCTCCACTGGTTCTGGAGGGGGCATGGTGCCCAGAGTGCTTCATCCTGCTAAGGACAGAGGTAGTGGATGTATCTCTCGACTGGTTCTGGAGGGGGCATGGTGCCCAAAGTGCTTCATTCTGCCTGTGACGGACTCAGTAGCGTCAGTGCCCTTGGCGCTTATGGGCCAGCGGTGATTGAGGCGGCGGTGCCCTGTTCAGCGGTGCTTGAGGAGGCGGTGCCCTGTTCAGCGGTGCTTGAGACGGCGGTGCCCTGTTCAGCGGTACTTGAGGCGGCGGTGCCCTGTTCAGAGGTGCTTGAGACGGCGGTGCCCTGTTCAGCGGTGCTTGAGACGGTGGTGCACTGTTCAGTGGTCCTTGAGACAGCGGTCTCCATTGCAGGGACTCAGCTGCTGGCGGTCCTTCATGGCCCAGCGGGGCTTTTGCTTGCGGTCCTTCATGGCCCAGCGGGGCTTTTGCTGGCGGTCCTTCATGGCCCAGCAGGGCTTTTGCAGGTGGTCCTTCATGGCCCAGCGGGGCTTGTGCTGGCGGTGGCCTCCTGGGCAGCTGGGCAGCTGGGCTGGTGCTGGCGGTGGCCTCCTTGGCAGCTGGGCTGGCGGTGGCCTCCTGGGCAGCTGGCCTTGTGCCGGCGGTGGCCTCCTGGGCAGCTGGGCCTGGGCAGCTAGGCTGGTGCTGGCGGTGCCCTCCTGGGCAGCTGGGCTGGTGCTGGCCTCCTGGGCAGCTGGCTTTGTGCTGGCGGTGGCCTCCTGGTCAGCTGGCCTTGTGCTGGCGGTGGCCTCCTGGGCAGCTGGGCTTGTGCTGGCGGTGGCCTCCTGGGCAGCTGGGCTGGTGCTGGTGGTGGCCTCCTGGGCAGCTGGGCTGGTGCTGGCCTCCTGGGCAGCTGGGCTGGTGCTGGCGGTGGCCTCCTGGGCAGCTGGGCTTGTGCTGGCGGTGGCGTCCTGGGCAGCGGGGATGATGGCGGTCTTCTCCGCCGTGCTGCTCTTCCCCGACTTGGCGGGTTTCTTGTGGCCCTTCCCCACCTTGGAAGGTGTCACAGCTGACTCCACACTCCCTCTGGGACCCCTGAGAGCGGCTTTGGTGGCTGGAGTCTTCCCCCTCTCCTGCCGGGCACTGGCCAACTTCTGATGCTTCACAGGTGGGGGACTGTCTGTGCTGCGGCTCCGTTCCACACTGGTTGCCCTGGTGGCCGGTGCACTCCATATTCCTGTGACTACAGGCACCACTGGTCCCGGAGATGTTGTGGCTGAGGTGCCAGTTTTGGACGTATGAGATGGACGGGGTGGGGGAGGTGTGGGAAAGAGGTCAATATTGGACAGGAAAAGTTTTTTTGACACACTGGGACGGGTAGCTGGAGGGGGTTTGGGAGTGGAGGAAGAGGATGTGGTTGTAGGAGGTGTTCGTTTGCTGACTTTGGGTGAAGGTGCATGGGCTGGAGGCTGTGGTGAGGTGGATGGCTGTTGGGTGGGTGTGTGTCTGCATTTGTGTATCTTCGGAGGGGGCGTCACAGATACACTGGGAGAGGACACAGGGGATGTGTGAATGGTAGTGGGGGAGGTGACTGCACGTGAGCGGGGAGTAGTGGTGGGTGTGCTGGAGAGGGATGTAGTGGCTGTAGAGGTAGTGCATGCAGGTGTGAGTGTAGACGAGACAGGGAGGGAGGAGGGGGACACAGTGGAGGCAGTGGATGTTGGTGCGTGTGCATGTGTGTGATGCTTTTGTGAGTGCCTGTGGGATGTGTGGTGCTTATGTTTGCCTGAGCTTCCCTTGTGTGTTGACGTGTGTGCATGCTGGTCTGTAGATGTGCTTGGGATAGGCTGAGGTACAAGGGATTGGGTCGGGGTGGAGGAAGTTGGAGGGGGAGGCTAGACACAAGGACAATGGCTACCATCAGTGCTGAGGCCAGAGTCTGAAAAGCTTGCTAAAGGGCTACCTGACCAGAATGAATGCCCTCCAGGAATGCATTTGTTTGTTGCAACTGCCTTTCTACACCCTGGATGGCATTCAAAATGGTAGACTGCCCAACAGTGAGGGACCTGAGGAGGTCAATGGCCTCCTCACTGAGGGCAGCAGGGGTGACTGGGGCAGGGCCTGAGGTGCCTGGGGCGAAGGTGATGCCCACACTCCCGGGTGCGCGGGCACGGGGCGAAGGCTGAGGGGCTGCTGGGATGGCGACGCAGGAAGGGGGGGTGGCGGCTGTACCTGTAGATGGGGGGCAGAGATGTTGCCACCACCACAAGGGAGCTCCCATCAGAAGATGAGTCTGTGTCACTGGTCTCAGCTCCTGTCCTCGCCGTGGAGCTCCCCTCACCCTCCGTCCCACTGGTGAACTCTGAGTCCGTAATGTGACCCTCCATGGCCATGTGGGATGCAGCTCCCTCGTGCTCCGGTGCCACTGCTCCTCCGCCTGGTGATGCTAATGCACACAAGAACAGAGAGACCACAAAAAGGAGGGGGACGGCAGAAGAAAGACATGTTGTGTGCATGCATTACCGCTACCGTTGGCGGACACAACAGACACAGAAGCCCCCTGCACTACGCCGCGCTCTTGGGCTCCACTGTTCAATTCCTGGGAAATGGCCTACAAGGCAAAGGATGACATCTGCAAACATAGATGACACAGGGGCATGACTAGGTGTACTTGCCACTCTACAGAGGTGGGCTGGGGTGCCACATGGCCTGCCTTACGGAGGGACCTTGCCTACGGAACTCGCCCTGGCCTAGGGAAACCCACAGCCCACCTCCCCCACCCAGACCCCTACACTGAGCACAACGTCAGCAGAATGCGAGTGTACTCACCCCCTTGTGTCTGCTGTGATGCCCTCAAGCGCCCATCCAAATCCGGGTACGCCACCACCAGGATCCTGAACATCAGGGGGGTCATGGTGCGATGGGCACCCCTCCCACGTTGGGAGGCCATCCCCAGCTGAGCCTCCGCCATCTTCTTGCTCCAGCGGCGAATGTCCTCCCATCTTTTCCAGCAGTGGGTGCTCCGTCTGTGGTAGACCCCCAGGGTCTGGACGTCCTTGGCAATGGCACGCCAAATATCTTTTTTCTGGTGGGCGCTGACCTACATGAGTTGTACAGGGGGAAGAGAAAGTAATTACCAACTGCACCGTCAAAGTGATTGGCCCCCATCCCTAACCTTGCCATGTGGCACATGCACTCACCGTTGTTTCATACACGCCGCACTCTCCCCCCTTCCTTTTTACATCCACCCCTCTCCACACAGGCAAAGCCCATACAGCATGCTCCCACTGTACTTACCTGTTTGTCTGGAGGACCATAGAATAGCGTGTACTGGGGGAGGACCCCATCCACGAGCTTCTCCAACTCCTCTGATGTGAAGGCAATGGCCCTTTCCCCAGACACTCGAGCCATTGCCTCTTCCAGACCGAGGTCACAGCAGCACTTGCAGTTTAGGTCCTCTCCTGTCGAAGATCAGGTATCGAGTGATTGAACAGATAGAAAATGGCGGTCACATCCGCGGCGGTGCGTACCGTCACTGCCGGCGTACATCATCATTGGCTCCTGGGACCCATAGGGTCCAATGTTAACCAATGCAGCGTTGCGCCATGGTCTTCGATTGCCTACCGCGACGGTGTACAACGCCAGCGCTGTTACCTCACATCCCATTGTCCCACTTTAGAGGTCAGGCAGCCGCCATTTCTGGGGCCCACATGGCTTCATTTTCAACTGCATCACACATACCTAGGCCACTTTTTCTGTATGAATGGTGTTCTGTGTAAGCTGTGGTATGTACCTCTTACTTGTTTGACTCTGTGCTCGCTGTTGTCCTTCATAGGCACCGTCCGCTGGGACATGGCGGCATCCTCTGGTGTACCGACCGATGGTGGACCTGTCGACAATGGAGGAAAGACATGTGATAATCACATACAGGCTAGACTGTGCCACAATCCAGGAACTGTGCACCCAGCTGGAGATGGAGCCAGACCTGATGTCAGCTATCCGCCATCCCACAGGAATCCCCCCTCAAGTGCAGGTGCTGTCAGTGCTCCATTTCCTTGCAAGTGGGTCATTTCAAACAACAGTGGCCGTAGCATCAGGGATGTCCCAGCCTATGTTTTCCAACGTGTTGTCCAGAGTGTTCTCTGCCCTGCTGAAACACATGCGGAGCTACATCGTTTTCCCTCAGGTGGAGGATTTGCCTACAGTGAAAGGTGATTTATATGCCCTGGGACATATCCCCAACATCATAGGTGCCATTGATGGGACACATGTGGCTTTGGTCCCCCCCACAGGAGTGAACAGGTGTACAGAAACCAGAAGAGTTATCATTCGATGAATGTTCAGATGGTATGTTTGGCAGACCAGTACATCTCCCATGTGAATGCCATATTCCCTGGCTCAGTGCATGACGCTTACATCTTGCGGAATAGCAGCATCCCCTATGTGATGGGTCAACTCCAGAGGCACCATGTGTGGCTATTAGGTGAGCACCTGGAAGCTAGTCAGTGGGAATGGTTGTCTGGGTCTGGGGATATCCCTCCAGGTTAGTGTGTGTCTATCAGTTGTCCCTCGCCATTTGCAGGAGACTCTGGTTACCCCAACCTGTCATGGCTACTGACCCCAGTGAGGAATCCCAGGACAAGGGCAGAGGAACGCTACAATGAGGCCCATGGGCGAACTAGGAGGGTGATCGAACGTACCTTTGGCCTCCTGAAGGCGAGGTTCCGGTAACTCCATATGCCAGGTGGATCCCTATTCTACTCACCAAAGAAGGTGTGCCAGATCATCGTGGCCTGCTGTATGCTTCACAACTTGGCTTTGCAACAACAGGAGCCCTTTCTGCAGGAGGATGGTCAAGATGGCGGTGTTGTTGAAGCTGTGGAGCCTGTGGACAGTGAAGATGAGGAAGCAGAGGAAGAAGACATGGACAATGGGAGACGCGTATTGACAGCCAGGAGGAGGGGCAGCCCAGAAGCCCAGGAGCCCTTTAAAATAATCGTTCGCGCTCCCGCTCTACGGGAGGCGTGTATTGACAGCCAGGAGGAGGAGGGGCAGCCCAGAAGCCCAGGAGCCCTTTAAAATCATCGTTCCCCTCCCGCTCTACGGGAGGCGCGTATTGACAGCCAGGAGGAGGAGGGGCAGCCCAGGAGCTCTTTAAAATCATCGTTCGCGCTCCCGCTCTACAGGAGGGGCGTATTGACAGCCAGGAGGAGGAGGTGCAGCCCAGAAGCCCAGGAGCCCTTTAAAATCATTGTTCGCGCTCCCGACAGCCAGGAGGAGGAGGGCCAGCCCAGACACCCAGGAGCCCTTTAAAATCATTGTTCACGCTCCCGACAGCCAGGAGGAGGAGGGGCAGCCCAGAAGCCCAGGAGCCCTTTAAAATCATCGTTCGCGCTCCCGCTCTACGGGAGGCGCGTATTGACAGCCAGGAGGAGGAGGGGCAACCCAGAAGCCCAGGAGCCCTTTAAAATCATCGTTCACGCTCCCGACAGCCAGGAGGAGGAGGGGCAGCACAGGAGCCCTTTAAAATCATCGTTCGCGCTCCTGACAGCCGGGAGGAGGAGGGGCAGCCCAGAAGCCCTTTAAAATCAACGTTTGCGCTCCCGACAGCCAGGAGGAGGAGGGGCAGACCAGGAGCCCTTTAAAATCATCGTTCGCGCTCCCGCTCGCGGGACGCGCCTTGGCAAAAACCGGGCCAAGGGCAGGCCCGTCCTTGCCCATCCTTGCCCGTCATTGCCAGGAAGAGGCAGGGCAGGGCCCCCCCTCTGACATCTTTACTAAGGCCTTTGGATCTGGTGACATACAGGCATGTGGCTGCTAGGAGGTACTTTCTTAGTGTTTTCGTTCCTTCTTTATTTCTTTGCTGCTTACATGACTGAGCTTAACTTTTAGACTACGTAAAGCAACTTTAAAGAGCAGTATTTAGTTACCGTCATTGGGGCAGGCTCAAATCCTTATATACTTGAGGCTGTGCTTACATCACGAATGCTGGTTTTTGTTTGCAACTGTTGGAGGTGGGACTAAGTCCCTATAAATTTCACTTTGAGTATCTGAAAGATCGGATTCCGCCTGTGGGTGTTGGGGGTGGGATTCACCTCCCATAAACTTGTTTTGTGTCCCCTTGGCTTTTTCCTCACGCTACCTAACCTGAGGGACTCCAACGACCCACCGGGATGGGGAAAAGGAAAGCCAGTGGTAACCCCACTGGGTTAGGTGGGGCGAAGAAAGTACCTCGACATGCAGCTGAAAACTGCGCATTGACTCAAATTGATGATCTAATAGAGGAAGTTGAAAGTTTGCTAGCTACTAAGCCCTCTAAGCCCCTTAAGAAAGGGTTTACTGCCGTTACCAATGAAATAAAATCCTTTTTCACCGCTGCGAACAGAGAGTTGCCGTTACCTTCACCACAAGGATCTAACTTAGAACTCATTACGGCAGAAGCTTCAACCAATTCAACAGAGAACCCTAAACTGAGCTCGCCTAGCCAGCAGGGTAGTGTCTTACCCCTTATAAACTGCTCTAATCATTTTCTACCTCTTGCCTCCTTGGCGCCCTTTGGCCCAGAGAGGAATGTGTCAAGGGAAAATGAGGTGCCACTAATGCATTCAGCTACTCGGGGGAACACCCTGTCGAGGCACAGTTAGTACAATCAAAGAGCTGAAATTTTGAGTCTCAGAGAGTATCTTACATCTTTCAGCCACATGATATATGAGAAGCTGGACGGCATGTCTGCCGTAATTGGGGGTATAAGGAAATCCTCGTCTAAACTTGAGCCAAATTCTTTACCTAGGCAAGTCCAACAAGTTGAAACATTTACGGCAGGAACATACAGGGGAAAGAGGGCCGGAGTGGCAACACAAAATTCCCATGGGGTAGAAAGCGTACTTCCTGTTGTGGTCGGCTTAAACAAATGTGACACAAACTGGAACAAAGGGGCTAATCAGGAGGGGCACAGAAATGAATTTTTAGATAATAGTTTTATAGATCCTCTGCGAAGTGCCCCAATAACCCAGACTAAGCATAGCCAGCATGATGTATATATGACAAACGTCCCTAAGCTAAACTATGGTCTAAAAGAACAAGGGGACTCCCTTAAGAACAAAGTAATACACTGGATAAGGGGGGTAAAGAAGTGTAGGTCTATTATAAGGGATGACATAGTTACTGTCCAGAGATACTCAAGAGAATGCTCAGGAACAGACCTTATAGGGCTGAAATTGAGCAGCCAGAGCCTAGTAAAGGGTCTCCTGGCACTTGATCAAAGATCGAGACCTGGTACTTCATCCCAAGTGTCACTTGCTCAAACTATCCCCCAATCATTGGCTAATCTGTTTTTTAAAGAGAGACATAACATCCCAATGCCCCCCAGTATATGTACTTCAAGACGGGATTATAGGAGTAGCCCAATTTCAGTCACAGATTGACGTGAAGCCCCCATAGCGAAGGATGGGGGAGACGGCACACACAGCAAAATGGCTTTGGACCCCTGTATGTTAAGCAACCAGACATTGGGCACCCTGGGAGTAGAGCCAAGAGCACATTGTAGTGACCAAGCAGAGGAGATCGACTGCAGAGTAACGCCTTACTTAAATGAGAGTAAAGAGAAGCTGCAAGATATGAGGGGTGGAACTGATTCACTAATTAAGCTTCTATCTTGGAACGTGGCAGGTCTGCTCCAAAAAATAGCTAACCCTGATTGGTGCAGCCTCATAGACCAACATCATATTATTTTATTGCAGGAGACATGGGCCTCTTCTACGATTAATAGAGTAGGTTATTGGACTTTTCAGAAGGCTGCGCTTCCATTACCATCTGGCAGGGCATCAGGGGGTTTGATAATCTGGCTAAAACATGATCTGTTCCCAAAGGCGAAGGAGTTATCAACCCCCCCTAGGGACATATTAGCTGTTGAGGTCGAACTTAGCAGCCCAAGGGGGCCCGTTCATATAGTATTTGTAAATGTATATGTTAGACCTGGCCCCCAAAGGCCTCAGACTGCTTTGATAAATATGCTTACAGACCCCTTGAACTGTTTACCAGGGGGGCAGGGCTTAATTGTTACAGGAGATTATAATATGCAACTGAATTGCAAAGACGACTACCAGCAAAAAGGAACCCAGTTTGCAGATCCATGGGACAGATCTGGGCCGGTCCAGGCCACAACTAAGAAAACAGGGGGAGCATTGGATCTATTAGAGGATCTAATAAAAGCAAAGGGTTTAAGAATAGTAAATGGGAACACGAAGTCAGACACTCCGGTGTTGCCTACATACAGGAGAGGTCCATACTCGAGCCATCTAGATTATGGGGGTCATTCTGACCCTGGCGGTCTTGGACCACCAGGGCCACGAATGACGGAAGCACTGCCAACAGGCTGGCGGTGCTTCAATCCCCATTCCGACCGCAGCGGCTGCCCTGGGGATTCTGACCCCCGTACCGCCAGCCTGTTTCTGGCGGTTTTCACCGCCAGGAAGAGGCTGGCGGTAACGGGTGTCCTGGGGCCCCTGGGGGCCCCTGCACTGCCCATGCCACTGGCATGGGCAGTGCAGGGGCCCACTAACAGGGCCCCGGCCAGCTTTTCACTGTCTGCCTAGCAGACAGTGAAAAGCGCGACAGGTGTAACTGCACCCGTCGCACCGCCACAACACCGCCGGCTCCATTCGGAGCCGGCTCCTGTGTTGCGGCCTCATTCCCGCTGGGCCGGCGGGCGCTAACATGGTTAGCGCCCGCTGGCCCAGCGGGAATGTTGGAATGGGGGCAGCGGTATTTTGGCCGCATGGCTACCGCCGCCCACCAGAGTTGGAATCACCCCCTATGACTTTGTAGACGACGCGCTCTGGGAAACTATTATTGATATGGTCGTTCTTCCACGTAATGATAGTAACCACAAAGCTCTGAATACCTCCTTTTCTACTACCCTATTTAGTTGCAAAACATTGACAAAGTGGGTCAAGGGCAATGCCCTAATCATGACAAATGATTATAAAAATGTGAAATGGGAACTGGTGGAAGATTATGCAAATTTTCAGCTATTAATTTATAAAATAGCCACATCAACACTGTTACCCTTGAAATATATTGATTTTGTACCGGTGGATCTGATCAATTTGCACAGTATTTTGACCAATCGGTTAACCCCTTAGCTGCTGGGCCGTTTCCCCCCAAGTGCTGAGCCCTTTTTTGGCTATTTGGGGTAGTTCGCGCTTAGGCCTTCATAACTTTTTGTCCCCATAAGCTATCCACGCCAAATTTGTGTCCTTTTTTTCCAACATCCTAGGGATTCTAATGGTACCCAGAGTTTGTGGTTTCTCCTGGAGGAGACCAAGAGAATTTCGTTTTTTCAAAAAAAATTGGAAAAAAGGGCTGCCGAAGAAGTTCTTGTGGTTTATTCCCTGAAAATGGCATCAACAAAAGGTTTCTGGTGCTAAAATCACCATCTTCCCACCTTTCAGGATCAGGCAGACTTGAATCAGAAAACCACGTTTTTCAACACAAATTTGCCATTTTACTGCGACATACCCCATTTTTACTATTTTTGGTGCTTTCAGCCTCCTTCCAGTTAGTGACAGGAATGGGTGTGAAACCAATGCTGGATCCCGGAAAGCTAAACATTTCTGAAAACTAGACAAAATTCTGAATTCAGCAAGGGGCCATTTATGTAGATATTTTTTTATTTCAGCTGTTATTTTCCTACAGAAAATAACAGCTGAAATAAAAAAATATTGAAATTGAGCTGAACACAACAGCCATTTTTCTTTATGTTTTACTCTGTAACTTTTTCCTGCGATGTCAGATTTTTTAAAGCAATATACCGTTATGTCTGCTGGACTCTTCCGGTTGCGGGGATATAAAGGGCTTGTAGGTTCATCAAGAACCCTAAGTACCCAGAGACAATAAATGAGTTGCACCCTGCAGTTGGTTTTCATTCTATACTGGGTATACAGCAATTCATTTGCTGAAATATGAAGATTGAAAAATAGGTATCAAGAAAACCTTTTCATTTCCAAAATGGGCTCAAGATAAGGTTTTGAGGAGTAGTAGTTATTTGCACATCTCTGAATTCCGGGGTGCCCATACTAGCATGTGAATTGCAGGTCATTTCTCAAATAGACGTCTTTTTTACACACTCTCTTATATTTGGAAGGAAAAAATGTAGAGAAAGATAAGGGGCAATAACACTTGTTTTGCTATTCTATGTTTCCCCAAGTCTCCCGATAAAAATGATACCTCACTTGTGTGGGTAGGCCTAGCGCCCGCGACAGGAAATGCCCCAAAACAGAACGTGGACACATCCCATTTTTTGACAGAAAACAGAGCTGTTTTTTGCAAAGTGCCTACCTGTAGATTTTGGCTTCTACCTCAGCTGGCACCTAAGGAAACCTACCAAACCTGTGCATTTTTGAAAACTAGAGACCTAGGGGAATCCAAAATGGGGTGACTTGTGGGGCTCTGACCAGTTTCTGTTACCCAGAATCCTTTGCAAACCTCAAATTGTGGCTAAAAAAACACGTTTTCCTCACATTTCGGTGACAGAAAGTTCTGGAATCTGAGAGGAGCCACAAATCTCCTTCCACCCAGCGTTCCCCCAAGTCTCCCGATAAAAATGATACCTCACTTGTGTGGGTAGGCCTAGCGCCCGCGACAGGAAATGCCCCAAAACACAACGTGGACACATCCCATTTTTTGACAGAAAACAGAGCTGTTTTTTGCAAAGTGCCTACCTGTAGATTTTGGCTTCTAGCTCAGCCGGCACCTAGGGAAACCTACCAAACCTGTGAATTTCTGAAAACTAGAGACCTAGGGGAATCCAAGATGGGGTGACTTGTGGGGCTCTGACCAGGTTCTGTTACCCAGAATCCTTAGCAAACCTCAAAATGTGGCTAAAAAAACAAGTTTTCCTCACATTTCGGTGACAGAAAGTTCTGGAATCTGAGAAGAGCCACAAATTTCCTTCCACCCAGCGTTCCCCCAAGTCTCCTGATAAAAATGATACCTCACTTGTGTGGGTAGGCCTAGCGCCTACGACAGGAAATGCCCCAAAACAGAACGTGGACACATCCCATTTTTTGACAGAAAACAGAGCTGTTTTTTGCAAAGTGCCTACCTGTAGATTTTGGCCTCTAGCTCAGCCGGCACCTCGGGAAACCCACCAAACCTGTGCATTTCTGAAAACTAGAGACCTAGGGGAATCCAAAATGGGGTGACTTGTGGGGCTCTGACCAGGTTCTGTTACCCAGAATCCTTTGCAAACCTCAAAATGTGGCTAAAAAACACGTTTTCCTCACATTTCGGTGACAGAAAGTTCTGGAATCTGAGAGGAGCCACAAATTTCCTTTCACCCAGCGTTCCCCCAAGTCTCCCGATAAAAATGATACCTCACTTGTGTGGGTAGGCCTAGCGCCCGCAATAGGAAATGCCCCAAAACACAACGTGAACACATCACATTTTTCATAGAAAACAGTGCCTTCCTATGGATTTTGGCCTCTAGCTCAGCCGGCACCTGGGAAAACCTAGCAAACCAGTGAATTTTTGAAAACTAGAAACCCAGGGGAATCCAAGATGGGGTGACTTGTGGGGTTCTGACCAGGTTCTATTACCCAGAATCCTTTGCAAACATCAAAATTTGGCCAAAAAACACTTTTTCCTCTCATTTCGGTGACAGAAAGTTCTGGAATCTGAGAGGAGCCACAAATTTCATTCCACCCAGTGTTCCCCCAAGTCTCCTGATAAAAATGGTACCTCACTTGTGTGGAAAGGCCCGGTGCCCGTGACAGGAATATATCACACAACGGTCAATGTTGGTACTTACATGAGGCAGCTGTTGACCCTGGGGTGATCCATTCCTGACGCAGGCACTTGGTGTAGGCACTCAAGTGGGGTAGTGTTTTTATCAGGACAGGTGAGGAATCACTCGGTGGTAGGAATTTTGTGGATCCCAGCATATTCCTGTAGTTTGTGTGACAGAAATGCCAGAAAAATAGAGTTTTTATTCAACATTTCAGCTTTGCAGGGTATTCTGGGTAAGAAAACTTTGGGGAATCCACACAAGTCACACCTCTGTGGACTCCCCCGAATGTCTAGTTTCCAGAAATGTTTGGGTTTAGTGTGTTTCTCTATATGGCCGCCGAACCCAGAACCAAAAACACAGGTGCCTGCCTTACAAAACCAGTTTGTTTTGCGATAGATAATTTTGATGTCTCCACAATACGATTTGGGCGGTGGAATTTGGGGCTGAACTAAATTGGGGAACTCCCAAGAGAGCACTCTCACTCTCTCTGCTTGCCGCCGCATTCACCTGCTCTCCTGGTTGGGCTAACCCACTATTACCCAGTTGAACAGACTGCTTGCGAAGGGACAGCAGGACTGTCCTCATCACCTCCCTCATAATGTACTGGAAGAGAAGTTATCAAATGGGACTCCTCCGACTGAAAAATCACTCCCAGAGTCTGAGCCATTGTCCTATCCCTCAGATGCTGTCTCAGTATCTGATGTCTCAGTCTCTGATCCTATGTCAGAGCTGTCCTCTATAACCCGAGTGACGGCAGCAGTCATCCATCAAGATGCCATCTCTGCTATTGGCTAAACTGTTGCTCTAAATTCTAGCCTATGTAGACAGTCACAAAATCGATGGTGTGTGTGAGATATGTGCAACAGTAGAGGCCACCTAACTAGCGCTTCTTCCCTCAATCAGCACGTTCTTTCAAGACACTCAAAAAACACCTTGTCACATACCATTCGTCACAGTCTTTAGCACCTCCTGCGCCCAGTCCAACAATCATTATTGATGCTCCCACTCCCTCCTCCTCGGATTCCCTCATTACCACCCAGCAAAAGTGCCCTTCATCTCTCCATAGCCGCCCTCCACCCCGCACATACATTTCATTTGTATTATAGCCCAGGTAATGGCTGACTTTACTAATGTACTCAGCTATTTACATAAAATACAGATTTGCTCTTTGCAGTAGGCATATAAACCTTCTGCGCTTCTTTATGGCACTAAAACTGCCACTAGACAAGTCTGACCCTTTTGTAGCAGAAACATAATCACAATACTTACCTGACTTTTTTATTGCTGCCTAAAAGCTACAGTTGAAAAGCGTCAGTTGAAGTATGTGCATTGCTTTGAAGACGCAAGCTGCAACTGCAAGACAACTGGTGGCAAATCTCTCTCTCTCTCTCTCTCTATATATATATATATATATATTCATATATATATATATATATATATATATATATATATCACTTTTATATGTGGGTCTGGTTTTCCTGGGGGCCGATCGAGCACCAGGGAAACCACACACATATTGAAAACAGTGATATATATATATATATATATATATATATATATATATATATATATATATATATATATATCTATCTCTATATATATATCTATCTCAGAGGTCTTCAAACTGTGGGGCGGGCCCCCCTAGGGGGGCCTCAAGTGCTCCAAGGGGGGGCGCCAAACTCTGGCCAAAAGAAGCATTATACCGATAACAGGCCTTTGTTTTAAACAAAAGCATGTTATTGCATTTTTAAAAAGGTAACAGCACCTAACTGCAATGTTTAAATAGGTCTGGACACATTTAAACATTGCCATCCTTATAAAGTATTTGTGAAAAATTCTGAGGGGGGCCCATAGATTTTTATTTTTCAACTGGGGGGGCGCGGCATTAAGAAGTTTGGAGACCACTGATCTATCTACATAGATATATCTATAGATAGATGTATATATATATATATATATATATATATATATATATACACATCTATCTATAGATCTATCTATAAATATATCCATGTACATAGATATATCTACATAGATATATCTATATATATAGATCTATATGCATATATATATATATAAAATGGCCCCCAGGGAAACCCTACAACTAAAAAAATTCTTGCCCCCTCAGGGGGTCGCCCTGCCCACGGGCAACCCCCTGTCCATTTATTTTTCTTTAAAAAAAAAAAGAACATTTAGCCCGGGGGGGGGGAGGGGGGGAGGAGGGTGGCGTGATCGCGCCCCCCCAGGGGGCACCTACCTTTAAAAAAAAAAAAAATGCCCCGGGGGGTGGCGGCCCATTTTCCGAGGGGGCCGACCCCCCCAAGTGAAATCCCTGGTGTCTAGTGGAGTTTCCTGGGCCCCGATCGCAGCTGTGCTGTGATCGGGGACCAGAAAACACTTTCAGAAGGCCTCGTAAGAAAGGGGAGACTCTCCCCTTTCTTACGAGGCCTTCCTGAAACTGTTTCCTGGCCCCCGATCGCAGCTGTGCCTGAAACCTGAAAAGTGTTTCCTGGCACAGGAAACGTTTTCAGGAAGGCCTCGTAAGAAAGGGGTGGCCTTCCCGAACGTGGGGAAGGCCGGTTGTGGCATCCTGCTCCGATGGGGAAATCCACATAGTAACGTCAGCGCGCCTCGCGGTGCGCTGACGTCACAAAGGGGCGGGGGGAGACACGGAAGAGCTTCTGTGTCTCCCAGGGATAAAAAAAAAAAAATAATAATCCTCGGGTGCGACGCACCCGAGGATTTATTAACCCCCTCCCTGGTGTCGGCCACTGGTCGTGACCCTCACCAGGGAGGTAGTGTGGGCGTCGGCCACTGGCCGACACCCGCACTTAAGAGGTTAAAAACACATTTTCAGGTAGTAAGGAGGCGGGTAGAAACTCGGGTCAGAACATTGAGGTGGTTTTCTAACTCCTGCCGTCAGGCCAAAATACAGTTATTGGGAGCACTGAAGGCAGGGAACTGTCGAGAGATAAGAGTATCCAGGGTTGCGTACAAAGCAGTACTAAAAAATGCTAAAAAAGAGTGGGAAACCAAACATTGGAATAGGTTGGTGGATGCACTTTATGAGAAGGATCTCAAACTGTTTTGGAAATTAGTGACAGGCAAAGGTTACTCCCAAACCGTGGAGAACTACCCTGCAATCCAACCAGAAACTTGGGATGTCACATTTTGAAAACTTATATTGAGTGGCTCAAATTAGTAACATTACTGTTCCTCTATTAAAATGCAATGTGCCTTTATTTCCTATACACCAACTGTTGGGATAGCTACACTACCTTAATTTGACTTAGATCTCTTTTCTTTAAAAGAAACAACTTTGGCTCTCCAATTAGCACGCAAAGGGAAGGCCCCCGGGCTAGACGGTATCCCAGGCGATTTATACTTGTCTCGACCGACAACTTGGTCTTTATATTTAAATGCGCTCAGTAATGAGATACTGAGGGGTGGTGGACTTCCCCTACGTGGCAAGGAGCAATTATAGTCCCTATTTTCAAGAAAGGGCCAAGGGACGAACCAACTAACTAGAGGCCAATAAGTTTAATTGATGTCAGACAAAAAATATTCTGCAAGCAGGTACTGAACAGACTACAGGCATGGATAGAGGACTCTCATATCCTTTCCGACTTCCAGGCAGGATTTAGGAAAGGAGTGAGCACAATAGATCAGGCGTTCAGGTTCAATCTTCTTTGCTGGAAATATCTGTCACTCAATAAGAGCCACTTGTATGTGGCTTTTATTGACTTAAAAGCTGCCTTTGACATGGTCCCACGGGACTTATTGTGGAATGTTCTGGAGAGCTACCAACTTGATAAATAATTACTAAGATTTCTTAGGTACCTACACGAGGGACTTATGCTTAGATACGTTGGTCTCAAAGTGGTGATTTAACAGAAGCTATACCTGTTGATAGGGGGGTCAGGCAGGGGTGCGTCCTGGCCCCCACATTGTTTAATCTTTTTATCAACGGTGCGGTGGACCAGCTGTTGCACTGTAACTATGATGCTCCAAAGTTAGCAGGAGCCTCTGTCCCCACCTTAATGTTCGCTGATGATACTTTATTAATCTCAAGAACTCCAATGGGCCTACAAAACAAACTGGATGTTTTTTTCAATTTTTGCTCCAGTAGAGGACTTGAAATAAATCCAACTAAATCAAAGTTCATGGCTTTTAATCCACATAAATCATTCAGGGGGACAATGACTATAGCAGTCCATCCGGTAGAGAGAGTTAGCCAATTTGACTATCTGGGGCTTAGGTTAGCAGATGACCAACAGTGGTCGGCACAGATTGGGAAGAGTTTGTCAGTTCTTAGACAGAGGTCAGCAGTGACAGGGAGGGAAATCGCTAACATTTCGGAAGGGGAGGTCTCAGCTGCTATTACAATCTACAAAGCAGCGGCAGTGGCAGCTTCAACTTATGGTGCCGAGCTTTGGGGGCACTCTAATTCTAGGTGTTTGACGACGGTAGAACACCGCTTTATACGTAATTTTTTGCGGCTGCTGATGAGTACCCCTCTTATACCTCTTAGATTTGATTTAGCATTAAACGAGGTTCATAATGAAATTGCTCTAAGACCTCTTATGTATTGGGTCCGTCTCTGGACTTCTGAATATTTGTCCACCTTCCAAACTGCAACAGACAAGTTCCTAGTGGGTGATTGTGCATCAAAAATCCCCTGGTTTAGATACATCAGAGATATGTGTAAACTCCTTAAAATGGAGGAGGTGTGGAGAGATCTTCATAACTTGACCAAGGAAGTAAAAGTGTGCATAATAAGGTGCTACTGGGAGAATATTCTGGTGCAAATTTGGTCTAAAAAATCCCAAGGTAGCCGGACCCTACAGTTTCTGGATCATAAATGTAGCCCTAAGTTTGAGGCCTATATGGATAATGTAAATCCTCCTTACACCAAAACCCTCTTTATTAAATTCAGATTAGGGATTCGACCGCTTAAGACATTTACTGCGAGATGGAGCGTGGAGGATCGCAATTTGACCTCCTGTCACTACTGCCAGGAGGAACCAGAGTCACTCGCACATTTCATGTTTTTTTGTCCTAGATATCTGGTCCCCAGGAAGAAGTGGATTATCCCGCTATGCAGGTTAATGGGGATCAGGGAATGCAATACATCATTACGCATTTTGACAACTGATAAAACTGATAAAGTGGTCTTTTCAGTTGCGAGATACTTGCAAAACGAATGGGCTATAAGAACCAGAGAATTGTTATAATTGAGTATTTTAATAAATTGATTTTAGATTAGAATTATTTAATGTAGCAGCAGATTATCGACTGTGGTTAAGATGCAATGGCCCATTATATTTTAATATCTTAATATTTTAATATCTTAGGATTTTAAGATTTTAAGATTGATGCCTGTTTTGCGCTGTTTTAATAATTATGCGATTTTATAATTCACTCAGGGTCTCTTAATGTATTATGTGGCACTTCTTGTTTGTCTCTCTTATAATTGGTCTATTGTAAAATCATTATATGGTGTTTATTGCATACTTTTATGGATTTTTCAGCTGAAATAAAGTTATATTGGATTGGATTGGATTGGACATGGACAACAGGGACTCAGTGATCCAGCAATATTTCCAGTGAGACACAGGTAAGAATACAAACCTGCCTACTACATGTACTTAAACACTACTACCTCTCTACTGTCTGTCTTTTTCACCCAGTGTATGGTCACTGAGTTGTCACTTTCCCTTACGATTTCACAGATGCGGGTCCCTCAGTGTGACATCTGCTTTGATTCCTCATGGACTAGAGCTGTGTGACATAGGTATGTTGACATTACAAATGAAAGAGCTTTTTGCCACAGGTATTGCTAATACATTATTCCGAAATCACAGACAGACTCCAGATTGTTCTGTGCTTTAAGGGTGTTTATTTTAGTGCTCAAAATTGGAGGGGGTAGCAAAATGATGAGGGTGATGGTGGAGGAATGTCCATGGCAGAGTCCAGTCTATTAGTCTCACAGGTGCATTGCCCAAATGGGCATAGGAAGTGGAGCTGGGGCAGTTTAAGGATGGACAGGGTGACAAAGTGGGACAGTAGGATGACAATCAGGGTGGTCTCATTTCTTGGCGGGGGTCTTGGCATCGTTCTCTGTCTTTGTCCTGGATCTCAGGGACCGTTTTGCGGGGTGGTTTCTCCCTCTGCAGGGGGTGGGGTGCTGGTGTGGTGGTCCTGTGGCGGTACCTCCTGTCCACTAGCGCCGGCGGAGGTGGTGGGCAGTTCATCGTCCAGGCTAGTGTCAGGTGCCCCTTGTAGTGCCACAGTGTCCCTCCTGGTGATGAGTACTTCCTTCAGCACCCCTACGATGGTGCCCAGGGTGGAATTGGTGGTTCTGAGTTTCTCCCTGAAGCCCATATACTGTTCCTCCTGCAGGTGCTGGGTCTCCTGAAACTTGGCCAGTACCGTTGCCATCGTCTCCTGGGAGTAGTGGTATGCTCCCATGATGGAGGAGAGGGCCTCGTGGAGAGTGGGTTCCCTGGGCCTGTCCGTCCCCTGTCGCACAGAAGCCCTCCCAGTTCCCCTGTGTTCCTGGGCCTCCGTCCCCTGGACCGTGTGCCCACTACCACTGCCCCCAGGTCCCTGTTGTTGTTGGGGTGGTGGGTTAGCCTGGGTTCCCTGTAGTGGTGGACACACTGCTGATTGACGTGTCCTGGGGACGGAGGTATGGGCCCGCTGGGTGGGTGCTGTGCTGGTGTTTCCAGAGGGGGGAAGCTCTGTGGTGGCCTGTGACTGTGTCAGGGGAACCGACTGTCCCGAGGTCCCTGATGGGCCAGGCTGGTCATCTAGATCCAGTTGGACAGAGGTGCTTCTGTTGGTGGTGTAGACATGTGTGGACCCTCCTGTCCTGTGACATTAGGTAGGGGTCCTGCAGGGGTATAAAGGCATGATTATTGCATCTGTGTGTGTCAATGTGTGCAATGGGTGGGTGACCGTGTACCCCAGTGCTAGCATTCCTGTGTGGTACCTTGTGCGATGGTGGTTTAGGGGGGTGTATGGGTATGTGCAGTGGGCATGCTTTAGTGCTTTGGTGTTGCATGCAGGGCCTGGTGTTGGGGTGTGTGGTTTGTGATAGTGGGACATTTGTGAGGAGTAGGAGTGATGGGGGTGAGGGCGAGGGTGGGGGTAGGTGATAGCATGCAGGTGGGTGGGGGATGAAGTAGTTAAAGGTTTGACTTACCAGAGTCTATTCCTCCACCTACTCCTGTGAGTCCCTCAGGATGCAGAATCGCCAAGACCTGCTCCTCCCATGTTGTTAGTTGTGGGGGAGGAGGTGGGGGTCCGCCGCCAGTCCGCTGAACCGCCAGGTGGTGCCTGGAGACCACGGAACGCACCATCCCCCGTAGGTCGTTCCACCTCTTCCTGATGTCCTCCCGATTTCTTGGGTGCTGTCCCACTGCGTTGACCCTGTCCACTATTCTTTGCCATAGCTCCATCTTCCTAGCTATGGAGGTGTGCTGCACCTGTGATCCGAATAGCTGTGGCTCTACCCAGACGATTTCCTCCACCATGACCCTGAGCTCCTCCTCCGAAAACCTGGGGTGTCTTTGCCGTGCCATGGGGTGGTGTAGGTGATGTGTGGGGTGGTGTGTGTGGTGATAAGTGTGCTGGTATGTCGTGGGGTGTTGTGTGAGGTGCGTGGAAGTTATGTGGGTGATGGTGTTGTGAGCCTGTGGATGCTAGTGTTGTTGATGGTGGTGTCTCTCTCTGGCTTTCGTTCGTGATTTGTTGTCATAAGGGTTTGTGGGTGTGTGTTTTATATTGTATTGAGTGTGTGGGAGTGGTGTGTGTATGTGTATCAGATGTGTGTATTTGGAATTGTCCAATGTGGCAGTGTTTTGTAAGAGTGTGTGTATTTTGAGCGCGGCGGTGTGTACCGCCAATGGAATACTGCGGTTGAAAGACTGCCGCGTGGATTCGTGGGTCGTGATAGTGTGGGCGTATTTCTGTTGGCGTGATGGTGGAGGTTTTGTTTTCGCCAGTTTATCACTGAACTTTGGTGTGGCAGACTTGAGTGGGTGTCTGACTTTTGGCAGCTTCCGAACTGTGGGTCATAATAGCTGAGGCGGAATTCCGCGGCCGCGGCGGTGTGGTGGCGGTCTTCTGCACAGCGGTAAGCGGCATTTACCGCCAATGTCATAATGAGGGCCTTTGTATTGCTTCGTGGGTTGCCCACCACAATTGTTTCCGATTGTGGCCCCCAATTTATATCATGGTTTTGGCATAGCTTCTGTTTCTCTGTCGGTATGGACATCCACTTGTCCTCTGCATATCATCCATAATCAAATGGGCAGATGGAACGTGCCAACCAATCGCTGGAGCAAATCCTGAGATGTTACATTGTCACATGTTCTACTGAGTGGGATAAGGCTTTATCTCTTGTTGAATTTGTATATTACAACAGTGTCCACATGGCTACAGGAGTATCCCCATTTTACTGTTTGTTTGGTCTGCACCCAAGAATGCTACCTATAACTGGGTCCCAAACATACACAAGAGTCCCATCAGTACAGAAACACCATAAAGAGTTACAGGAGATTCAAAAACAAGTACAACACCATTTAAAACTCTACCAATCTCAAGTAAAAAAAAACAAGCAGACAAAAGAAGGAGACCTGCTCCCTCTTATAAGATAGGAGATCAGGTGTGGCTCTCATCAAAAAATCTCCATCTTGCAGGATCCAGAAAATGAAACCCCAGATTTCTAGGCCTCTTTCCTATTGCCAAAATCATCAATCCTGTGGTAGTAGAACTGACATTGCAAGATGATTTCAAGGTACACCCAGTGTTTCATGTGTTGTTATTCCGTCCCTATTCCACAAAGCCCCACCACCTCCCCCAGTAAAAGTACACAGGCAATGGGAATTTGAAGTGGCCAAAATTCTTGACTCCAGGCGCGTCTGTGGTGTTCTACACTATTTATTGGCTTGGAAAGGCTATGGGCCTGAGGACAATTCCTGGGAACCCGCGTCCACAGTTCATGCTCCACGTCTTACAAAAAAATTCCAACTCCTGCACTCTTCCAAGCCCCGCCCTTTGAGAAGGTCCTTGGTGGGGAGGACTGTCAGGAATCCCCAAGGTGCCTCCTGCATTATCTGTCAGCGGTCCCAGGGATTAGGGTTAAATCATATCTCTGTTCTTGGTTAAACCTTCATGTTTCTAAGTAAACATAGGCCCTCATTACAACCGTGTGGTAAATGCCGCCTACCGCCGTGCTGATGGCCGCCAACATACCATGTCCGCGGCGGTATTTCGCCACGGTATTATGACCCACACTGAGAATTCCGCCACAATACAGACACCCACACAAGTCCGCCAGCCCAATGGTCAGTGATAAACTGGCGGTACAAAAAACCCACACCATACCGCCAACAGGAATACACCCACAGTATCATGACCCACGAATCACCGTGGCGGTCTTTCAACCGCGGTAAACCTTTGGCTGTACACACCGCCGTGCTCAAAATACACACACACTTACAAAACACCACCAGATTGGGCAATTCAAACTACACACACCTGACACACATACACCCACCACACCCACACACTCACACCACTATAAAACACACACTCACTTTACCCACAACCCTTTCAATGAAAAAAAAGATTGGCAACACAGAGAGACACAAGCCAGGAGCACCCACTCAATCAGAGGCACAGAACACAATCACCCATACACTATCCACGCACATCACAGCATACACCCCAACATATCACCCCACACATCACCCCACACGTACTCACACATATCACTCACAACACATCCATGGCACCCTAAAGACACCCCAGGTTTTCAGAGGAGAAGCTAAGGTTCATGGTGGAGGAAATCATCCAGGTAGAGCCACAGCTATTCGGATCACAGGTGCAACAGTCATCCATTGCAAGGAAGATGGAGCTATGGCACACCGTGGGATAGCACCCAAGAACAAGGGATGACATCAGGAAGAGGTGGAACGACCTACGGAGGAAGGTGCGTTCTGTGGTTGCAAGACCCTAGGTAGCAGTACAGAGGACTGGCGGTGGACCCCCACCTCCTCCCCCACAACTAACAACATGGGAGGAGCAAGTCTTGGCAATCATGCATCCTAAGGGCCTTGCAGGAGTAGCAGGAGGACTGGACTCTGGTAAATCAAATCTTTACTACTTTATCCCCCCACCCTACCTGCATGCAATCAAAAGCTCCTGCCCTCAGCCCCATCGCTCCACCACCTCACATATACCTCACTATCCCAACCCACCCATCCCAATACCAAGCCCTGCATGCAACACCAAAGCATAGACCCCCAACACAGACCTGCATGGATGCCCATCACCACAGCAAGCCCAGTAGAGAGACTCACCCAGCCCACAAAATCCCCACTCACACAAGGCCAAGCTGACAGGGAAATCACAATCATACAGAGAAACACACCCATGCACAAGATGGCACACACAGATACATTAACATAGCATTTGCATCCCCACAGGATCCATACACAATGTCACCAGAGAGGAGGTGCCAGCTACATCCAGTCCCCCCACAGAAGAGTCCCACAGTGACAACAGCAGATCTGCATGCCTGGATCGTGATGACCAACCTGGCCCATCCGGGACCTCTGGACAGTCGGTTCCCCTGCCACAATCCCAACCCACCACAGAGCCTCCCCCTCAAGAAACACGAGCACAGCACCCACCCAGCGGGCCCATGCCACTGTCCCCAGGACATGTCAATCAGCAGTGTGCCCACCAGTATAGGGACCCCAGGGAAGCCCACAAAAACAGGACGATCAGGGACCTGGGGTCAGTGGCAGTGGGCACACGGTTCAGGGGACAGAGGCTCAGGACAACAGGGAAGCTGGGAGGACTGCTGTGCGACAGGGGGAGGACAGGACCAGGGAACCCACTCTCCACGAGACACTCTCCAACATCCTGGGAGCATACTACCATTCCCAGGAGACAATGGGCCAGATACTGGCCAAGTTGCATGAGACCCAGTGACTGCAGGAGGGACAGTACCTGGGGATCAGGGATGACCTAACAAAAATCTACACCATCCTGGTCACCATTTCAGGGGTGCTGGCTGACATGGGCAAGACCATGAGGGAGGAAGTGGCACAACAACAGGCGCCTGGCACAAGCCAGTCATCAACCTCCACCGGCGCTAGTGGACAGGAGGCCCCGCCACAGGAACAATAGGACACCAGCATCCCACCCCCTGCAGAAGGAGAACCACCCCGCAAACGTTCTCTGAGATCCAATCACAAACTAGAGAACATTTCAAAAACCCCCGCCAGGAAATAAGACTCTCCTGATTGTCACTCTTCTGTCCCACACTTTCACCCTGTGCACCTTGAAATTCCATTACTCCCCTTCCTATGCCCCATTGGACAATACACCTGTGATACCAAGAGACTGGACTCTACCCTGGACTTTTCTCCACCATCAGCCCAGCCCATTGCACATCCCCCTCTACTTATGAGCACCTAAGTAAACACCCTTGGAACAAATACCAATCTGGAGTCAGTCAAATGATTCACAAATGTATTAGTACAACATTTTGAAAGCATTGCAACTCAAATATACAGTGAAATATACTTTGGGATGACCTTTGGTGGGCAGCAGTACACCTAGCAGGAGCCGGAGGGGGCCATAGAGATCTGAAACTAGAGATGCCAAAGGGTAACGGTCAGTGTCCATAGACATAGGGAAGGAGGCTGCCTTGTACAATGTGCAATAGATAACTGAAATGTAAAGTGAAGTTACAGTGTTTTACCTGTGTGTCACTGGAAGTACTGCTGCATTACATTGCTTCTGTTGTCAACATCTTCTTCCTCTGCCTTCTCTTCCTCACTGTCCACAGGCTCCACCGCTGCCACAAGACCATCTCCAGGCACATCCTCCTGCAGAAAAGGCACCTGGTGTCTCAAGGCCAGGTTGTGCAACATACAACATGCAACGATGATCTGGCACACCTTCTTGGGTGAGTAGTACAGGGATCCACCAGTCAGATGGATGCACCGGAACCTGGCCTTCAGGAGGCCGAAGGTCCTTTCAATAATCCTCCTTGTATGCCCATGTGCCTCATTGTAACGTTCCTCTGCCCTTGTCCTGGCATTCCTCACTGGGGTCAGTTGCAATGAGAGGTTGGGGTAACCAGAGTCACCTGCAAATATCGAGGGACAACTATTAGACACACACTAACCCTTAGGGACAACCCCATACCCAGACACCTACTCATAGTGTGTGGGGACCTTTGGCTCACCTATTAGCCATACCCGATGCTTCTGGAGTTGGCCCATCACATATGGGATGCTGCTATTTCCCAAGATAAAGGCGCCATGCACAGAGCCAGGATATTTGGCATTCACATGGGAGATGTACTGATCCGCCAAACACACCATTTGCACAAATAGGGCAAATACCACATGTGTACCATCAAAGGCACCAATGATGTTGGGGATATGTCCCAGGGCATAAAAGTCAGCTTTCACTGTGGCCAAATCCTCCACCTGGGGGAACACGATGTAGGTACGCATGTGTTTCAGCAGGGCCGACAACACTCTGGTCAACACGTTAGAGAACATTGGCTGAGACATCCCTGATGCCATGGCCACTGTTGTTTGGAAGGAGCCGCTTGCCAGGAAATGGAGCACTGACAGGACCTGCTCTAGAGGGGGGATACCTGTGGGCTGGCGGATAGCTGACATCAGGTCTGGCTCCAATTTGGCACACAGTTCTTGAATTGTGGCACGATCGTGTCTGTAGGTAATGATAATGTTTCTGTCCTCCATTGTCGCAAGGTCCACCAGGGGTCTATACACCGGAAGATGCTGCCATCTCATATTCAGCCTCAGCGGTTGAAACCTATGGAAGAGATCGGTGAGCAGAGGGTCATATTCCCACATCTATTGCACTAATGATGATTTGTTTACTTTACAGAAACAAAATGTGAATCCGACAATCAGTTGCTGTGTCAATACCTGCGGTGACACAGTTAGGTGCCATGCCCTGTGCCCCCCTGAAATGGCGGATGCCTGACCTATGAGGAGGGACAAGTGGAAATTAGGTAATTGCGCTGGTGTTGTGCGCCGTCGCGGTAGGCGGTCGATAACCGCCGTGCATAATCGCATTGGTTATTATTGGGCCCTATGGGTTCCAGGAGCCAATGGTGATGTACTCCGGCAGTGACAGTATGCACTGCCGCGGACGTCACCGCCATTTTCTATCTATCCACTCGCTTGCTATCTGACCTTTAACAGGAGAGGACCTACACTGCAAGTGCTACTTTGACCTGTGTCTGGAACCGACCATGGCTCATGTGTCTGGGGAAAGGGCCCCTGCCTTCACTGCAGAGGAGTTGGAGAAACTGGTGGATGAGGTCCTACCGCAGTACACGTTACTCTACAGTCCTCCAAACAAACAGGTGAGTACACTGTGAGCATGATGCGTGGGCCATGAATGTATGGATTGCTGTGTGTGTAAGCCACTTGTAGTGGGGGTCTGAGGGGTCCTGGGCAGAGTGCTGCATGTATGGTGGTCAATGTATGTGCATCAGGGGATGGTAGGGATCTAGTGGGCAATGAGTCTGATAGGCCGGACGGATGACTAATTCTCTTTTCTGCTGTCTTTTCCCTGCAGGTCAGCGCCCACCAGAAAAGAGGTATTTGGCATACAATCGCCAAGGAGGTGCGGACCCTGGGGGTCTTTGACAGGCGGAGCACCCACTGCCGCAAGAGGTGGGAGGACCTGCAGCACTGGGCAAAGAAGACGGCGGAGGCCCAGCTGGGGTTGGCCTCCCAATGATGTTCCGCATCCTGGCGGCATATCCGGAGTTGGATGGGAGCTTGAAGGCATCACAGCAGCCACAAGGGGGTGAGTATTAATTCTGAAACCTGACTTTGAGTGCGTTTTGAGGTACCTGGGTGGGGGATGTGGGCTATGGGTGCCCCTAGGCCAAGGCGAAAATGGTAGGGTAGGTCTCTTGTTGAGCAGGCTCTGAAGCACTCCTACCCCAATAGTGTTAGTGGGCATCTACTACTGGGCAGGGTCCTGAGGGTTTCTGGTGTGCAGCTGATGGCGTTAGGCATTGTACCCCATGGGCTGGTGACTATCTTAGTAAATGGTTGGGCATGGCCTAGTGCATAGGGCGGACGCCTGTATGTTGTGTACGCCAACGGTAGTGGTGTTGCTGGCATTGACCAAGTGTATCCTCTGTCTCTTCCTCCCCTTCTTGTTTGGTCACCCTGTCCTTATGTGCATTAGCATCATCTGGCGGAGGAGCAGAGGCACCGGCGATGGAGGGAGCTGCATCCCACATGGGCCTGGAGGCCAAATCCACCGAGGCTGAGGGCACCAGTGGGACGGAGGGCGAGGGGAGCACCACAACGGGGACAGGAGGGGAGACCACAGACAGCGACTCCTCCTCTGATGGAAGCTCACTGGCGGTGGTGGACACCTCTGTGCCCACCTCAACAACAGTTACAGCGGCCACCCCCCTACCAGCACCGCCCTCCCAGTAGCCCCTCAGTGTGTTTCCCGTGCCTGCTCACCCAGGAAGGTGGGCATCTCCTTCGCCCCAGGCACCTCAGGCCCTGCCCCAGTCAGCCCTGCTGCCCTCAGTGATGAGGCTATTGACCTCCTGAGATCCCTCACTGTTGGGCGGTAAACCATACTGAATGCCATCCAGGGTGTTGAGGTTGCAACAAACAAATGCATATCTGGAGGGCATTCACCCTGGCGTGGTGGCCCAAGAGAGAGCAGTTCAGGCTCTGGCCAACTCCTTGATGGCAGCCCTTGTCCCTGTGTCTAGCCTCCCCCATTCAACTTCCTCTACCCAGTCCCAATTCCCTCAACCCCAGCCTATCCCAAGCACACCTTCAGGCCAGCATTCACCCAAATCAACACCCAGAAGTGGCTCAGGCAAACATAAGCACCACACATCATCCCACAGGCACTCACACAAGCACCATCCCCATGCAGACACACCAACATCCACTGTCTCCACTGTGTCCCCCTCCTCCTCCTCGTCTACCTCCCTCCCAGTAGCATCTCCACTCACACCTGCATGCCTACATCCTCATCCACTACCTCCATAACCAGCACGCCCATCACTACTCACCCCTCATTGGCAGTCACCACCCCCACATCCTTGCACACATCCTGTGTGTCCTCTCCCAGTGTGTCTGTAACCCCTCCTCCCAAAGTACACAAACGCAAACACCCACCCACCCAACAGTCATCCACCTTACAACAGCATCCAGCACATGCACCCTAACCCAAACTCAGCAGACAGACACCTCCTACAACCACTCCCTCTTCTTCCACTTCCAAACCCTCTCCCTCTTCCCACCCCAGTGTGTCTAAAAAGCTTTACCTGGCAAACATTGACCTGTTCCCTACCCCCTGTCCTTCCCCTGGGGTGAGGGTATCCAGAGGCCAGGCCAGCACTTCAGCCACCAAGTTGGCGTCCGCTGTGGTACCTGCAACTCCCAGAGGCTCAAAGGGGGCATGCCCCACCCAGGAAGGCCCCCTCCAAAACTCCAGCTGCCAGAGCCAAGGTAAGAACGGCATCTGCCAAGGTGAGGAAGGGGCAGAAAACCCAAGGCAAGGCACTTCAGCCGTCGGCGGCTGCAGGTGAGGGCCTGGTGCCCACCAGCGGAACCGCCAGCCACACCACCTGCACCAAGGGCAGCACCGCCAGCATCCCCGCTGCATGCACCGCCGCAAGCACCACCACCTGCACCGCCGCTGGCACCACTACTGTCAGCAGCAGCTTCCCCAGTGGGCAGCCGTCCGAGGCTGCAGGAGAAGGGCTGGAGCCAACCTCCACCACTGGCAGCACTGGCACCTGCACCACGGTCAGCACCGCCAGCAGCCCCGCCGCAAGCACCACCACCTGCACCGCTGACAGTAGGACCACTACCAGTAGCACCATCCCCAGTGGGCATCCGTCCGAGGCTGCAGGAGAAGGACTGGAGCCTCCCTCCACCACTGGCAGCACTGGCACCTGTACCACGGCCAGCACTGTCAGCAGCCCCTCCACAAGCACCACTGCAAGCACCGCCGCAAGCACTGCCGCAAACACCGCCGCAAGCACCACCACCTGCACCGCTGACAGTAGGACCACTACCAGCAGCAGCAACCCCAGTGGGCAGCCGTCCGAGGCTGCAGGAGACGGGCTGGAGCCTACCACCACCACTGGCAGCACCCACACCAGCACTACCACCAGTTTGCAGCCTTAGGTGCCGCAGGATGGAGTCTAGCCCTGCCTTCACGGACTATCATGCAACCAGGTCCCTGCAAATCTCGTGCCTCAGACACCCAGGTGAGGGAATGTGAACTGCCACACCCCAAGTGCTGCACCACTGGGCACAAGGCCCCCTCCAGAACCAGTGGAGATATGCATCCACTCAGCCCCTCCTTGGCAGGATGACGCAGACTGGGCACAAAGCTCCCTCCAGAACCAGTGGAAGGAGGCATCCACTCACCCTATCCTTGGTAGGATGAAGCAGACTGGGCACAAAGCCTACTCACCGTATCCTTGACAGGATGAAGCAGACTGGGCACAAAGCCCCCTAGAGAACCAGTGGAGAAGCCATCCACTAGAGAGACTGGCCTTGCGCTCCCCAGTACCAAGCAGTGGGCAGACCACCCACTAGAGAGACTGTGGCTTTGCACTCCCCAGGACCAAGCAGTGGGCAGACCACCCACTAGAGAGACGGTGGCTTTGCACTCCCCAGGACCAAGCAGTGGGCAGACCACCCACTGGAGAGACTGCGGCTTCTTTGCACTCCCCAAGACAAAGCAGTGGGCAGACCACCCACTAGAGAGACTGTGGCTTTGCACTCCCCAGGACCAAGCAGTAGGCAGACCACCCACTTGAGAGACTGTGGCTTTGCACTCCTAAGGACATCGCTGTGGGCATGGAGCCCCCTCCAGGAGCAGTGGCGTAGTACCATCTTCCGGCTGAGGTGCCCACCCTTCCCCATCCCCCTGAGGTGCCTGTGTGTTTACGACCTGATGCCCCTGCAGTGTTCTCTCCGTATTGAGGCAGGAGTCAAATGTGGGCTTGGCTCATGATTTTTGACCCAGTGGCCCATGGACATTTCGAAAGGACAATGTACGGCCTTATGTACATATTGTATATTTTTGTAAATACTGTTTTTATATTTGTTACATATATCTGCCTATTTCTAATATATCACTGATTGGACTCTATTCCTTTTGTCCTTGCATTCTTCCAGGGGCTTATGGGGTGTAAATGTATTGTTGTTGCATGTGTTTGTGTGTGTGGTGTTGTGGGTGAGGGTGGGGATGGGGGTATTGCGTGTTGCCTGTGTGTGTCGCTCTCTTTTTCCTCCCCCCTCCCCTGTGTACTAGGTCCAGTACTCACCGTGGTCATCGCCGCCGCCTTTGGTATTCCTGTTAGATGAGGAGGTAGACCAGCATGGGCCGGACCTGTAACTCGGGCTCCATGGCGTCCTGGTTCTACGTTGAGTGCCGAGAGGTGAGTGGTTTCCCTTCCAAACACTGTTTCCGCTGTGCTTTTGATGGCATTGGTACTGCCCCGGAAAAGCTGGCGGATTGGCGGGTTGTGATGGGGTGGGCGGTACATTGTCTTCTCCCTGGCTGTTGGCGTTGACCGATGCGGTGTTTGTTGCTACTGCCGTTGCGGTCGGAGTGTTAAAAGTGGCTGTATGTGTTGCCGGTTTCTGCCGTGGTCATGATCCCATTTGTTTTACCGCTGGCCTGTTGGCGGTATTACCGCTGCTTTAACACCGACTGCCAGGGTTGTAATGAGGGCCATAATGTGCTGTGTTACACAATTGGCTTTTATCAATGCTTGTTTTACCAATGCTTGTTTGCTAATGTGAGCAGGTCTAGACATGTACTTCTAATTGGGTGTGGTGTAGACATGTGCTTCTAATTGGGTGTAGTGACTTATCCACATGTGGAAACTCAACTGCTTTCTTGATTGGCTATTAATTAGCAGAGTGAAGCATGCCTCCCTGCTTGGCTTTGTCTTGCTTCCTGATCTCAGCATCTGATTTGGCAGTGCAGCCCCTGCTGTCATCCTTGTATTCAGGACTTTTGAGGCAATTCTTTTCTTTGTTCCTGTAACAGCTGACACCAGGCATTCCTCCAGCACTCCGGAAAAGACTGCAGCTAATTGACTGGTATTCTCCAGGGAGTTTGTTCTTCGAGCGCCGCACTTTCCTAGAACAGCTGGTGTATTTCAGACCTCGTATTTTAGCAGAGTGCTTATCTTGAAGAGACAAATGCATTTCTGAACATTCTACATTATTATTGTAGTTACTTGCCTAAGTGTGCTTCAAGAAATCTGCTTGTACTACAAAAAGTGACAGTGCAATCTTAAAAGAGCATTTACGTGACTTTTCTTTCTCTAATAGATTAACTCTTGGATTTAAATTGTGTCATTCATGCCTGTGTTTCAGGTTTAAGGAATTTGCTTTTGAAGGGTTTTTCACACACACTGTGAAACCAAACCAAACTGTGCCACGCTAACTGCTTATACCCAGAGTGTACATTTGTATTTCTTGGATCATTTTTGTTCCATTTAGTTTAACCCTATGCATGCAGGAAAGTTATACATGATATAATTAATGCCCTTGTTTGTCTTTCTTGTGCATGATAAGTGCAACCACAGTTCTAATTGTAGTGTGCAACAGTGAATCTCTGTGAAGCCAGCCCTAGTGTTGCAGTACTTATTGTTATGGTACTCAGTTTGGGTTTTTGGTAATGCAGTGTTAGTAATTATGCCAACAGTTATTATTATCCAAGAAAAGTGCTGGAGCATCCCGGTGTTCTTCTACCACTCCCGAGCCCATATCAGAAAGAGAGATTCAGTATCAAGAAAGTTGAGTGCACTCACTCTACTATCACTCTGTCAACAACGACCTGCCCCCCAAAGGTACAGGGTGCCTGGCTGGACCTGCAAGACGTGGCAGTGTTTTGTCTCTTTCTCTTCCACTCCCCCTTTCCTTTTGAGACACCTGCCGGGCTGTCTGTGTCCACCAGGAAGTGCCAAGAAGTGTTCCAGGAGGTCAGGGGGCATACCATTGCCCCTGCAGACATCCTACTTTTCAGGTGAGTGGCCCCGTCTCAACACTAACAGTGAAATACTTCTAAATTCATTGTTGCAAGGCCTATCCCTCTCATAGGTTAACATGGGGGCTGCTTTTAAATATTATTAACGTGCAGATTCCCTTTGAGAGCAGATAGAAATATGGAGCTTGAGGTCTGTCTCTGTACTCACAAGTTAAAAATACATATTTTAGTCAACTTGGTTTTTAGATTGTTAGTTTGAAAATGCCACATTTAGAAAGTAGGCATTTTCTTGCTTAAATCATTCTGTGACTCTGCCTGTTTGTGGATTCCCTGTCTGGGTCAGTTTGACAGTTGGGCTGTTTGTGAATCCAATCTAGACAGTGAGACAAAGGGAGTTGGGGTGTAGCCTGCATATCCTGATAGGCCATCTGTGCTAGAGTGGAGGGAGGAGTGGTCACTTACACCTGAATGGGCTGTGCCTACCCTCTCACAATGCAGTCTGCAACCCCATGTGTGTCTGGGCCCTGGTCTGGGGAAAGCAGTACCTTGCAAACAAGAGAGACATAAAGGGGTATAAGTATTTGACCCAAAACCCCTGAAAATTAGATCACTTCTGGATTCAGGAGGAACCCCTGCAAAAGAGAAGAGCTGAAGAGCTGAGGGGGAGAAGAGCTGCCCCTGCCTCTGACTGTGCTTTGTTGGGCTATCCTGCAGTTGCTGCTTCTGTCTGTGAAAGGGGACAGAGACTGGCCTTTGTTGTGCATTTCAGCTTGAGAGGAATCTCCAAGGGCTTGAACTGAGCTTGCCTCCCTGTTTTGAAGTCTCAGGACCATCAAAGACTTCCTCTGCCAGCACCTGGACTCTCTGCTGAGACTCCTGCCCTGTCAAGTGGTACCCTATCCAGTCCCTGGGCCCTTGAAAGGTGAAGTTGGCAGAACAAGACCTGAAAATCCACACACAGAACGCTGTGCGGGGAAATTTTCTATGCACTATCTGCAACATGGCTGATAAACGATGCACCCTGGCTTTGCGGCTGAATTCGATGCCCAACCTGCATCGAGGCTAGGAGACTGATACATTCCGGCTGGAGAAACGAGACGCAACACCCACTTGTGGGTGCTGATAATAACCCCCGGTGTGTGCCTGGGCCCTGGTCTGGGGAAAGCAGGACCTTGCAAACAAGAGAGACTTCCCTTTGAAGTTTACAAACTTCAAAGGCATAAACGGCTTTATTTTTGTGGCAAGCCAGGTACTTTGTGCAAAATCATTGTTTCCATTGTTTTCTATGGAGTAAGACTCTTATTCTTTTGAAAATTCATATGTTAACTTGTTTATGTTGGATTTTTGTCGTTTTGGTCTTGTTTGATTTAAATAAATATTGCCTATTTTTCTAAACCGGTGTGGTTTCCATTTTGTAGTGTTTTCAATGTATTACTATCTGTGTTGGTACAAATACTTTATACATTGCTCCAGAGATAAGCCTGACTGCTTGTGCCAAGCTACCAAGGGGTAAGCAGGCTTTATCTAAGTATGTTTCTCCATTGCCCTGACTAAAGTGAGGGTCGTTGCTTGGACATGGGGTGACCTGACTGCCAACCGAAGACCCCATTTCTAACAACCATCAATAGGAAGAGCAATATATATATAAACATATCTACTGCTTGCCTTTCCCTCCTTTTCACCACTTTCTCCTTCCTCTCAGCCCCATTGTCTGCACACCAGCCTGTCACTCCTTGTCATAACTTTCTCCACTCTGTCAGCCCTGTGTGTGCATGCCTGCTGCCTTCAAGTCCCTCCTTCTCACTGCTTCCTCCTTCTTCTCAGCCATTTGTGTGCATGCCTGCTGCTTGTCTGAGGCAGAGTCCCAAACTTTCTGCCAACACTTCCTGATGAAAGTGTTGGCAGCCAATCAGATCTTAGCACAAGATCTCCGGGATCTGCTGCTTTAGATATCCACATTTCTTTCTCCTTCAATATCTTGAACAGACTTACACCAAATCACAAAAAGCAAGATCTGTGCATCAAGATCTAGCTTCCTTCCAAATTCGGTGTAATTCCATTCAGCAGTTTGGGCTTTAGTCGTGTATAAAGAAACTATGGGAACTAACATTGGAAACTCACTTTTATTGACCGCCATTTTTTCTCAGCCCCCACTTGACGGATCACCCGAAAACTCTGGATGCATAACTAGGCTCAACTTGACTTTTTTTGGGGGGAAATTCATAAAGAATAATCAAACGGTGCTAAAGATATAACAAATTCAAAAGACGCTTTTCCAATGGAAAGTAGGTCCCAACTATAACTACATTTATATATATACATATATATATGTTAAAAGATGGGGGAAGTGATGAGCTCAACTTGTTAGACTATTAGGCCTATGAAACAAATATATATCACATATTTCCCCTAGTTGTGTACACAAAAAAAGATGTTGTTTCCAGGCCAGAAAGAAGTGTAAGTCTTGAGCAAAAATACTTCTTTTCAAATGTTAAATTATTATTTGCTAATGTCAAACATGATTTCATGATTAACATGATGCAATCATCACAACTTCAGGTCCAGCAATGGAACTGTTTTAAAGCACTGACCAAAATGCCACAACTATTGCAATGATGCTCACACACCACTATCACAACCTTTAAGATAACACCCTAACGTAATTGTACTTCTGCATGTGTTGGAAGAAACGGAGAAGATTTGGTCTTCCATTACTAAGTGAGTGATGGAGGCAGAAGTGCAATTACTTTAGGGAATTAACTTGGAAGATGTGATAGAGGTGTGGGAAAAATCTGCAACTTTTGTGGACTCGTTACATGTCCGATTATCAGGCTGAATGCGTTTATGCCATATTTAAATCACAATAATCATTGAACCAATAAACAAAATGTGGAGCATTACTGCATTCATTCCATTACTCAAGAATTCACAGATAAACTGGCAAATCATTACACAATCAAAGAAGAAACATTGGCTCCTGTTTAAAACAAAGGAAAACCACCAGAACCAACACATTCCCAAAAATCCCCTCCAAGAGTAAGCCAATCCATCCTCTGCATTCCTTCAAACAAATATCACTAAGTGAATTTATGATTCTGGTCAAAGCAAGCAGGCCTTCTAGCTGCCCTTCTTACCCTTGTCCACCACACATTTTCAAGAGCATTCCTTTATCTACTTCTGCTGCTACACCAGTAAGAAGAAACATCAATAATTCTTTAACTACAAGAATCATTTCAGAAGACCTAAAAAAGGCATACATACGTCCATGATTAAACACAACAAACCTGGATCCCCATGAGCCCAACAACTACAGATCCATTACAAATGGACCTTTCCTGTGTAAACTCATAGATAGAGCAGAATTTGCCCAGATGTCACAATTCATTGAAGATAACTCTACCCTTTCATACTATCACACTGGATTCTGTTGAGGAAGAGGCACAGAATCTGCCCTAGTTTAAAAACACAATAGACCACAATGGATTTGCTGCACGACTTCTCTTGGACCTCTCAGCTGCTTCTGACACAGTTGACCATGACACCCGAATACAAAAACTCTATGAAGCCAGCATTGAGGAGACTGCTCTCAATTGGATCATATTCTAACTTCAAAATAGCACAAGTGTCATCCAGACTCCCCCTTTCTCATCCAAACCGTAAGTCACAAAAGCAGGGCTCCCTCAAGGCTCGGTCCTCTCACACATGCTTTTCAATATCTACATAAAGTCATTACCAGCAATCATCAATACATTTCAGCTCACATGCTACAACTATGTAAATAACACAAACATTCTCATTAAACTAGAAAGTCCCAAAGGCATTGGAAACTTCTAAATCTTCAGTTCCCTCAGAGCCATTGATCAGTGGATGACATGGAGCCATCTCGAACTGAATGCTTCCAAAATGGAAATACACACATGAAGCAAATGGAAAAATTATGACCAGTGGATGACATGGAGCCATCTCAAACTGAAGGCTTCCAAAATGGAAATACACGCATGAAGCAAATGGAAAAATGATGACCCACTCTGCGCCTGGTCTGGCGATCTGGGACCAATTAGCAAGAATAAGCTTCTTCACCATGAAAACCCTGTGACACATCTCCCCCCCCCTGGGATTTCCACACACAGTTCAGGCTACTATCTTTCTTGTATTGTCTATACTGGATTACTCCAATGTCCTGTACCATGAATGATCTCTATCTACTATGAAAAGAATACAACAGATTCAAAACTCAGCTGCCAGGCTACTCCTACATGTAAAGCCACAAGCCCACATCTCCCTTGCATTGAGGGCCCTATATTAATTACCGGTTGCCAGAAGATCCACCTTCAAGGTGATGTGAATCACTCACAAAGCAAAACATGGAAAAGGACCACTTTTCATCAGGAATAAAATCACCAAATGCATTCAACAAAGGAAACTACACTCAAAATTGGCACCTCGCCTCAAAACCCCACCAAACAAGAAAAAGACAATAGGTGTTACATCTTTCACTGTTCAAGCAGCCAAACTATGGAATTCATTACCCCCAAATATAAGAAACATGAATAACTGTGTTATCTTCAGAAGACTACTCAAGAGTTGGCTCTTTCCTACATAACCACCACTACTCAAACAGTAATGTCCAGCATATCCCTGTGTATGTAAACATTTATAATTTGATTATATGTAGATATCTAGATATGTGCATTTCTTTGTACAAATATGTATAATAGCTATGTTTGTTTCTTTTTTTGCTGAACAAATGTATACATTACTTACGGTTATATATATGTTAGAAATGGGATATTTGGTTGACAGTCAGGTTACCCCCTGTTCAAGCAAGGACCCTCACTCTAGTCAGGGTAAAAGAGAATCACCCTCAGCTAACCCCTGCTTACCCCCTTGGTAGCCTGGCAGAGCAGTAGGCTTGACTTAGGAGTGCAAGGTGTAAAGTATTTGTACCAACAAACACAGTAACTTAATGAAAACACTACAAAATGACATAACAAAGGTTTCAAGAAATAGGAAATATTTATCTAAACAAAACAAGACCAAAACAACAAGAATCTGACATACACAAGTCAAGTTATGAATTTTTAAAGATTAAATTCAAAAATAGCACTTAGAAATACAAAATGCTTCGATGAGGTGTTAACACAGCGTCGTTCCCAACAATCTGGCATCAGCGGTGCCGGCCACAGAGTCACGCGGCCCCCCAGGTACAGTAAGATTTATGTCAATAAAATGGAAGAATGTTGACCTGGGGCGGGGGTAACCTTTACGTGGTCTTTATAGACTTAAGAGCCGCATTTGACCTGATCCCCAGGAATCTGCTGTGGTCAACATTATTAAACATGGGAGTGCCATTTGGCCTCCTGAAACTCATAGCTCAGTTGCACCAAAATACTTTTGCCCAAATCAGGTGTGGACAGGGGGGCGAGCTGACTGACCCTGTAGCTATCAAAAAAGGAGTTAGACAAGGTTGTGTTTTGGCACCTACTCTTTTTCTGCTCTACATTAATAATTGCATCCACTACCTAGAGAACTGCATAAATGATTCTCCGAAACTAGGTGGGAAAAAAATCCCCTGCCTGCTATATGCAGATGATACGATCCTACTATCAAAATCGCCAATGGGAATTCAACACCTGATTAACCAGTTCTGTGCTTATTGTAGTGATTATGGTTTAGGTGTAAACATTAAGAAAACCAAATTTATGATATTCACTACCTCTAAAAAACGATTGCGTACTGATATTAAGATGAATTCGACCCCATTGGAGAAAGTTGAAGAGTTTGATTACTTGGGTTTCAGATTATCTACATCAGGCAAATGGAAGGCAGCAATTGACAAAGGGGCTCTGATCATAAGCCAAAGAGGTGGGGCCTTAGTCCGCAGATCTAGAAAGGCTCCGAGCCCCCCTCTGAACATTCTTGCGGAGATTTATAATGTTCAAATCAGAGCAGCAGCCCTATATGGAGCGGAACTTTGGGGGTCCCATAAAAACCTGGACATTCTGCAAACTAAGGAAAATATTTTCCTCAGGCAGGTGTCCAGGCTAGGTACGGGCACTCCAATGACCCCTTTAAGGCTCGACCTTGGCTTAAATGGCATTAAAACCATAGCGGCCTTAAGACCCCTTACCTACTGGATTCGTCTATGGAAGTCTGCTGAACTAGAACCATATAGGCTGGCTATAAGAGAGTTGATAGCCGCTCCCAAGGCATTGGAGAGAATCCCTTGGCTGAAAGAGATGAAAATTGCCTGGGACAAAATGGGTCTTTCCCATTATTGGAACCACCCGGATCAAATCCCTGATAAGGCTAGGAGATTTGTTGCGAGCAGATATTGGGAGAAAGTTAACGAAGATTCCCTGCACCAAAAGAGGGCGGGTAGGTTAACAATGGATTTTCTTCAAATTAAGCATGAACCCTGGGCTGAGAATTTCCTGAACCTCCCTATCCCTCCGTATGCACGCACTCTATACCTGCAGTTAAGATATGGTACATTGCCTACCAATGGTTTCACGGCCCATTGGCCTTCTAACATCGCTACAAATGCTAGGTGTATTTTCTGTCAACATTGTAAAGAAACATCAGAGCATGTATTATTCTTCTGCCCTTTGTATAAGACACCAAGAAAGAGGTGGATTATCCCCCTCTGTAAAAACATGTCATTTCAGGATAGAGTAACTGCCATTAGAATCTGTACACATGATTTTTCTCCCAGGGTTGCCATTCCAGTTACCAAATACTTATCGGAGGCCTGGTACATCCGTCGCAAGTTCATTGCACCCAAAGGCTCCTGAGTCATTTCTATACTAGTCTTTAGAAGATTTTAATCTTCTCTTTTTATCCTTTTTGTATTGCTTTTAGTAGGAAATTTCCATTACGAATTTGTTGCCTTTTTTATGACTACCAAGACTGCACAAGCTTATATAGCCTTCCCATATAGTTTTCCTGTTGTTTTTTTTGATTGGTACTCTGATAATGTTTCCTTTTAGTGCCATTAAGACTATTTTCTGTCTTTTTTGTCTTCTGGTTGTGCACACTGGTCCTCCAGACAAAAAGTTCTACATTTTAGTTTTTAGCTCTGTCCCCTTTTTTATTATACCTATTTATGTTTTATTTTATTGTATTTATATATATAATGAAATGCTTTGTCCTGTTGTTCTTATTGTTACAATGTTTTGACGTCTATTGGTTTTATACTGTTACTATGTTTTTATCACATTCTTTTTTCAAGTATGATTGTTATTACTATCTTAAATGGACTAGATTTCTAGACCGAATGAACTTAATAAATAAAATACAGTACCTTGGTGAAGAATGAAAACAAGCTGATGCACGAAGTCTGGGATCGCGGCGTCTGTTCGAAACATTGAATCCGCACACTTTGAGCGGCGTCGGTGTACTGCCATTTGATAAAGTTTGTTTTGACCAATGACTTTGTGTTTCACCACTGCGCATATTAGTTGCTCAATGTTCACCAGTAGCACATGGTATGTTTTGTTCAGTTTAGCCGCCTATTGGCTTTGACATGGCATTAGCCATTACTTTCTGTATTCAGTTGAGCCGCCTATGGGCTTTGACATTGCATTAGCCATTACATTCTGTATTCTACCTATTGGCTTTGACATGCTGTATCCAGTCTAGCCGCCTATTGGCTTTGACATTGCATGCCTATTGACTTTGACATGATGTATTCAGTTTAACTGCCTATTGACTTTGACATGCTATTAGATATTCTGCCTATTGGCTTTGACATGATATCATATATTACATTTTGTATTCAGCTCCGCTGCCTATTGGCTTTGACATGATATTAGACATTGCATTTTGTATTCAGCTCAGCTGCCTAGTGGCTTTGACATGATATTATATATTGCATTTTGTATTCAGCTCAGCTGCCTATTGGCTTTGACATGACACTAGACATTGCATTTGATATTTAGGTTAGCTGCCTATTGCCTTTAACATGACATTGCATTTGATATCTAGGTTAGCTGCCTATTGCCTTTAACGTGGAGTTAGACATTGCAGTTGAGAATCCAAGCTGTATTTTTCCAAGCTGTGTTTTTGCACCAGAGAACCAAGATGTTTTTCTCACAGTAGACTAGACATGATAAGAGAGAGTACATGGGTGTTGTTCTCTCTGCTTGAGCTTGGGAACAGGAGTAGTCTTGGAGACCTGGCCAGTCTCCAAAAGGCTTGCTCAGTTTCCCAGGTCTGAGAGGAGGGGGCACACCTTTGTAACGAATGTAACAGGCTGCAGAGAGTCAGATTCGAATCTGCCGGACCTCGTGCTGGAGCTTGGCGCAGGCTGCCAGCAATCCCGTGTGGGTAGATGAATCTCTCTTTCTCGCGGCTGACAGGGGTCATCAGCTTGCAGACCTTAGAAAGATGAAGCTGTAGATAGTTCCCACACGGTGAAGTATTTGTTTTGCTTTGCATTCAATATCTTATAAATATAACCTGCTGTGTATATTGCAAACTGATATATTTTGTTTGATTAACGCGGACTTGAAAGCTACTAATTCGTCATTCATAAATATTGTGGTTGGGGAAGAATTAACAACAATAAAAGTCTTCTTTGACCTCAGAAGTGCATTTCTGTTGTGTTATGTTAGTGCTTAGAAACTAAATAAGAGGAAGCACTACAATTGGTACCAGAAGTGGGGCCGGTCATTAAGAGGTGATTAAGAGGGTGTTGACGAGTTGGTAGATTTCTAAGTGCACACTTTAAAAGTGTAATTGTTTTTTTGTTGTTTGGAGAATTACAGAAATTGTTTTCTGTTTGGGGAATCACAGTAGCACCGCAGACCATGTCTGAGAATGCATGTGTTGATAAACTGCCGGATGGTGCTAAGAAAAACTGTGAATTGTTTTCTGTTTGGGGAATTACAGAAGAAAATGCATGTGTAGCTAAAAGGCCTGATAATGCTTTGAGAAATAATTTCTGTTGTACATATGTAGAAAACGTGTGTTTTGGAAGTAATGATGACAGAAAGGTCTGGATACCTTTATCTGCTTACAGAGAAATGCAGGAGAAATGTAGGAAGTTGGAACATGAAAATAGGAATTTACGTGAGCAGACTGAAAGTTCCCATTCCAGTAATGAGGGGGTTAAGACAGCTCCGAGCTGCACTGAGTTTTCGTGTGAGCCAGGGTTTTTGGCAGACAAAATGCATTCCTTAACTGATAACACGGACGAGAGAGACCAGAATGTGATTTACGAGTTACCGTTGCAAAATGCACAAGTAAAACGAAGGATTTTAGAGCAAGACACCCCGAGTTTCATTAGCTTGTTTGATTTTTGGAAAAAGAATAGCCCTCATTTGAGAGAAATCCTAACACTTTTGTATATGGTCACTGTGAAAAATTATATGCAGCTGCGCGCTTGTGATTTGGCAAATGAAATAATGCAGACTTTAGGTTTCTGCGCAGTGCAAGAAGGAACTACTTATGTACATGTAACTCAAGAACAAGGGAAGAAAATAGTGCCCCTAGCTAGAATCATACAATGGATCTGGTACTTGCAAGACAGGGCTAGAGTACCACAGGTAAAAGAGTTACCAATGAAGTTGAGTGCACCATTTGAATTCGTGTCTACTGAAGATAAAAAGCATGTTTGTTTTACTAATGATTCATTGACTGAAATGTTGTTTTCTGGCACAGGAGAAGGAACAGCGTTGTATAATGTGTGTCAGATTTTAAAGCAAGAGCTACGTGAGATGTGTCATTTTTACGCTGATTTTTGGTCCATTGCTAATGTTTTAGCACCTAACTGGTTCAATTACCTTGCAGATGTTAATGAGAAAAATTCAGAGAGAGAAGTATACACCCAGAATTCTGCCTTAGTGGGAATGGCTAAGTGGGTGCCCCAGAAATGTGAACAGCAGAGAGAAAAAGCCACTTACAGGTGGGCAGAGATGAGAGAGATGCACATTCCCCTAGATTTGATCAAAACTGTGCAGCACGCACAAAAGCAATCTGTCATGCAAGCAGTCACAGAGCAGTTGGGGAGAGGAAAGTTACCAGAACAGAAATGGCAAATTGATCAGGTTTTAGGGAGAGTGATTGCTGCAGATTACCAAGGAAAAATCGAAATTATGCTGATACCTAGAAAAGAATCTGATTCATTCATACAAATTGGAGACAGAATGGCCCAAATTGACAAAAATGCAGTGAATGGAGGTTTGGTAAAGAAGGAGTCTGCCCCAGCCCTTCTGACAGTGCAAGAAAAGGGAAGCTGTGGCGCAGCAGATAAAAACCTCAGTGCTGATGTGTGGGCTGAAGCCCCAAGTGATCCTCCAGAACCTGCAGAAAATATAACAAAGGGCCCCAAAAACGTCCTGCTGATTATAAAACAGGGAAAGAAAGAGGAAGGGTGCAGTTTAAATGAAAAATTTTATTTGCAAGAAAAGTCATACTTGTTTCTTTTGCAGATCCTACCACGTTTTGCCACTGTCCCTGAGTGTGCTGTGTGGTCCCCCTTCCGGTGTGTGCGTGTGGGGTCGGGGAAGGGACCGAATCCCCAACCTGAACCTGGCTGAGTAAAGTGCCAGCACCATGGATCCATTTTGCGCAAACTGCGCCTTCAGTTCAAGTTCAACTTGTTTGATTGCATTCTTCCACTGGAACTAAGCTGTGTTTTTTTTTTCCCTTCTCGTGTGGAATTCTGACTTTTGCTTACCTTCCAGAAAACCTTTCAGGTGGACCGTGCACCTTTACATGAGCAGAACTCATGCCACATCAAATTGCTAACACTGTTGAATTAGAGACTCATTCAGAGTACAAATTGCCCAGTCTTTTCTATGTAGATGTATCTGCTGTGAAAGGTTATGAAATCAATATGTTAATTCACTTCTATTGCTTTACAGGGATTGCTTTGATCATTCAAATATAATGTTTTTTTTTTTGTGCTGATGTTTTTTGTTTTTGTTTGAAACAGGAGATATGTGAAACAAAAATTCATTGGTCAAAGGGCGGAATGTACTGCCATTTGATAAAGTTTGTTTTGACCAATGACTTTGTGTTTCACCACTGCGCATATTAGTTGCTCAATGTTCACCAGTAGCACATGGTATGTTTTGTTCAGTTTAGCCGCCTATTGGCTTTGACATGGCATTAGCCATTACTTTCTGTATTCAGTTGAGCCGCCTATGGGCTTTGACATTGCATTAGCCATTACATTCTGTATTCTACCTATTGGCTTTGACATGCTGCATCCAGTCTAGCCGCCTATTGGCTTTGACATTGCATGCCTATTGACTTTGACATGATGTATTCAGTTTAACTGCCTATTGACTTTGACATGCTATTAGATATTCTGCCTATTGGCTTTGACATGATATCATATATTACATTTTGTATTCAGCTCCGCTGCCTATTGGCTTTGACATGATATTAGACATTGCATTTTGTATTCAGCTCAGCTGCCTATTGGCTTTGACATGATATTATATATTGCATTTTGTATTCAGCTCAGCTGCCTATGGGCTTTGACATGATATTATATATTGCATTTTGTATTCAGCTCAGCTGCCTATTGGCTTTGACATGACACTAGACATTGCATTTGATATTTAGGTTAGCTGCCTATTGCCTTTAACATGACATTGCATTTGATATCTAGGTTAGCTGCATATTGCCTTTAACGTGGAGTTAGACATTGCAGTTGAGAATCCAAGCTGTATTTTTCCAAGCTGTGTTTTTGCACCAGAGAACCAAGATGTTTTTCTCACAGTAGACTAGACATGATAAGAGAGAGTACATGGGTGTTGTTCTCTCTGCTTGAGCTTGGGAACAGGAGTAGTCTTGGAGACCTGGCCAGTCTCCAAAAGGCTTGCTCAGTTTCCCAGGTCTGAGAGGAGGGGGCACACCTTTGTAACGAATGTAACAGGCTGCAGAGAGTCAGATTCGAATCTGCCGGACCTCGTGCTGGAGCTTGGCGCAGGCTGCCAGCAATCCCGTGTGGGTAGATGAATCTCTCTTTCTCGCGGCTGACAGGGGTCATCAGCTTGCAGACCTTAGAAAGATGAAGCTGTAGATAGTTCCCACACGGTGAAGTATTTGTTTTGCTTTGCATTCAATATCTTATAAATATAACCTGCTGTGTATATTGCAAACTGATATATTTTGTTTGATTAACGCGGACTTGAAAGCTACTAATTCGTCATTCATAAATATTGTGGTTGGGGAAGAATTAACAACAATAAAAGTCTTCTTTGACCTCAGAAGTGCATTTCTGTTGTGTTATGTTAGTGCTTAGAAACTAAATAAGAGGAAGCACTACAGTCGGTCACGACACGGTGCGGCGACTTCCATGGAGTCGCGGACTTCGGCAGGGCTGCAGTGGTGTCGGGCCTGCAAAGGTCGACGCGTTCCAGCAAAGATCACGGAGCGGAGTCTGTTGCAGGCGGCGTCACCGGATTCAGTAGCGGCGTCGGTCCGGAGTCGTCCAAAGTAGATTTCCTTGAGTTTTCACAAGCTTTTCCTTTCAAGGGACCATGGACTGGATAGGGCAGGAGTGTCAGCAGAGAGTCCAAGTGCTGGTAAAGGAAGTCTTTGATGGCCCTGAGACTTCAGAACAGGGGGAAAGCTCAGTCCAAGCCCTTGGAGAGTCCTTCTCAAGCAGGAATATACCACAAAGAATAGTCTTTGTCCCCTTGCACGGGCAGAAGCAGGAACTGTAGGATAGTTCCACAAAGCACAGTCACAGGCAGGGCAGCACTTCTCCTCAGCTCTTCAGCTCTTCTCCAGGCAGAGGTTCCTCTTGATGTCCAGAAGTGATCTAAAGTCTGTGGTTTTGGGTGCCCTTCTTATACCCAATTTCTCCTTTGAAGTAGGCCTACTTCAAAGTAAAGTCTCTTTTGAATGTGAAATCCTGCATTGCGCAGGGCAGGCCCCAGACACTCACCAGCGGGTTGGAGACTGCATTGTGTGAGGACAGGAACAGCCCTTTCAGGTGTAAGTGACCACTCCTCCCCTCTAGCACAGATGGCCCATAAGGAAATGCAGACTACACCACAGTTCCCTTTGTGTCACTGTCTAGTGTGAGGTGCAACCAGCCCAACTGTCAAACAGACCCAGACAGGGAATCCACAAACAGGCAGGGTCACAGAAATGGTATAAGCAAGAAAATGCCCACTTTCTAAAAGTGGCATTTTCAAACACACAATCTTAAAACCAACTTTACTAAAAGATCTATTTTTAAATTGTGAGCTCAGAGACCCCAAACTCCAGATGTCTATCCACTCCCAAAGGGAATCTACACTTTAATCAGATTTAAAGGTAGCCCCCATGTTAACCTATGAGAGGGACAGGTCTTGCAACCGTGAAAAATGAATTTAGCAATATTTCAGGACATATAAAACACCTTATTGTATGTCCTACCTTAAACATACACTGCACCCTGCCCTTGGGGCTACCTAGGGCCTACCTTAGGGGTGTCTTACATGTAAGAAAAGGGAAGGTTTAGGCCTGGCAAGTGGGTGCACTTGCCAAATCGAATTTACAGTTAAAACTGCACACACAGACACTGCAATGGCAGGTCTGAGACATGATTACAGAATACTTATGTGGGTGGCACATCCAGTGCTGCAGGCCCAGTAGTAGCATTTGATTTACAGGCCCTGGCACCTCTAGTGCACCTTACTAGGGACTTACTAGTAAATCAAATATGCCAATCATGGATAAACCAATCAACCAAACAATTTACACAGAGAGCATATACACTTTAGCACTGGTTATCAGTGGTAAAGTGCTCAGAGTTCAAAAGCCAACAGCAACAGGTCAGAAAAAACAGGAGGCAGGAGGCAAAACAATTGGGGATGACCCTGCATAAGCAAAAAAGTCCAACAATATAAATATAATTCTATGCTTAACATGTTCATAGGTCATTGCATAATTTCTATATAAGCTGTTTGATTAGATGCTTATGAGTCTCTGTTTTATTTATCACAATAGGTAAACATTATCCTAACTATTTATCTACAAGCTTTTCACAATTGAAATATTGTGTGAAAGATTTAAAAAGTTATAAAAACGTACACGAATAAATTACCTTCAAATACTGCAAAACTTGAAAGTCTGTGTTTATACATCTTTAAATCTCAATATATTATCTTCCTTATACATATATTTCCTTTCTATGTAATCATGTATCTATGTATTTATTACTTTAGTCCTACCGTACCAGAGTCAAATAAATCACTCTCTCCAATGCACTACTCTGTCTCATCCTATACCTCTCTCAATCTATCCTCTATCTCAACTCTCTGACTCATCCCACACTTCATTCTACTAAAATGATCTCCAAAATAACCCTTCCTGGACTCTTCACTCCTCTTTTCTGCCTGGCTCACCCCAAAACCTCAGTTAACTACAATGATCTCCCAAACAACCCTACCAAATTGTCGCTCATGTATCTCTCCTTTGATTCATCCCAAACCTAATTTTACTACTATGATCTCCGTAATCCCTTTCTTGTGACTCTTCCCTCCTCCATCTCTTCATTACTCATCCCAAACCATCATCATCATCTTACTACCACGATCGCCCAATTAACACTTTCTAGATTCTTCCATTATTTTATTCATTCCAACTAACAGACTCAAGTGTCCATCGCTCAAATTAGCAAATTTTTCCCTATACTAATACTGTACTGATATTTTACCTATACTAATCCGCCACTAATCTTTTTTAGGTCTGGAGTAGCGTGCTAATTGCCGAAAAGTCATCAGGGGTAGGAAGCGCTATATACATACAATTACAGTTACAAGTACAATTAGAGTTGCCTGGTTAGTGAGCTGAAAAGTGTGGGAACAGGGTCTGCTAGTTATAATAATTTTAAGGTGGTGGATCAATTGTAATGAAAGTTATAACTATAAGTTTAGAATTTTTGAAGTTTGTGTAGTTTAAACTTGGTTTGTATAGGGAAAATAGGTTTACCTAACCATAACTAAGCTTTAACCTATATTTTTTAAGTTTTAATAAAAATGTGGTGTGTCAAGTGGATAGTTGTTATGTGGAGTTTAATGCAGTAGAGGGGAAGAGAGTGTTTTAAAGCCTTTTGTTATGGAGTAGAGTGTAGTAGTGTCTCGTACAGTGTAGTAATGTGTTATATAATGTAGTGGCATGGTGTCTCATATAGTGGAGTCAAGTATCATGGACTAGAGCAGCAAGTTGTACAGTGGAATGATACGTTGAACAGTAGAGTAGGATGTCATAGACTGTTATAGAGTGAATTGGAGTGTTTAAGAGTGGAGTAGGGTGAAGTAGATTGTCATAGAGTGGAGTTTTGTCAAGTAGAGTTTCGTAGAGTACAGTGGAGGGCAGTGTTGTTAGAGTACCATGTCATAAGTGGAGTGGAGTATTGTGGAGAGAAGTTAAGTGGCATCTCATTGAGTGTCATTACTCTTTAAAGTCTTGTGTCATAGAGTAGAGTGTAGTGGTGTAATGTACAGTGTAGTAATGTGTTATATAATGTAGTGGCATGGTGTCTCAGAGAGTGGAGTCAAGTATCATGTACTAGAGCTGCAAGTTGTACAGTGGAATGATGAGTTGAACAGTAGAGTAGGGTGTCAAAGACTACCATAGAGGAGATTGGAGTGTTTAAGAGTGGAGTAGGGTGGAGCAGGGTGAAGTAGATTGTCATAGATTGGAGTTTTGTCATGTAGAGTTTCGAAGAGTATAGTGGAGGAGACTGTTGTTATGGTGCCATGTCATAAGTGGAGTGGTGTATTGTGGAGAGAAGTTCAGTGGCATGTCATTGAGTGGCATAAAGTGTAGTACAGTGTTGTAGAGCAGTTACATTTAGAGGAGTAGAGTGTTGGACAGTGGAATGGCGTAGAACAGAGTATAGTGGCAGAGAGTGGGATAAAGTGTAGTAGAGTGGGGCATATTGCAGTAGAGTACACTGGGGTGGGGTAGAGCAGAGTTGAGTAAAGTGTCAAAGTGGAGTGGTCTATCGTGGACTATAGTGGCATGGAGTGCAGTAGAGCTGAGTGGCATAGCATACAGTTGAGTAAAGTGCCATAAACTGGAGTTCTGCATTGTCCAGTAGATTGTAATGGGATGTTGTACAGTATTGGAAAGTGATGTAGACTACTATAGAGTAGAGTGGTATACAGACTAGCTGATTTTTGTAAAGTGGAATGGTTTACCGTATGGTACAGTGTTGCAGAGTTTGGTGGAGTGGATTGGAATATAGTTTTACATAGTACAATGTCATTGAGTGCCATAGACTTGTAAGGCATACAGTGGAGTACAGTGGAGTACTGTGTCAGAGTAGAGTGGAGTAAAGTTGGGTGCAGTGGCATACAAAGAGTTGCATACAGTGATGGTACAGTGGACTAGAGTATCATAGAGTAAAGTGGAGTAGAGTGTTGCACAGTGGAATACAGCAGTTGTATAGTGATGTGAAGGGGTATAGACAGGAGTAAAGTGGCAGAGAGTGACATACAGTGTAGTAGAGTAAGTATAGTGGAGTTCCATAGAGCACAGTGTGTGAAACAGTGGAATTATGTAGACTGGATTGTTGTATAGTCGCGCAGAGTTAGGTAAAGTCTTGTAAAGTTGAGTAGAGTCAAGTGGAGTGGTGTAACAGTGTGGGGTAAAGTACAACAGAGGTATTGTTGTGTTTTAGAGTAGAGTGGCATGGAGTAGGGTGTACTGGCATAGTGTAGGTAGTAAACTGTTAAATTGGAGTGAGGTCTTGTACAGTAGAATGCAATACCATGTTGTATGAAAAAAGCATTGTATAATGGAATTAGAATGTTGTACATTGGAGTGTATGGGCATAAAGTGGAGTATAGAGTTGGACAGTGGAATGGACAGGGATGGAGTGGAGAAGAATGTTGCAGAGGGCCATGAAGTGTGGTACACTTTTAAGCAGTAGAGATACATAGAGTGTAGGAGTGTGTCATAGTGGTGTAGAATGGAATGACAAACACTGTAGTGGCATAGAATGCATTACCGTAAAGTGGAGTAGCATACGTGGAATAGCTTACAGTGGAATACTCTACAGTGAAGTGTAGATGAGTGGAGTGGCATGGAGTGGAATAGCATAGAGTGGAATAGTGTACAGTGTAGTGGCATAGAGTAGTGAAGAGTACAGTGGATTTGTGTAGAATGGGGTGGTACATATTTGTTGTAATGTTGTTGTTTGAATAACTCAAACATATGTAACATAGTATGTGTCCTAATTATATACACCACTATTATTATTCTCTTAACCTTATTTTCCCTTTATTAATTCTGTATAATCCCATAGTGTAATTCTTGTTAGTAAAATGGTGCACTCCAACCCTTCCTTTAGAATGTTGACTAATGGTACAACCTGGAGTGCACCTTAGAATGTTGATGAAGAGAAGTAGAGAATTGGAGGACGGGAGTTGGTGAGAAGCAGTGAGCTGTGAAGGTGTAATGCAAGGAGTTTACTAATAAACCGACGTTAAATCATCTGGTCTTACTGATTCAAATTACAACAATATTGAAGTGGCATAACATAGAGGCGTGGAAACTGTTATACATTCATATACAATACAGTGGAGTGCTGTCATAAAATGGAATAGAGTGTTGTACAATGGAGTGTACACGCATTGCTTTGAGTGCAAATTTGGACAGTGGACTGTACTGGAATAGAGTGGATTAGAGTCTAGTAGAATGGCATAGAGTGTAGTTGAATTTTGTAGAGGGGATTTATATAGAGTGGAGGAGAGTACACTGGAGTGGCATAAAATGAAGTAGCATAGAGTGGAGTGGCATACAGAAATTGGGGTTCCGGTTGGCAGAGGTATGCCTCCTGTCCAAGCAGGAACCACAATCCTAGACAGGGTAAGTAAGAAACACACTAAAAGGTAACCTGTACTCACCCTCTGGTAGCATGGCACAGAGCAGTCAGACTTAACTTTAGAGGCAATGTGTAAAGTATCTGTGCAACACTTCAAACAGCAAAATAGTGAAAAAACACACAAAAAGACACCACACCTGATTAGAAAAATAGAGCTTCAAAGTATGAGAAAATAAGGCCAAAACAAAAAACAAAAACAAACCAAATATGTAGAAGTTGGGATATACATTTTTCCAGATTAAAATCCAATATAGTGCTTCAAATCATAAAGCACCAACCGGGGATATCTGGTCGCTCTACGCAGGGGTAAATCCAAATGTTCAGACCAACCTCGATAGAGCACAGATCAGAGACAGTCCCAGGTAAGTCCAACTGAAATTTTACCTTCTTAGAATTGAACCAAGAGTCCTGTTCGCAGGGAAGAAATTCACCAGAAGCAAGGAAAGCATCATTGGAGATGGTCCATGGGTGCAAAGATTCACCCTGTTTTCGCAAATAGGTGGATTAGAACCTCACAGCAGTGGGCGGCAATGCTTGCTGTGTGAAGAGACAGACAAACTTGCATTGGCTTGTGCTGATTCTATGTGTGATCGCCATGGTTCTGTTGTGACTGTGCCCATTTGGGGTCGTGAAGAGCCCAAAAGCTTGACTTCAGGAGCTACAAAACAACTTTCAAGGTCCTAGGACTAGAGGGGTGCCTCTTGAAGGTAAGGTGCTGGTTGAAGATGGGTCCAGGAGCTGTAGCAGGTGAGTTTGAAGCTTTTGTTTCCCTGAGACTTCAGAAAACAGGAGGCAAGCCAGCAAGCCCTTGGAGTCACTTCGGTTCTGGAATGGAGAGAAGCAGGTCCAGTCCTTCTCACTCCCAGATAGAAGGGCAGCACGTCAGCTCAGCATAGCAAGCGAACAGCAGAGTAGCAGCTCAGCAGAGTGGCAGTCTTTGTAGCAGCACAGCAGGGCTTACTGGCAGATTATCCACAGGTTCAGAAGTGTATTGAGTTTGCGGTGTCAGAGGTCCAGTACATATACCCAGTTGTGCCTTTGAAGTGGGGGAGATTTCAAAGAAGGATATTTAAAGTGCACAGTGGCCCCCTCTTCCTGTCCTGACTCCAGACTCAGTACAAGGGGTATACAACTCTTTGTGGATGGCAGGACACTACCCTTTCAGGTGTGTCAGCACCTCCCACCCATTTTGTTCAGGATGACCCATCAGGATGTTGATGGCTGATCAGTCACACTTAAGCTCCCTTTCTGTGTGGCTGTCTAGGGGGAGTGCACAAGCCCAGCTGTCACCCCACCCCAAACGTGTATTGGAGACAGGCAGTAGGCACCAAATGGCTAAAGTAAGAAAATGCCAAATTTGGAAGAATGCAATTTTCTGAAATGCAATTTAAAATCCGACTTCCCCATAAGTTGTGATTTTAAATTGTGAGTCCAGAGACATTAAACCTGACAGACTTATCTCTTCCAGGTTGTGAATTACACTTATAAAATGTACTAAGGTAATTCCAATGTTATCCTAAGGTAGAGATAGACCTTCCAGTAGTGAAAAGCTAATTTGGGAGCTTTTCACTACCAGGGCATGTAACACATTACAGGTACATGTTCTGTCTTTTAAATATCCTTCACCCTGCCCTGTGGGTCACATAGGGCCTATTTTAGGGGTGGCATATGTATAATAAGCATTTGCAATGCAATGGGTCTCACATTTGCTCAAGTTAGAGCTATTAGTGTTGTAAATTCCTAACTGGACTTTCCTTGCCACATAAATTGAAAATGAAAAGTAAAACAGTTGTCATAAGCAAGCCGATTCAAAGTGCCACGGCCACCATGAGCATAAGCGCAAAGGAGAGACACAAAAGAAAAAAGAAATTAGCTTGCAGTCAAACTTATCCAATTATCCATGTAGCAGGGTCGATGGCCAAGGCGGTAACAAAACTGCCCCAAAGAGGGACAAACATAAAACATGTACCAATGATAATAAAGGATTTTTGAAAGGCAAGGCCATGAATGAGTGATAGTGATGGGTAAGCGGTGGGTGTGGTTTAAAGCCCACAGATAGATTACAGCAGGCCAGAGAGCATTCATGCTCAACCTAAGAAGGAAGGTTTAAACCTGGCAAGAGGTTTAATTTGCCAGGTTGACATGGCAATTTAAAATTGCACACACAAGCTTTGCAATGGCAAGTCTGAGACATGGTTAAGGAGCTACCTACGTAGGTAGAACAGTCAGTACTGCAGTGTCACTACTAGCATTTAATTTACCAGCCCTCAGTACATATAATGCAAATTTACTACTGACCTATAAGTAAATTAGATATGCCAATTAGGTATGAGCCAATGCTACCATGTTTTAAGGGAGAGAGCACAAGCAGTTTAGCACTGGATAGCAGCCCTAAAGCCAGCAAAAACAGGTCAGATAATGGAGGGAGGCAGGCAAAAAGTTCAGGGAAAAACCCTCCTAAGGCTGTCAGGTCTAACACGTGTCCCCCAATCTGAAAGTGGGGAGAGCTATCCAGCCCCTTTGGAGTTCTCTTTACTAAGTCATAAAAAATTGGAGAGACCATCAGCATTGGCATGGTCTGACCCTGGCTAATGTTCCACCGTAAATTCCATTCTCTGTAGAGAGATGGACTACCTCAACAGTTTGGAATTTTAACCGCTCATCTTCATGAGCTATCTTAGGGGCCTGTGGTCTGTCTGAACCAGGAAGGGAGCCCCAAACATGTATGGCCTCAGCTTCTTCAGTGTCCAGACCACAGCAAAGGCTTCTCTTTCAATGGCACTCCACCTCTGTTCCTGTGAAAGTAACCTCCTACTAATAAAGGCAACTGGTTGGTCAAGGCCCTCATCATAGCTGTGGTAAGACTGCCACTATGCCTTGCTCTGAAGTGCCTGTATGCATGATGAATTGTTTGGAAAAGTCATGTGCCTTGAATACAGGTGATGTGCGTATGGTTTCTTTGAGGGTGGTAAAGGCTTTGTGGCAAGCCCCCGTCCAGATCACCAATCTGGCTGTTTCTTTGAAATCAGTTCTGTTAAGGGGCAACAATGGTGCCATAACCCTTAACAAATCTTCTATAGTAGCCTGAGAGGGTTATGAAGGCTCTCACCTCTTTAAGTGGTTGCAGGACAATGATGATTTAGGTTTCAACCTTGGCCTGAAGAGGCTGCCCCCACCTGCCTGGTGTCCTAGATGAACGGAGATAGGTAGGGAAAAGGTTATATGGTCACCACTAGGTAGTTATAGTTAGGACCTGGTTTCCATAGGAAAAGTCTTTTTTGACTTGTCTATATGGCGACGGGTGATGATTCTTCATTACATTTTCCACAAAAATTTGACACTCACTTCAGCTGCTGTCTGGAAAGTTCTGGGGTGCTCCGTCAAGCAGGGGCAGAGAAAAAGGGGGGAGGGGCCAAAAATGCCTTTTCTACATGTTCTTTTTTTTATTTATTTTTATTCAGTACCCAAGAAAAGACATATATAATTAATCAAAAAAGACAAACAGGAAAAATTAAAGAAACATGTAGCCAAGGATACAATACCGCCAAACAGTCATTACCTATTAGCTAACCATTCGCCCAATGCCCCCCATATTTCTTGCCCTTTGCGTCGCCCTTTTTTCCCTTTTCGATCATACAGGGCTTGTTCCAACTGATATATTGCAAGAAGACGATTTAACCAATTTTGTTATGTGGGGGGCATTGATCCAGCCATGCAGAAGAAATACTCAATCAATACACTGACATAGCTATAAAGAGAAACTTACTGGCGAATGACTCACTTAACTCCGAAACCCCGAATATGACCACCCCTGGTGATAAATCAATGTCTAATTTGGCTACATCTTTAATAAACTGCCCCACTTTAATGCACAAGTTCACCAGCTTCGTGCAGGTGGCAAACATATGTATTACATCCACTCCATGTAACTGACATCTTGGGCAGTGCACTCCTTGTACCCAGCCCCATTGCGCTAATTTCCCGGGCATGATATATAGATCAAGGATTGTTTTATAATGTTGTGCCTGAAGGGATGCTGAGATCAAGGAAGTCCGGCCTAGCTCGAGAGAGTCATAAAAAAACTCCTCTTCCACATTCAGCTTATCGTTCCACTTTTTGCTATACTTCGCTAGATCATAGGGTAAATTATCAGACAGTCTAGCATATATTGATCGTATCATAATCTTATCAGAGGAGATCATCATCTCTAATAAAGAATTTGTTACAAACCCCGCTGGACCGCCGGTTTACCGAAGAATAAAATTCCTGACTTGTAGATATTTAAAAAAGCCCCTTTGGGCTTATCCAAATTTCCCATGAAGATTTTCGGATGTAGTGACTGTAGAGCCCTCGATAAAATCACCTAATCTTTGTATTCCCTGTTGATTCCACCTTTCCATGATATTATCCCTGAAAATCTCAGGAAGGAAAGTATTATTCTTGATCAAAGTATAGTAGTTGTATCTTCCAAGCCCACAGTTCTTGCGCCACGAACCCCAGACTTTGAAAGCAGCATTTAGGACTTCTTAAAATAGCTGGGCTCCAAAAGTGTGAGCAGTGCCCCATGTGCCGCAGGGCCAATTAATACTTCATAGATACTCGGATATATTCCCCATTGCTTACCAGACATCCATTTTTGAACAGCGTTTGCATATACTGCATTGCAGCTGCCGTCTGATACATTTTAAAGTTAGGAAGGGACCATCCGCCCTTTTCCCTTGGTAATATCATGTATTTACTGGCTCTACGTATCTTACCATATGACCAGGCACACCACATTATCAGCTGATCCAATTTCCTGAACCAAGATTTTTCAAATTCTAATGGAATCGCCCGAAATAGATATAACACTTTAGGAAGGAACATCATTTTTATCATATTGCACCGCCCCATGATTGTCTTATGCAAATTATTCCATCTGCTAAAATTATACCTAGCATTATCTATAATAGGCCAAAGGTTAGTCCGGACAATCTCCTGTACCTGGCGTCGGAAATCAATCCCTAAATAGACTGCGTGTTCTACTTTTCGTGTATCCGACGACCTACAGTGTTCATTCAAAACTATCTGAGTCTTATCTTTGTTAAGAAGATAGCCCGAGACTGCCCTGAAATTCTCTGCAGCGCCCTCGATTTCTTTAAGGGCAAGATCCGGGTTGGCGGTTATAACTGCAACATCATCTGCGTAAGCCAGGATTTTTGTTGCCCACCCATAGCGAATGACTGGCTGAATGTTAACATTAATTTCCAAGAAATGCAGAAAGGGATCTAAATATATAGCGAATAGTAGGGGTGAGCATGGACAACCTTGCCGTGTACCCTGTTTAATCCTAAAGGGATGTGAATATTCTCCCCCGATCTGTATTCTAGCAGTTGGTTCCTTATATAAAGCTTTGACAGCTGTGATGAATCTTCCTCCTAGCCCATATATCTTTAAAGTGTCCCACAGATACTACCAGTTGACTCTGTCGAATGCTTTCTCGGCATCCAGCAGAATCATAGCCATGGGCTCTGCTGCTATATGCGTAGCATCAAACAGCGCTATCACCCTTCTAACATGATCGGTTGTGTCCCTACCAGGGACAAATCAATGTTGGTTACAACTGACCAATTTACTAATAAACACAGACAATCGAGTCGCAAATATTTTGGAGTAAACTTTTGCATCACTATTGATGAGGGTGATCGGACGGTACGAGCTTAGACTAGTAAGATTCCTGCCTTTCTTTAAAAATACTACAATACTAGCAGAGTCCCAAGACAGAGGGGGGATGCCCCCATGCTGCACATGAATCACCAGTTTCAACAACACAGGTAAGAGCATCCTTATAAAGCATTTATATAGCTCTAAGGGAATGCCATCCGGCCCCACAGCCTTCCCGTTTGGCAGCACCTCAAGCGCATCTGATAGTTCTTCCATTGTCACCTCCTGCCCCAATGTTATTTGATCCTCTGTAGTAATATGCTCCAGACCAGTGTTGACGGCACCATATAATTCTATGTAGTATTCTCAAAAAGCTTCCCCGTTGGCCTCGGATCCCGTAACTCTCAACCCTGGTTTGTTTCGCACTTTCAAAATTGAGCCTGAAGAAGCCCTCTGACGAGTCCACATTGCTAAAATATGTCCTGCTCTCGCGCTAAATTCATAGCATTCCCTTTGTTTTGTTAAAAAAAAATCTGCTGTCCTCTCAATTGAATGTTTTCCTAATATCATTTTAGCTATTGATACCTGATGAAGGGCATCCTCAACCCCAAAATCATTCTTGATCGCCCCGATAAGCTGCTCTTCAGCTGCCTGTAATTCCCACATACGTACATGAAGCTGGGCTGCTGCTTGTTTTTGTCGCCTTACACTGAAGCCAAGAGTTTCCCCCCTTCTAACTGCCTTTAGTGTGTCCCAGATTATCTCTATTGGGGCAGTTCAGACATTAAAATCCAAAAATTCTTTCAACCGCATTTTCATATGCTGTATATACAGGGGGTCATTCAGCAAAGCCCTCTCAAATGTCCAGTTCTTCCTAAATCTCTGCCAGTCTCTAACCCTGACCTCTAATACTAATGGATTATGATCTGCCATAAAACGAGGATATAGCTTAATCTCCGATTCATCCAGATATATAGGAGAAACAAGAAAATAATCTAATCGAGCAAATTTCCTGTGAGGTGCAGAAAAATAAGTATACTCCGGATTTGGCCTCTCCAAAGCCGGCCAAACGTCTATTAACCCTACTTCCCTTTGCATATTCTTAAGGGCCTGAAAAACTCTAGGCTTCCGTCCCGGGTATCTTTCCCTCCTAATATCTCTTAAGACCTTCACTCCATCCCACGACCCACTAAAGTTCAAATCCCCACATACGATATACGGTGTGGGCCACAGAGCTAATTCTGCAGATATAAAATCAAATAAGGAGGGATCATCATCCACTGAGCCATATAATGAACATAGCGTGAATCTGACATTGCCGAATGAAAATTCCGTTAATACCCATCTCCCAATTACATCAACTTTCCTCCGAGTAACGGTACAGCTAGTATTACCTGTCAAGATAGCGACCCCCTTTGTTTTAGACATCTGTTCGGTACACCCTAACAAACGCAGACCCAAAGTCTCAAACAATTTCCTATCTGCCTTTTTCATATGGGTCTATTGCAAACAATAAATATCCACTTTCAATATCCTCAGGTCATCTGCAATTTTCTTCCTCCTGCGGGGGCTATTTAGACCACATACATTAATAGTTGCTATCCGGATTGTCGACATATATATAGGTTTGATTAATTTTGCTTAACTAACTCACCCTTACCAATGTCAACCTTACAATTTATGCCAACCTGCTTGATTCTGCATCATCGTCCTTTCGTTACCATCTCCATAGCACGAGTTCCTAAAAGCGAGGCGGTTTGTGCTTGCCTATCATATCTTAGACTAAATTTCTTTGGGTATGAATTTTCCCCTTTTGTTCCCCCCGTGACGACTTGCCCCCACCCCCACCAATCCCACCCCTGCCCCCTCGCCTCTGCCCAGCCTCCCTGAGCACCCCTTCACCCCCTCTCACCCCCCTTCCCCACTTTCCCGACACCCCACCTTGATGACCTTTCCCCCCTCTCCAACCCCCTCTCCCACCCTCAAATAGAGGCAGTCAGACCAACGATGGCTTGAATGTTAGTGTCGCCTAGGTGACTAGGTGCAGACCGCTACCCTACACCAGACTATCCAGCCACCTAAACTTGCTCCCTCGAGAGCACCAAAACTTTCTTAAGCCGTATCCCCTTTGAAATACTTGCATTATGTTGTCTTAAACCCCAGTAAATATTCTTTAGATTGAACCTCTGAATTACACAGTATAACTTTCCCATTGATCACAGTCTTTAAACGAGCGGGTGCAAGTAAATACGCCTCTCCGCCTTTGTCCTGAAAGGGTTTGATCAGCTGCCGCAGCCTCCACCTTCACTCTACAGTGACATGGCAATATTCAGGTCGAGTGAAGAAGGTTACCCCCCCACCACGCTGGGCATCAGGACGGGCTTTTTCAAATATAGCCTGTCTCAGGAGATAGTTCCCAAAATAAACCAATATAGCTCTGGGGTGTTTAGCCTCTTCTTTGCGACCCTCTGGACGTACTACTGGGTACTGATGTACCCGTTGAACCTCAGACTCCCAGTCCCAGTTAGTGAGTTCTGGAAATGCATCTTGCAACATTTTTATCATATATGCCCTGATGGTATTGTCTTCTTCTCCTTCTTTAATGCCTAAGAAGCGTAGATTGTTCGTCCTCTGCTGATTCGCCTGATCTTCCAGTTTCCACATAATGGCCCTCATTTTAACCGCGCCGCCCGCCATGCGGTAACCGCCATATGGCCGCTCCGCGGTCAAAAGACCGCTGGGGCCATTTCAACTTTCCTGCTGGGCCGGCGGGCGCTAGCCAAGTTAGCGCCCGCCGGCCCAGCGGGAAAGGGGCCTGCAACACTGAAGCTGGCTCCGAATGGAGCCGGTGGTGTTGCAGGTGTGCGACGGGTGCAGTAGCACCCGTCGCGCTTTTCACTGTCTGCTATGCAGACAGTGAAAAGCAGGCTGGGGCCCTGTTAGGGGGCCCCAGGACACCCGTTCCCGCCATCCTGTTCCTGGCGGTAAAAAACGCCGGAAACAGGGTGGCGGGAAGGGGGTCAGAATCCCCATGGCAGCGCTGCTTGCAGCGCCGCCATGGCGGATTTGGGCAACCGGGGGAAATCCGGCGGGAAACCGCCAGACCCGGTTTTCTGACTGCGGCTTTACCGCTGCGGTCAGAATGGCCCAGGAGGCACCTCCAGCCTGTTGGCGGTGCTTCCGTCATCCACGGCCCTGGCGGTCTATGACCGCCAGGGTCGGAATGAGGGCCAATGTCAGTTAATTGTCCATCATGTGTTGCAGTCTGTACTCTTAGAGCCTCAATATCTGCTTCTACTGCCATCGTCCTCTCCTCCATTGTGCTTAGTTTCCCTTCAATTTCTGCATATGATTTTACCACCTTGCAGACCGTTCCTTGTAGATGTTTTGTAGCTATCCTTGCCCGTCGGCTTTCTGCTCTTGTCTCAGTTTGTAGCTCCTTAATCGAGACAGATATAGACTGTAACATTTCTGAGTCTGTATGCCTTGCACCAGTGCTAGGAACCGAGCTACATACCAGTGCATCACCTCCCTTCTCCACGTTGGCCTGAGCCTCGAGGGTATGCACCACCGCTGTGCTCACCAGATTAGTTCCTGAATAGTCCCATTTAAGTGCTTTCCTGGTCTGGGTGGAGGGCTCCACGCCATCTCGAATGGGGGCCTGCCCCTTGCCTTTTTGTCGTTGTTGTCGTACAGTGAACTCTGCGAGAGATAAGAAGCTTGCAGATTCGGAGGATTTACTAGCTCCGGTTTCACTTGAGCCTTGATCACTGTTGGTGAAGTCTGAATCTTCTGTTAAGGAATAAAATGTATTGCCTCCATCTTTAGGCCACTCAGGCCCCTTTTCCTTTGCCCCAATTGCTTTGAGTCCTGTTAAAAGTGTTTGGGCCGTATGAGTTAAGTTCCCCGCATCATCCATCAATGGGCTGGTGACTCTCCCTTGGCTACTTTGAGAGGAGACGAAGATTTCTTGCTCCTCAGATCCTGGTTGGACATTTCCCCCAGAAAGTGTATGTATTTCCGCATACTCTAATGACCTAGAAGGATCCTTTTCCCCCTCGGGCACCTCAATCTCAGGAGCATCCACAATTTCAGAAGCTTGCAGCCAGTTCAAGAGAGGGTCTTTCTCTTTGCTTACATCATCAGGATGCATTTTCCCTTCACGATCGGCCCCTAGTTTCCTGCTTACTATTGACTTTGTGTCAACTTGAGGAGGCACATTATGCATGAGACTGTCTTCTTGGAAGCCCAACTTCCAAAAGCCTGTAATCATAGGTTGTGTCTTACTTCCCCCGAGGGAAGATAATGGGGGGCACTGCTCTTGGCCTCCTTACTTGTTCCTGTGGACAGTTTTCCACTTGTTTTCCCGAGTGTCGGGGTTGGACGTCTAGTTCCGGGGGCCATTTCACCATTAGGTCTCTCAGTCCACGCTACTCGTGCACTCTCTCCTTTCTCCCCAAGGTTTCAGATATTTTTTGGCGTCATAATGCTGTTAAGGCCGCTAAAAAATGCGTCACAAATTCCACCAAATTGAGTCAACCCACAGAAACAAGCCAAAAGTATCCAAAGGGTGAAGGTTTGCCAACTTCAGGAAGGCCAAACCATGCATGCCCAGATAAACTTATCCTAGTTCTAGACCTCTATGTACTCCAAAAATATTCACCATCCGTCTTTTTAAAAACACCTTGCTGCCAATCTAGATATGCCATTTAGGGGACACAGCAATTCAGCTCGCTCCTCCTCACTTGCAGTGTCCTCTGGTAATCAACCCAGGTCAAGCCAGGTCAAGGCCCATGCCTAGAGCAGGAGAGGAATAGGGCTGCGTCGTACGCTGTGGTATAAGTCTCTCAGCATCTCAAAAAAGCCATTTCCGGCTATGAAGCCCCCACCACAGACCAAATTCCATTACCTTATACGTGGAAGAGGCATACCGGCCATTCCGATCGTGCTCACGCTACTTTCCCAGGCTCTCTGTACTTATTTTGGTGGCAAATCCAAACTCCCTGGGCGCAGAGCGATGGAGCGAGGGGGGAATCCGATCCGGGGGGCCCTCAGCTGCCTCGAGCGGAAAGAAAAACGGCTTCCAGCAAGAGAAACCGGAGAGATACCGAATGCGCTAGTCTCCCAACACGTCCTTCGGCCTGCGCTGCTCCGAACTGCCAGCGTCTTCGGTGGGCGGGGCCTGGCGGCCGCAACTACACAACCTGCTCGGACACCATCTCCTCCCCAACAGCCTGTAATTGCAATCTCCACGTGTTCTATAGGGATTTTGAACATGACTACAGCCTGAACCGCTGTGTGGATTTGCAACAAATTTGGCAGAAAGGAAGCTCTTGGTTCAGAAAGAACTCTTTTTTGTGATTTGGTGTAAATCTGTTCAGTAGTTTTGGAGATGTTAAAGAAAAAAACAAATTTGTATATCTAGGGAAGCAAAGTCTTCGTGAATATTCTTGATCTCGTGCAGAGATTTGATTGCCAACACCAGGAAGGAAGTGTTGGCAGCCAATTTGAGACTCAGCTTCAGCCTAGTCTCAAAATAAATGAAAAGGGGTTCGGGTACTGTTACCCTACCCATTTAGCCGTGGTGCAGGGGTCCCTCAGGGATCCTCCCTCAAGACTTCAACATATTTTTCTTTTTAAATCACTGCAAAAATTGAGGCAAATCAGGTTTTCACCATGATTACAAAAAAACAAGCGAGCCTCCTGTGCTTTCTTTTATGCCCCGGGTGGGCCAGGTCCCAGGGACATTGTCATAAAAGAGCTTATCAAAACCTTGGGGACCGCCACTTTCCCATGCACTGCTAATTAACTATGCGGGGGATGCCAGCGTGCCACCCCTGCCCCCAGGGACCACTACCTCCCCGGGGCCAAAGTATATCAAGTAATGTAGGTGGGTCTGCGTGCCCCTCGCAGCCCCGGGGACTGCCACCTCTCTGGGGCCAATCATGCTAAAATAATGCAGGTGATCTCAATCATTTTATTTGACGAATACATTTTATTTTTCAATTTGTCCGGAAACATCTAATTCTGGGTATATCTTTCATCAAAGCCTAAAAAACCTCTCTCTCTCTCTCTCAAGACACTGCATGGGAAAGAGTCATCTATGGCCTAGTGGTTAAGCTCTCAGACCCCTATACCATGGGTTGAGGGTTCCAGTCGAGACAGTCATCATTTCCCTCTTTTAGTTTCGTTTCCATTTCAAAATGTTAAGGTACATACCGAAAGGTGATCTCACTCTTTACTTGACAAATACATTTTATTTTTTCGATTTGTCTGGAAATTTCTCATTCTAAGTATACAGTCCATCAAAGCATAAAAATCTCTCTTTCTCCTCCTCTCTCTCACCTCTCACTCTCTTTCTCCAATTCCCTCTCTCTTTCTCATGTCTCACTTTCTCTCAGTTTCTTTCTTGAATTCTCTTTCTGTCTCTCAATCCCTAATTTTCTCTTCCTCTCTGTCTTCCATCTCATACTGGGTAGCTATCGGGGGTTGGACTCATGGCCTGACTGCAGGCCAGTACCTCCGGCCAACCCCTGCCGTGCACGGCCAAAGGCCGTGCGTGACACGGGGTTAGGTGGTTATAGGGTCTTGGCTGCAGGGCCTGGTCGCAAGCCAGGCCCTGGGGCCAACCTCCACAGTGCATGGCCAAAGGCCATGCACAGCGGTGGTTGGATTAACGTGAAGTAATTAAAATTACTTTGCCTTAAAAAAATGTAGAAATTCACTGAAAAATACAAAGGTTACAGGGACGTTATAGTTAGGAAATAGAATTAAAATAATCATAGAAATTCACTTAAAAAAACAAAGATTACAGGGACGTTATAGTTAGGTTCTGAATTTACTCGCACAAAACCATAGAAATTCAGCTAATTACCCCAGATATTACAGCACGCATGACAACTTCTATAACGTCATTAAAAATATAAATGAAACTTTAGCAGTCAAATAACTGAAGGTGCATTACTGCGGTGTAAGTTTCAGTTTCAGAAGACTGCGCAAAACAAGGCATATGGAAAGAGTTCTGACATAATGTATTTTTATGTTTTTTCTACAGCCCTGACTCTACTTGGTGTTATGAGATTCTAATCTAATTTAATTTAATTGTATTGTTAATTTATGATCTCGATATAGTTCTCAACTTTGTGCATGTTGACCAAATGACTCCAAGCTCTTGTGGTCTGCTTGCTGCTACCATTGAAATCGCACACTATGCGCCAATTTATTATGTAACTCGAAGAGTAATTTTTCAAAACTTATGCAGTTTGGCGTGATACGATTTATCAAATTGGATTGAAGAACTGTATTTTAAAAAATGTTATTATGATTATTTTTCTTTTCTTTTATTTCTGCCAATGAACCAATGCATTAATTTGGTCAAATGTCTATTGTTTGTCACAAATAACATGTTTTAAATATTGGGAAGAACATGGCAATTCTTTACTGTGAAATAGGCTGTCATGAGCAGCCGAAACGCATTAAGCAGCAACTCTCAATAAAGCAAACCTGTTTGATGAAGCTTGGTGTGTCTGCGCCTAAATTTGTGAACAGTGTATAGTGGTTTTGTTGGACTTTTGCTTATGCAGGGTCATCCCCAGTCTTTTTTGCCTCCTGCCTCCTATTTTTTTCTGACATGTTGCTGTTGGCTTTTCAACTCTGAGCACTTTACCACTGCTAACCAGTGCTAAAGTGCATATGCTCTCCTGTTTAAATTGTATGTAAGTGGTTTATCCATGATTGGCATATTTGATTTACTAGTAAGTCCCTAGTAAGGTGCACTAGAGGTGCCAGGGCCTGTAAATCAAATGCTACTAGTGGGCCTGCAGCACTGGTTGTGCCACCCACATAAGTAGCTCTGTAATCATGTCTCAGACCTGCCACTGCAGTGTCTGTATGTGTAGTCTTACACTGTAAATTCGACTTGGCAAGTGTACACACTTGCCAAGCCTAAACCTTCCCTTTCCTTACATGTAAGGCACCCCTAAGGTAGGCCCTAGGTAGCCCCAAGGGCAGGGTGCAGTGTATGGATAAGGTAGGACATATAGTAATGTGGTTTATATGTCCTAACAGTGAAATACTGCCAATTTCGTTTTCACTGTTGCAAGGTCTGTCTCTCTCTCATAGGATAATATGGGGGCTACCTTTAAATATGATTAAAGTGTAGATTCCCCTAGAGAGTAGATGGACATGTGGAGTTTGGGATCCCTGAACTCACAATTTAAAAATACATCTTTTAGTAAAGTTGATTTTAAGATTGTGCGTTTGGAAATGCCACTTTTAGAAAGTGAGCATTTTCTTGCTTAAACCATTCTGTGACTCTGCCTGGTTTGTGGATTCCCTGTCTGGGTCAGTTTGACAGTTGGGTTGTTTTTCACCTCACACCAGACAGTGACACAAAGGGAGCTGGGGTGTGATCTGCATTTCCTGATTAGCCATCTCTGCTAGGAGGGAGGGGTGGAGTGGTCACTCTCATCTGAAAGGACTGTGCCTGCCTCTGACAATGCTGTCTCCAGCCCCCTGGTGTGTGTCTGAGGCCTTGCCTGGGCAAGGCAGGATTTCACAAGAAGGTGTGAGTCCCCTTTGAAGAAAGGTGACTTCAAAGACTAAAATGGGTATAAGAAGGGCACCCAAACTTACAAACTTTAGAAACACTTCTGGAATCAAGGGGAACCTCTGCCTGGAGAAGAGCTGATCGCTGAGGAACAAGTGCTGCCCTGCCTGTGACTGTGCTTTGTGGAGCTTTCCTGCAGTGCTGCTTCTGCCAGAGTAAGAGGGCAAAGACTGGACTTTGTGTGCCTTCCATCTTGAAGAAGAAATCTCCAAGGGCTTGATGTAGAGCTTGCCTCCTGTTATTGAAGTCTCAGGGATAGCAAAGACTTCTTCCTGCCAGCACCTGGAGTCTCTGGAGAGACCCCTACTCTGCTCTGTGGTGCCCTTCCAGTTCCTGGGACCCTGAAAGGAGAGGCTGGCAGCCTAAGGACAAAAATACACGCACCGCGCACCGTGCGGAGAAAAGATCGACGCGAATCCGATCGCGGCTGAGAAAACGACACGACGCCGGCTCCGCAGCTGAGAAACGACGCCGCTGGAAACGCGACCGGAGAATCGACGCCCGGAGCAGGAGAAACGACGCGCAGCATCGCTGACGAAGGCTGAGAGATCGCAATCAGCGCCGCGGGACTTCGGACCGTCGCGTGGCTGGCTTTTTCGACGCGCCTCGCCGAGCCGAGCTGTTTTCAACGCATATACCCGTGCAGGGTTATTTTCGACGCGCACCGCCCGTGCGGGGTTATTTTTGACGCAAACCAGGTACATTTACACGCTAGCAGCGCTAGTGTGTTGTTACAACTACCTAAAGACTCTTTTTATTTTAAACCTTTAAAAAATCATAACTTGACTTGTGTATGTTGGATTTTTGTCGTTTTGGTCTTGTTTTGTCTAGATAAATATTTCCTATTTTTCTAGACTGGTGTTGTGTCATTTTGTAGTGTTTTCATTAAGTTACTGTGTGTGTTGGTACAAATACTTTACGCCCAGCACTCTGAGGTTAAGCCTACTGCTCTGCCAAGCTACCAAGGGGGTAAGCAGGGGTTAGCTGAGGGTGATTCTCTTTTATCCTAACTAGAGTGAGGGTCCTTGCTTGAACAGGGGGTAACCTGACTGTCAACCAAAGACCCCATTTCTAACATTGGTGACCAGCGGTCGGGATTGGACTTGTATTTGTACTTGACATACAGTAATTAAGTGTACACTACTGTTTTGATCTCAGACCACTACGTGACCACATACTACTTGTTTGGTGATCTTTTGATTTTTCTCTTAAGGACTCTTTTTATTCTACTTCCATGATTTTGCTGATCCCTTGACTGATTCTTTTTACTTCATTGGGAAATTATTTTTTTTCTGCCTTTTGGAACTTTGCACTTGTGACCATCATGTCTCAATCTGGAGATGCAACAGCTGGAGCTGTGTTTGAAATGGAGAAACTGAAGGAGTACTCAGTTGCTCAATTGAAACAGTTCCTTAAAGATCTTGACTGTCCCACTGAGAGCTCCACCAGGGAGGGGGAGCTGCAACAGGCACAGAGGGCCTGGGTGACAATCAAGAAGGCTGGAAGGCACACAGAGGAGGAGAATATGGGGGGGGAAGTGCAGAGGATACACAGTGGTGTAGTGGAGGAACCTGTTACGCCTGGGGGGAGGGTCCCCAGGAGGGATGGCAGGGTGTCACCCAAGGGTCTGACTCCTGAAGAGTTACAGGACAGACAGGCAGAGAGGGAGTACCAATGGGAGCTGAAAAAGCTCGATTGGGGGTTGGAAGAGTTGGAAGAAAGGAGGAGGAACTTAGAGATTAAAAAAATGATTTATGCTTACGAGCTTAAATTGAAAGAGCTGGAAGTCATGAGGGCTGAGTCCAGCTGGAATGGTGGCAGCAACAATTGTATATCCAGTGATGCTGCAGAAGTGCACATGCCCAGAGAGGTGGTGCCCTACTTGAAGGAGGGAGTTAACACACGCCAGGAGGTTCAGGGGTATGAGGTAGCTCCAGTGATGCACAGGGTCCCTGAGGTGGATTGGGGAACTGGCATGGGGAGCCATATTCCTACTGGTGGGAGGGACACTCTACTGACTCTAAGTGAGAGTGACAGGGAGAGGGGTTCCCCCCAGGTAGAAGTCCTGGTTATGGAGTGTGAAAACATCCCAGAAGAGTGTGGGTTGAGTGTCAGGGACAGTCAGGTACTGTCTCACCAGTCTCAGGAGGGTGATGTGGGGTGCTTTTTCAAAGCAGAGTCACTGGATGGTTGGGTGAAGGGTACTTTGGTTAATTCATGTGAGGGGCTGAGTGATGTAATTGCTGGAGAGCATATGTCTAGTCCTTATTTTCCAGAGCTATGCCAACACCAGGTGGAGTGTGAGTTCTCTGACCCCAGGGAGCTTACAATGGAGGCAGACTTCTGGGTGAGTACCAGAGAGTCTGAAGAGGCATTTGGGGGTGCTCCTGAGAGGAGTGGTCTAGGTAGTTCCCAACCAGGTGAGGTAGGGAAGGATTGTAGCGTCCCAGGTAGGTCCCAGTGTAGTGGGATGGGTGAGGGACCCCATGTCCAGTCTCAGAGGAGAGGGAATGGGGATGGGTTGAGGCCCAAGGTGCCCGAGATCCGGTCCCAGGTCCTGGAGGGTTCCCTGCGGGAACACCAGGAGGGGAGCCTAGCCTGTACCATAGGGCCATCTGTTGAGGGAGACCCCACAGTGTCAGGAGAACTTGGGGGGGCCGCTGTAGCCAGCGTCCCACCAGTTCTGGTGTCTGGCAGTACCACTCCTAGTGAGGGGGTGCAGAAGTCCAGACAGAGGGTTGAGAGGGGGTTGCGGACCCCAGTGGAGAACCTGGAGGGTCAGGGGTCAGCTCTGAGAGCAGAGCCCCCCATGAATGACCTTGGTGAGACCATTTCTGGGTTGGGGGGAATCCAGACTCTGTCAGATGGGCAGAGGTCAGGAGACCTGCGCCAGCCAGACTCTTGTGTGGCCCTTCGGGACAGTGTGTCCCTTGAGGGGGGTAAGTGTGCCCCCCTGGAAGTCCTGGTGTGCCAGGCAATGGTTCAACCGCAGGATGGTGACTCTGGGTTGAATGATCAGGTTCAGGGGGTAAGCTCTGACCTGATAGGGGGTAAGTGTGCTCCCAAGGAAGTCCTGGTGTGCCAGGCAGTGGTTCAACCGCAGGGTGGTGACCCTGGGTTGGATGACCAGGTTCAGAGGGTAAACTCTGACCTGGTAGGGGGTAGGTATGCCCCCCAGGAAGTCCTGGTTTGCCAGGCAGTGATCCAGTCTGTGGGTACAGACCCTGGATTGGGAGGCCAGGTTAAGGGTGTCCCCCCTGACCTGGAGGAAGGGGCTACTACTAACAGTGCCCCTACCATGTTGTCTTCTGGGGGGGCCACTCCTAGTTGGGGGGTTCAGGACCCCAGAAGAGAGGGCAGGGGGAGGGAAGCCTCACCCCTGGCCCTGGTCCAACCTGAAGGTACAGACCCCAGGTTGGAGGATCAGTTGCAGGTTAACATCCCTGCACTGGTGGAAGAATTGTGCAGGACTGCTTCTACAAGCACCCTGACAGTTTTTGACTCTGGGGGTGCCGCTTCTGCAGGGAGGGTACCGAGCCCCAGAGGGGGGGACCAGGGTCAGGTTGTCATCCCTGACCTGGTGGAAGAGAGAGTGGTCAAAGGGTGCCAGGCACCTGGGGCTACCGCCCCCCACTCTCCGCAGTCGCAGTGGTTGGAGAGGCCTGAGGTCGGGCTCTCATCCCTGACAGTTGTCCGGGGCCACCGTGGCTTGCTGTCCTGGTGGACAGAGTTGCCCCTGGGGGGGGGACGAGAGTCACACCCCGGGGGTGGAGTGGGCAACACCACTGTGTTGGCCCTGGTGGTACTATCTGCCCATTGCAATTCATCTGTGAGCAAAGTAAAGTTAGGTGCTGCACAGATGGTGTCTGAAGATGTGGAGAAGGGTTCCCCCTGGGTTAGCTTAGTGGGCCCTGAGAGTATGGACAGAGGGATCCAACTGGAGTCAGGAAGGCGTAGAACTGGAACATGCCCCTGCTGTTGTGGGCCTGGGTCCCTGTTCTATCGCCCCAATCAGGGAAGTACATCAAGGTATTGATTGTTCTCCCCTGGCTTTAGGCTGGTAGGGGGTCGTGTTGGACTTTTGCTTATGCAGGGTCATCCCCAGTCTTTTTTGCCTCCTGCCTCCTATTTTTTTCTGACATGTTGCTGTTGGCTTTTCAACTCTGAGCACTTTACCACTGCTAACCAGTGCTAAAGTGCATATGCTCTCCTGTTTAAATTGTATGTAAGTGGTTTATCCATGATTGGCATATTTGATTTACTAGTAAGTCCCTAGTAAGGTGCACTAGAGGTGCCAGGGCCTGTAAATCAAATGCTACTAGTGGGCCTGCAGCACTGGTTGTGCCACCCACATAAGTAGCTCTGTAATCATGTCTCAGACCTGCCACTGCAGTGTCTGTATGTGTAGTCTTACACTGTAAATTCGACTTGGCAAGTGTACACACTTGCCAAGCCTAAACCTTCCCTTTCCTTACATGTAAGGCACCCCTAAGGTAGGCCCTAGGTAGCCCCAAGGGCAGGGTGCAGTGTATGGATAAGGTAGGACATATAGTAATGTGGTTTATATGTCCTAACAGTGAAATACTGCCAATTTCGTTTTCACTGTTGCAAGGTCTGTCTCTCTCTCATAGGATAATATGGGGGCTACCTTTAAATATGATTAAAGTGTAGATTCCCCTAGAGAGTAGATGGACATGTGGAGTTTGGGATCCCTGAACTCACAATTTAAAAATACATCTTTTAGTAAAGTTGATTTTAAGATTGTGCGTTTGGAAATGCCACTTTTAGAAAGTGAGCATTTTCTTGCTTAAACCATTCTGTGACTCTGCCTGGTTTGTGGATTCCCTGTCTGGGTCAGTTTGACAGTTGGGTTGTTTTTCACCTCACACCAGACAGTGACACAAAGGGAGCTGGGGTGTGATCTGCATTTCCTGATTAGCCATCTCTGCTAGGAGGGAGGGGTGGAGTGGTCACTCTCATCTGAAAGGACTGTGCCTGCCTCTGACAATGCTGTCTCCAGCCCCCTGGTGTGTGTCTGAGGCCTTGCCTGGGCAAGGCAGGATTTCACAAGAAGGTGTGAGTCCCCTTTGAAGAAAGGTGACTTCAAAGACTAAAATGGGTATAAGAAGGGCACCCAAACTTACAAACTTTAGAAACACTTCTGGAATCAAGGGGAACCTCTGCCTGGAGAAGAGCTGATCGCTGAGGAACAAGTGCTGCCCTGCCTGTGACTGTGCTTTGTGGAGCTTTCCTGCAGTGCTGCTTCTGCCAGAGTAAGAGGGCAAAGACTGGACTTTGTGTGCCTTCCATCTTGAAGAAGAAATCTCCAAGGGCTTGATGTAGAGCTTGCCTCCTGTTATTGAAGTCTCAGGGATAGCAAAGACTTCTTCCTGCCAGCACCTGGAGTCTCTGGAGAGACCCCTACTCTGCTCTGTGGTGCCCTTCCAGTTCCTGGGACCCTGAAAGGAGAGGCTGGCAGCCTAAGGACAAAAATACACGCACCGCGCACCGTGCGGAGAAAAGATCGACGCGAATCCGATCGCGGCTGAGAAAACGACGCGACGCCGGCTCCGCAGCTGAGAAACGACGCCGCTGGAAACGCGACCGGAGAATCGACGCCCGGAGCAGGAGAAACGACACGCAGCATCGCTGACGAAGGCTGAGAGATCGCAATCAGCGCCGCGGGACTTCGGACCGTCGCGTGGCTGGCTTTTTCGACGCGCCTCGCCTCGCCGAGCTGTTTTCAACGCATATACCCGTGCAGGGTTATTTTCGACGCGCACCGCCCGTGCGGGGTTATTTTTGACGCAAACCAGGTACATTTACACGCTAGCAGCGCTAGTGTGTTGTTACAACTACCTAAAGACTCTTTTTATTTTAAACCTTTAAAAAATCATAACTTGACTTGTGTATGTTGGATTTTTGTCGTTTTGGTCTTGTTTTGTCTAGATAAATATTTCCTATTTTTCTAGACTGGTGTTGTGTCATTTTGTAGTGTTTTCATTAAGTTACTGTGTGTGTTGGTACAAATACTTTACGCCCAGCACTCTGAGGTTAAGCCTACTGCTCTGCCAAGCTACCAAGGGGGTAAGCAGGGGTTAGCTGAGGGTGATTCTCTTTTATCCTAACTAGAGTGAGGGTCCTTGCTTGAACAGGGGGTAACCTGACTGTCAACCAAAGACCCCATTTCTAACAGGTTTGAATACGGAGAAAGCTGTCTCCATGTTCGCTGATACACCACTTTCCAAAATAAGTTTTCCGGTGATTCTTGTTGCGCACTGTAAGTTGCGGGGTGATCCATCAAGCAGGGGCTGAGAAAAAGGAGGGGGTCAAAAAAGCTACATTTTTCATGTTAATTCCTATAGGACCTTTGAACACATCTACAGCCCGAACCACTGTCCAGCATTACACCAAAATTGGCTGATCCCGGGGTGGGGGTGGGGCGGGTCCCTGGGTCTGAGATAGGACTGGGGAGGGTGGCCCCACCTGGGGAGTGGTTTGGGTGGTTATAGGGTATAGCCTGGGGAGTGGGATTGCTTGATTACAGGGGTTTGCTGCAGGTCCTCGCCACAAGCCCGTTCCTGCGGCCACTCTCTGCGGTATACGGCCAAAGGTTGTGCACAATGCGGGTTTCAGTGGTTATAGGGGTTGGCCGCAGGGCCTGGCCACAGGTCAGGTCCTGCTGTCAACTCCCACTGCGCATGACTGAAAGCCATGCACAGCATGAGGTTGGGTGTTTCTAGGGAGTGGCAGCAGACCAGGCCCTGCTGCCAACCCCACTGTGCATGGCTGAAGGCCATGCGCAGTGCAGGGTTGGGTGCTTATGGTGTTTTGTCACAGCCCCTATCTGCAGGTCAGGCCCTGCCACCAACCCCAGCTTCACACGGCCGCTAATCACCGTGGTGGCTGGAATAACGTATAATAATGAAAATGACTTTACGTTTAATTACTTTACGTTTACGTTACTTTATGTTTAAGAAACATAGAGGTTCACTGAAAAAAACAAAGGTTAAAAGGACTTACAGTTAGGAAAAAGAATGAAAAAAACATAGAAATTCAATTAAAAAAAACAAAAACTCACAGGGAAGTTACAGTTAGGTTCACATTTCACACGTGGAAAAACAGAGAAATTCGGCAGTTATAGTTACCTGAACTAACTATAACTTGCCCCCGTAATGCACTACTTATGAACTCACATATTACATCACTCATGATATGGTCAGTGACATTACTGATGGCATCACCAATGACAACTCAAATGACATTAGTGATGACATCACTGATGTCATCATCCACAGACCCACTCACACACCCACTCATACCTGCATACAAACTCTCATACATCCACACACACAGGTACTCCTATACTCATTCACAGACCCTAACACAACCCACTGACTCTCTCCCACAACAACTGACACAACCACTCACTCACCCACACAGTACTAAGACAGCTTGACACACTCATACCGCTACTTATACACCCACTCGCAGACCCATACAACCACTCAAACATCCAGTCATACACCTATGCAAGCACTCACATACCCATTACAGACCCACACAGCCACTCACATACCCAGTCCCTCACAAATATAATCATTCACACAACCACACACTCAGCCATACAGTCAATGAGACAACCACACACTAATCAATACAGTCACTTACTCAACCATTCAGCCACCTATACTAACACTGACACTCCCACTCCCTCACCTGTACAGGCACTTGCACACCCACTTAACCATTCTGCCACTCACGCACCCATTGACTCACTGAAACAGCTACTCACACATCCACTCTCTCCCATATAGTGACTGACATAGCCACTCACTTATGCATACACCCACTCATACACCCACTCACTCACCTATACAGTCACTGAATCCCCAAATTACTCACTACTACAGTCACTAATGCAACCAGTCATTAACCTATACAAGCACTCACACACCCACTTAGTCACTCGTACAGCTACTCACACACCCATTAGACCAATGAAGCCACTTGCACAGCTACTTCCTCACCCATACAGCTAGTTCATGTAACTAGAACTGCTGAATTTCTATGGTTTAGTACATGTGAAATGTGAGCCTAACTATAAAGTCCCTGTAACCTTTGTTTTTTTATTTGACTATAATTATTTATATATATATATATATATATATATACACACACATATATATATATCTATGTATATATATCTATCTATATCTATATATATATATATAGATATAGATAGATATATAGATATATATATGGAGATAGTTATGGTTCTCTCCAATGTTTCCCACAGGCAAGGCATTTTTTTGTTTTGCTAATACGTTTGGTGCCGTTTGATGAATGTTCTTGAGATTTTCAACACTAGTATGCCAGTTAGATCAGCTCCTGTGCAGAAAGTTTCAGGGTAATTCATCAAATGGGGGCCGAAAAAAAAGCGGGGTCCACAAACACTTTTTCTCCATTCTATGCCCATTGGGATTTTGCTATTTTTAGACATGTCCCAAACATCTGAATGGAATTACACCAAATTCTGCAGAAAGCTAGATCTTGGTGCAGAAAAAGCCCTTTTTGTAATTTTGTGTAAACCTGTTCAGTAGTTTGGGAAATATTAAAGAAAGAAAAATATAGCTATACAGAACCACGAATCCAAGCAAAAAGCAACGCTCTGATTGGTTAGATGCAACCTGAAAAAGCCTTGTGGCTACCATTTTATTTCTTGCCTGGGACCCCGGGTAGCAAACATAAATTACGTTATACATAAGGGGTCAGGATAGAGGTATCTGACCTCCATAGGATACATGGCAGGGTCTCTAAGGGACACCTTATGGGCCAAATATAGCCCTTTTTTGGCTCTTCCGTGGATCCACTGTGGCACACAGCTTGACCCCAGTGTAAGTCTGTGATGGTTCTGAGGATCCGAAGCCCAATGGAAAAAAATCACCCTCTCACACACCATACCCTTTCCACAGTCCAGGTGCAGTGTGATGTTGGGTGCAGAGTGTCCATGGTCGACAGTGGTTGTATTAACATACAGTATTTATATATTACTTTACGTAAATACATAGAAATTCAATGAAAAAAACAAAGGTTACAGTGATGTGATAGTTAGGTTAATGTTTTACCCACACACAACCATAGAAATTCAGCAGTTATAGATATAGTTATAATTAAACTTACAAAAAGAAACTGTAACTCATGCCTGAAAGTAACATTAGATCAAAGTTATAGTTTCTTAACATACGTATAACAATAAGTATAACTATAACTGCTGAATTTCTATGGTTTGTGTGGGTAAAATGTGAACCTAACTATAATGTCCATGTCATTTTTGTTTTTTCAGTAAACATATACATTGTTAGACCTGACAACCTTAGGGTGTCTTCTCCACAACTATTTTTACTGAAAAAACCAAAGGTTAAAGTAACGTTATAGTTAGGTGAACTTGTCAGAGGGAACATTAATGCTCTGAACTAAAACAAAAACACATACATTTGCCAGTTATAGGGAGCTGTGCGAATTCTAAGTTGTGTCCCTCCATAAGCACTGATCTGACCTCACAGTTGGCATCACGCATGACATGTTATATGACATCATTTGTGATGCTACTGATGATATCTCAAATGACGTCATCAGGGACATCGTCCCCGGGCTAATTTGTTTTACAGTTTACATAGTGGTGGGTATCTACAATATTACTTTTATACTTAATTTTGTTCAGCCTGTGTCCAACTAATTGGTATAAGTGTTTTCAAAACACATGTTCTCCTGATGCACCATGGGTTACTTTGCCATCTGTGGTACATAGCCAACATGAACCTGGCTACACATGAAGCACATGGTATAGGGTCTATGTTGCAAATAACACATGCTTGCTTAACCTATGGGGGGGTCTTATATATATTAACAGAAAAGATGCTTCATATTATTCTACGCTATTTTGCACATATTTTCATAGCTTGGTTGATGTCATCAGTGATGTCATCAATGATGTACTTTGAGATGTCATCAGTGATGTCATAAATGATGTCATAGAACAGGTCATGTGTGATGTCATATGTGAATTCATAGGCAGTGCATGCTAGGGGTGCAAGTTATAGTTAGTGCTGTTATAACTGGTAAATTTATGTGTTTTTTTTTAGTCCAAAACAATAATGTTGTTATTGACAAATTCCCCTAATTATAACGTCACTTTAACCTTTGTTTTTTTTAGTAAATTTAGAGGGGTTTTTACCATAAAGTAATAGTTAATTACAATTATTAAATCCAACCCCACACTGTGCACGGCCCTGCAGCCAACCCCACACTGCTGTCAACCCTCTGGCTGTGTGTAGTTGGGGGCTAACCACAGGGCCTGGCCCTGCTGAGCCCATCCTCTAGGGTCAAGTTTTAATGAAAGTGGAGGAGGGCGAAATGGCCCTTTCCCTGGGCTGAGTTTGGCCCCAGAGACCCCATCTCCTGGGGCTACTTATTGAAATAAAGGGGAAAGGGAATGTGGCCCTTTCCCCAAGTCGTGATAGGCCCTGGGGACCCCATCTCTCATGACCACTCTTTAAATAAAGTAGAAGGAGTGCACATGGCCCTCTCTGTGGCCTGATTTTGGCCATGGGCAACCCATCCCCCGCCACCTGGTGTCATTTGTAGGTGGCAGAGTCATTTGGGCCCCCTCCCCTGAAGAATGTAAGCCCCAGGACCCCATCCTCTGGTGCCCTGTGACATGTTCAGGGGGAGGAGGGCACATGGTCCCCTTCCCCGGGCAGATTTTAGCCCCAGTAAGCCTATGCTCTAGAGCCTGGCATCATTATTAGGGGGAGGTATGCAGCCCCCCTCCCCCTGGGCCTTTTTTGTATTAAAGGGGTCAGGGTGCCATTCGTCTCCCCTCCCGAGCCTTGTTGGGCCCAGGGGACCCCATCCCCCAGGGTCACTGTTAAAAATAAAGTGTGTGGGCATGCATGGCCCCCTCCCTGGGTTGATTTCTACCCTGGGGATCCCATCTCGTGTGGTCTGGGATTATTTTGAGGTGAGGGAGCTGCGTGCCCCCTTGGGCCAATTTTGGCCCCAGGTGCCCCATCTACTGGTTTTGAGGGGGAGAGTGTACAGTGCCTGCATCTCTGGGCTGATTTCGGTAACAGGAAGCCAATCACCCAGGGCCCACCAACATTTTGAGGGGGAGGAGGGCTCACTTCCCGTATAACTTGCACCCCCACCATGCACATCAATAATGTTCCTGCAAATGTTACAGTGATATTATCAATGATGTTATAAATTACAGGGTAAATAGCAGTGGAAGATGAGGATGCACGTTAAGTTATCTTAGGACAAGAATTATAATTACTTGAAATAACGATAACAGCTGAATTTCTATGGTTTTGCACATTTAAAATATGAGTCTAGCCATAAATTCCCTGTACATTTTGGTTTCTTAAGTGAATGTCTATATTTTATTTTAATATAAATTTACTATACATTAATCCAACCACCTCTGCACACTGCCTTTGGCTGTGCACAGTGGGGGTTGGCTGCAGAGCCTGGGCCCGGCCCTAAGTTAACTACAACTCATGCCCTTGCCATGCACAACTAATTACCCCACATATTACATCATTCATGACATCTTCTATGACATCATTGATATTTTCACTGCAACATTTGAAATACAATTATTGATGAGAAAACTATGCACGGTGGGGGCATGAGTTATAGTTATCTTTGGGAACGAGTTATAGATAATTGAAATAACTCTGACAACTGAATTTCTAAGGTTTTGTGCATGTAAATCCAGGTCCTAACTATAAAGTCCTTCAACTGTTGATTTTCTTAGTAGATAGATAGATAGATAGATAGATAGATAGATAGATAGATAGATAGATAGATAGATAGATAGATAGATAAAAGATATAAATATAGATAATAATATATAGATATATCTTAGCAGCAATGATTGTGGCCAGTGGCCACATGTGCCTTCTGGAGCTAAGCCAAAAGGATTTTTTTTTAAATGAGATTGGTACCATGTTCTTGAAAGAAGTTTCAAACGTTAGTGTATGCCACTCACTTAAATGAATGCACTTAACATCAGAGATTGCTTGCAGTTGTGTCCACTGTCTATTTCATAAGGAGTGTGGGCATGATGTAATATAGTAATATGCCAGAGTCTATCAATACAGTGCTGAGTGCATCAGTGGCCAGGTCCAGAGTTATAAAAATTTTGTGCAGGGCAGCAATACATCTTTACTGCACTGCATCAAAGGCAGAGGGCAGGATTGTGAAATTTATATATTAAAATACAGCATTCCTGCTCTCTCCCTGCACTGCCACACTGAGTGCTGTGTAGCGTGCCAATGCAGGCACTCTTGTGCTATAACGGTGCAAGAGTGCCATGTTAAATGGCTATGTTACATGGCACAGAACCCTGGTTTGTTTTGTGCAGGAAGGAACACCTCCCTGAACAAAATCAATCCTTAGTGTTAAGGAAAACACAACCCCTTGATAGAGTAGTGGTGCATAGCACCAGTCAGATGAGGAAAATGGAGGAATTAAGTTAGGAATTTTGGAGGGCAGCGGAAGTCAAGTGAATGATACTAGCAGGATTCTGTTCCAGTTTTAGCTAGGCAGGTTCTTGCTTGAGCTGATTTAAGCCATGATTGTCAACTCATCATGTCACTCACTCTTACAATCATACTATATCAGGGTTGTCACATAACTTGCATTTTTCTCTATGGCTTTATGTAGCTCATAGTCCCAATCTCCCAAATGTGCAGTACGCAAATGGAGACAATCTTGACTCATCAAAGGGGGGGCAGAGAAGCAAAGATCATTATTTGGAATGCATGAATAGTTCAAAATGTTATTGTTTGAGGTTTACGATTATAAAACAAGGAACAAGAAATAGGCACTCTGATTTAAAAAGTACAATAGTGTGCCTGTCAAAACATGTTTTGATACAGAGTACCACCAATCAGTGCTTTTTATCTTTGTTCTTTAACACCAAAGGGCAAGAGGGCATCTGGGCCTGCTACCACCAATGCCTCGGCAGGTGTGACTGATACCACCACCAGCACGGTGGTCACAGCAGATGGTTCTGCTGTCCCCGTAAGTTATTTGTATTCCCCACTACTAAAATTCTGCTCTTATGTATACTTACTAGTTTCATTCCTGTTGGATGTTGTCTGTTTTCCCTGCATTTCCCTGTCTTTTTTCTATATTTCCTTTTCCTCAGTTGGCTGTCTCCAGTCTGTACCTTTCTGCTACTCCCTTTTTTATAAGCTTCCCCTTGCCCCTCTTTTACATGTCTTGTTGTGTAAGACTTTTCTGTAAAGTAAAGAGTATTGCACAGCCATGCCCAAGTAGTACTCTAATCACCCAACATTTTGGTAGTTTTCTTGGCCAAACAGTCAAAAAGTACAGGGGCAGAGTTAGAGTGGTCATCACAGTCATGGACCCCCAAGGTTGTCTTATACTAGGGATTTCCATGACAGTGCAGCATAGCAAGAATGAGATACCACAATTAGTACCATGTGTCCTTTGCATTCCCTTCTATCCCACATCCATTCTTAGCCTTACCTTACACTCTCACCTTATTCCTGAATCCTAATCCTATCCCTCCATGAGAAGAAAAAAGTTTTTAGTTGTCTCAAAAACGACCTGATTTTTAAAATGTTGTCAAGCAAGAATTGCTGATAGACAGCTTACCTAACAGGAGTTGGGTATTGCCTGTGTCCCTTGTGCAAAATAAATACTTAGATGGGTATCTGGTATCTAAAATGGATGCATTATGTTTTTCACTAGGTGCACAGACCACCAGCAGTGCCATTGCAAGGACATCGTTGAAGGGGCAGGCTTTCCAGGGAGAGGAAGAAGTCCCTGTGGAGGCAGGGACAAGTGGTAAGTAATCTTAGATTCTTATTGACAATACTGTATTGCTCAGGCGAGGCAGATATCCAGCCCATCACCTCCAGAGTCTAGTCCCTGCCCTCTGGATCTTGCCACCTAAAACTGCAGCAGGATGTAATCTGGTGCTGCAGTGAGTGTAGGTGGGGAAATCATTTGTGTCTGCTGTGGTACAGAAGCACATGTAACTAAGGGGGTCATTACAACTTTGGCGGGCGGCTAGTGCCGGCCGCCAAGCTGTAACCGCCGGGCGCCCGCCAATGCGGCCGCACTCCCGCGGTGCCCATTTGGACACCAGCGGGGATGGGGGCCGCAACATGGGAGCCGGCTCCAAATGGAGCCGGCGGTGTTGCGGCCGTGCGACGGGTGCAGTTGAACCCGTTGTGCTTTTCACTGTCTGCATGGCAGACAGTGAAAAGCCGCATGGGGCACCGTCAGGGGGCCCCTGCACTGTCCATGCCAGTGGCATGGGCAGTGCAGGGGCCCCCAGGGGCCCCACGACTCCACGTACTGCCAGCCTTTTCCTGGCGGTTCATACCGCCAGAAAAAGGCTGACGGTCGGGGACTCGTTGCCCAGGCGGATTATCACCACCGGTGCTAAAGTGGCGGTATACCGCCGGCCCCGGTGGTGCGACCGCGGCGCTTCCGCCGCGGTCGTAATAGGGCAGGAAGCACTGCCAGCCTGTTGGTGGTGCTTCCGTTATTTTAGCCCTGGCGGTCTCGGACCGCCAGGGTCAAAATGATCCCCTATGTCTGCAATGCACAAACCAAAGACTAGCGCCCTTATTGTGACTTCAGCACTCTTTTCACAAGACCACTGAAGCCACGGGTGCCAGAAGACCGCCAGTGCTGGAGGTCTTCCGACCACCACATTATGAGTACTGAAGGATTTCTGCCACAATTTGGACAGAAATCCTTTAATAGTCATGCTGGTGGTTGGAGGCAGAGGGGCAGTTCCACCGCCGGCCCGCCCCGCCAAAAATACTCCACCAGCCATATTGCGACCTGTAATATGGCCTGGCGGTGTCCTGATGGCGGGGCACTGCCGGTGGTGAAAGCGCCTGTTCCTGTTTCCTGCCAACAACCCCCTCACAGGACAAGGTAAGTTGATCGTCTGACAGGGGAGCGGATGGGAGGGAGGAATGTGTTGTATGTGCGTGTGTGAGTAGGTGTTGTCTAAGTGTGTCAGTGTAAGTGTGTATGCGTGTGTGTATGGGTGTCTGAATGTGTGTATGATTGTTAAAGTGAGTGCGTGTTGGAATGTTTGTGTGAATGCATGTATGGATACGTGTGAGTGAATGCGTGTCGGTAAGTGTTGGTGAATGAGTGTATGCAGGGTGCGTGTGGGTGCGTGAGTATGTGTGTGTGTATGCAGGGAGAGGGGTGAGGGTCCCGTTCGGGAAGAGAGGTGCAGGAGGGGGGTACTGAACTATGTGGGGGGAGGGGGCGCTATAGTTGAAGGGGAGGGTGGTGCTGTTCTGGAAGGGGTGGGGGTGCTGTCCTGGAAGGGCGGTGGGGTTGGGGGTTCTGGTAATAAGGGGGTGGGGGTATTGGGATTGCAGGGGGGCCATCTGCAGATGACAGGAAAGCAATTTCCTCTCACCAGTAGCCTTTCCGCCAGGGTTTTCATCGCGGTGCTATCACAGCGGAAACCCTGATGGAAAGCTGACTCTGAATACCGGTGGCAGCCTTCATTGAGAGGCTAATCTACGGCCCGGCTGTCCAACCGACCTGGCAGTACAGGCGGGGATGTGGCAGGTTGGCAGAGGCCAACCCGCCACACTCATAATGAGAGCCTAGGTGTGGTTCCCTAGAGCTTTACTTTATCATTCTGTCTTTCTGACCCAGCCTACCTAAAAAAGTGAATTCTATCTCTGCAGGTAATGTCTGTGCAATATTTCTCTGACTACGTGAAGTCATATTTCATGTCTTCCATTACGGATTGATAGTTCCAATATTTTTTTTTCCATCAATCAAAGTGACTAAGAAGCAAAAGAGTAGTACATGATCAGTGACATCCAACCATTCTATAGCTGAACCTCTACCTAGCCCAAACACTATATCTTACCTCCCTCTGGACTAATTTTCCACACTGCCAAGTGAAGGTACTTCTTTAGAATAATATGTATTGGAGTCCTGGGTGTAGTATGGGACTAACGGCCTAATTTAGAGTTTAGCGGATGGGATACTCTGTGACAAATAAAACAGTCTTTTGACTGCAATACAGTTAATCATTTATATTCTTCCATGCACTGTGTACTTTAATATAGCAGATGGGATATCTGTTATCTACAAAGTGTGTCCCATCTGCCAACTTCTATCAGACTAAGCCTATAACTTAAGTTTCGACTTATGGTAGTAGAATTGAAGAGTCAGTTGGAAAAGAGACCAACCATTGTAATTATAAGTTAATAGCATTACATGCTACAGTTGTGCTGTCCCAAAAACATGCTGGTGAAAGCAGATCCATCAACATGGATCTGTTAATGTTGCATAGTCAAGCATTAATTGTACAGCATATGAGATTTATAGATACCTATGCACGTCTTGTTCATTAATGGCAGGTGATTCATTTTAACATACATAAAGTTTCTCTACGGTTTCACTATGTGATTTTACTTGATTACGTTGGTGTTCTAGCTTAATTATTCCTTGCAGTCCGTGCTATGACTGATAACAAAGCTATGATGAGATGCTTGGGCAGGGATGGCTTGGCCCAGGCTGTGTAGCTAATTATAGAATCAACCATCACATCCAAATTAAATTCCAATGGCCCTAGGGGAAAAGCAATATTCTGCTACTGTACTTTGCCACAATAGATGCCATAAGCAAGTGTTTCAGCTGATCATCACAATTCCTGTATTTGTACTTTGTTCTTTTGACTTCCTTGATATAGCTACTCTTGCTGTTAGAGCTGGCAACAGGCCAGAACTAGGGCTGGCCTCAACACTGCAGGAGATAGCTATCCAACTGTGGCAGCAGAAGTTGGAGGCAGTAACTACGGAGTATCACTGGCTGGTGGCTCTGAAGGAAGAAGAGGGTGTACAGGCCTCAAATTCCTTTGGCTGCCAGCCGTGCCTACCTCCAACTCAGCTATGCCACCGCCACTGCCACTGCAACTGCCACCGCCAGGGTCCACTGCAACCCAACCATCAGCCTCCCCTCCTTGGAATCAACACCATGCCTCCTCCACCATGTCCTACGTGAGCCATCCCACATGAAGCACAAGATGGCATTGCTCCAGCGTGAGCAGCGGAAATTGACTAAGGGAATAAATACCCTCAAAGCCCTTTTTGAAATTTTTTTGGGGGATTTTGCTGGAGGCCTAATGTGGTGGAGAGGATCGGAAGGGCAGAAAGTTGAGGTAAGGGTTTTGGACATTTGGACATTTGGACATTAAGACCTTGTTTTGGGACACTTTACTGCTTAGAGAGGAATGGGCCTGTTGTTGGTAGAGAGGGTGGGTCCTGAAAAAAATTAATGAACTTTACTTATTTTTCTTTGTCATCAATATTTGTCTCTCCATTTCTAGTTGGTGTAGTATAGCATTTTTGAGAGCGTGACACCGCCCTGCCCCTGGAATCGTTACACATTATACATCAACTTTTCCCCTAGAATTTTCCTACCAGAAGCCCCTTGCTATGTACATATTCTTCAGGAGGATACTGACCTCCTACTGAAATCAAGTAATTAATCATACCCCGCCACTACAGTGCCACTCTAGGGGAACAGAAGAGTGGTTAATTTAATTCTGTTGCACTTGATGAGGTTTTGCAGCACCCAGCCACCAATCAATTATACAGTATAGTAGTTAGTGTAGTATCTGCCCTTGTCCTACCCTCTATAACTATTTGCCCAGTAAGGGTCTGCCAACATACATAACAACGTAACATTATTATCTCTGCTTCCAAAGAACAAATTCACTACTACGTCATCAAAAAGTTCTTTAAGCTTGAATCTAAATTGATTAGGTGATGGTACCTCTTGCAATCTTCCAAAACCTTATTGCAGGGTTTCCCAAAAGGGCCTTCTTATTAACGGTGGTGGTGTTAGTGTCCTTGTGCTAGCAGGGAAGACATCTCAAAGTTCACTCCCACCTATTCCAAATGAGGTGAACTCCAACTGTCAGAGTTTTCAGAAATATTATTCATCGCAGGCAACTAGACCGAAAGGAAGCACAGAGTTAGTGGGTTATCAAAAACTAGGATTGGACCAACATGACACAAAACTCTTATTACGAAACCTAGCAGTAGTAACTTCTTAGCATTCTGGGGGTCTAAATAATAAAAAGAATAAAACTAAACTTACAAAATCCTCGAGTCAGGACTGGAGGAGAATGTTTGGTTACTTCATGTTGCAAAGAGTTTGCAAGAAGCACAGGGAGGGCCTGATTCAAAAAGGTAAAGTAACACTGGTAGTTCAGTTAAACTGTAAGAGGGAACAGACAGCAAAAGTGCAACTTTACATTTGTGAATCAGGCCAGATAGTGCATACTAGTACTACCTACCATGGAATACTGCAACAGACATTGTTCTGTCTCTGCATGATGATGATGTTATTGATGATGTTATCCCTTTCATGTCTTGATGGGTAAGTGGGGCTGGTGTGGGCTATTGTTCAGGTAAGAACTAATATCACACAATGAGTTGGTTTCGCTTTCACTACATTCCCCCACATCAAGTGTGTGGCCCATTTAGTCTGTGAATTCATAAGTCACACCTCAATTTATCACACAGTCTAGGGGAAGAGGGTTAAAGGTTTGATAAATGGATGGGAATGGGGAGTAGGAGAAAGTTGTGACAAAGACAAACACTACACAACAGCCATATTCATCAGGTCGATGACCAGCACACCATCATCATAAAATCTGTTGTGAAAGGAAATGAAGGAATTACCCAGTTCAGTTAAATGCATTACAAATAGGCCTTCCAATTTATACCTGTTATCTAACTGTTCTGCCATCTAGGTTTGAAAACTACAAATTAGATGGGGTGAACGGATGCAGTTCTAAAAATTATAATTGTTAAGAATAAAAATGATTCCATTAAGTAAATCCAAAACTGGGTGGTGCATCTGCATTCTTGTCAGAATGTCTATCGAGGGTGCACGGCTCAACCGGTCCATAAGGTAAGCCTGAGTGTTATGTTATGGAGCTTTTGTGCAGAAGAAGAGATGGGCTGTGAATTGTAACACAGTAAATGTTGATACTGTAGAGTCAAGGAGACGGTAAGCTTTCTGAGCAGTGGACCAAAAGGCAGGGCAAGAGCGTAGGCTACTGCAGTGCAATCATGATAAGACATGCAATTAACGAGAAGTGAGAACAATTTTACAACCTATCCCGGACAAGTAGCTGCATGTACCTGCCTGATAAATCTCAAAATTGGCATAACATTTAGCCAAGTGTGTCCATCATGTGACATGTCTGTGTCCAGGTACAGGCACCCCCAAACACAACCACTTAATTAGAGGAGCTTGACATTTGTGCCAGCACTTTATTCAGCATTTTAAGAATCAACACACCTCTCTCCAGAACACAGGGCTAAGTGGGCCTCTTTGATTGGTTAAGGTTTCCCTTTGAAGTACATAGGCATTGTTCATAACTTCCTTCTTCTAGCTGTTGAGGTAGTCCCACCTTGAGTCCTGATGCCGAGTCCCAACTCCGTCCGACTCCTAACCAAAATGAGATTGAGAGACATAGACCTGTAGTGCACTGATGTTGATGAACAAGAAGAGCAAAATGATTTGAGCACTTCATGTAGATTTGTTAACTGAACTGCCTGGCCTGGTCTCTCAAAAGCTAAAAAAAAAAAAAACAACGCACAGCAAGGAGTGGACCATTCAAGTTAATATAGCTATAGGTGAAAGGAACAATCACATTCAGGCAGAATCATCCATCATCTCCCAAACAGTACAAATCATCAACATTAAGTTTGCAAATTAAATGAAGAACATCCTCATTGTCTGCTCCCACCCGAATCATCATTCCTCACTCAGCCTATATCACTCATTGGTGCAATATTTAGGTGATTCAATCCAAGCACGGTGGTACACATCTGTCTATTGTATCTCTTCTTTTTCCATGGAAGCAACACAATGACAGTCTTGTAAATTATTAATCTTCGCTTTGGTAGCCGAACCAGCTAGGGAATGAAAAAAGAAGGATAGGGATGGGACGGAGGCTAGCACTGTTTTCATGTCCTTTGAGCGAATGGGGAGGCTTCTTCTATACACACTGGTCCAACTTCAATCCAGCCATACATGTGAATAAATAGTTGGGCTGCATAAGTCAGACATCAAATATATAAATGTTCCTCTAGCCATATCCAGTTATTTTAAGTAGTTCAGCTATAATGTGCAAGTTGGTTCTATTGGGGCCTACTTACTCAGATAAGTAGAATTCATCCTCAAACTGAGGGGGTATACCCAGAAGTTGATCAGCTAATGCATTTGAGTCTGACCAATCACCCTCATCCTCCTTCTGTGCTAACAGTGTAATCTTGTGGTATGAAGTGTTGGTTCATTTTAAACATGGTCAATCTATCCACATTTTGAGGTAAGAGACTGGTCTTTCTGACTGTGACAACCATGTCAGCCTCCCTGAACACATGCTCAACAGACTCACTGGCTACCAGTCAAACCAGCCACTTTATTGCCAGCCTGCTGAGCTTTGGCGATTGGTGCATCTTCCCATACCAATGGATCAATTGGATTTTATCCAGATAGAACTCTTTTGGGCTGTCCAGATAGACTTGCACCATCCTCTGAATGGTAACTGCTGCTGCCACTTCCTCAACCTCTGTTGTTTTCACCTCTGCACTTGACTAAAGTCCTGCCTCTTGAAACCAAGCCATGCAGAGGTTGGGTCTGATTCTTCTAATGCTGGTGTTGTTGAAGGTGTTGCTGTTGCTTGTGTTGTTGCTGGTGTTGGCTTCTGTGAGACAACAGCATTGCCTTCTCTGGAGGTTGAAGGCTGCATGCAAGAACTTCTGCCTCGGACTCTAACTTCCAGCTGTTCTTCTTCCAGGTCTCTTGCTTGCTCGATAATCCACATCTTGTATAGTGATTTTTTCGCTTCTAAAAAAGGAATTAAAGTGGCCAGTATTTTTTTGTACCATGCATCAAGTATTGTGGCACAGATGTACTCTTTGAGAGACAGAATTTCTCTTTGAAGTCTTGGATTAATAGTCAAGCAGAGGATTAAGCTCTGAAACAATGCATATGCTTCTTTGTTCACACCTGCGAAGCTCTGCAACCTCTTTACCCCTTTTTAACTGATCCTGCAGCTGATGGGACAACAAGATTGCTTTATTCATCGTACTGTCCTTCTAACTAATTTCCCATCTGAAAGCCTCAAAAGGAAATGGCATTTGTGTCAGACGTTTGACTAAGCCCCATTTGTCCATCTCTGTTGTAACATGCACTAGGCTGAGTTCTAACATGTTGGCACCTCCTATATGAGGGCTTTAGCCAGTACTCTATTAGCATGCTGAATAAACCAAAATTGCTTCTGAGTTAAAAAAAAATGACTGAAATGGGTACAGATTATTTTGGTCAGTATGTTGCTGACCATATCTTCTTTTTTTCGAAAGTCCTGCACAATCCAGTTGATGCAATGTAGCAAACACAAGTTCCTGAAATAACCACCATCTGTCATGACCTTGACTTTATTACTGCCGTTGTCCATGGCAATATATTCAATTCTGAGACCTCTGGGTCGCAGCCATTCAAACACCTTGCTTTTAAAGTTTTCTAAGATGCTTGCAGCTGTATGCCATTTATCCATAGTGAACATCGCTAATGTTGCATGCCCCTGAAGGCCCTTAAATGTTTCTTCAGCTCTGAGACCTGCAGATAGCTATAGAGAACCCCTCACAAAAATATCCTTTGTGCAGTGATACACATGTAATCCGTTGCTTGACAACTGGCCCACGTATGCCATCAGGTCGATAGTATAAACTGCACTCTGCTGAAAAGAGTGCTGGATCAGCAACTCTGGCAAAATAGTAGGTCTGACTACGAGCCTTTCAGTTCAGGCAGATGGCCAGCACAAATTTTAAAAATCCCACTCCTTCCACAAAAGAAAAAAGGAGGAGGTCCAGTGCTAACATTTTAGCTAGCTCCTCATTGTACAAAGGTCACATTGGGTGGTTGTGCTCATAGGGCCCCTCCTGCCTAACCATGCCCATAATAGCAGCTTGGATTGTTTTCTTTTGTGGTGCGATTGATGCAAGGGACTTCCATAGAGAACCAGTATGTTGTAGACTCAATGTGAGCCTTGGGGGAATCATCACTGTATGTGGTCATGTTGACATTTCAGTCTTGTGCCATTTGGAGGTTGCTGATGCAGAGGACAGGGCTGCTTTGTGTAAAGCTGACATCCTCTTCTTCCTCATCACCTCATATCACCGTGATCAGAGCTGATTCCTCTCTCTCATTACCACCTCCACCACCAGATTTCTTTTATAGCTGCTCCTCCCACCAGGTTGTGTGATGTTTTTTCCTATGGTTCATTTGGCCTACAGTTAGATAGTGTGATCCAGGCTTACCTCGATGAACACTCACATGGCAAATGGAGCATTGTGCAATGTTATCCTCCTGCTTGCTAATCGTAAAGAAGTCTCAAACTGGGGAGGAGAATTGTTTTAGTGTACCACTGCCAATGCCTGAAGAACTGAAGGTAGGTGGATGTGTCAATTGCCTCTCTGCAGTGCATACTTTGACTGAGGTAGTGGTGGATACAGGTCTCAGGCGGACCTTACAACTATGAAAGCTGGTGGTGGTGGTGGAACCAGTGTCACATCCATCTGAGCAGGTGGAATAGGAGGGGTGACCTTGGTGTCCTCTGAGCAGGCCTTCCATACTGACAATTACTGGCTCATCCCCCTCACTGTCCCTTCCATAATTCTAAGGCTTTATGGAACTTTCCTTTCCCCTTGACTCGCATGGAGGGTCTCAGAATTGGATTCGGCCAGGGCTCAGTCCGTGTCCAGATCATCAGAAGGGGGGCTTGGAGAAGATGGTAGAGTACCCTTTCTGCTCCCAGCTTTCTGCCCTGAGAAAGGTGCGGCAAGCACATCATGTTTCCTGAAAAAGGTAGATGGCAGCACACCAGTCAAAGCAATCTTCTTCTCCTCCCCACTGGACACTTTCTTGGCAGGGACACCTTTCTTTGGGGCCATCTTCAAGCTCTGTCAGTTGGCACTTAGCTGCACAAGTGGAAGCAGGCAGAGGAGGGCTCAAGTGGTGCGGGTCACTTTGTGCCGGCCTTCTGTCTGGCAGTACTGTAGGTGATATCTCTTGTGCACCTAAGCAAACAAACAAGAAAAACATTCAGTGAAATATGGCATTTTTAAAGTTTGAATTATTCATACAGACAGTAGCGAGGTTATCCCAAATAATTAACAACAACAGTGTAGCCAAAACATGTAATAATAATTCAATTAGGATAACAACAACATAGAAGATTTAAAAGTTTGCTTTATGCACCTCCAGGGTGAGATACCTTTGGCAGGCAGGCAGGTCCAGGGAAAAATTGAATAATCCTTGAAGAATAGTGAATGTTGGTGTGCGCCTACGGTCTTAGAGACCTAGGGCAGGCAGGAGGTGCAGGAAAAAATTAAATAATAATTATAACAGTGAATGCTGGTGTGCACCTATGACCTAAGAGACCAATGTCAGGAATGGGGTTCGTGGAAAATAGAATAATCAGTATAAAAGTGAATGCTGGTGTGCATCTATGAGACCTATGGGAGGCAGGAGGTACAGGTAAAAACTGAATAATCCTTGAAAAAGTGAATGCTGGTGTGTGCCTATGGCCCACGAGTTCTATGCAGGTAGGGGAAGCAGGTAAAAATGGAACAATCTTCACAAAAATGAATACTGGTTTGTGCCTATGGCCTAGGAGACCTAAGGCAGGCAGGTGTTGCAGGGAAAATAGAATAATCCTTACAAAAGTGAATGCTGGTTGGTGTCTATGGCCCAAGAGACCTTTGGCAGGCAAGGGAGCAGGGAAAATGAAATAATCCTTAAAAAAGTGAATGCTAGTGTGCGTCTATGGCCCAAGAAACCTTTGGCAGGCTGGGGTGCAGGGAAAAATGGAGTAATCCTTGAAAACTTGAATCTGGTGTGCGCCTATGGCCTAAGACTCAGACACTTGGCAGGCTGGGGGTGAAGGGAAAAATTGAATAATCCTTAAAAAGGTGAATGCCAGTATGCATTGCCTATGGCCTAAGAGACCTATGACAGGCATGAAATGCAGGGAAAAATCAATAAATATAACAAATGAATTGCTGATGTCTCACTAGGGATCATAAGAAATCCTTTGGGAGGCAAGGAGGTGCAGGGGACTATGGAACAAATTAAAATAATATTATATAAAGAATGTTCATACATACTACAATAATCATTAAGCACATGGAAGTGAGATCAGGAAAAAAGTCAAAAAATAGACAAAAAAAAAAACAGCATACTCCTTTTCTACCAAAGTCCCTAGAAAATGTCTTTGAAAACTGGAAAAAAAGGATTTAACACACTGGCTTGCTACACAAAATAGCCACTGGCTACATGTTCTAACACCAATAATAATGCTGAAAGGTTTGAGTGTCCCTCATGCTATAGTATTTATTTACATCTGTTAGAAAATGCAGTAAGTTAACGTAGAACTATGTGTTTGAAATGTAGAATTGACAACATGTAGTCATTTCAAATGTGCACACGTTTAACCCAATTTTAGAAAGCTTGTCGGTATTTGAGCTGTATTGAATGTTAATTGAACTAAAGTGATGTAATCATGAAATTTATACTCTACATTAACAGAATATATATATAAACAATATTGAACTTCTAATGACCCATAGTTTAAATATGTATGCAGAAGTTATAAAAACGTAGTAGTGCACCACACCTATTGAAATGAGCAGGCAATAATAATGTTTTGGATTTACATAACACAAACACCAATGGAACACATTGATATTAAAACCATGATCTGCATAAGGAAATTAATGCTTTATTTGAATATAAACGTGTTATCTTATTCTTGTTTTAGCTTAACAAAGGCCTAGTATTGTTTTGTAATTGTGCAGAAATTACAATTTCATTTTGCTTAACATGAACTTTCTTTTAGAATTGCTTTCTTTTGGGAAATTACTAGGTAATAGAATAATACATTGTTTAAGGCATAGAGAGATAGGTAATTTTGTCCTTGGAAGCAGCAACATCCTCGACTATGAACTAAAAGTTGAAACATTTGTTGCTAAATTTCATGGGATCAGACGGAGAGATGGTGTTCTCATGGTAGGCATGAGAAAGGATGAAGAAGTAACTTTTTTGAGTTGTGTGATCGATTTCTATTGGATGACAACCCTTTTATCGTAGAATGAACTGACCAATTTGATGAATCGGATTGATGTGGCCCTTTTGATATATCAAGGAATATTTGGATTTGAGGCAGTTACCGAGAGACTTTCTAGAGAGCTTGACATTCTGATGAAGAACCCCGTATGCTGAGCCCCTCGAAGAGGTATATTCCTCTCTGCCTTTACCACTTGAAATGTTCTACTAGAGCTTAAGTATTTTCTTTTTTGCCCTATCAGAAGACTCTTGGCCAAGCATGATATGCTGATGCTGTTACTGTTTCCTATCTTTTTCCCATCTTAGTTAGTTACCTGAGGACCGAGCTTGTCTTTTTTCAAATAAATTTTGTCCTCTTAGTGCTTTTTGTCTTTTTGCCTGCATGTGTTCGCCTCACACATGTATCTCCCTAATTTGGTTAGTAGTAGGGTTCACCCCTTATGCTCAACTATTTGACTTTGTAACTTGAACTAAAAATACTACTTAGAGATGAACAACATTGGCTTTCTGACTCACAGATTGTGTTGCTTATGCTTTTGAATGATCTTAATAGGGAGCAGTGCTTAATTTGTGCAGGTGGTTTCCGGTGCTTAACACCGGCACTTACTTCTCAGGAATGGGTGTAAGAAAAAACCTGCCAACTCACATAGTGGTCATCGCTCATTTTAGAACTGCATTTTGACAACAAACCCCTGACATTTCTTTGATTATCTGCACATTAAGAATTTTATTGGAACAATTCTAGCTTGTCGCTGTTATCTCTTGTGCGTAAACATTTGATTCCGCGCCAGCGACCTTCCACTTTATTATGAGGCACACACACTGCCAGAAACTGTGTGGGTCCCTGCCTCAGAATAACAACCTGATGACAGGTCCATCAATCATACTAGTGCAGCACTAGTGCATTACCAATGACCGCTCACCGTTTGCAAAATAAAATTCACCTGTCCCCCCTTGCGCTGAAATGTCAAATCAAATGACCCAAGTCTCCCAAGTCGGACCAATGAAGTCTGTGTCCCCACTTTTCCCCGCCCCAGCATACTACTCAGCCCCAGCTCAGTTGATGGAAGAAGCAAGCAGCATTTTGGACTTGTTACTTATGTAGCTGCAGCAGCGGGCCTCTCGCCTCAGATTAATTAAAAGGCAGAGCCATTAAGTAATGATTTCGTAACATACTGCTAGTAGTGTGAGTAATGTAACGTCAAATGTACTCTACATTACCATGAATATTTTCTGTGAGATCATGCGGTGGCAACTTGTGTCACAGTCACCGTATTAAACTCATTAAAATGTTGTGTTTTGAGTGTGATTCCCAAAGAACCCCTCATATGATTAGAGCTCCGACATGCTGATGGGAATAAAGCAGCATGGCCCCAACGTGAATGTTATCGTTGCTGCCATATTGAGAAAGTACAATCAGGTTTGGAAGAAAGAAAACCTAATTTCCAAGATATTGCTCTGCGCTTCAACCTCAAAGAAAATTTTGCATGTGGATTGCCTCTCATCTTAGAACTGCATAATGACAACAAATCCCTGACGTTTCTTTGTTTATCTTCACATTAAGAATGTTATTAGAACAATGCTAGCTTATTGCTGTTCTCTCTTCCATCTCGGAAACACAAAATCATTAATATCTTTTCAGTGCTTGAAGGTAAGCAAGCATCCAAACATGGGGCAGCATGCTATTGTGCCTAGAGAAAGTGCAGCAGAAGTTACAACAGCTAATTGTTTTGGATTCTTCGGCTTTCCAAAGAAAAATCAAAGCCTGTTCATGCTGGAGCAATGAGCACAACATGTGATTTACCGTCATGCGATATCGGCTCATTTCATGCGGTCTCCTGGCAAGGAGCTGATATCACATGCACACGGCACATCCATGCCTGGGTAATCAGTGTTGCCAGTTTGGGCATTTTCCCACACAAATGGGTGACATTTTTCTCATTTGTGCAGGAAAAATCATCACTGGTGGGTCCCTTATTAGACTGGGTTTAGTCCCGTCACTTACAATGTGCATAAACTTTTTAAAATTCGATGCTGTGCTGCGGCGGACGCCCTGTCATGAGGCGCGCACACACCACCAGAAACTGCATGTCCCACAAGCTTATGTACCATTACCAGCTGAGATTTAATTAGAGGCACCCTTTGACACTTCTTAAGAAGCTTTTTTGTTCACATATGATATGCCATGCTGTGAAGGACCCACAAGACAGTTAAAAGATGAGTGCAACCTAAGCAGGAGTTTGGCGGTTGCGTTCCCCTTCTCCTGTTACTGTATCTTATGAAAAAAACTAGAAACTGCAATTTTCAAAGTTTGAGGATGGTGACAGGTTCAGTATTTCTTCAGCTGTACAGCAATAACTTAGATCAGACTTTTTTTCCACATCGTTTGCACCTGGCCCAGCAGAATGTCTGCAAAGGGCGCCTTACACATGCCTGCACAGGGCCGACTTTAGGGCAGAGTAACCAATGCCAGAGCACTGGGTGTTGACTTTGGGGGGTGCCATTTTCTTAAACATATGATGGAATTCAAAGCACATGCTACAGTTCCTTGCCTCCAGCAATTTTCGGCAATGATACAAAGGGGCTCATTACGAACCCAGTGGTTCAGACCGTCATCCTGGCGGCAGCAGAAAAGGCCGCCACCGGCATGGCGGTCTGAACCGCCATATAATAAACACAGGGCAGCCTGACGATGAAGGATTACATTATCCGACAGTGAAGCGTTGCACTGGTGGTTCCCCCACCAGTGAAAGGCTGGCAGAAGGGGTGCTCCAGGGCCCCTCTGGGGGCCCCTGCACTGCCCATGCACTTGGCATGCAGTGCCCCGTCGCACAGGTCACTGCCCGATTTAGGGGCAGTGATCTGCACGACAGGTGCTGCTGCACCCGCCACCCTGAGGCATTGACGACGGCTCCATGTGGAGCTGTCGGCAATATCCCAGCTCTGCATTCTGCTGGGCCGGCGTGCAGATACAAGATTTCCGCTCGCTGGCCCAGCAGAATGTTCGTAATGCCAGTGGGGTCTCAAGGGGGCTGGCGGTCTATGGAAAGACCGCCAGCATGAACACAGCAGTGTTTACCGCCGTGTTCATTGTGACCCCCAAAATGTCAAGATATCTCTGGTGATTAATGGTCCTGATGGAGAGAGATCAAGTTTTGTCTAATGGAAATTTATTTTTGACCCATCATAATGTAGCGCACCATGCTGATCACAATGCTTGTGTAATGTAAATAGTCAAGGTAGTTACTGTTTTTGTCAGAGAGATCTATTTATTGCTTGTAGTTTATAGGTATAAATACTAGTATAGAACATTACAGAACATTAAGCTATTATCTGTCATTATGGAGACATGGGTGGAGCCAGTAGAACAAGTGGGTGGAGCCAGTGGAGGAAGTGGGTAAAGCTAGGGTAAGTGAATGTGGCTTCTGAAGAAAATTGAGCACCTGCACTTAATATTTTACAAATTAAGCACTGATTAAAAGTCTTGTAATTTGGATGTTATTTTGTTTGCATTTATTTCGCCGCCTTAGTGATTCTCTGTTTCTATAATCTTGTTCTTAGAATTGTCCACATGACTTGAAGATTGAGTTTGTAATAAATCCCTTAACTTGATTCCCAACTGGAGTTTTTCTCGTATGGCCACATTGGTCACACTGTGAAATGTATTTGGTTTGTATTTGAATTTGTGTGATTGTTCTACTACACCCTTTACAGGGCCCAAAGATCCATAGACCTCAGTGAGCATTTGATTACTGCAAAGGATGAAAAGTTCTTCAGCACCAACAAGCAGGGAGGCATGAACAATAAAGAACATGTGCAGGCGTACGGTAAAAGCATGTAGGCTGACTACACAAAATGGTCGCTGCCACATGGTCAAACAACAAGCAAGGAGGCATGGACAATAAAGAACACATGCAGGTCTATGGACACCTAGTGCCCATCGAATCTCTATTGACAGCAAGCGCTCTGGAGCCTTGCATTGTTCCTGTGAACATCGCAGGGCTCGAAGTGCAGAATGGTTCTGCCATACGCCGAGTGGCGGAATTTGGCAAGAACTCTGCGTCACACATGTATCATGAAGTTACCAAATTCTGCCAACTCCGTAAGCGGGATTATAATTCCACCATTGTAAATGAAATGACATAAACAACTAGGGGCACAAATGTGGGAACAAGATTGTTCTCCTTCATTTGGAAGGCAGCGTGAGAAATGTAAGGTGTGCGCAGAACAGACAGGGTAGGCGTGTATTCCAGTGACTCGGTATCAGATTTGAGAAAGAGATACTGGCTGTATGGGCGATGAAGAGAAACAGGGTGGATCTGGACAACAGCGGATAAACAGACCAGACTGAAATGAAAGCTCCGAAGAATAGTGAGTGATTGACAATTGAGTGCTGATAAGCAAAGAAAAGAGAAATTACTGAATTAAAAATAGCTTTCAGATAATTTAAAGAAGTTATAGGAACTCCAATAAAGACAGAAAAGCAGCAGGCTAAATGAGAGATATGTAGATATGGGGAGCTGGATCATAAAACATTTCATTGGCTTTAACATACTGTATGCGGTTGGTACGTAGTGCAGTGATTGGTGCAAACATCTTTTACCCCTGCATCATGAAAGCAAATTTGTTGAGGTAATAATGTGTTTCAAGAAGGATTTTGCAAATTTGGGCAGAAGTACAGGAGCTGAAATATAACTACCCAAAATACAAAACAAGCAACTAAACAAAACAAACAGCAACAAATCAATGCTATAAAAATGGCAGGAGACAACATAGAGCACAAAGCAATAGAACTTAACTATGCCATGTAATGACAGGCAAATACAACACAAGGATACAAAAAGAATAGACTAACTCATCAACACAACACACCAAAATAATATACACCAGAGTAACAAAAACCAAAATACAATACACCAAAACATAACAATATGGCAGTAACACAATGTAAACAAACACAACAAACGTATCAAAATAATTCACCAAAAACAAAATAACAGAGCATAATACAAGACAAAACAAAACAAAAATGGCATTGTGTTGTGTTTTTATATTTTGTCAGGTTATACTTTTCTATTGTGCCAATGTTTTTGTTTGGGTGTGGTGCTGTTATTGTGCTGTGTTTGCCTTGTACCCTTTGTTGTGCTTTGTTGTGTTGGTATCCTGTAGTGAAGTTGTAATATGTTACATTTTTTTAGTTGTAATTGTTTATAATTGTATTATGTTCTTATTTTGTTTTCCCATTGAGTTGCATTTGGTTATGTTGATGGTGTATTGTGTTGCTTTGCATGCTGCTGTTATTTGTGTTTTGAAATAATATGTTATTCTAGTATCTTATTGTGTTGTATAGTGGTGATGTGGTCATTGTGTTGCTGTTAAGTTGCTCTACGTTGGTGGTTTTGTGTTATTACAGTGTTCTGTTTTTCTTTAGTTGTTCTGAAGACCTTAACAAATGCTGTAGGGTTTCAGATGAAAGCAGCACATTTCATTTATGGTAAAATGAAAATCAACTATTTGGCAAAGTCACATGTGGTAACTTAGCACCATACTAGCTACCAATCAGCCCCAAACCCTGGCAGAGACCACACCCTAAATTGTAATTTCTCAGCTTGATGACCTTTTGAGGAGGAAGAAGTCAGTAATGGACAAATCCCGGAGATTTTGCTGCACTGAAATTATCGGAAATGAGTGATGATAGTCATCTGAGATTAGAAGACTATTAAAGAGTCAAATATCACCCTTAACGCTAGCACAATGACATTGCTGTACAGACCAGAGGTACATAACATATTATTGGAACAACAGTCCCTCAAACAAATAACAATTTCAATGAAGATCAAAATGAACCTTCAATGTGTCCAATAGACCATATGTAGTAAATGTATTCATACTTAAATCTACAGACCTTGTTTTTGTGGGCAGTAACAACAACAGACTGTAGAAGAAGCAAATGATATATTTACAAGACTCAGGCATCTGAGTGTGACACATGTCACTTTACAATAAAGTCTCGATTTATGAAGTACCACTGCTCAAAATCTCATTGCCAGTCATAAACAAACCCAAGGTCAGGGTACTGAGGTTCATTGGCTGGCATGTCACAGAAAGAAGATTTCCTGATTAATATGTCCTCATGTTTAAAATGAAAAATGCTGCAGTCAATGGATTCCAAGATTCTGGGCCTCATTACGACCCTGGCGGGCGGCGGTAAGCTGGCGGTAACACCGCCAACAGGCTGGCGGTGTTTACTCCAGCTATTATACTGTGGGGCAATTGCCACGGCCATACCGCCGGCCCCTTCACTATACTGCAAGGCCACTGCGGTAAACACCGCCATGGAAAGGCTGGCAGTAAGGGAGACTTGGGGTGCCCCTGGGGGCCCATGCACTGCTCATGCACTTGGAAAGGGCAGTGCAGGGTCCCCCAGGCATAACCCCGTTACGCATTTCACTGCCCAAATTTCGGGCAGTGATATGCGCGACGGGTGCTACTGCACCCGCTGCACATCAGCATTGCCGCCGGCTCTATTACGAGCGGGCAGCAATGTTGATGTGACTTTTCCGCTGGGCCAGCGGACGGTAACACTGTTAATGTCTGCTGGACCAGCGGAAAAACCATAATAGGGAGCCAGAAATACCTCCTGCACTGGCGGTATTCTGTCTCCCGCAGCCTCGGCGGTCTTTTTGAAAGACCACCGAGGCTGTAATGAGGGCCTCTATGTGGTAGTGTTGATTACTAAGCAGAAGAGCATCTTCACAAAGTTTGCTATTTTGTGAGCTTTTCAATGGATTTTTTGGGCTACAAAAGAGTAGAACAAGAATGCTTTTTCTGAAATCAAGGCAGATTGTAGAAAAGATTGCAGTATTTACAATCTCACATAACATTTCCAGATTCACAAATGGTACCTGTGTGCTGTTGCAGTGGTTTATGATAACTGGTGGTCCTATTCTATTTCACCCATCATGAATAGCTAAACATTATGACCACACATACATTTATTTAACTATTCTTTAACTCCCATCATTCACATGTCAGGAGGCCATTCACCCTCCACACTAATGGGTGATGCAAGCAATAGCAGGGTGAAAGTGAAAATCATATCACGCTGCATGATACAAGATATATAGCGCTCCGCAAGTCTTGGATGTGTTAGTTGTGACCTCTGCCAGGCTTGCACCTTCTCCACCTTTACTACACCTGGTCAGACCAAGCATTAGTGAACAATTACTTTTTTTGCATCACTCTAGACATGCCTTGTCAGACAATGAAGTTATTCAATGCTTCAATGCCCCAAGAAGGGACAAAAGACTGAGTCACTGAGACAAGGGAAGCAAAATGGAACCAAGGAACAAATGGGGGTTAATACATGACCCTGGCCACTCATAAATGATGTCCATGCCCTGTGGTGTGCAGATCTTTCTTCTAAAGATCTTTGGCAAATTCATCTACATTTTTTGCACCTGATCAATCTGACTATGTTTCTGTTGACCTCCCTGTTGTAAATGAATGTGTAAGAGCAACAGTGATGAAGCAGGATGTTTATTCAGAAACAACCCTCTGGTGTCCTCATCAGCCATTCAGCAGATCTGATAACTCAAACATTCCCACACATGGAGTACACACACCTTGAAAAGCGTGAACATTCCAAGCTCATTTAAAGCTACAATACATTGTTTCCCTTCAGCAAATTATTACAATGCACATTAAAGAAGAAAATAAAAGATACAGTAAGCACCAAGATGGGGGAAAACGAGAATAAAAAGAAAATAAAACAACCAAGAGTGAAAGAAAATAACAGAAGCATGAAACATTTCACCAGTATCCCAAAACAATGCTAATAAAAAAATTCTTCCCATTCATAACCATTCAACCACAATGGTACACACCTAGTTCATGATCTTTCTGAGGTCCCACACAGGCCTGCACCCCTTGAGACTTCCTGTTGTGGGTGATGCCATTTCACTTAAGACCACACTAGTAACTGTCTGAATTTTCCAAATCTCACCCACCCATCAACATCAAACCTTTTCACTTTTCTCCTTCTTTTACTTTTTCGCAAATTTCTTCTAGTACAACCACCCTATTGTTTCACCTTTGACCATTTCCCAATTCAAACTCAGACCCACTTACTCAATTCACTTTATACTGTCCTCTAAACCTCCATGTTTCATCTTCCCCCAGTGTCATTTGCAAATAGTCATAGGGCTGACATGGTGTACTTTTCCCAGCACCTTCCTTCACATGTTCTTGCAGTCAGCCTGGAACCAGTTTGTAATCCAGATTTCGTTAATTCATCAAGAAAAAAAAAGAGACTGGCTTGTCCCACCATTAACAGAGCCCAATATTCCCAAACCATTTATTTTCACGCAGCATCAACTGTCAGCTCACTTTTAAGTGCTAACTGTATAGTTCCCTTCATCATTCCACACACTCTCTCCAGTTTGCCTGTGGACTATACAAGAAGGTTCTAGCATGCTTAGTACAAAAACCCTCTAAGAATGTTTTTGTCAACAAAAAAGTTAGCTATATAACATTGTCAATGATGGTATATGACGGACACCATTCACTGTTGAAAAACTTCCTTCAATGCTTGAATAGTGGAGTTTGCAGTAGTATTCTTCAAAAACAAAAGGGAACAACAGCCATCTTCATGTTACATTGCCACTCTACCAGCCATCAACCTCTTCCTACTTTCCTCACATAGTTGGTATCCTACGACCACTTTGGAGGCTTGCTCATTCATACTTGACCACCAAAGTGTTTACTCAAATGTCTTACCCTCCAGCATGACATATTCATCAGACATCAAAGTTCATCCAATATCTTAAAAGAAATTGTCTGGCACGCTCGAGAACTAACATTTCTCTTTGTAGCCCCTTACCCATAAGAATCATGACTTCTTTCAAGAGAGGCATAGCTGCTACTAACCTTTCAGAACAGCATAAAAAAACCTTGAAAAACATCACATTCAGTGGCGTCATCCTACTCAGATTTAAAGTCCCCATCAGGCACACTACTGTCTAGTAGATGCAAAAGATAGTTGGCTACCTGATTCTTCTCCAATGGCTGGATTCAAAGTCAGCTTTGTAACATTGTAATCTAGCTGCAAGCCTCCCAGGCCTTGCCAAGGCAGTTGCAGCCCAACCTCAAAATTCTAAGGAGGGACTTGTGACCAGTCTTCAAAAGAATTCTGACTTCCCAGGCATGTGTACGAAAGTACTCTATTATCTTATGTCCTGTCTTCAAAGTCTTGAAAAAACTACATAACAGTATTCGACTAAGTGCATAAAGAAACAAAGGTGATCTTTGTCACTGGGTACTGCAGCTTTAAGAATGGCATTCAATAAATATTCCTTTGGCTTAACCCCTTCAGCTGTAATGGAGTATCCCAGGTACTCAACTTCTTGATTTAGGAGTACTTTTCCCTCTTTATAGTGATTCTGGCTGTCACTAACCTGTCCAAAACTTGCTTCAGTATCACATTATGCTCCTCAGTGGTATCTTGGAAAAAATATAACAGTTGTCTGCTTCCGCAGAGTGCCTGTCATTAGCCTCTAATATGCTGGGCACTGAGACAAAGTCAAAAGGCAGGCAAGTGAACAGAATCATCCTCTCCCAAGTAATTAATACTGTTAGTGCCTTTTAATCTTTTTGAAAATAATATGATGATGAGCACTCCTCACATCTAACTTTCAGAAGTGATTACCATTCTTTTTTTTTATTATTATTTTATTTTATTGTATATTTGAGAAAAGCAACACAACCAAACAAAACGGGACAGCCTGCAGATCTAAATACAAGGGAATTACAAAGTCCAAGCCCCGCACAGTCTCTGGGCACCACCTGTTAATAAAGATTACAAATAAGTCACTGGTCCATGTGCCATGTCAAGGCTCACCACAATCCACAAGAGGCCCCAATCTCCACAAAGTAGACATGACTGCCACTGAACTATCTCTAGGCGGTTCACAACTTGTCCATCGGGCTAGAAACTAAATACAAAACTTGCAAATGAAAGGAATAAGAGAAAAAGAAAGGATGCAGGCAAAGGAAGAGCACAGGAGCACGTATAATGAACCAGTGTCACATTTCCCACTTCCCCGAGAGAAGAGCGAAGGCACACAAAACTCCTAGACGTGCAATCTATCACGAAGTACCAGCTCAGCCATCCTTTAAGGCATCCAAAAAGGAGCGCAGTGGAGCCCAAATATCCTCTGGCGTAAGCTCCCAGAAAATCATCAGCTGCTCTTGACAAAAGGAGGCATCACGCAGCCAATCAGAGCCACGAGGGGCCTGACCCCAGCACATCGCAACTCTACGCTTAGCTAGCAACAAGAGAAGGCCCACCAGCTGCCTATAAGGTCGCCGCACTTCGCCCACAAATCCAAGCAACACTAGTCTGGGGGAAAAGGGCAGCTCCAATCTGGTCATCTCCTCAATCATCCTCAAGACTTCTGCCCAGAAACCATGCACTTCGGCGCACTCCCACGCAAGATGTAAAAAAACATCTTCAGGCGCACAGCACCGCTCACAACTTGCATCTACACACAGGTCCATTGAGCGGAGCCCGCTAAGGGTATAATATAGGCGGTGCAGAAATTTGAAGTAAATCAGGTGGAGCCTGTAATTAGGGGACAAAGCTCTCATATGCACACAACATCTACGCCACACCTGCTCAGATATAGGCTCACCCACATCCACCTCCCATCACACTCTAGCAGACCCACCAAGGTCACCACGCCGCTCCGGCATACAATTATACAATTTGGTGATAAGTTTACGTGGCGTCTGAGCGCTGCACAGCACCTCCAAGGCCTGACACTCCATTGAAGGGTCCTTAAGTCCAGAGAATCGCGCCTGCAGCATAGCGCAGACACGCAGCATGTACAGCTGCTGAAACGCAGTAGCGCATCCACCCTCTAGCGCATCTCCAGGAGAGATCAATCGCCCATTCAGTAACCAAGCCCCCAATTCAGCCAAACCCGAGTCCCGAAGAAAGACGAACAGCTGGCTATCACGGGACATCTCAAGATCCGCACCTCAAAGAACTGGCAGTGAAGGAGCAAAAGCAGAGCTCCCCCTCTGATCAGCGCAGCAGCGATATCCAGGCCCGAGCGGTGCATGCCACCTTATCAATACCTCGCGATCGAGGCCGGGGGGGACTAACCGGACCTCGGGTCAAATCGTCTGGCCACACTGATTCTCTCTCAGGCGCAAGTTGCGGCAGATAACAGACCGGCCGCAGCCAGTAATGTGCAAACTGCGCATGAGCACAATAATAGAAAAGCTCCAGATCCGGGGCAGCAAGGCCACCCAGCTCAAATGGCAACGACAAGGCTGCCCACCGGCCCAAACCAGTCGTATTAGAGCAGAACGAAGACGTTGCAGAAAGCTCGCCGGGAGCGGGAGAGGGAGATTAACAAACAGATACAGAAATGTTGGCAAGATCACCATTTTCGCAATGGCAATACGCCCAATCAGCGAGAGTGGTAATGAGCGCCACACCTCAAGTTTCCCTTCCAACCATGATAGTGCCTTACCATAATTAGCCAGCCAGGGGGTATCCACGTCGCAGCTCAGCCAGACTTCCAAATAACGAACTGGACCATCTGCCCATTCATTTGGGTACTGTGAGGGGAACCTCGTCACCCCCGTGGATAATGGCAGCACCACGGACTTGGACCAATTAATCTTGATCCCAGAAAAGGAATTAAAGTGCACTATTTTATCCAACAGAACATCCAAATTATTGCACGGCTCCCGAACATACAGCGCAATATCATCAGCATACATGGATATCAGAATAGACCGCTGTCTAAACGGAATACCCCCATCACCATGGTGCTGGCCGCAAGAGGCTCCATTGCCATCGCGAAGAGCAACAGGGAGAGGGGGCACCCCTGGCAGGTTCTGCGGGCAACAGGGAAAGAGTCAGAAATAGACCTGTTCAGACGTAGTCTAGCAGTGGGGGATGAATACAATAATCTGATCAATTTCACAAAGCGAGCACTCAGTCCCACTCTAGCAAGCAGCGCGAACATGTAATCCCATGCCAGAGAATCGAAAGCCTTATCTTAGCCGCATCTTCCTCGATCCCCAGTGTGCCAGCCACCGCGAAAAACGTGTGCAGATTACGGGACGTGGATCTGTCCTGCACAAACCCAGACTGATTCGGAAGCACCAGCTTCGGAAGCAATGGCTGCACCCGCCCTGTGATCATTTTGGGCAAAATTTTATTATCAATATTGATCATGGACAGCGGACGATATGAGTCACAGCTATACAGGTCCTTGCCAGTTTTGGGTATCGTGACAATTAAAGCCTCGTGAAGTGAGGCAGGAAGGATCCCGGTCTCCATCGACTCTGCGTACACCTCGAAGAGGTAAGGTGCAAGAATGTCTGAGTACTCCTCATAAAATGCAGGAGTCAGACCGTCCAGCCCTGGTGACTTGTCACTCGGCAAACTACGAATTGCCGCGACAACCTCTTCCACCCAGAAAGGGGTGTCAAAATAAGCCAGATTCACATCATCAAATCAGAGAAAAGCAATAGCAGAAAAATAAACCTGAGCCGCAGCGCCGTCTAAGTCCATCGGTTCGGTATCCAAACTGCAGAAGAATTGGATGAAAGCCTACATCACAGCCTGCGTCCCGACCACTAGCTCACCCCCAGGGCCGTCAATCTCAGTAACGTAGCTGCTGGCCCATGGTCTGTGCAGCATGTTCGCCAACATACGGCCCGCTCTCTCCTCCTCACCATATCTCCGTACCCAAAAGCAAATCTCCCGAAGCGAGGCCTCCTCATGCATGGACACTACATTCCCCAGCTCAGCAAGGACCGCACCCGACCAGTCCGTCACCAGTCTACGCTCCAGATCTGCCTTCCGCCCCTCCAGATCCGTCAGCTCGCGGCACAGTGCCTTCAGCACACCATGCTGCTTTGAGAGGCACACCCCACGGATGACCACCTTAAATGCCTCCCACAGGGTGCCAGCTGAGCTCACAGACCCACTGTTGTCGGCAAAGAAATGGAGTACAGCCTCACAAATTTCCTCACGGAATGCCCTGTCCCGCAGTGTCCCGTGCGGCAACCGCCACAGAAAAGCGCACTCCAGTCCACAGGGCACCTCCAGTACCAGCCGGACCGGAGAGTGATCCGACAGAGTACGAGGCAGGTGATCCAGCGAACAAGTCCAGAGCTCCACATCCCTCGTGCCCAGCCAGCAGTCTATGCAGGACCAGCTGCTGTGCGCATAGTTAATACACGTGCCCTCTCTATCAGTACCATGCCTCGCCCTCCACAAATCTACCAAAGCACCATCATCCATCACAGACTTCAGGGCCCTGGCGGGTGCAACATGCTGCACTCGCACCACACTCTCACAATCCGCCGTGGGGTCCAAAATCACATGAAAATCGCCTCCCCATATCACAGCACTGCTGCCCACCGACTCCACCAAACGTCACAGCTCGTGGAAGAACTCAGGATCATCCATATTAGGACCATATACAGAAACCAGTCTACAAGCTCTGTCCAGCAACGCACCGCTCAGCACATTATAGCGACCATGAGGAGCAACAACAACTTTCTGAGTGCGCCACTGCAGCCCCTTACGAAGCAAGATCGCCACACCACGCGCATAGCTCGAAAACACAGAGCAGTGGAATTCCCCGACCCAGCCAGCCTTCAGCCTGTCCCTTGTGGAAACAACCAGATCCGTCTCCTGGAGCATGCAAATATCTATTCTGTGACTTTAACATAAGCGGACATGAGGCGCGCCTTGCGTCCATCGTTCAAACCACGCACATTCCAGGTAAGACAGCGAACAGCTGTCAACTTACTTGAGCCCATCACAATCTCTCAACAGAAGGAAATTGCCTCCAGAGTGCCCCAACCTGCCCGCCAGCAGTAAACAAATAAGGAGAGAGAGAGGAAAGCAAAAGTACAAACTTCCCCAACCCCACCCACACAGACACCCCAAACGGCCGAAGCAAAAGCCCACCCCCCATAGCAACCGAAAACCCTTTTACAATACAAGTGCTAGAACGAGGACTCATCCCACAGGCGTAGACCTGGCCATCCAACCCACCATCCCATGAGGAGTGGGGGAAAAGGGCGAAAGGGCCGAACAGCTAAGCAAAACGGCAGAGCAGCCATAAACAAAAAAGGAGCATATCATGTGAAACACCTGCAGTCACAATGATGACAACCCAGCCTCTGAGTACCCGCCTATCAGTCATTGTCACTCAAGGCAGCCCGCTCAGCCCGAGGGCCCTCAGGGCTCGAAGCCTCCAACCGCTTAGGCACCGATTTAGCAAATTTAGCTGCATGCCTAGAATCGGTGAACAACAGTAGATTCCTATCATGTTGCACCTTTAGTTTGGCAGGGTATAACAGCGAAAACCTCACATTGGTTTGGCTCAGCGTACGATTAATCGGTAGAAAGGCACGCCGAGCAGCCTGCACGCCCAGAGTGTATTCAGGGAAGAAAGTAAGTTCAGAATTCTTGTAAATCACAGGTCGTCGCTCCCGGGCCAGCCTGAGAATGGTATCTCTATCCCGATAGTTCATCAGGTGAGCAATAATGGACCACCGAGGAGTCCCAGGCAGAGGCCGAGGACCCAGGGATCTATGGGCCCTCTCAACCACCAACAGCCGGGAAAGTTCACCAGAGAAAAGATCAGAGAGCATGCCCTCCACAAAGTCCTCCATCCAATCCATATCAGTGGTCTCCGGCAGGCCTATTATACTGATGTTGTTACGGCATGACTGCGCCTCCAAATCCTCATCCTTGTTGCGAATGACTTCTAAGACTCGCTCCATCTGTAAAAGCTGTTCACGATCACCATGTTGACGATCCTCCAGATCAGACGTCTGCGACTCCAGCTGGTCAAACCTGGAGTCATGATCATCCACCCAGGCCTTGATGCGGTCAAGCTGCTCAGTTACATGGTCAAGTTTGGCGTCTATGCCTGCAAGGCTATTTTTGAGATCTAGAAACATAACCTTGACCGAGCCACCAGCCTCAGAGTTCTCATCGCCAGGTGGAGAGGAGGAGGAGCCACCTCTCTTCTTACCACCATCAAAGGTAAACCTGGACTGTTTTGGCTCGGACTTACCCATGTTCCTTCCCCGCCAGCCACCAATAGTCTACCAGCAACAGAGCGACGAAGCAGTAATCCAAAGAACCCTCACCACCGAAAGTCACTTCAGAGGTGTGAGAGAGCCTGTCAGCACTGTCCAGGTGCGGAAAAAGTGAGGCACCAGAGCAATATGCCAACACACACAAGGCGCCAATCAAGAAAGTCCACATACAGCGCAGAGCCCCGGCAAGGGCATGCACACAAGTCTCAGATGAAGCGTCCAAAAAGGAGAGCAGATACTTAGGGCCCGGCCCCAGACCCACGTTCCAGGGTACTGGTCACCTCCTCCATGGGCGTATTAGCCTTATAGTCAATCAGGGCCAAAGTGAACTCCACAGCCCCAGCAGATAGGCGGGCTCTCCTCACCTCCTCCCCCTCCGGCCCAATCTGACTGGCGATGGTCTCTGGAAGGCAGGCCCAGCACAATTCCCAGGGGCCCACCACGCGCCAGCCAGGCCGCGTGGGGCTCCCCCAAGCCACCCACAGGCCGCCAGCGACCACAACCCACCAGCCGCCAGCAGGCCAGAGAGCACAAACAGCACGGGCCGACCAGAAGCCCCAGCATGAATTACACCTCGGACAGTCAGCCCCGTACAAAACTAGGCCACAGCTCCGTCTTCCCGCCGGCGCCAGCAGCCACGGCTAGCTGCATGTCCGGCGCTACAGCTCCCCAGTCCGCACCAGGCCGCGGCCCGAAATAGCCGCCGCCTAAGCCACAGCAGGGAGGCAGAGATGCCCCGCTAAAATATTCCACACTCCAAGTCGACTCCGCAGCCTCCGGCCCTCCCGACAAACACCTGAGCCGGGAGGAGGGGCGCCCACCGGCAGGCTGTGCCACGTCACCAGACCCCACTCCGACGAGCCAGAGAAAAGCACTTCAGGCAGCCCGCCGCAGGGCCGCCGCCGGTACCGAAGCCTTCGCAAGAGCATAAAGAGCCAGCAGCGCTAAGCAAGCACTCGATCCGCCACTCCACCAGGATAAATGCAGAAAATAGGCCCTAAGCCCGGCAGAGCCTCACCAAATGACGGCCATCTTGTCGGCAGACCAGGCCACGCCCCCCAGTAATTACCATTCTTATGCAAAAATACTATTTCTTTAATGTACAGGAAGTAGTCCATGAAAATATTTTGGTTCAAGCACTACAGGTCCTCACTAAATATGAAGCTCCCATCTAACTTCTTTGTGATGACAACTGGAGAAAGTCATTCAGAAGCCTCAATCACCATTTGTTTTAGCATTTACCTTACTTGCACATTGATAACCAGACACCTTCCTAAGCTCAAGTCTGATAAGACTCGCCCCTTCTAACAAACTAATTATTTGTACATAGCCCTTGATAGTCCCGAATTTTCCTTCAAAATATTTTTGCACTGTCCAATATCTTATTCAAGCTAATATCTACCATGACCTGGCCTGGTGCTGGTGGAGTAATGATGCTGTTCAAGACATATTGGTGAATCAGTCAAAATTGGTGATTGCTCTTAACTGTATTGACATTCCCTTTGACCATTTATCACACAATTTAATGTCAGCCCACATGTAGCTCTCAATTTCAAAGCTGCTTCCTTAATGCTGGTTTAGGCTTATCTCTTTGGACAAAGTTTTTCTCCAGGCCACACAGACTCAAACATAGATTGGGGCACGATTGTATACAATGACTCAGATGTCACCATGAGAGATGCGTCACAACCTCTTCTACTGAATAAAGCCTTCGGTCTGTTTCTTCTTCCAAAGTCTTCTATAGTCTTCCACTCTCAGAAAGTTTCGAGTTGTCTTCCCCCTGCATCCTTTATTGCTGCTATTCGGCTCCTATTATTATTCCTAAACATCCATAGAAAATGACCACTATGGCCACACGTTTTGCATTTCTTTCCTATGGTGAAGCAATTTTGTGAGTTTGCACCATGATAATGGCTACCAAATCTATGACACAGTCTAACACCACCTTTAACAGAAACCCTAGTTGTACCTTTTCTATTCTTGGTTCCCTCAGTCATAATTCTGCTCTTTAAATTATTTTTTGTTTTTGCATTTTACCCTACTATTAACCTGTACACCAGCATCTACCTTAGTCTTCTGACCCTCTATCCTCCGCACTTCCATCATGCAACCCTCTGATTCTTCAACCACTTTCAAAATTGCAATTGCCTCATTCAAGGACAGGTTACTTGTGCCTCATAAATACTTCAGTATATTTTGCTGACACATTGAATAGTTAGTTGCTCTGAATTAACTTGGATGTCACGGACCCAAACTGGCTTTTAATTGTAAGTTTTTGTAATATGGTCACAAACTCACCTGCTGTCTCTCCAACACTTTGCGGTCGAGTGTAACCTAAGCCTAGTCATAGCTACATTTACAGATTTCAAACATCCCACTTCTAACTACATCTTTGCTTTGTTGTACACATGTGTAATTACAATTGCTTATTTGCTCACTTCTGGTGGCAGATATCTGAACACATGTTGGTACTGTGGTACTGTACTGTCCTATTGCGGTGAAAGTTGATATAGACTTCGGTATAGGTTCGGTGGCATATGCCCATACAGAGACAAACCCAGAATTCTTCATAACAGAGAGTGGTGCTATGCTTCGCACAGCATCCATTGTGAAGATGACACGTGGTACATGAAACAGTGTCTGAAACATGCTTTTGCACTTTGTGCACACAAAAGGGCAATAACTGAACAAATTGCATCTGTACCCACCTCCTTTAGAGCATAACAAGGGGTTGATGAGGGTAAAGGTGAAATAAGGAGTCTCACAATCCCATGTAATGTATCTAATGTAAAGTAAGTTGGATTTGTAGAGCACTGCTTGTCAACCGTGAGTAAGTGTGGGCATGTGATGAGGCTAGCCGTGAATTTAGCAGTCTTGATGGTTCTGCAAGGAAACTAATTGAATAGCCAGGCTTTCAACTTCTTGCAGAATTAAAAAAGTGAGGAGGGGGCCCTGATGTGTTGGGGAGGTTGTTCCAGGAGTTGGTGACTTGGTAGGAGAATGATCGACCTCCCATTCTTCTTCTGTGTGTACAAGGTGTGTGTGCAAATGAGAGTGATGCGGAGAAATGTTGTCTGGTGGAATGGTGGAAGTGAAGCCAGTGATTGAGGTATGTGGGTCCAATATTGTGAGACTTGAATACATGTGTGAGAAGTCTGAACTGGCAGAGCTTCTGGATGGGCAGCCAGTGGACCCCCTGAGGAGTGGTGCGGTGTGGGTTCAGTGCACAAGGTCAAGGATGAGTCTGGCAGCGATATTTTAGATGGTTTGAATTCTATGAAGAAGATGGGTCGGGGTGCCGGTGTAGAGTGTGTTGCCTTATTCCAGTCTGCTTGTGATTAGGGCCTGCATGATATTATGTCTGGTGCCCAGTAGAAGCACTCCTAGATTTTGCAAAACATTTGGAGGATGTGGAAGCATGAGAAGGCGATAGTGTTGACCTGGGACTTTATGCTGAGGTTGGTGTCTAGGATGAGGCCTTGGTTCCCAGCATGGTCAGTTGGGGTGGTTGTGGGTCTAGGATTGGTGGTCAACGAGATGGAAACCCAAGGTGAGTTCTTATTCCTGAAGATCAGCACTTCAGTTTTGTTGCTGTTGAGCTTGAGACAGTTTTCTTTCATTCAAATTGCCACCCTGTTCATGCATTGTTGGATGTTTGTGTTGGTGGTGACAGTATCATTTTAGAAGGAAAAAATAAGCTGGGTGTTGTTGGCATAGGAGATGATGTTGATTCTGTGGGATCTGATGATGTTTGCCAATTCCTTGTTTGTGTAGTCTGCCAGAGTGTGTGGTGGCAGATGGTGCAGATAGTGTCAGAGAGGTCGAGGACGATCAGGGTGTTTGTCTGTCCTGATTGCGAATCGTCCAGGAGTTTGTGGCTTATCTAGGTGGTCAGAGATGTCTGTTGATGGTTCTCCTGATGACTTTGGCTTTGAAGGGGAGCAGCAAGATGGGTTGCTAGTTGCACAGTGTTGGCTGAGTGTTTTTTGAGGAGGGTGAGGTGGCTTTGACATGTTTCCAGTTAACTAGAAAGGTGGCTTTCTTGAGGTAGGGTGTTGATGATAGAAGTGAGTGCAGTGCTGATCATAGCTCTTCCCAGGTTGTAGATAAATTGGGGGGAGGAGTCTGGGGGAGCCACTGAGTGGACATTCTTTATTGCTGTAGTGTCCTTGAAGGATTGAGCGTCCTATGCTGTCATTTGGTAGCCTTTGGTAGATGAGGCTAGCAGGCTGGGAAGGTTGATGGGGGGTTGCTAGGGTTCGAAGTTGCTCTAGATCTTGATGATTTTTTTCATTAAAAATGTTAGAGAGGTTGTTTCAGCATACTTGTGTATGGGTGAACACTTGGGTTGCCGTTCTTGGATTGATGAATTCCTTGAAAAAGGTGATCAGTTCCTTGTCTTAATTTCGATCCTTAGGGTCAGGTCCTTTTTCTTGATCTTTTTTACTTGATGGTGATAGTGTTGAAGTGCGGCCTTGTAGGTGTTTCTTGGGGTGGTTCCTCAGGTGGTTGTTCATTTCCTTTCAAGTTGTTTGTAAATTCTCTTTAATTCTCTGAGGTCAATGTTGTGCCATCTAGCTTGTTAGTTGGGTCTTTTGGGTTTGGTGTTTTTTAGGGGCACCAGGGTATTGGCAAAGGTGGTGGTCAAGATGTTGTAGTTGCTTGTGTTGTTGATGAGGTCATTGGTGGGATCAGGGTAGTTTTGTTGAAGGCCATTGAGCCATTCTCTTTCTGTAATTTTCAACCAGCAGTTGTTTAGGGCGTTGCTAGACTCTAAAGGTGTGGCTGGTGGCCCTGTTAGGTGAAAGTGGACAATGGAGTGGTCTGTCCATGTGAGGGAAGTAATGAGGCTGACTTTAATCTTGTCCCTGAAAGAGATGATGGGGTCCAGGTTGTGGGGGGAGCCTTGTATGAGCTGGGTGAGGCTGATGTTCTGTACACTTTCAAACAAGTCCCTGGAGTTGAAGTACATTTGGTCATTGAGATGAAAGTTGAAATCTCCTATGAGTATGAGGCCTTTGGTGCCCACAGCGAGGAGTGCATTGAGGTCGGTGAGGAGTGGGTGTGAGGTCCTGGGGGCCAGTAGGCAAGGGTGCCTTTGATAGTGGTTTACAATCCATCTGAAGCTTGAAGTGCATGTGCTCCGTAAAAGTGGCTTCTGGATCAATGCAAGCGGTACACTTGATTGTGTCTCTGTGGATGATGGAGAGTTCTCCACCTGGTTTATGGGGCTGGTCCCTGTGCACAATTTTGTATCCATAGGGATGGCTGATGTTCGGTTGCAATGTGGGAAACTCAGGTTTCGGTGAGGAGTAGGAGGTCCAGTGAGTTGGAGTCAATGTGGTCCCAAATCTCGGTGGATTGCTTGTAGAGTAAGCATGGGTTGAGGAACATGCATGCAAGTGAGTGCTGTTGTATGGGGAGGGTGCATGGTGCTGTGTGATCGTGGGTCTTGAGTTCTGACTTGTTGATGGGTGTGGTGTGTGTAGGTGGTAGGAGCAGGTTTGTGGAGGCAGGTGAAGTGGCAATGTGAGCAGACAATGGGGTCCACCATGGACTGAGGTGCAGCTTAGCAGCAGTATTTGTGGTGGCATGCAGGATTGAGCAGGCGATCAGTGGTGTAGCTGTGGGAGGTGTTTGGACAATGGTTCCTGGCACTAGGCACAGTCCAGGCATGGGCAGGTGTGACTAGTTTGCCTTTGGTGTGCCAGCTGTGCATGTTTGCTGCGGACATAGACTGCGGCCTTCATTAAGTAGGGTCTTGGAGAGTGGAAGGAGCACAGGATGTGGTGGGCGCGCTCATTAAGAGCAGGAAATCCATGTGGGACAGTGGGGAAATCTGGTGGGAGTGGCAACATGATCGACGAGGCAAGTAGCGGGGCACAAAGTCACAGAAGAGACTAAGATTGTAAACAAACCAGTAAGAGGAGAAAAAGATGCACAAACGGTCAGTTAAGAGGAACAAAGGATGCAAAAAGGAGCATTTAAACAGAGAGAGATAGCAGATAGAACAGATGGCACAAACAAAAAAGAGTATTTACTGAGTTGGGGGCAGAACGAGCAGGAGACAGACACCAACGCTAGTAAGATAGACAAGATGAGGTCAAAGTTGCGCTGAAGCAGAAGAGAGACACTTGTGCACCTACTCCCATGTCATCTTGGACTCATATCACCACCATAATGGTTCCATCCTACTGAGTTGCAGGCTGAAACAATCATTGCCAAGTTGCTGTAAATGTAAGTCTAAGAGCTGCAGGGATGAAGTAGGATGTTTAGTCAGGAAACAACTCTGTGATGTGTTCTATCAGCCAGCAGGGGTGACTGATAACACAAACTTTCCCAAAGAAACAGTACACACAGCTTGAAATGCATGGGCATTCCTAATTGTCTTAAAGCTACAACACTCTCAATCACTCAGCTCTAGTCCTGCTAACTTGAGAACCAACTGGCACCCACAGTAGAACCAGCAAAAGAGTCCTTTTGCCTGGCTGGGGCAGACTGGGGTTTGCAGAAAGCCCACTAGACACCAAGAAAAACATAGACTCCCTCAAAAAAGAAGCCTGGGGTCAGCCCACTCAGTGCACCCCAGAACAGGAGCAATTGTCTTCTTTCGCCACCCTAGGGTGTGGATAGGGAGTGCTTACTCCCAAACTGCCCCATCAAGGGCAGGAAGGCCACTCGACACCAGGGGCAAGAAGCCCAAAAAGAGAGGATGGGGCTGCCAGACCAGGGATGGAGCTGTTCTCCCACCTTAGAAAAGGCACAACAGACTTTCTGCCTCTCTGGGGGACAGAATACCCACTAGACACCAGGAATAAAAAGTTCACAAACAGGTGGGGTAGGACGACCCACTCTGACTTTGGACAGTGTCCGAATGCTAGAACAGGTCCACCAGTCTTTTTGTCCCAGAGGTGAATTGGGAGAGTTTATCCCCAAACTGCCCCTACTGTGGGTGGAAAGCCCACTAGACACTAAGAGAAACTTTTTTTTTTTTTAAAGGGTGAGGTGGTCTACCTAGGCACATGGCCATGTTCCCCACTCTAAAATGAGAGCAACAGTTTTTCTGCCTACCCGGGTGTATATTGGGGGTGTACCCTCAATATACTCCCCTGGAGGCAGGAAGTCCACTAGTTACCAGGGGCAAAAAGGCCAAAAAAAGGCGAGGTAGTGGTGTCCTGCCCAGGTATGGGGCATTCCACTCCCTTCCAGAACTGGTGTTAAAAGTCTTTCTGCTTACCCAGGGGTGGATTGGGTCATAAACCCCCAATCTGCCACTGGTGGGGGGGGGGGGGCGCAGTAAACCTATTAGACAGCAGGGTAAATAAAAATCTAAAATATATAGAAGGGGGAGATACCCCACAGAGGGTTTGGGTCATGACCCATCCCAGAAAGTGTTCAACAGTCTTTGTGCTGCCCTAGGAACTGATTGTGGGTGCTTATCCCCAATCTGCCCCTCCCAGGTGGCAGAAAGCTCACTAAACACCAGAGATTTTAGGCTGTGGCAACAAAAAAGGGATGGGGACAGCCCAAACTAAAATCTGTCCTTTCCTCCATCCCAAAAGAAACAATACGGCCTTTCTGGACCCTTGGGGGCAGAAAGGGAGTTTTCTCCAATTACTGTATGCCCCCAATCCGCCACTGGGGAATAAAGTCCCCCACACACCGTATATTGGACTTTGGGACATAAAAAGGAGTGGAGGCATCTCACCATGACATTGGGCTGTGCTCTATACAGTTTTTCTGCTCACCCGGGGGCACATGAGGGATATGTACCAGTCTATCCCGAAGGTAAGGGGGTGACAGGAAGTCCACTGGATACCAGAAGTAGTTTTCAAAGTAATGATGGGGTGGTGGCCAGCCCATCCTGATAGCAAGCTGCACCCTGAGCACTAAAGCCCCAATAGTATTTTTTGCTCCCTGGGGATTAATGCATCTCCATAGCAAATAAGATGAACATTTGATTATTTGGGGTATAGTTCTTGCAAGTGAGCCAGCAGTGTGATTAGCTGGGTTATTTGGACTCTGCTCTGCCACCACCCAGGGAAATCTACACATTTTGAGAGTTTTGAAAACTAGAGAGGTGAGGGAGGCCAGGGTGATGTGCCCTCTGTGAATCCATCAAGAGATTCTTACCCACAATGCCTGCCATTCCCAAACTTTGCCTAAAACCCTGAATTGTTCTCACATTTCTGTGAGAGAAAGCTCTGGCATCTGCATGGATCCACAAAATTCCTACCACCCAGCATTCCTGCACTTCTCCTGATAAAAACGCTATCCCCCCTTCTGTAGCTGGGCCTGGTGCATGGTACAGGAACATATCGAAGCGGGGACCATGCCAAGTGAATATAGTCTTCGCATGGTACCTGGTTTGACAGGTACTGTTTTATCAGGACAAGTGTGGGAATGATGAGTGGTAGGACATTTGTGGCTTCCTGCAGATTATGGAACTTTTTTTCACAGAAATATGAGGAAAAGGTGTGTTTTTGCCAAAGGTTTGATGGGTATTGTGAGTAAGAAAACTTCATGGAATTGATGCAAGCCAAACCATTCTGGACTCCTAGGGGTGGCTGTTTGTCAGAAATAAATGACTGAGTTTGGTAGGTTTTTTTGGGTAGTGGCTGAGTCCAGGCCCAAAATCTACATCCAAACAAATTGCAAAAAACGATGTTTTTTAGTGGAAGAATTTGATCTGTTCATGTTGCGTTTAGGAGCATTACCCGTTGGAGGTGCTATGCCCACCTACACAAGTAGGGTATTGCTTTGATCCGGATGAGTGTGGGAAGGCTGGCTGGCAGAAAGTTTGTGTATCCTCATCAATTCTGGAACTTTCTCTCACAACAGTACGAGGAAAATGTGTATATTTGCCAAAACATGAGATTTGAAGGGCATTGTGGGTCTAAAAATTTAATGGGATCCATGCACGACACACCACCCTGGACTCCCCAAAGGAATTTAGTTTTCAAAAATGTCTGAGTGTGGTATTTTTCCTTGGATGATGACCAAGCCTAGTGTCAAATATCGTAGCTAACCCATCGCTAAAAAAGGACATTTGTTTGGCAGGAAATGCGGTTGCCTACTTGATTGTTTGTAGGGCCTTTTGTGTTGCGGGGGCTAGGCTGAACCACTCAAGTGGGTGTAGCCTCTTTATTAGAAGAAATGTGGGAACACAGAATAGTCTAATATTTATTGTTACATGCTAATGTGGGCAAACCAAAACTCGAGGGTGTCCCACAGTATCTTATGCACATTTCAAAAATACATGGGTTTACCTAATACCCATTTTTCATTCATTAGACTTTACCATATGAATTACTGCATGCTTGGTACACAACAAAAACTATAAACTGCAGCTTGGTTGTTGGCTCTGGGTTTCATGTGTTTTTTGTACAGCCAACAAACTGTACATATCCCAATACCCTGGAGAGCCTAATGGATTTAGTGGTATGTTACCTTTGTGGATCGACCATAGGGGGAAGTAATTACAAATTAAAACTAATTTACTATTATTTCCTACTTATTTTCATTATTTTGGTATTTGAATGGTCAGTTTCTTTTGGAAAATCATGAGGAATATACATAAATGACCCCTGGTTGAATTCATAATGTCATCTAGTTTTTGAACATGTATAGTTTTCCTGGATTACTCATAGGTTTTACACCTGGTTCCAGCTTAAATTGCAAGTAGGTTTGAACTGCAAAAATAGAAAAATGAACTACCAGTTAGCAAAATGCAAAGTGTGTGGTAAAATATTGTCCTGTTTTATATTCCTACTTGTGCTGAGAAGATGATATTAGTACAAAAGCATTCTGCTAATGCCAATTTTTCGGAAAAAAATGCTTTCTTGCACAGCACTTTATTTCCATTTTTTACAACAAGAACCAAACATTTGCTATATTGTGGCTATGTTTTTGGTCCCTCAAGCTCAAGGGGAATCCACAAACTCTGGATACATTTAGTATCCACTAGATGTGGAAAGAAATGACACACATTTGGCCTGGATAAGTTTTGTGGGAAAAAAGGTTAGAAAGACTTAGGCACAAACTTCCCCAAAAACCAAGGCCCATATTTATACTTTTTTAGCGCTGCATTTGCGTCGTTTTTTGACACAAAAGCGACGCAAACTTACAAAATACAATTATATTAAATATATAAAATATCATCTGGAACATAGTGGGCGTGCACCACAGTTCGTCAGACAAAATTGTAGCAGATGAGGAGGTACAATAGGTTCTCCTTAAGAAAAACTATGTTGTAGAGAACACTATCTGCAGGCATCTCACAAAAAGCTTTATAACAACCTTTTAGCTCCAAATTACTGTTAATGAATTTCAATGATAAAGTTATTACTATTGATGTTAACATGAACAAAAAGTTGAGAAAACCGTCAGCTGTCCTGGATCCTTAATTCAAAGAATTTGGTTGTAGTGCAACTGATTTCTAATTTTTCTGAGTAATGATAGAAGTGTGTACATATCAGATGACCTTTATTCCTCCTGGAATGTTTACATAATGGGTATTGAGCCCTATTCTGACAATGATGATTCATAGTGCATTACTCACTCCCTGAGATTGCAATGGTCCTGTGCACATCTCAAGAAGCCCAGGCAGTGCCCCTTCTGTTCTGAAGAACTTAGGGGCATTATTTATATTTTTTGATACAAAACTCCACTAACTCTGTTTTGCATCAAAAAGTCTAGTACCAGCTTGCACCATTCCTGAGTGCCAGCCAGGCGCCATATTTATGGAATGGAGCAAGCCGGTGCAAATGGTGGGATAGCATAAAAATTATGTTAGCCGGGTGGAGGTGGCGGTATGGAAGAAGGGAGTTTTGCACCAAAAAATGACGTTAGGCTGGCTAGAGGCAAAAAAAATGCATCAAACCAGTTTAGCGTCATTTTCTGATGCAAAACCATCCATACCACATGACTCTTGTCTTAGAAAAGACAGGAGTCATGCTGACCACCCAATGGCCAGCACACGGGGACCAGTGTCCTCTGGGCATGGCCATTGCACCCTGTGCCATGCAGGGGGCCCCAAGTTGGGCCCCAAATGGCACTTACATTTTTTTAAAAAATACTTACCTCTACTTACCCTACTTACCTGGGATGGGGGTCCCCCATCCTTTGGTGTCCCTCTGGTGTGGGTGGAGGTGTTCCTGGGACACCTGTGGACCCATTTCATAGTGTTTAACCATGGAAATGGGTCCACAGGTGTCCGCTAATGCCTGGTCTGACCCAGGCATTAAATAATGGTGCAAAGCAAATTTTAGATGGGAATGCCTACCTTACATCTCATTGACGCAAGGTAGGTTCATGCATCTAAAAAATTGTGCAAACTCCAATATTTTGACGTTAGACAGGTCTAAGTCAAAATATAAATATGGAGTTAGTTTTGCGCCGAATTTGCGTAAAAACAATTCGGTGCAAAGCAGGTATAAATATGGGCCTTAATGTTGATCCACATGACATAACTATTGATATGTCTCCAGCTTCTCTACCCCTCTAAACTGCTGGTGAGAGTGTTTGTGTCAAAACACAAGAGGTATGAGTAGTCAAACAACCACTTTAGTCCATTAATCCACCTTTATTTTAGGATGATGTAGCAAATTATTCCTTCTACTCGTACTGGATGAGATGTGGCATATAGCGCATTCAGCACTGTCGAAGCAGGGATTCTTGTAGAATTCGTCAGCTACTTTTGACACTACTGATCATATTGTCATTTTTCTTCTGTCAGTGACAGACAGGTAAATAGGGGATGTTTTATATTGGATAAAGGCAATCCTTATGGAATTATATCAACCAGATTATGGGAAAATATAACTCCTAACATGAAGCATTCCCATGAAGTCTGCAGACTTCCATCACTTTTATTAAGGTTTACTTTAACCTTTGACTAGATTATTTATCCTGAACACTCTTAGGTGGTCTGATATGTAATTATTAGGCTGAACCACCATTCAGTAAATATTTCTGTAGATTTCCAGTTATTATAGCAATGTATATTGGGGGTGAATACATCTACTTGAAATGTAATCCACTGAAGCTTTTTCTCCAGTTCTGAACCACTCAAACTGGTTAAGTGTCTTTCGGTGTTACTATTTGGGAGTTGCAGGATATCCTCCACATGTCCATCTGTTCAAAATTCTAAATAAACCTCTTATAGTCTACTTTCACTCTACATTTTCATGATCAAGGAGATCTCAAGCATCATTAAGCCAGGAATCCACCATTTAAAAGGCATGAGAAGAATGTGTACCTAGCCTAGCCACAAGGTAAATGTGGTACTGGGCAAAATCAAGTCTAGACCACTTTGGTGATATATTTTTAGGACTACCAAGATGGAAGCTGACTCAACTCTGGCATATTGGGAAAGCCGTTGCAAGAGCACTTAGCAGTACTACTCGATTCAACCACATCTCTCTTGGAAGCCTACAGTGACTGCCAGTGCATAGGAATAGAGTGTAATGCTCCGAATGGACCACAAAATCTTTCTAGGACCACTGTCCATCATTATGCAATGATATGCTCATTCCTACCAACTGGCTAGACCTCTGGTTCCCAACTTTTTGACTTATGTGGACCCCCACTTTATCATTACTGGATACCAGGGACCCCCACTGAATCATTATTGGAATCTTGGGATCCCCCCGCGGAGTCATTACTGAAAGCTGGGGACCTAATCTGGTAATATAATTTAATTTTTTAAGTAGTCACGGACCCCCTGAGGAGGCTTCGTGGACCCCCACATTCAGTTCTCAAGATGAGTGGGCTATGAACTGTTTATTAATGCGATCCCTTCCAACCCTGCAGTTTGCAAAAATTAAGACATTAATTTTTAATTCATTTATGTATACTTGCCGTTTTTTTCCAGTCGCAGCTTGCTGGGGTTACTGGGAGTGGGATGGCGAGGGGGGGGGGGGATGAGGTGGAATTAATAACATTAAAAAAAAAAATTACCTCCGCTCCTGCGCCACTCCTCTGCTCCTCTGCTCTATGCCGGTACAGGCTCCCAGCCTGCCCTGCAGCCAATCTCGATGCTGCTCAAAGCAGCATCAGGATGGGCTGGGAGCGCCCAGCCAGGGTGATCCCAGGCAAACTGAGAGCCTGTGCAGGCTCTCTCCAGCCCACCAACTGTGTTGCTGGGCTGTAGAGAGACCTGTGCGCATGTGTGTTTGGCCGGCCCGAGACGACTGGCCAAACACACATGCACTTTGAGGGGAGTGCACAATGCATTCCCCTCTACTCGCCACCCCCAATGCCCTGCCCCTTTCACAAGGAAAGGATAATACAGATAAAACAGAGTTTATTATCCTTTTCTTGTGAAAAGATATGCAGCGGTTACTGCTGGTGAGGGGCGACACTCCTCCACCATATCGGAGGAGCTGCCATTGGTTGTTACTAATTTATAATATCATAGCTTAGTTGGGTATTTATCCTCTAGCTATTCGTTTTTACTAGGCCTTTTTGCTCCTCTTAACATTATTTTTTGTCCTGTTTTGGGACACATTCAAAATTGCAAAGTTGGGTACTGTGGGCACAGTCCACGTGTTTACAGACATACTTAAAACTCTCGGAGGTGAGACAACACATATTTTAAGCGATGCGCCATTCCAAAATTATAGTTAAAATATGACATACAACTTAGGGAAACTTTTGTAATGTAACATACCCTTGGTGTTTACCAAGTTTTTGTTTTTATTTGATAGAAACTGGCAGAATAAATAAAACAGCACGTCTGATCAACTCTTTGAAAATTAACCAAGAAAAACAGAGATGGTCCTAACCTCCTTCCCATGCCCTTGCTTTCAATATTGCCTTTGATATTATCTTTTCAGTATTTTTAACATTTCAACTCTCATGCATTTTTGGAACACTAAACCATTAAAATCAGCATTCAAAGAAAACATTTGTTAATGTTGTGTAATCAATCAATAATTACCTACTTAATAAACTTATTGCTTTCCTTTCAAGTCAGGCATTCATAGAAAAAAGTATAGATCATTTTTAAATTGACTGCATTTCGGTCATTTGATGCACATTGTGTCTTATTGATTAGACTTGAAACAGTGTTTGATATTAGTTGCAAGAAAATACATCAGTTCAGAATAATATTCTCTCTTTGGGAACAATAATAGAAAATACTAAATCCCACCGGTCCCTGAAGCTTGCTCTTTCACGAGAAGCAACTAATGCTGGCATTTGAGCATGGCTCAGATTCCACTGACTAAGCAACCACCCAGACAATGTGTCTTTGCTTTGGAGTTTTCTAAATGCAAACATTAGATACCGGTTTAACTAGAGTTTTGTGGTTTGGCCTTTTTGATATAAACTATACGTATGCTTTCTGTCCTGTCCCTTTTCGATGTATATTTGTTGCTCAGTTAAACTACGACTAAAACATAACACTTGTACATTGTACGACACTTATGAATGAAAGTCGTGCCTGTGTGTGTGTGTGTGTGTGCACACATAAATGTAACTCCTTGGACGTACAGTGGAACGCAAGAGGCTGCAATTGGTGAAACAAATCCAAGCAAGGAGCATAATGCGAGAATAACATTTGAATGTTTTATGCAGGAAACGATTTAATAACAGGCCAGTGAAGGGTTTGCCTGTCAGATCACATTCACTTGCAGGAACTATGATGTCACTGCAATCGACAACTATATTGATCAGTTGCAGAGACCTCATATCAGTTAAGCGATTATACCAGAATCTACTGCTCTGTATAATGGCTTTCTGCAAAGGCAAAATACAGAATTGGAGATTGGCTGCTGTCAATACGGAGATGCTTTTCTCCTATGGTTCCATGTGACATTTCAGATAACCACAGAAATGTTGTTTATGATGGCAGTTTTGAAACTGATGTGAAAAGCATTCCCTTTGTTGAAAGTTAATCAGTATGTACGCCTCACCTGTGAGCATAGCCCCTGTCCTGATTCCATCCACCGGCTTTGATGAAGGACTCAACCAAAACATTGCCCTTCCTCACTTCAGACACTCACCTAACCTGTCGCCCCACTCGATATAAGCCTGCCATCCTGTCACCCTCTGAGACTCCCTCAGGGCTTCCACCCAAGCTCCTATGCTTGAAAATTATTTTGGTTTAAATATACCTGGTGTTCTTCTGCTCTTAATCGCATCTCATTCTTTGGCATTTTCATTGTCCTTCACCTATATGCTTCCTAACTCCCTGTATCTCCACCATGTGGCTTTCTCTCTCCCTCCCTACCTGAATTCTTTGCTCCTGCCCTCTATAAAAGTGGTGTTTGGGCACCATACTCTGGATTGAGTGTCACAGTAAGCCATTGCCATGTACAGCAGGAATCCACTGCCCCTGTGGGCCTATGAAGTCTCAGAAGCAGCATGGAAGACAGCAGAAAGTGATGCAAAAGTGTCATCCGCATTCCACACATGGGCCTTCTAAATCCTTGTTGTGGCAGTGAAAAATGAGAGAGCTGGTGGATCGTCATTCATTATTCAATCACTTCTCTCAGATAGGTCTGTGAATCCTAGTGAAGGCACAGCAAAATGAGTGACATGGTGGATCAGCATTTACTATTTCACCACTTCTCTTATCTCAGGAGACACACGGAGAGTCTTGGAACAGTGTCCCACCTCCTATTGCTTACCTGAGATCTGGAGTGGCAGGGTAGGCAGTGGAAGCAGATTCTTTTCAGTGCTGTCATGAGAGCAGAGAAATGATTTTATTTCTTCATTGTTATTCCACATCAGTCAAAATGTAAGTTTGGGTCTTGTTTTGTTGCTAGTCCATATCAAAGTAATGCTGACCATGCACTTCTTCTACCCAATTACAAGCATATTGTTTAAACCACATTGATTACAGTTTTACAGTGGTGTGCCAAAAGGACGGTATTTGAACAAAATATTGAATTTAAAATATTGAGATACTGAAATATCGAGTTTTTACTAGTGTGATCCACAAATATCGTGATGCAGGAATATCATTGACAAGAATATGGATTCTAGAGGTAAGTAATATTGATGTTGAAAATATCTATGTTGTAAATATCGCTGTTAAAATATCTATGTTGTTAATTTTGTTTACAAAAACTTTCAAGTTGTTAATATCGATGTTAAAAATATCTATGTTGTTAAGCTCGTTTGTAAAAATATTGCTGTCAATAATATCGTTTTAATTTATTTGTAAGTATGTTTTATTTGTGTCTGTTATACATTGTTTGTATACATTTTGTTAATGTTTCTAATATATTTTGTAAATTTGTAGCTGTGTTTTAACTTAATGTAATTGGTTATTGTAATTTTTAGTGTTATAGTGGGTTGTGAGTTTTGTAAGGGTATAGTGATATAGGGTAGGAAGTAATTTCATTACAATTAATTAATAATTCATTTTTTATAATTATTAATTATTTAATTGAAAATTAATTAGTTACCTTCTCTAATTAATTATTTTTTTTCCAGTTAAGTTTTAGTTGCAGGATGTGGGTTTTGTAGGGGTATAGGATAGGAAATAATTCAATCATAATTACTTAATAATTATTTTTTAATTAGTAATAATTATTTAATTGATAATTAACTATGTAAATTATCTGTGAGAATTCGTGACGGATATTCAGTCACAGGGAATCTTAGATTATATCCACAAAGGTTTACTCGTTCATTCAGAGAAAGCACCAACACTACCAGACTCACATCCTGAAGCTCTCCATGTGCCTTGCTGCCACATTCCAGTATGTTTCACTGCCATCAGATGGGTGCTATAGTCCCTGGTACTCGTGTGGACTCAATGCATTTTCGTGCTAGCTTCCCATCTGCTCCTCAACTCCACCTGAGAGGTCTTATTCCATGTCCTACAATTCAGTGTCATGTCTCCCAGGGATCTGCTGGATCCTGTTCAATATGACAGCCCATGCAAATTCCATCAGCCCAGTCTCAGCGAAATTCAAGGCCTCTCTCTGCAGGAAAAACTCAAACCTCTGACAGCGACACCAAAGCCTCAGAGTTGAGTGTCATACGCATAGCAATCTAAAGTAACACCAAAATAGTTTTCAACCAATAATTTCAACAGTTCGGATTAGAAATTGACAATTGTGGGTAAGAGTGTTGAGAGACTCCACCTTCAAACTGGAATGGAGTATTACAGAGTATTTCTTTCAGGAATGACAAAAACCAGTGGAATTCTTACATGATTAGTAAAGTTATCTTGTTGTGAAGCGATCTCATGTTAAGGTTTAAGAGTGGAGTTGATGTGAACTTATCTCCTTTGGCATCAAAATATTGGATAATAAGTTGGAGTTTTTCCCTTAGCATAGCAAAAGAAAGGTCCAATTAAGCCGGAAAGATGTTTGCAGCAAGAAATGGTCTGTTTTTTCCCTTCAAATGGCATCAATGAAGGGTTTGCAGTGTTTCTTCCTAGTTTTCCGAAACCGGCAGACTTGAATCAGAAAACCAGATTTTTTAACGCAATTTTTGCTACTTCCTGGGACACAGCCCATTTTTCTCATTTTTTGTGCTTTCACCCTCCTTCCAGTTAGTGGCAGAAATCGGTATGAAACCTATAGTGGATCCTTGAGAGCTGCACATTTCTGGAAAACAGCCAAAATTCTGAATTAAGCCAGAGGTTATTTGTGTAGATCCTTCAAGGTTTTCCCAAAGATAAAAAAGATTGAAATTTAGTTAAAAAACAGCCAATTGTATCTACGTTTTTATCTGTAACTTCTTCCAGCTACAGCAGATTTTCAAAAGCAATACACCGTTATGTCCGGAGGACCTTTCTGGCTGAGAAGATATGTAGAGCTTGTAGGTTCATCAAGAACCCTAGGAACCCAGAGCCAATAATTGAGCTGCACTTCGGAATGGGTTTTCATTGTGTACCATGTATGCAGTAAATCATTTGGTAAAATCTAAAGAGTGAAAAATAGGAATCAAGGAAACCTATTTATTTCTGAATTGGGCACAAGATATGGAGTTTAGAAGCAGGGGTTATTCACACATCTCTGAATTTGTGTGTAGCCATACTAGCATGTGATCTAAAGGCTATTTCTGAAAATGAATTCTTTCTTACACATTGTCTTATATTTGGAAGGTGCAAATGAAGAAAAATACAATTGGTAATAACACGTGTTCTACTATTCTGTGTTCCCCTAAGTCTCCCAATAAAAATGGTATCTCACTTGTGTGGGTAGGCCCAGTGCCCACATCAGGAAACAGCCAAAAATAAAACATGTATACATCAACTTTTTCCACACAAAACTGTGTTTTTTGGGCCATACCTCAGCTGTCACCCTTGGAAATGTAGCAAACCTATACATTTTTTCAAACCCAGGGGAATCTAGGATGGGGTGACTTGTGTGGCTCTCACCAGGTTGTTTTGCCCAGAATCCCTTGCAAACCTCAACCTTTGACTAAAAAAACACATTTTCCTCATATTTCTTTGATAGAAACTTCTGGGATCTGCACAAAGCCATAAACTCCCTTCCACCCAGCATTCTCCTAAGTCTTGTGATGAAAATGGTGCCTCACTGGTTTGGGTAGGCTTAGTGCCCGCAACAGGAAATGGCAGAAAATTCAACATGGATACATCAAATTATTCCACACAAAAAAGGACCAGTTTTTGGCAAAGTGTGTAACTGTAGTTTTTTGGCCCTACTTCAGCTGGCACCTAGGCAAGCATAGGGAACGTGTACATTTTTGGAAACTAGACACCCAGAGGAATCCAGGATGGGGTGACTTGTGTGGCTTTCGCCAGGTTCGGTTACCAAGAATCCCGTGCAAACCTAATCATTTGTCTAAATAAACACATTTACCTCACATTTCTGTGATGGAAAGTTCTAGAATTTGAGCGGAGCCACACATTTCCTAGCATCCAGCATTCCCCTAGGTCTTCCGACAAGTGTCCATGAAAGGGAAAGGCCCAAAACGTATTGTGGACACATCAAAACTATCTATCACAAAACGACCTATTGTTGCAAGTGTGGCACCTGTGTTTTTGGTCCCCACTCAGCAGCCATCTAGGAAAACTTACCAAGCCCAGACATTTCTAAAAACTAGACACTTGGGGGAGTCCAGGGAGGTGTGGCTTGCATGGATTCCCCAAATGTTTTCTTACCCAGAATCCCCTGCAAACCTCAAATGTAGCTAAACAATTCATGTTTTTCTCACATTTCTGTGTGGGATCCCCAGGCTGCCACAAATTTCCTACCATCAAGTGTTTCCCTCAGTCTGCCGATAAAAATGATATCTCACGTGTATAGGTGGGCCAAGTGCCTGCAACAGGGAAGGGTGAAAAATGTGTAGAAATTGAGGGGGGAAACAACGTGGGTCCAAAAGGACAAGTTTTGTTCATATGTTTTTAGGCTGACTTTGCTTTGGGCACCCACACAAGTGGAGCAGAGTTTTTATCAGTACAGATGGGGCAATGCTGGGAGGTAGGAATTTAGTGGATTCCGGAAGTTTCCATCACAGAAATGTGGGGAAAATACATGATTTTAGGCAAAGGTAGAGGTTTGCAGTGCACTATGGGTAAGAATAATGGTGTGGAGTGCATGTGAAGCACAGCACCCTGGACCCCCGAGATGCATAGTTTTCAGAAGTGTCTGGGTCTGGTAGGTTTTTCCAAGTGGCAGCGTACACAAGCCCAAAATATTACAACTGCTCTCCTTTGCAAGTGGGACAATATTGTGAGTTAGCTAGGCTCTCTTGGCTTATATGTACAGTCAAAACCCAAAGAAGTCAAATGTCCTCTTGCTTGCCATTGGGATGAGGTGCTTTAGTATGCAGGTGAGGCAGCGAGACTGTTGCCCCCTTCAGTTGGGGAAGGGGGCATAATCATGCCCATGGTGGTGGCCGGGCCCAACCTCACTACTTTTTTAAATAAATGCTTCCCTGGTGTCTACTGGGCTTTCTGCCCGCCCTGGGAGGCAGATTGGAGGTAATAATCCCCATCTGCCCCTGGGGGCAGAAAGACCATTCCCATTTATTTTGGGCAGGTTGGGGCATTGCCATGCCCATTCTGGGCAGCCCCTACCCCTACACTATCAAAAGAAATACCTGGCGCCTAGTGGGCTTATTGCCCCCATCTGCCACCCCTGGGGGTAAGAGAAAAACTGTGCTGATTTTTTTTTGGAGGGGTGGGGGCATTGCAATGCCCATTCTGTGCAGCTCCCACCCCTAGATGATTAAAAACAATCCTACCTAGTGGGTTTCCTGCCCCCCCAGGGGAGGCAGATTGTGGACTATTGTCCCCATCTGCCCCTGGGGGGGACAGAAACACTTTGCTGATTTTTTGGGGGGAGGGGTTGGAGCATTGCAATACCCATTGTGGGAAGTCCTAACCCTAGATGCTTCTAAAAAGAAATCCCTAGTTCCTAGTGAACTTTCTGCCCCCCTATGTGGGCAGGTCAGAGGCTATTGCCCCTACCTATCCCCCAGGGGGGCAGAAAGACTGTGCCTCTTTATGGGAGTGGTGGAGGCATTACAATGCCCATTCTGTGCAGCTCCCACCCCTAGATGAATAAAAACAATCCTACCTAGTGGGCTTCCTGCCCCCCCAGGGAGGCAGATTGTGGACTATTGTCCTCATCTGCCCCTGGGGGGGACAGAAACACTTTGCTGATTTTTTGAGGGGAGGGGTTGGAGCATTGCAATACCCATTGTGGGAAGTCCTAACCCTAGATGCTTATAAAAAGAAATCCCTAGTTCCTAGTGAACTTTCTGCCCCCCTATGTGGGCAGGTCAGAGGCTATTGCCCCTACCTATCCCCCAGGGGGGCAGAAAGACTGTGCCTCTTTATGGGAGTGGTGGAGGCATTACAATGCCCATTCTGTGCAGCTCCCACCCCTAGATGAATAAAAACAATCCTACCTAGTGGGCTTCCTGCCCCCCCGGGGAGGCAGATTGTGGACTATTGTCCCCATCTGCCCCTGGGGGGGACAGAAACACTTTGCTGATTTTTTGAGGGGAGGGGTTGGAGCATTGCAATACCCATTGTGGGAAGTCCTAACCCTAGATGCTTATAAAAAGAAATCCCTAGTTCCTAGTGAACTTTCTGCCCCCCTATGTGGGCAGGTCAGAGGCTATTGCCCCTACCTATCCCCCAGGGGGGCAGAAAGACTGTGCCTCTTTATGGGAGTGGTGGAGGCATTACAATGCCCATTCAGGGCAACCCCCACCCCTAGATGCACATAAAAAAATTATCTCTGGTTCCTAGTGGGCTTTCTGCACTTCTGCGGGCAGATCGAGGGCTACTGCACCCATCTACCCCTGAGGGGAGACAGAAAGACTGAATATGCCCAAGTTATTTTAAGGGGAGGACCAAAAGCCCTTGCTCAAGGGGCTGCTTCGTTGTCCCTGGTATCCAGTGGGTGGATACCTGCTTGGGGATCACCCTCCTCCAGTGCTCCCCAAGCAAGGATCCTCTAGGGAGGGGTATAACTGGAAAGTGGAGGTTCTCCCCTTTACAATGATACTCCTTCCATCTGCCTCGGTGCTCGGGCGGAGACAGCCTCCCAAGCACCGAGGCAGTGAAAGTGAAATGAGCCAATCGACTCATTTCACTTTCGGTTTTGTCCTCTGAAAGCAAACGAGAGAGTGTAAAAATTGGAGTATTAGTTCAGCGAGTATGAGAATCCATCTCAACTAATAATCACAAAACTGTCAGGATGAATCACTAAAGCCACTGAAAAACCTGTGCTTAACCCTCTAGGAGCTTAGATTTAACTTAGAGGCAATGTCTAAAGTATTTAGACAGCCCTCAAACAGCAATAAAGTGAAAACACAACACAGGAAAAATCCCATATCAATTTAGAACATAAAGAACATTTTATTAAATAAGATGGTTCTAAAATTATACAAATCCTATTGGCAGAACCGTAGACATTAATTTTTAAAGTTTGAGTTCAAAATACTCCCAAGAAGCACAAAGTGGCAACTGCTTTTATCTGGTCATGCAAGATTGACTCAAAGTCCAAAGTTAAGGCCGACCGCTCTGGAGCACAAATGGGACAAAGGGACCAGGTCTGTCCATGTGGAAAGTTTACCTTTTCACCTAGAAAAGATTAGGAAGAAAATGGTTGTCTACAAGTTGCTGGCAGGGCAAGCTGCAAGTTGGATCTGAAGTAGGGCTCGATGATGGAGAGTTGCTGAAAAGCAGGGGGCCAGTGCGGTCATCGCTGAAGGCAAAAAAAGCACCAAGTGGGGAAAATCTGGAGTCTCAAGGTTAATTGGCTTCGGCTCAACATAGGTTTCAGCGAAGCTCTCTATGTTTGTTGTTAGGAAGTTTTCTGAAAGTTGGATCTCCAGCAAACCAACAGACTGAGGCCGTCTTGCTATTCAACTTGCAATTTGCCATCGATGTGATGGAGATCTTGGTCTCTGTTCATTCTCCAGGCAAAAGGTTGGCTGAAAGTTTCCAAGTCCCAATTCTTGCAGTTCGTATAAAGGAGTAATATGTTCCAACACCAGCCAAGGGTCCAGGATCTTGAGGTTAGGACTCACTCCAGCAGAGGCCAGCAGCAGGATCCAGGGCAGGTCCTGTTGGAACTGGTCAGCTGGGAAATTGTAGGGAGAGGGGCCTCTGGATGCTTGTTTTATCCCTGTAGCTCAAACAGGAGGCCAGCTAACTGACACTTATGGGTTCCTGGGTTCAAGGTAAGCAGGTCCATTCTAACTTCAGGTTTTTCAAACAGCAGGGTAGTCCTTCTTCTGAATCTTTGCAGGTCCAAGAGTATTGTGAAGAGAGGTCTCTGGGTTCCACTTTTATTTCTAATGAAGGCCTCTTTGTCCATCACTTAAAACAGTTCTTAGCAGATCTTCCCTTCCCACTGGGTTTGGTGCTAGCCTGGCTAGAGAGACAAAATGGAGGTGGGCATAGGTGTGAGCTTTATCTGCCAGAGAGAAAATAGGCATCCTTTGAAGTTAAGAAGGAGGATGGGTACAGCCCCCAGGCCATCCTGTCGAGGGAGGAGCCCCCTCTCAAAACCTAGAGCCTTTTGTCCACTATCTGTGAGCAATACACATCTCACCACAGGGAGCAATCGGGGGGGACAGGTGATTGTTGGATACTGGCAGTAAAGCCATTTGGTTTCAGGGAGGAAAATAACTTTTTAAAAGTACTATGAAACCTGACTTGATCATTATGTTGGATTTTAAATTACTATTAAAATGAGTCATTTATCAATTTTTCTAGCTGCTCCCAAACTGAATTGCACTTATTGAATTAAATAGTGTAAACCAGTGTTGCCATATGGGATTGGTAGCCTTTCCTCAGTGAATGACAGCTTTTGAAGGTTTTCCACTGCCAGGACATGTAAAACATTAAGGGCCTGATTTAGATATTGGTGGTGGGGTTACTCTGTCACAACAGTGATGGATATCCCTTCTGCTGAAATCTAAATCCTATTGGATATATTGGGATTTAGATTTTGTCAGATGGATATCCGTCACTGTTGTGATGGAGTAACCCCTCCACCAATATCTAAATAGGGCCCTCAATGTACATGTGCTACTTTTAAATAACCGTCCCTGTCCTATGGGATTTTAAGGCCTATCTTAAGGTTGACTTATAAGTATTGAAAATTATTAATGAAAAGGTTGGCTTAGGCGTGGAAAAGGGTTTATTTTGCAAGGTTGAAATGACAATTTAGTACTGCACACGTACCCTGCAGTGGGAGGCCTGGCGACATCTTTTGCAAAACTTCTGCAGTGGGTGGCACAATGAGTCCTGCAGCCCACTAGTAGCATTTAATTTACCAATCCCGGATACAGGTAATACCAAATTCTAGGGACTTACAAGTAAATTAAATCTGGAATTTAGGTGTATGCCAATGTTGCCATATTTACAAATGAGAGCACTAGTACTTTACCACTTGTTAGCGGTGTTAAACTGCATAGAGTTCAGTAAAATGGTAAAAATCCAGGGTGATCCTGCAGGAAGGGCAAATTTCCCACACAGTTCTACTGGTTTTGTCAAACAGGGTTCACAATCAACTAATCAATGAAAAATTGACAATTCAAATCTTGTGGACATTTTGGTGCATCACGATTATTCGGAAATTTGTCTTCCACTATTGAAACACTAGACCTATTAACTTAACTAACATGTATTTATTTTATTCTTTTTGATATGGAGTCACATTTTACAGACTTGCACTTTTTTTAGGGCTTCTCCATTTACACGTTCTTAGCTTATCTTCTAGAAATAGGAGGTTCCTGATGAAATAATTGATTAGCAACACAAAAGGATGTTGTACGGAGTGCTGAAACTTTTCAAACACTCACCCCCAGTCACAGATCTGGGTTTAATCCGTTGTTCTTTTGCTCACCATGCCACCCCAGTTTGGACCCAGCCATATGCTAATCAGTTTTGAACCTGTTCTTCATGGGAACAGTCCAGGTCCTCCCTGGACTGGAAACAAACATCCTGGGACCTATTTCAGGATGTCACCCTTCATCAGCCAGGCTAGCTTGAATGCAGTGGCACAGGGAGCACATGATCCACATCTTGGCACAACTATCCCACTTAGGGAAACTTTAGTAACACAAAAGGATGCTGGATGGAGTACTCAAATTCTTCAAACACTCACCCCCAGTCACAGATCTGGGTTTAATAGCATTGTTAATTTGCTCACCATGCCAGCTCAGTTTGGAACCACCCATATGCAAATCAGTCTTGACCCTGTTACCCATGGGAACAGTACAGCCTGAACTGTCAGGCCATGTCCTTCCTGGACCAGAAACAAGCATCCTAATTGATTAACCCATATCAATCCCATTTTACTCAGGGATTTCCAATATATAGGTCAATTGGTTATGTAAATATATTGATTATGCCATATAATAGAATGAAGGAAAGTATGAAAGTCTTTAGGAATATATGATTGTATCTAGTGATCTACATGTGTTTTTAATGATAGGGGTGGATAACTTTTGATACTTACATGTAAATGTTAAATATTCTTAAAAGGAGAAGGGCAATAGGAAGTTATGTTCTAAATCAATCATTGGTGGGCAATATTTTAATGAGGAATTGATCCAATGTGCGTATTGCTTGGAGAAAAAAACTTTATGATATTTTGATAAATCAGGGAAATTTACTCCGGCATCCTTCTTGGAGTGATTCAACTTTATTTAAGACAAGAAGAGATGTAAAGGGGATTTGTAATGAAATATAAATAATGGTATAAAGAATAATGGGTATCAGCATCGTTTTTATTTTATCAAGACGACTTAACCACAAGAGGTATAAGAGCGTCAAACAAAAAGCTTCAATGTAAATGATCAAAAGCTTCCTCAGTGACTAAGGTAAAAGCCGCTAGGGGCTCGTTTGTAATGTGGATTGTGAAAGGATATGAAAGAACAGCAGAGTGTTGTCAAAAATGTGCCTCCTGTTACCAAAACCTGATTGCTCCTTTCCTAAAAGATTACGAAGGAAAGGTTCTAAATGCAGGACCATTGATTTTGAATTTTTTTTATAGTCTATATTGTCAAGAGAGATGTGTGTATAGTTTTTACAATACCACAGTTGTTTTCCTTCCTTTGGGATAAGGCAAATAACAGCAAATAAAGGCATCTAAAAAGGATCCTGATGAAGAAGAAGTAGCATTAAAGGATTCAACAGGAGTAAGTAGTTTGGGGAGAAGCAATTTAAAGAAGTGCATATAAAGTTCTATTGTGAAATCATCTGGCACTGGAGTTTTATTGTTTTTAATGTAGGTAATGCAGAGGGAAGATCTGATTGCGTGATAACTGATTCTGATTTTAACGGAGAAAAATCTAATAGTGGAGAAACAGATTTTCTTATGGAGGACAAATAGTGTCAGAGGGAAAATATTCTGGTGCATATATATTTTGTAAAAGTGTTTGCATTGATTTGGACTTCAAGGTCTTTGTCATAGGAAGTATTACTTTCATCTGTAATTGATTCAATGTGTAGCTTCAGTTGTTTGACTTTGAGATGGGTTGCTAATAACCTCCCCATTTTATTTTGGCCACCATAACATTTGGTGATGGATTTAAGAAGGTAAGAAGACGCAGTATCTGTTTATATTTTATTAAAGTGCAAATTGGCTTCAATAAGTTGTTGTGAAGATTGTTGGTGTTGGGGTGTAATATGTATGTTATAATCTTTTGATGTCATCCAAAATTAACTTGGAATGGTTTTGGGAGTTTCCATTTTTTGGATACAAAATTGATTATAAACTCATGAGCTGAGGCTTTAAATGCATCCCAGATGATATAAAAGGGTATGTCTACTGTGTTATGAAACTGAAAGTTTTCATCAAAGAAAGAGGCAAAAGAAAAAGTAAATGAGGAATCTGGTAATAATGAATTGTTAAATCTCCAAAGCTTTGGAGATGTGGGTTTGGGTAAGATATTTAATTGTATTGAAATCTGGACATGATCTGATATCAAGATAGAATTTATATCTGAGGTCTGTAAGGCGTGGGTCAGATTGTGAGAATGAAAAATATGTTCAATCCTTGCTTGCGTGCGATGCACTAGGAAAACATATGAATATTCATGTAGAGTTGGATTACACAACCTCCAGGCCTCTGTTAAATGGTGTTACTTAATAGCGTGATGAAATGCTTTCTGCGGATTGTTAGGTATATCATGTGATGTAGAGTGTCTAGAGTGTAGAGTGTCTATCAATAAAAGGATCAACAAGTTGATTGTAGTCTCCTGCAAGTAAAAAAATTATCCCCTTCGCTGCCAGGCCTCTTCCCCCTCCTGTGCCGAGCCTTTTTTTGGCTATTTGGGGCAGTTCGCGCTTAGGCCCTCATAACATTTTGTTCACATAAGCTACCCACGCCAAATTTGCGTCCTTTGGGGCAGAAATGGCCTAAAATAAATTTGCCCCCCTGGGGAGTGACCCTTGCCTAAGGGGTCGCTCCCCTTGCGTGAAATTCACGAAAAAAATAAAAAAAACTCCCTGGTTTCTAGTGGTTTCTGTCCCCCTTGGGGATAGATTGGCCTCATAAAAATAGGCCAATCTGCCCCCAAGGGGAGGCAGAAATGGCCTAAATATAATTTGCCCCCTATGGGAGCGACCCTTGCCTAAGGGGTCGCTCCCCACCTCTAAAAACAAAAACAAAACAAAAACAAAACAAACAAATTTTTTTTATCCCTGGTGCCTACAGGTTCCTGCCCCCCCTGGGGACAGAAAAGGCCTTCAAAAAAATGCCCCCCCGGGGAGAGACCCTTGCCCAACGGGTTGCTCCCCTCATGTCAGTTTCCTTTTGGAGAAGAAATCCCTGGTGTCTAGTGGGCATTTCAAAAGCCAGATTGATTTACAATCCAGCTTTTGAAATGCTCAGAGAGACTTCAAAGGGAAGGAAATTCATTTCCTTTCCTTTGAAGCCTCTCCGGCCTCCTCCACGTGATCGGGAGAGAAATACAAAGCATTTCTCTTCCGATCGCACTGCAAGCTGAGCTTCCAGCGCGATGGGAGGAGGCCTCTGTGACAATCAGCGCGCGATCACGTGCTAACGTCACAGGGGGGTGGGGGGTCAGCAGTGGAAGGGGAAGGGCTTCCCCTTCCATCCCTGCCTTGGGGGGGTGAGGGGGCAACCCCACAGAGGAAGCGCTAGCGCTCCTTCTGGGCTCTGTGCCCAGGACGTAATGGTTACGTCCTGGGCACACGAGCACTGTGCCTCAGGACTTAACCATTATGTCCTGGGCACAGAAGGGGTTATCATCTGGGTTTTGGAAGAGTTTGTAAGTAATATTTGCCCAGAACTGGCAGTCTGGAGCAGTGGGACCATACACAATATCCAAAGTCAATCCACATCAAGCCACATCAATTTCTTGTGATATAAATTGGATATGAAGACATTTATGAGAAAGGATTACAACACCATTTATTTTACCAGATCCTAGTGAAAAAAGAAAGACTTTGCCTACCCATCCTCTCCTTAGTTTCAAAGATAAAGGTTATTTTTCCATAAAATGAGATTCCTGCAAAAAAGCAGTATGAACCCCAAGCTTTGATAAATGTGTCAATACTCTCTGTCTCTCAATAGGAGAATTTAAATCTCTGACATTCCATGACAGAAGTTTTAAAGCCATTGGAGAATAACCAAAATAAAAGTAAAATCAGACATAATAATAGAAGAGAAGGACAAAAAAAATGTAGGAAGGAAGAAACAGATCAATGTGAAGAAAAAAACAATGTCATAGTAATTGGAACATTTTTGATGAGATAAGAGAGGACATGTGAAATGTAGTAAGGAAAGGAGAGGGAAGAGGAAAGGAGGAATATATAAGGAAAGGGAATGAAAAAAGTCAACATGGTTAAACTACAAATAAAAAGGAAGGGGGACATACCTAGGTAATCTGCAGTGAGGGTTGGGGAGAAACCAAATGGATATGATGGCACGCCCAGTCTGCGGGGGTGACAAGGCACATGAGAGGTTGAAAGAGGTGGATCGGGGCACAAGGACACACGGGTGGACTTTATCTGTAGGATAAGGACATGAAAAATATGTTAAAACATGGGGTAAATTATGTGCATGCCAACTATACGTAGGAACAGCAATTTGGCATTATCTTAACAACATGTGAAGAATTTTTTTTTTTACATCACAAAGATAATCAACATCATAGATAACACATGTGAAACATAAATATGGTGTTTAAGTCTTAACAGATGTACAAATATCCAAAGTGTCAGTATGTCAAAAATCAAAATAAAACTTTCAATCGACTGGGATCTTCATATGTTGTGGATGTATTTTTTAAGGTGACTTTGAAAATGCACTGGTGAAGGAGCCCATGAGTGTTCATGTTTCAAAGTGGTGGTCTCATATATAAGAACTCTTTGCTTTGATCTGATTTTTTGCACACTCTTGTGTGAAATAAAGATCACATCCCAACCAGGAAAGGTGTTTCTTTTGTTTGGCCACTGAGATGACCTGTGTTATCTCAGTATACTCCAGGAAATAAAGAATGACTCCTCTGGATTCTGTTGAGGTAGCAGCAGAAGGGTGCTCCAGCCTGTGAACTCATGGAATGTTGAGTGATGATCCATCTGATAAATTAAGGAGTTTAGGTAGAAAACTTTGAAGAATGCGATAGGATTAGTTCTTTCAGTCCCCTCCAGAAGACCGTAAATTCACAGATTGTTTCTTCTGCTTTGATTTTCAGGGTCCTTGATATGCTTCTCTAAGGTGAGCACATGTGACTGAAGAGAGATTACCTTGTGGGAAGAATCATCAAGGGCTGTGATTTGATGTTCCACTGCAGTCATCCTCACCTTCATATGAGACCATCTACACATAAGAGATTGTAATGTCAAAGTGAAACTGAATATCCTATTATGACTTGCAAATGGCGGACTTAAATGTTTCGATAAAAATGATAAAAATGTGCAAAAAGCATCTGATAATTGCCATGCATCATTTTTACTAATGCTAAATTGGGAGGTAAAGTAAAAAAAAATATTTTCGCTAACAGGATTTACTTCCAAATTTAGCCTCACCTTCTAAATTAACTCCATTGCATTTCTTTTAACTTTGTAATACGGATGTTCCAATTTTTCAGTGAATGAAATATTATGGTTTGTTTTGACCTGTGGCACTCATCTTTTCCCTCTTTCTGAGTTATTGTGAAGTCACACAAATGCAATAACTCACTACACTAGTGTATTATTAATCAAGTCTCAATTGTAGGTTACGAGTCCGTTAATAGTATTTAACTCCTGTGTTTAGAAGTCTTTGTTGTAAGTATGCTGACAGCGGTATATTGCCTACCAAATTCTAGGAAGTGTTAGTTAATACAATAAATTAAAGAAAATAGTGCCATGCTTTGATCATGCAGTTTGGTAGTTTAAAGAAATACATTTGCAAATCATACTATTTGATAAGCAGAACATTCAAACAATAAATATTGGGAAGTCACTAGTCCTAATTTTTCCTATTAATAAATACATACCAGAAAGCACAACACAGCCACGCAGAAAGTTACGTTAACCATCTTACAAATGGCAGGTGTGTTGTGTACAAAGTGCTATAGAAAAACTAAATATTAATATTCTAAATATTATTTTGATAACACGCATGTATAACACCTTACATAATTGGGGAAAAGTTCAGTGACTTGGCAAGTGGCCGACTGGGTTCAGCTTATGACAACACTCCAGATGTTTGCACTATCCTTTATATTTGCCCTTACTTTTGCAGATACAAGTCCAGGTTTGTGTACAGAGAGGGCCATATGGCATTGTGCTACTCAGTTTAGGCTCTACGCTGCAGCTCTCTGCCGTGCAATGGCTTTAACCATTTGTGTTGGTGTTGTGGGTAGAATTTGCATAGCCCTCAATGTCGACACAACACTTTGGGCCTCATTATGAGTTTGGCAGTCTCAGGACCGCCATGTGGCTCGCGGAGAAGACTGACAAATTATGACCCTGATGGTATTCACAACAGAATACAGCCAAAGCACTGCCATGGAACTAAACATACAGGTCTTTTTGCTGCTCCTGCTCACACAAAGACTTCGGAATCCACGACGATGAAAGCAACCATAAGTACACCCTCTTACCTGTTACTGTTGTAGATTGTCAGTTTCAGTACAATCACACAACAGACATTCGGGAAGGGGGTGCGAGGGCAACACTCACACGTAACTGCACACTAACATACAGCCGCACTCACATATACACAACAAACATGCCACAGCCACCGACACACACACATATACAGTACACGTCAGAAACACAAACACACACGGGTACGCACGGAAACACTGCACAGGCCCACACTCACACAGTAACACACAACACCACGACATGTCAGAAACACAACCGCATCATCTCCAACATAGCAGGGATCCACAGGGGACACTACCCAGGTACACATCACACATATATCACAACATAACACCAATAGGCCAAAAATACATACAAATACACAGTCATACTAGTTACTGTTCGACTTACAAAGAACACTTATCTAACATTTCATGCACATAACACGTACACAGTCAAAGCACACAAGGCCACAGAGCGCACCAACAAATACATCTCAACACAAACAACACATAATACCAACACAACAAAACTTCCTGAACACACAAATATCCATCACACAACATCCCACCTTCAGAGAAAAGCACTGCACGCAACCTCACAAACTGCCTAACCAACACACATAGCCCAAGCAGAACACACACACACACATACAGACAACAACTAATGCCAGCCAGGAACAACTCCATACTAGGGAAAAATGCATGACAAAGATGTAACCAGGAAATCAGCAACTGTTTGGTTTAAATGATTATTAGAACCATAATATTGGAAAAACAAAGGCCATAGGCCAGTCCTTGAATAAAAGTCTCAATGCACACAGTGCACAAATATGTGCCCTGAACTTGACTCATGACTGCTATGTAACCTCCACAGGTAGGGGCATCTATGGGGCAGGAAGACACCACAGGGTTTATCTGGTGGGGGAAGGGGAGGGTTGGGTTTAGGTCTTGGAAGGGGGGCTTTGGGATCTGGCTTGGGAGTGGGGAGTTGGGCTTGGTCTTAGGTTTAGAGGAGGGTTGGCTTTTAGGTAGAGGGGTTGACTTCTTGGCAGGGGGAGGGGCATGGGAACTTGCAGGGGAGGTCTTGGAGGTTGAAGGGCCGGACTTGGGGAGGGACACAGACCGTTTGAGGGTATCACGGGATGGGGAGAAGTTGGGAAAAGGGCAAACTCTGAAAGGAAAGCTTTTTTAGATACACAGGATGGTCAAAGCGAAAAAGGTTTTGGTGTGGAGGGAGAGGGAGTGGTTGTCTGAGGTGTTGGTGTGGATGCCTTGGGTGCATGTTTCTGCGTGGTAGGTTTGTGGGTGGTGGGTGTGTTACAAGGAAGGTAAGAGACGTCTTGGTTGTCTTTACAAGTTTATTTTCTCTGTGAAAAAGACCGCCGCTGTTGCGTCCTCTGGCACCTCATACAGCCGCTCTACCGTTACTGGTGAACGCTCGAGAGCCGAGAGCACGACAGCCAGCAGTACGTGACATTGGTTCGGCACGCAGTGTCATGCCGTCGCGTGCAAAACAACATAGAGAACACATATTATCTCCTTCTTTTTATCTTTAAAAAAAAAAAAATAATAACTTCCACAACAAAGAAAATTACATAAATTGAACCACTAAACAATCTTGGCCATAAAATGCCCACAACAAGCTAAAACAGAGAATATTACATAACATTGAACCACTAAACAAACTTGGCCATAAAATGACCACAACAAGTAACCTTCCTGCTAAAAGCCATGAGATTCCCTAAGTTTGAGCGTTACCCGTTTCACACGAACAGGTCTCCTAAGTGTTTGGGGCACCACCAACTTTGTGTTTGACACCAACCGTTCCTGATCCATGCCCTCTGACACAGACCTACTACACCTTTTCATCCCACTGCCACTGACGTCACTCACCTTCACAGCTTTACCCACATTCCACCATTGACCACCCTCAACTATAATGGCATTTCCACACACTCTCCTCACCTTCACTGTACTCCCATAACAGGCTTCCCCTTTCCTCATGAAGGTCTGTAACGTGATGAGCACCACATCACCCGTTTGAAATGAGCGTTCCTTTGTAGAATTTTTCTGGTCATACCTAGCTTTTACCTTATCCTGATTTTTTTTTACTTCACCCACAACCCTGTCCTTGTCCACTGCATCAGGAAATTTACCAGACACAATCTTGGCTAACCAGGCCGGGAAAAGTCTTGACGTACTACGCCTACCTTTCAAAAGTTCAAATGGAGAGATTTTCGTCACAGAATGTGGAGTCGTATGATAAAACCACAACATTGAATTCACAGCTTCTTCCACTTCCAATTTGCTAGCTTTAGCCCACTTGATGCATTCCACAACCACTCCATTCATTCTCTCAACTAAACCATTTGTTTGAGGATGGTACAGAGAACTCTTCAAATGTTTCACACCAGACTCTCCTAGAAAGGTTTCCATCTCATTGCTCACAAACTGTACACCATTATCCGAGATTAAAAACTCTGGAAATCCTTCCCTCCCAAAAATTTCTTTGAGGAACTGTATGGCAGAACCAGCCATAGGCTTAGCGAAAAAACGCACTTCTGGCCACTTACTGAAGTAATGCATTAATCCATCAGTACAAAGGCATAGTGCATGTGACTAGGGAGAAAACTGAAAGGCCCAACCGTATCGACCCCCACTTTAATCCAAGCCTTGTCAGGTAAAGGTATGGGTTGTAATGGTGGCTTTACAATCTTCAACCCTTTTTCGGCACTGTTACACACAACGCATCCATCACCAGCTCTTTCCACATCTTTATGCATAGAAGGCCACCAATAGTGCGCCCTGATACGTATTTTTGTCATAGTGGCACCAAGGTGCCCCTCATGCGCATGGTCCACCAATTTTGGTCTAACATCGCACAGGGGTACACACTTATCATTCCTCAACACAATGCCGTCCTCAATTGACAACTCATCACCCACCTTGGCATACGGTTGGACTTCTGAATTCAAGTTCCTTTCCTTAGGCCAGCCGTTGATTATATGCTGCTTAACAATGCACAACACCTCATCATTGCTTTCAGCCATTCTCCACACAGTCTCTGTGCACACCTTGGATTCATCAGCATCTACAGCCGCTATAAAACAATCCTCCACATCGTCCTCCAAATCAACAGTGCTTTCGTCATCAATAGGTAAACGAGATAGAAATTCAGCTGTGACATTATCCTTTCCCAGAATGTATCTGATCTGAAAATCATACTGTAACAATTTCGTGGTGAGGCGTGATATGCGGGGGGGTTGTATAGTTAATCTTGTCTCCATTCAAAATGTACACCAACGGTTTATGATCAGTTTGAATAACATAGTTTCTTCCCCACACATAGCTTCTAAATTTCTCACTAGCCCAATAACATGCTAGCAGCTCTTTTTCAATCACTGAGTAATTGAGTTCTGATTCACGTAATACTCTAGAGGCATAACTAATAACCTTCTCGTCCTTCTCTATACCTTGAGACAGCACTGCTCCCAACTCATACCTACTAGCATCAACTGTGATGGTGCACAATTGGCTGGGGTCATACGGACTCAATGGTCTAGCATTCACCAACTCCTGCTTCACTTTTTGGAATGTAGCTTGACACTCACTGTCCCATATGAACGGTACTTTGTTCTTGAGCAAATTTGACAAAACTTTCATTTTGTTAGCATAGTTGAAAAGGAACCTAGAATAATATTCACACATGCTTACAAATGATCGCAACTCATCTTTGTCCTTGGGATTAGGCGATTCCAGAATCGCTTTTACCAGCCCGGGCCGAGGTGCAACACCTTCCCCAGACACACAGTGCCCCAAAACTTCTATCTTTTTCTTGTAAAACTCACATTTTTCTTTCTTTACACAGACACCATAGGACTGAAATTTTTTAAAGACAGATCTGATTTTCTCATGATGATCTTCCAAACCTCTAGTATGGATCAAGACATAATTTTGAAAAACCAGAATGCCCTGTACTTCCCCCAACATTTTGTGCATGATGCGTTGAAAAGCTGACGCAGTGGAGGCCAGCCCAAATGGCATCCTGCAAAACTGGAAAGTGCCAAATGGGGAATTAAAGGCTGTATAATGGCACGAATCCTCATCTAACACCACCTGGTGATAGGCTGATGCCAGATCTATTTTGGAAAACCACACAGAGCCTCTGAGCTCATCGAGCAGGTCGCTGATCTTAGGTAAGGGATATGAGTCTACCCCTATCTCCTTATTGAGACTCCTCAGGTCCACACATAAACGTAGGTCCCCATTTCGTTTTCGGGCAACCACCAATGGAGAAAGCCACAAACTGGACTCAATAGGCTCAATTACACCATTATGTTGAAGCATGTTCAATTCAGCTTTAAGATAATCTCTAAGACTAAACGGCACCAAACTGACTTTATGTCTCACCGGGATGGCCCTATCCTTCACCTTAATCTTGTGTTTGAAACCAGCAATCTTTCCCAAACCCAGTGCAAAAATGCTAGGAAACTCCTCCTCAAATGGTGCCTTTGAATCTGAGTTCCCCACAACAAGGACTTGTTCTTTAGCACCGGGTTTCAACACCATACCAAACAGCCCTTGTTGGTACCATCCCAAAATGTTTAGACCTTTATATGCCACGTAAATTTTACCAAAGATCTTGCGACCCTTGAACTCTAGACTGTCTTCTATGTAGCCTTCCAAGTCAATTTTCCTGCCCTCATAGATACCGGTGATCTGTCGGGAGGCAATAATTTCCTATCACCCCAAGTGTTGTGGAAGAGATCCGATGTGATCATAGTAATACGTGCTCCAGAGTCCACTAATAACCAAAGCCACTTATCTCCAACCCGAATATCTACCAGGGGATCTATGCATTGGTTTTGATCTTTGACCCCACATACATTTTCAGTGACCACCACAATCATATCCTGAAAGGCTTTTACAAAAGATTCCTCTTCATTCCCCTCTTCTTCCTCCACCACACTAGACATCTTAGCTTGCTTATTAATCATGGATTGACAGACTTTAGCAAAGTGACCCACTTTACTGTACTTCCTACATACAAGATTCTTTGCTGGACAACTTTTGCCATCCTTGAAGTGAGGCGTGTTCCCACATCTAAAACATATGTTAGAAGACCTAAAAAAAGGATTGTCATGTTTCTTCAGCTCCCCTTTCTTTAACGCACCCATTTTTGTAATGACATTCACTTGCACTTGATCAGTCTTTCACCCCAGTACTAGTTGAGAGTTCCTTTAGAGAGATCTGTGCCAGTTCAATGCTCTTGGCTATTTTGATGACTTCTTCCAACGTTGGATTACCCATGGTAAGTAGCTTCTGCTGAATGTGCTTATTTGAGCAGTGACCGATAAACTGGTCCCTTATTAGCTGGTCTTTAAAATCTCTAGCTTCACACTTCGAGGCCAATTGTCTCAGTGCACTGACGAATGCATCAACATCCTCACTTTGAACCTGCTGACGCTTGAAGAATTTGTGCCGCAAAACCACCAGACTCGGCAGTACATCAAACCTTGTGGACAACTTCTTGGTGGTAATATGATATTCATCAAGTTCTTCATCAATTTGGGGCAGGTCAGGTAAGTGTTTGAAAATCTCTCTCCCTTCATATCCCAAAGAGAGTAGAAGCAGACACTTTTTCCTTTCAGGGCAAAAACAAGAGGCTTCAATAGCTCCCAGGTACGTCTCAAAACGTCAAACCATTGCCTCCATGGGATGGGAGGGGCCCCTGGAGTTTCCAAGAAGGGTGGTGGTGGATTAACAGACTGCATAGCGCAAACCAAAAGGTAGCAATTAAAACCCAGAACTGTCCAGGACCTGTTCACATGGTTGTCGTTTCTATAAAAAGCTGTTAGTTCAACTTTTAACCTATGTGACAGTATTTTTCACAGTTGATCCTGCTAATATGGCTCTGTGTAGCTTTAAGCACAACTACATCCAAGATGGCATCTAAAAACACCAGCCACAGCACCAGCTGAGTCCTGTTCCAGTTGTCTGCAGCCACATCAATTACTTGATCCTACCCCCTACAGAGCTCCACGTTTCCATACGTTTCCTGCTGGCAGTAGTCGAGGATCTCCCCTCACCAATTTGCGTGGGTGACTAGCGGCAGTCTGCAGGCTCCCTTGTCACCAAAAATCAATGTTACAAGTAAGGTAAGAGACGACTTGGTTGTCTTTACAAGTTTATTTTCTCCGTGAAAAAGACCGTCGCTTTCGCGTCCTCTGGCACCTCGCACAGCCGCTCAACCATTACTGGTGAACGCTCGAGAGCCGAGAGCACGACAGCCGGCAGCATGCGATATTGGTTCGGCACGCGGTGTTGTGCCATCGGGTGCAAAACAACATGGAGAAGACAACAGGGTGTCTGTTGGGTGGGTGAGTGAGGGTGTTTATGTGTCTTGGGAGGAGGGGTGGAGGTGCTGGGGGATGCAGTGGTAGTGGGTGAGTGTATATTGGGGTGGTGACTGAAGGTATGGTGGATGTGCTACATGTAGGCGTGTCTGTGGTTGGGGTGTTTGCAGGTGTGGTGACTAGGATGGGTGTCTGAAGGTCTGCTGTGGTAATGTCTGTGGGTAGGATAAGTGTAGTGCTGGATCTGTGAATGTTGGTGTGGTGTCTGCATGTGTGTGAGGTGTGCTGTCAGTGATGCTGGGGGTGGTGGGTGTGTCAGGGCAGGTTGTGACTGTTGCAGTGTGTGCAGGTGTATGTTGCTTGTGTACATGCCAGTGGTGGGTCTTGTGTTGCTTATGTTTGTTTGAGCTACCCTTGGATGTTGAGGTGCATGCATCCTTGTCTGTCTGTGTGCTTTGGCTGGATCAGGTAAGAGGGGTTTGAGATTGGGAAGAGGAAGGTGGAGGAAGGATGGGCGACAAAGGATGACGGGCTGCCATCAGTGTGGAGGCCAGAGCCTGAAAGGATTTCTATAGGCCAGCCAGTGCACCGTGAATGCCTCTAGGAACACATTACTCTGTGGACTTGAGTTGCTAGTCCCTGGATGGCATTCACAATGGTCGACTGACCCACAGAGACGGACCTTAGGAGGTCAATAGCCTCCTCACTGAGGGCAGCAGGGCTGATAGGGGCAGATGTTCCTTCAGCAAAGCAGACGCCCACTCTCTTGGGTGAGCGGGCACAGCCAACTGGGTGGGGAGCTACAGGGAGGGCGGTGGTAGTTAGGGGGGAGTACTGAGATGGCGCTAGGGTGGTCCCAGATGGGAGTGTCCATTGGAGGAGGATTCCAAAGACGACCTACTGAATCCTGTCTCCCCCGTGGCCCTCCCCTCGCCCTTCGGGCCACTGGGTCCCTTCGTATGGTTGGTATCAGCATTGTGGGTCCCGTGGCCAGCAGCTTCCCTACTCAGCTGTGCCCCATCTCCTTCACCTGCCAATGCTGATGCAGAGAAACAGAGAGAGAGAGAGAGTGTCATGACATTGTTAACATACACATACATTACATCATGCACAACAGTAACATCACAGCTATGTCCCAGAAAGCCCCATGTAGGTACCATTTAGAGCCTACATCATGTCACAACTACATAATTTAAACAATCCTATATGACAACAGTCTCACCCACAACATAAGCCTACCATCTGACCACTACATCACTATCCCATCAATCCAGCTGTAACACAAGCTATTCATAGACAAAATCAATTGGAAACAACAAAAGTCTCTCCCTTAGCAAATGGTGTTAACTGACATCATAATATCATATCTATCCTAATCAACACTTGCCCAGTCCATCACCAGTAGTAATGTCTCATGAAAGTAAACTCATCTCACTTCAACTACAACACAGCATGTTGCTTTGGAATCACACACCTAACCTGTGACTCTGTCCATAACATTCACAATGTCAAATACCTCAGATGAAATCCACATAGACAACATAGTCATGTCCAGAAATAGGGGTCTACTTAGCACACAGGGCACACCCACAGACAACCACAGGAAGCATACCAACACCTCCAATACAATGGACACTAATCGTGCATAAAGGCCACATACTACTCCACTACTCATGCAGAGTAGACACATCTACATGACTACATAAAAAACCTACATCATTACCATCTGTCCAGACATGTGTTACATAACACAAAATGGAACACTTGCTACCTTATTAAGACAGGCTGAAATGAGATGATCCATTACAAAATCCGTCTTAGCATCAGATTAGAAAAGGTAAGTATGGCAAAGTAGAGCCCTCAACCTACAAAAAGCACAAAGTACCAATTGACACATGATGTAGGTACAAAACAGTATGTTACACATATAGAGGTATGGTACTGCCCTGTGCAGCATGGACAAAAGACATGGCCTAAGGGATCAGCAGGCTAGCCACTTACCTTCTCAATACCATATGCATGGTACAAAATGATTTAAAACACATCAATATGTCTTGTTCTGTAAATATATTATTACTAACATGTTTTTCCCTATGCAGCATGCCCACCCTGATCAAACATCACATTTGTCAATGTATAGTTCAAACTTAACAATGGGGATACCTCTTCACACCTCAGAGGGAGTGTAGTAAGTATGTCATGTAAAATACATGATTGGGATGACAGCATCACATGAAGGTTCCATCTATTTCAGAACACAGGATTATTTGTCCCTGTTACTCATCAGTCAGACCCTATGTAGCACATAGAGCTAGATCCAGTGGAATTTGACTGATCAGAGACCGATGAGCTGGACAACTTACCTATTAAGTATATAGAATGTGGATCAGTAGGTGGGAAGGATGACACAACAGGTTACACATATGTGTATAGCAGTGTAGAGGTACACATATGACACTGTCACATGTGCCTCACCACATCTGTGTATCAATGGTGGAAACCGTAGTACTATGGGGGTCATTCTGACTTTGACGGGCGGCGGAGGCCGCCCGCCAAAGTCCCGCCGGCAGAATACCGCTGCGCGGTCAAAAGACCGCCGCAGTAATTCTGAGTTTCCCGCTGGGCTGGCGGGCGACCGCCAGAAGACCGCCCGCCAGCCCAGCGGGAAACCCCCTTCCATGAGGATGCCGGCTCCGAATGGAGCCGGCGAAGTGGAAGGGGTGCGACGGTTGCAGTTGCACCCGTCGCGATTTTCAATGTCTGGCAGACACTGAAAATCTTGGTGGGGCCCTGTTAGGGGGCCCCTGCAGTGCCCATGCCATTGGCATGGGCACTGCAGGGGCCCCCAGGGGCCCCACGACACCCGTTACCGCCAGCCAGGTTCTGGCAGTCAAAACCGCCAGAACCAGGCTGGTGGTAAGGGGGTCGGAATCCCCATGGCGGCGCTGCTTGCAGCGCCGCCATGGAGGATTACCTTGGGCAGCGGGAAACCGGCGGGACACCGCCGGTTTCCCGTTTCTGACCGCGGCTGTACCGCCGCGGTCAGAATGCCCATGGGAGCACCACCAGCCTGTTGGCGGTGCTCCCGCGGTCGTTGGCCCTGGCGGTCCATGACCGCCAGGTTCAGAATGACCCCCTATATCTTCCTAGGATACTCTTTTTCTGTAGCACTTTCCACATTGTCCCAGCTGAGATACTAAGACATCATACACTTAACTGGCAGAGGCATGTACATGTGTTTAGTCAGTACTTACCCATTTGTGGCTGCTGTGCTGCCCACAAATGCCCATCCCTCTCAGGGTAGGCCACTGCCAAAATGTGGGCCATTGGGGGGTCAAGGTCCGAAGGGCACCCCTCCCTCATTGGGTGGACATCCCCAGCTTGGACTCTGCAGTCTTCCGGGCCCAGTGTCTCAGGTCCTCCCACCGCTTCCTACAGTGGATGCTCTGCTGGCTGTAGACTCCCAGGGTCCACACTTGCTTTGCGATGGCACCCCAGATTTCCTTTTTTTATGGGTGTTGACTTGCATGGATGACACAGACAAAGGTAAAAAGTCATGTCCACATGCAACATACCAACACTCATGGACAGTACACTTCAGTGACCGCAAGTAGACAAACATTTCCATCCTCTCAGTTCACTCTCATGCACAATTTAGCATCTACATACATCAACAACTTTTCATTTCAGGTACACCATCATACACCACACTTTTCACACATTGGTATAGCATTGGACTCACCTGCTCCTCTGGTGCACGATATGGCTGTTCATACAGGGGTAAGACCTCTTCCACAAGCTTGTCCAGCTCTTCTGGGGAAAGGCTAGGGCCTTATCACCTGCAGGACATGGCATGAGAGCTCCCAGAGGCAGTACACAGCAGCTCAGGTAGTGGAGGTCTTGCTGGCAGCAGTGTCAGGAGTCAAGTGAGCAATACTGCAGAATATGGTGGTCATATCTGCCAATTACAAGACCGTCACCACCTGTGGACATCGTCATTGACCCAAGTCCCCCAAAGGCAGCAATGTGTTCTAATGGCAATTTCCACTGTGGTTGTGACCGCCTACCGCTGTGACAACATCCGCCGGCAGAGTTATGTCACTTCCACATGTCCAGTACAGTAGGTGAGGTCATTTTGCCATTTTGAGCACATTTCATGTATGGAAAAGTTTTGGAATCTGCATCATCAACAAACTCCTATCTTGTACTAAATATCAGTAATTACTGCCTTCAGGTTTAGTAGTCTTCGTGTCAGCAGTTAAGGCTGTGTAACAGAGGGATTAGTGGTAATAGAAATGTACACCTATTTTCAACATCCTATGTGCATTGGTAATGTAGATAATGTGCTACAAAATGTGTTTCACATGTAAAGTCGATTGGACTAACAAACACTTACAGTCACAGATAAATGTGCATGTAAAGTACATTTGATAATTGAGGGAATGTGCACCAAGGGGAGTGTCATAGGATTCATAGCAATATGCTGTACTGCAGATTTCAGTGGTTGTAACTGACCTCAACTGCAGATATGTGTTGTATATTTACGTATTCATTATGTTCAACCTCCAGTGTACCACCCACCAGTAGACCTGCACGCCTTGGAGGAGAGACATATTATCCAGACATATTTCCTGAATAGGCATACAATCATGGATCTTTGTGATCGGTTGGAGTAAGATCTGATGCCTGCCATTCGCAATCTTTATAGCATACTTCCCATCATTCAAGTCATGTCAGTGCTACACTTCCTGGCCACTGGGACTTTCAGAATACAGTGGCCATAACTGCAGGGATGTCTCAGTCCATGTTCCATGTCACCTAGACAGCTACATCAGGTTTCCCTAACGTGCGGAATTGGTGTTAGACTTTTGCTTATGCAGGGTCATCCCCAGTCTTTTTTGCCTCCTGCCTCCTATCTTTTTCGGACCTGTTGCTGTTGGCTTTTCAACTCTGAGCACTTTACCACTGCTAACCAGTGCTAAAGTGCATATGCTCTCCTGTTTAAATTGTATGTAAGTGGTTTATCCATGATTGGCATATTTGATTTACTAGTAAGTCCCTAGTAAGGTGCACTAGAGGTGCCAGGGCCTGTAAATCAAATGCTACTAGTGGGCCTGCAGCACTGGTTGTGCCACCCACATAAGTAGCTCTGTAATCATGTCTCAGACCTGCCACTGCAGTGTCTGTATGTGTAATTTTACACTGTAAATTCGACTTGGCAAGTGTACCCACTTGCCAGGTCTAAACCTTCCCTTTCCTTACATGTAAGGCACCCCTAAGGTAGGCCCTAGGTAGCCCCAAGGGCAGGGTGCAGTGTATGGATAAGGTAGGACATATAGTAATGTGGTTTATATGTCCTAACAGTGAAATACTGTCAATTTCGTTTTCACTGTTGCAAGGTCTGTCTCTCTCATAGGATAATATGGGGGCTACCTTTAAATATGATTAAAGTGTAGATTCCCCTAGAGAGTAGATGGACAGGTGGAGTTTGGGATCCCTGAACTCACAATTTAAAAATACATCTTTTAGTAAAGTTGATTTTAAGATTGTGCGTTTGAAAATGCCACTTTTAGAAAGTGAGCATTTTCTTGCTTAAACCATTCTGTGACTCTGCCTTGTTTGTGGATTCCCTGTCTGGGTCAGTTGACAGTTGGGTTGTTTTTCACCTCACACCAGACAGTGACACAAAGGGAGCTGGGGTGTGATCTGCATTCCTGATTAGCCATCTCTGCTAGGAGGGAGGGGTGGAGTGGTCACTCTCATCTGAAAGGACTGTGCCTGCCTCTGACAATGCTGTCTCCAGCCCCCTGGTGTGTGTCTGAGGCCTTGCCTGGGCAAGGCAGGATTTCGCAAGAAGGTGTGAGTCCCCTTTGAAGGAAGGTGACTTCAAAGACTAAAATGGGTATAAGAAGGGCACCCAAACTTACAAACTTTAGAAACACTTCTGGAATCAAGGGGAACCTCTGCCTGTAGAAGAGCTGATCGCTGAGGAACAAGTGCTGCCCTGCCTGTGACTGTGCTTTGTGGAGCTTTCCTGCAGTGCTGCTTCTGCCAGAGTAAGAGGGCAAAGACTGGACTTTGTGTGCCTTCCATCTTGAAGAAGAAATCTCCAAGGGCTTGATGTAGAGCTTGCCTCCTGTTGTTGAAGTCTCAGGGATAGCAAAGACTTCTTCCTGCCAGCACCTGGAGTCTCTGGAGAGACCCCTACTCTGCTCTGTGGTGCCCTGCCAGTTCCTGGGACCCTGAAAGGAGAGGCTGGCAGCCTAAGGACAAAAATACACGCACCGAGCGCCGTGCGGAGAAAAGATCGACGCGAATCCGATCGCGGCTGAGAAAACGACACGACGCCGGCTCCGCAGCTGAGAAACGACGCCGCAGGAAACGCGACCGAAGAATCGACGCCCGGAGCAGGAGAAACGACGCGCAGCATCGCTGACGAAGGCTGAGAGATCGCAACCTGCGCCGCGGGACTTTCGGACCGTCGCGGGGCTGGCTTTTTCGACGTGCATCGCCGTGCCGAGCTGTTTTCGACGCATATAACCGTGCAGGGTTATTTTCGACGCACACCGCCCGTGCGGGGTTATTTTTGACGCAAACCAGGTACATTTACACGCTAGCAGCGCTAGTGTGTTGTTACAACTACCTAAAGACTCTTTTTATTTTAAACCTTTTAAAAATCATAACTTGACTTGTGTATGTTGGATTTTTGTCGTTTTGGTCTTGTTTTGTCTAGATAAATATTTCCTATTTTTCTAAACTGGTGTTGTGTCATTTTGTAGTGTTTTCATTAAGTTACTGTGTGTGTTGGTACAAATACTTTACGCCCAGCACTCTGAGGTTAAGCCTACTGCTCTGCCAAGCTACCAAGGGGGTAAGCAGGGGTTAGCTGAGGGTGATTCTCTTTTATCCTAACTAGAGTGAGGGTCCTTGCTTGAACAGGGGGTAACCTGACTGTCAACCAAAGACCCCATTTCTAACATTGGTGACCAGCGGTCGGGATTTGGACTTGTATTTGTACTTGACATACAGTAATTAAGTGTACACTACTGTTTTGATCTCAGACCACTACGTGACCACATACTACTTGTCTTGTGATTCTGCTTTTTGTTCTCTGATGTCCTCCTGGAAGTATTGATAATATTTTTGGACTTTGTTTTTTGGTTGTGAAGCCTTTGCAGAATGGAAGTCAATTTCTGGCACCTATTTATGTATAAAAAGTGGCAGCTTAAAGCATTTTGCATGGAAAGGGGACTGGCTGTGAACAAGAAATCCAGAAGGGAGGATCTTGAGTCAGCCCTGTTTCAGTATGAATTGAAACGTTGTCAGGCAACACCACCAAATGAGTCTGAGGAGGATGACTACTCCGAAGAGGAGGAAACAGAAAGAGATGAGTGGCTCCTAGCTCGAATCCGGAGTCTGGAAGAGCTAGATGCAGAGCTTGAGAGGGCTGAGGAGCAGAGAGCCTTAGTCCTGGAAAAAGAAAGGATTGCAGCTCAAGAGCTGAGCTGTGAAGAGCTGAAGCTGGAGGCCATGAGGGCTGAATCCAGTTCAGATGGTGGCAGCAAAAATCTTGTATCCAGTACTGCTGAAGAAGTGCACATGCCCAGAGAGGTGGTGCCCTACTTGAAGGAGGGAGTTAACACACGCCAGGAGGTTCAGGGGTATGAGGTAGCTCCAGTGATGCACAGGGTCTCTGAGGTAGATTGGGGAACTGGCATGGGGAGTCATATTCCTACTGGTGGGAGGGACACTCTACTGACTCTAGGTGAGAGTGACAGGGAGAGGGGTTCCCCCCAAGTAGAAGTCCTGGTTATGGAGTGTGAAGACATCCCAGAAGAGTGTGGGTTGAGTGTCAGGGACAGTCAGGTACTGTCTCACCAGTCTCAGGAGGGTGATGTGGGGTGCTTTGTCAAAGCAGAGTCACTGGATGGTTGGGTGAAGGGTACTTTGGTTAATTCATGTGAGGGGCTGAGTGATGTAATTTGTGGAGAGCATATGTCTAGTCCTTATTTTCCAGAGCTATGCCAACACCAGGTGGAGTGTGAGTTCTCTGACCCCAGGGAGCTTACAATGGAGGCAGACTTCTGGGTGAGTACCAGAGAGTCTGACGAGGCATTTGGGGGTGCTCCTGAGAGGAGTGGTCTAGGTAATTCCCAACCAGGTGAGGTAGGGAAGGATTGTAGTGTCCCAGGTAGGTCCCAGTGTAGTGGGATGGGTGAGGGACCCCATGTCCAGTCTCAGAGGAGAGGGAATGGGGATGGGTTGAGGCCCAAGGTGCCCGAGAACCTGCGCCGCGGGACTTTCGGACCGTCGCGGGGCTGGCTTTTTCGACGCGCATCGCCGTGCCGAGCTGTTTTCGACGCATATAACCGTGCAGGGTTATTTTCGACGCACACCGCCCGTGCGGGGTTATTTTTGACGCAAACCAGGTACATTTACACGCTAGCAGCGCTAGTGTGTTGTTACAACTACCTAAAGACTCTTTTTATTTTAAACCTTTTAAAAATCATAACTTGACTTGTGTATGTTGGATTTTTGTCGTTTTGGTCTTGTTTTGTCTAGATAAATATTTCCTATTTTTCTAAACTGGTGTTGTGTCATTTTGTAGTGTTTTCATTAAGTTACTGTGTGTGTTGGTACAAATACTTTACGCCCAGCACTCTGAGGTTAAGCCTACTGCTCTGCCAAGCTACCAAGGGGGTAAGCAGGGGTTAGCTGAGGGTGATTCTCTTTTATCCTAACTAGAGTGAGGGTCCTTGCTTGAACAGGGGGTAACCTGACTGTCAACCAAAGACCCCATTTCTAACAATTGGCATATGTGAAGACAGAGTTTTATGCAATTGAACACATTCCACATATGGTTGGAGCCATAGATGGCACCCAAGTAGCCTTGGTTCCCCTCGGTGCCAATGAACATGGATATAGGAACAGGAAAAGCTACCACTCCACCAACGTCCAAGTGGTGTGTTTGGCAGACCAGTTTATGTAATAAGTCAGTGCAAAGTATCCAGGATCCGTTGATGATTCCTTCATCATGCGGAACAGCAATATCCCACTGCTGATGACACAACTCAGCACAGAGAGGTCCTGGCTGGTTGGTAAGTTAGATTAGACATGTGTGTTTGCAAATTTTATCTCCTGCTATCACAATTGTGCATGTCCTTGATATATGTTTGTGTTTTCCTGTCTATTTGCTTACAGGTGTCTCTGGCTATCCAAACCATCCTTGGTTGTTGACACCAGTGGGTTACTGTTAGACCTGACAGCCTTAGGGTGGTCACCCCTAACTTTTTACCTGCCTCCCTCCACTTTGTGGACACTTTTTTTGCTGGTTGTTAGACTCCGCGCACTTTACCACTGCTAACCAGTGCTAAAGTGCATATGCTCTCTCCCTTTCAACATGGTAACCTTGGATCCCACCAAATTGGACTATTTGATTTACTTGTAAGAACCTAGTAGAGTGCACTATATGTGCCCAGGACATGTAGATTAAATGCTACTAGTGGGCCTGCAGCACTGGTTGTGCCACCCACTTTAGTAGCCTCTTTAACTTGTCTCAGGCCTACCATTGCAAGGCCTGTGTGTGCAGTTTCACTGTCACCTCAACTTGGCATTTAAAAGTACTTGCCAAGCCTAAACCTCCCCTTTCTCTACATATAAGTCTCCTCTAATGTGTGCCCTAGGTAACCCCTAGAGCAGGGTGCTGTGTGGGTAAAAGGCAGGACCTGTGTAGTTTACATGTCCTGGTAGTGTAAAACACTACTGTGAGGCCTGCTCCCTTCATAGGCTAACATTGGGGCTGCCCTCATACATTGTTGAAGTGGTAGCTGCTGATCTGAAAGGAGTAGGAAGGTCATATTTAGTATGACCAAAATGGTAATACAAAGTCCTGCTGACTGGTGATTTAATATTACTATTTTAGAAATGCCACTTTTAGAAAGTGAGCATTTCTCTGCACTTAAATCTTTCTGTGCCTTACAATCCACGTCTGGCTGGGTTTAGTTGACAGCTCCTTGTGCATTCACTCATACACACCCCAAACACAGGGTACTCAGCCTCACTTGCATACATCTCATTTTGAATGGGTCTTCCTGGGCTGGGAGGGTGGAGGGCCTGCTCTCACATAAAGGACTGCCACACCCCCTACTGGGAACCTGGCAGACAGGATTGAACTGAAAGGGGACCTGGTGCACTTCTAAGCCACTCTTTGAAGTGTCCCCCACTTCAAAGGCACATTTTGGAATAAAACAGGGCCTCTGCCCTACCACCTCAGACACTTCCTGGAGAAGAAACCTGAACCAGAACCTGCACCCTGACAAGAAGAACTGCCTGGCTGCCTAAAGGACTCACCTGACTGCTTTCTACAAAGTACTTCTGCCTTGCTGTTACCCTGCTGCCTTGCTGCTCTCTTGCTTTGCTGCAGAAGTTCTCTCCAAGGGCTTGGATAGAGCTTGTCTCCTGTTCCCTGAAGTCTCAGGACCAAAAAGCCTTCTCTCTTGCAACTGGACTCCTGGGGCGGCAAACAATTTGACGCACAGCTTGTGCCGCAGTGAAAAATTCATCGCTCGCCGAACCGGAACGACGCTGCTTGACTTTGCAAGGAAAAGATCGACACGGCGCCTGCGGTGCGACCGGAACTTTGACGTACAGCCGACCTGGACACCGCCGCCCAACTTCCAGAGGAGAAATCGACGCAGCACCTGCCGTGAGGGAGAAATTTCCCCGCATCGCCCACAGGAATGACGCACAGCTGGTCAAAAAGCCCAGGAATCCACGCACAGACGCCGGGTGTCTGAAAACCCCGCGACCCAAAGAGGAGACCCCTCCGTGGGCCGGAAATCGATGCAACGTCTTCCCGCGTGAAAAATAACGACACAATTCTGTGTGTGAAGGGGCAAAACTGACGCACACACCATTTTACACGCATCTCCTCCTCTGTGGCCCTTTGCGGAGATTTTTCACTCCAACCAGGTACTTTTTGCTTGAAAGAGAATTTGTTTGCTTTTTAAAGACTTAAGACACTTTATATCACTTTCCAGTGATATCTTTACAATTTCTTATTGCATCTTTTATCGTTTTGACCTGCAAATATCCAAATAAATATTATATATTTTTCTAAACACTCTGTGGTGTATTTTTGTGGTGCTATATTGTGTTATTGTATGATTTATTGCACAAATACTTTACACATTGCCTTCTAAATTAAGCCTGACTGCTCAGCGCCAAGCTACCAGAGGTTGGGCGAAGGATAATTTGGATTGTGTGTGACTTACCCTGACTAGAGTGAGGGTCCTTGCTTGGACAGGGGGTAACCTGACTGCCAACCAAAGACCCCATTTCTAACAGGTGCCCAGCCACACCAGGGGAAGTCTGCTACAATGAGGCCTACGGAAGGACAAGGCATGTCATGGAGCAGATTTGTTGGCTCCAGAAGGCAGGATTTCACTGCCTATACAGATCAGGAGAAACCCTTGTTTACTCACCCAACAAGGTATGTCAAATAATTGTTGCCTGCTGCAAGCTCCACAATCTTGCCCTGAGACTCAGATACCATTACTACCAGATGAGGGGAAGCCAGCAGAACCTGTGAGTGGAAACGCAGATTTGCCAAGTGATGATGAGCCAGATGAAGATGAAGCAGGAGATTCCAGGGCAGATCTCATCAATCAGTACTCAAGGTATGTGATGTCTTCTTAATGCTGTGATTTCAGTTTGTAACCCAGGGTTGATTGGTGGCATGTCACTTCCTCTTCTACCATCATCTATGAGGTTTTAAGTAGCTACAATGCCAATGAGTGAGTTGTGCATGCAGACTGTAATTCTATATTGTATACAGAACAGAGTTGTCTACAGTGCCATGATTTGTTAGTGCACATGCAAAGTCACACTTGTGAACATGACTTGTATGAATGTTATTTTCTGCAAAGTCCCATCTCTTTCATCTATCAATTACAGATTTTCTGATTTCCAGTTTGTCTCCTCATTCTTGGCAAGTGACAGACAGTGTCAGAAGCAGATGGGAATTGCAGGCAGACATGAGAAGTGGACATGGCTGAAACTACGTACTAATTGCCATGAGTATAGAGTGCAACTAACATGGCCAGACTGTCAGGACACTGGGGCGGAATAGTGTTTTCTCATCAAGATAACCTATATGTGGTCAAATGGTGTCATTTGTGTGTCTATATGTGTCTGACACATATGAAAATGTAGAGCCATAGCCTCTACCATCACAATGGTTTCTGTTGTATGTAATCTACCTATAACCTAGCTGTCAGAGTGTTCCTACTTTGCAGACCAATGTGCATGTCTCTGTGGACTGACATAGGTGAGTGGCAAGCATACAAGTATGTGACCTATGGAAGTGAAAGCTCTCTGGACTGGGGACATCAGTACTGATATCTGCCTGTACCATGGGGTATGAATATTAGGAAGCTAAGATATGGGGATGTGATAAGGCTTTACCAGGTGATACAGATTATATAAAGGACAAAGCTGTATGCCTCTTGGCTTGTAGGAAGACTGACATGTCCCTAGCTTCTGAATCCTGTGGTTTAGCAGTGTCTGACACCTTGACAAACCTCCTGGTGTTACTATCAGTTATACTCTGTGCTGTTTGCATTTCTACCAATAAATGTGTATAGCTATAGTATACAACTGTTTTTTAATCTGTCCATGTTACAATCCTAATGTAATGAGTCTCCTGCTGATAGAGTCAATGTGTGATGTCCATAACAAAGGTTGTACAAGACAAATGGTCATATTGATACTAGAGTTGGCATGCATAACAGTTGTACTTGGTTGATAAATGACAACACATACACAGGACCTATGTTTAAGTGTAATTTATTGTGGACAGTAGAACAATATGTGTGACCAGTAACTTAAACACACACAAAATAAACAGTAAAGGGTTCCGTCATGGTGGCTGGCATGAGGTAGCTGCTACACCATTAGGATACACAAGTCCAATGTCCTTGCAACATGAGAAATGGAGATAGGTTTCAGAACAGTCAACAGGGTGTATCTGTGGCAAACAAGGGGATCAAGTCAGGAGAGGTTCATTTCCTGGCAGTGGGTTTGGTCTTGACATCTGCTCCTCCTGGATGTCTCGGTGGATGTCCACATTTGCAGGGGGGGTTCCTCTGCTACAGAGGGTGGGGTGTCTGAGACATGCAAGCCTTGGCAGGGCCTCAGTTCCACTAGCAGCCACAGATGTTGAACGGGCTGAAGAGTCAGACAGACAGACAGGCAGACAGACATACAAAGTAACTTTATTCGGTCTCACCTGAGATCAAAGTACAAAAATATTATTTCAAACATTGATGATTATATATATATGTGTATATATATATATATATATATATATATATATATATATATATATATAAAAACTAATCCTAAAATCTAAAACAATTAAAAGCTATCAAATAAACTATAAAAAAGAATATACAAAAGAACAAGAAATATAAACCACAATAGAATATCCTTAGGGCCATCATTTTACAAACTCGATACTCTCCAGGATAGATTTCAGTTCCATTTTTGTAAAATACATTTTACATCTACTTAGATTGTATGTTATAAAGAAATGTGTGCGAAATAGCAAGACATATGTATCATTTCAACTCCTCTTCATATGCAGTACACTGTACATCTAATTAAACAATATCTGTTTAAAGTGGCAAAATGTATGAGTCTCTTTCAACTAAACTTTTAATCTAATCATACAGAATAAAACGGCCCTTTGATTGTCTAGCCTCTTTATCCGATATACAAAATATAGTATCCCTAAAACCATTAGTATTGGTAATTCTGTGCTCAATGGGATGTATCTCGATTTAGTTCTCATAAAGTGCATGTTATGTAAGGTTGAGTAATAGCAGAAATAAAGACTCAGTCGACATTAAGAATTCAAGAGCCCGTACCATACACTTTTCGTTGTTTTTTGGCCACACTAAAAAAACTAACAACAGCAAAACATATTTCAGGAGAGGCAGTGGATTGCAAGTATCTTAGACCAATTTTTATATGACAAAGATTGCATGTGTTTGAGAACAGGGCACAAAAACCGGGGCAGAGGAATGGAATATAATCTACAAAAAAGTATGAAATGCAATGTAGATTGAGTAGAGATATTATCACATGGGCAGCAAGAATGTATTGGTGTACTTGTCCCTGCTACTGGAAAAGCTATCAGGTAGTGAATCAAATTAAGCATCAGCCTTGTTATATAAAACCTATGCTGGGAATTAGTTAGCCATAAAAAATATGTGTTTACCCCAGAAATATTTTCAAGCTGCATAAAATTAGTCACTGACACCATGTCGAGAGCTCTTACAATGTGCCCTTCTTCCTTGTACACCAGGTACTGTTTTTGAACCCGTTCTTTAGAATGAGAGAAAATATCCTCAGGATGATCAAAAAGGGAATGTAAGCAAAGATCATAAAAAATTCTTTTGACATATGCCATATGAGGTCCTTGATATAATCTACCCCTAATTTGAGGTGGAGGATCAGACTTGTTGTACTTTGAGGTAGTACTAGTAAGCAAGCTAAAAATATATTCTCTGCAACTTGAAGCTGCCCAGGCGAGGAGCTAACCCATACACCAGCACCATAAACCCCAATCGAAGTACATTTGCTTCTATACTATTGTATCAGTTCCTTGATGGGTCTACCACCAAGGTGCATTGCAAATCTAAATCATGCATCTGATGCTGCTCCTAGTTTGACTGCTCTGTGTGCAATCAGTCCCTCCCAGGAACCACGTGAATCAAACAAAATACCAAAGTAAATAAAGAAAGGCACTTTTGTGAACTGGGCACCCTTTATGAAAGTTCTTTGTTTTTGTAGATTTGGGGCCACAAGTCATTATGAATGATATTTGAAAATTAACCTTCAGCTCACATATAGACATAAAGGGGGTCATTACAACATTGGTGGTAAAAGCCGCTTACCGCTGTGCAGAAGACCGCTAACACACCACCACGGCCGTGGAATACCGCCACTGCCATTATGACCCACAGCTCGGAATCTGCCAAAATCTGGACACCCACACAAGTCCGCCACACCAAAGGTCAGTGATAAACTGGCGATAACAAAACCAACACTGTCAAGCCAACAGGAATACACCCACACTATCACGACCCACGAATCCACGCGGCGGTCTTTCTACCGCGGTATTCCATTGGCGGTACACACCGCCGCGCTCAAAATACACATTCACTTACAAAACACAACCACATTGGACAATTCGAAATACACACACCTACACACACCACTCCCACACACTCAATACAATATAAAACACACACCCACATCACCCACAAACCCTTTCAACAACAATTGCGACAGAAGGCCATAGAGAGACACCAATGAACAATAGCATCCACAGGCACTCAACACCATCACTAACACAACATCCACGCACCTCACACAACACACCTCTAAATATAACCCCACACATCACAACACACACCACCCCACACATCACCCACACCACCCTATGGCACCGCAAAGACAACCCAGGTTTTCTGAGGAGGAGCTCAGGGTCATGGTGGAGGAAATCATCCAGGTAGAGCCACAGCTATTCGGATCACAGGTGCAGCACACCACCATAGCTAGGAAGATGGAGCTATGGTGAAGAATCGTGGACAGGGTCAACGAGTGGGACAGCACCCAAGAACTAGGGATGACATCAGGAAGAGGTGGAACGACCTACGGGGGAAGGTGTGTTCCATGGTCTCAAGACACCACCTTGTGGTTCAGAGGATGGCGGCGGACCCCCACCTCCTCCCCCAGAACTCACTACATGGGAGGAGCAGGTCTTGGCTATACTGCATCCTGAGGGCCTCGCAGGAATAGCTGGAGGAATGGACTCTGGTAAGTCAAACCTTTAACTACTTCATCCCCCACCCACCTGCATGCTATCACATACCCCCACCCTCGCCCTCACCCCCATCACTCCAACTCCTCACATATGTCCCAATATCCCAAACCACACATCCCAAACCCAAGCCCTGCATGTAACACCAAAGCATGGACGCCCATCACCAAAGCATGTCCACTGCACATACTCATACACCCCCCTAAACCATTATCACACAAGGTCCCACACAAGAATGCAAGCACTGGGCTACAGGGTCACCCACCCATAGCACACCATGGCACACACAGATGCAATAATCATGCTTTTACACCCCTGCGGGACTCCTACCCAACGTCACCGAACAGGAGGGTCCAGACATGTCCACTCCACCCACAGAAGAGGCCCACAGTGATGACAGCAGCTCTGTCCAACTGGATCTAGATGACCAGCCCGGCCAATCTGGGACCTCGGGACAGTTGGTTCCCCTCACACTGGCACAAGCCACAACAGAGCCTCCCCCCTCTGGAAACACCAGCACAGCCCCCACCCAGGGGGCTCATATCTCTGTCCCCAGGACACGTCAAGCAGCAGTGTGTCCACCACTACAGGGAACCCAGGCTAACCCACCACCCCAACAACACCAGGGACCTGGGCGCAGTGGTAGTGGGCACACGGTTCAGGGGACAGAGGCCCAGGGAAACAGAGGAACTGGGAGGGCTGCTGTGCAACAGGGGGAGGACAGGCCCAGGGAACCCACTCTCCACAAGGCCCTCTTCAACATCATGGGAGCCTATCACCATTCCCAGGAGACAATGGCAATGGTACTGGCCAAGTTTCAGGAGACCCAGCAGCTGCAGGAGGAACAGTATTTGGGCTTCAGGGAAGAACTCAAACCCATCAATTCCACCCTGGGCACCATTGTAGGGGTGCTGAAGGAACTTGTCAACACCAGGAGGGACACTGTGGCACAACAAGGGGCCCCCTGACTCTAGCCTGGATGATGAAATGCCCACCACCTCCGCTGGCGCTAGTGGACAGGAGGCACTGCCACAGGACCACGACACCAGCACCCCACCCCCTGCAGAAGGAGAACCACCCCACAAGCAGGCCCTGAGATCCAGGACAAAGACAGAGAACAATGCCAAGACCCCCGCCAAGAAATGAGACCACCCTGATTGTCATCCTTCTGTCCCACTTTGTCACCCTGTCCATCCATCAACTGCCCCAGCTCCACTTCCTATGCCGCTTTGGACAATGCACCAGTGAGACTAATAGACTGGACTCTGCCATGGACATTCCTCCACCATCACCCCTGACCAATTTACAACCCCCTCCACTATTTTGCACTTAAATAAACACCCTTAAATCACAAAACAATTTGGAGTCAGTCTGTGCTTTCGAAAATGTGTATTAGCAATAACTGTGGCAAAATGCTATATCCAATGTAATGTCAACATACCTATGTCACGCAGCTCTAGTCCATGCGGAAACAAAGCAGAGGTCACACAGTGAGACCCACATCTGTGAAAGCGAAAGGGAAAGTGACAACTCAGTGTCCATACACTGGGTGAAAATGACAGACAGATGAGAGGTAGAAGAATTAAATCAGATGTAGCAGGCAGTGTTGTCTTCTTACCTGTGTCTCACTGGAAGTATTGCTGGATCACCGTGATCCTGTTGTCTATGTCCACTTCTTCTGCTTCCTCATCTTCACTGTCCACAGGCTCTACAGCTGCCACAACACCTCCATCTGGACCATCCTCCTGCAGAAAAGGCACCTGTCGTCACAAAGCCAAGTTGTGAAGCACACAGCAGGCCACGATGATCTGGCACACCTTCTTTGGTGAGTAGAATAGGGAACCACCTGTCATATGGAGGCACCGGAACCTGGCCTTCAGGAGGCCAAAGGTCCTCTCTATAATCCTCATAGTCTGCCCATGGGCCTCATTGTAGCGTTCCTCTGTCCTTGTCCTGGGATTCCTCACTGGGGTCAGTAGCAATGACAGGTTGGGGTAACCAGAGTCACCTGCAAATGTCGAGGGACAACTGTTAGACACACACTAACTCTTAGGGACATCCCCAGACACCTAGTCACACTGTATTGGGTCCATGTCCTCACCTAATAGCCACACACAGTGCCTCTGGAGTTGCCCCATCACATAAGGGATGCTGCTATTCCGCAGAATGTAAGCGTCATGCACTGAGCCAGGAAATTTGGCATTCACATGGGAGATGTACTGGTCTGCCAAATACACCAGTTTCGGTACACCTGTTCACTCCTGCGGGGGGGTACCAATGCCACATGTGTCCCATCAATGGCACTATGATGTTAGGGATGTGTCCCAGGGCATAGAAGTCACCTTTCACTGTAGGCAAATCCTCCACCTGAGGGAAAACAATGTAGCGGTGCATGTGTTTCAGCAGGGCAGACAACACTCTGGACAACATGTTGGAGAACATAGGCTGGGACATACCTGATGCTATGGCCACTGTCGTCTGAAAAGACCTACTTGCCAGGAAATGGAGTACTGACAGCACCTGCATTAGAGGGGGGATTCCTTTGGGATGGCGGATAGTCTGGTTCCAACTGGGCACACAGTTCCAGGATTGTGGTACGATCAAGTCTGTAGGTGATAATTACATGTCGCTCCTCCATTGTCGACAGGTCCACCAGCGGTCTGTACACCGGAGGATGCCGCCATTTCCTCACCTGCCCCGGCGGACGTGCTCTATGTAGGAGAACATCGAGCAGAGAGTCAACCAACACTGAGGTACGTAAACACAACTTAATTGGAAAATGTTTTAAAATCGACATGTGGCTGTATTAGTGTTTAAGCAAGGCCTAGATATGTGTGACGCAGTCAAAAATAATGCCATGTGGCCCCCTGAAATGGCGGCTGCCTGACCTGTACTGTGGGACGAGGGGATACGAGGTAACTGCGCTGGCGTTGTACTCCATTGCGGTAGGCAGTCGAAGACCGCGGCGCAATCCTGCATTGGTTAACATTGGACCCTATGAGTCACAGGAGCCAATGATGATGTACGCCTGCGGTGACAGTACGCACCGCCGCGGACGTCACCGCCATTTTCTGTCTGTTCAATCACTTGATACCTGATCTTCGACAGGAGAGGACCTACACTGCAAGTGCTGCTGTGACCTCAGTCTGGAAGAGACAATGGCTCGTGTGTCTGGGGGTCTGGGGAAAGGGCCCCTGCCCTCAGCACAGAGGAGTTGGATAAACTAATGGATGGGGTCCTCCCCCAGTACACGCTACTCTACGGTCCTCCAGACAAACAGGTGAGTACACGGTGAGCATGCTGTATGGGCAATGCCTGTTTGGAGTGGTGTGGATGAAAGATGGAGCGGAGAATGAGGCGTGCATGAAACGACGGTGAGTGCATGTGCGTGATGGCAAGGGTAGGGATGCGGGCCACTGGCTGTGACAGTGCGGATGGTTATCTCTTCTCCTTTTCCCCTGTACTATTCCTGTTGGTCAGCGCCCAGCAGAAGAAGGATATTTGGCGTGCCATCACCAAGGAAGTCCGGACCCTGGGGGTCTACCACAGACGGAGCACCCACTGCCGGAAAAGATGGGAGGACATTCGCCGCTGGAGCAAGAAGACGGTGGAGGCCCCGCTGGAGATGGCCTCCCAACATGGAAGGGGTGTCTGTCGCACCATGACCCCCCTGATGTTCTGGATCCTGGCGGTGGCATACCTGGAGTTGGATGGGCGCTTGAGGGCATCACAGCAGCCACAAGGCGGTGAGTACACTCTCATTCAGCTGATTCAGTGTGCATTGTAGGTGTCTGGGTGGGGAGGTGGGCTCTGGGTTCCCCTTGGCCAGGGCGAGTTTAGTAGGCAAATTCCCTTCTTAAGGCAGGCCCTTTGGCACCCCACCCCACCTGTGTACAGAGCCAACTACACCTAGTCAGGCTCCTGTGACTTTCATGTGTGCAGCAATCGGGCATAGCCTTGTAACCCATGTCCCTGTGATTGATTAGGGAACTCCAAGTGCACGGCGTAGTGCAGGGGGCTTCTGTGTCTGTTGTGTCTGCCAATGGTAGCGGTATTGGATGCACTCAACATGTCTTTCTTCTGTCTTCCCCCTTCTTTTTGTGGTCTCCCTGTGCTTGTGTGCATTAGCATCATCAGGCAGAGGAGCAGTGGCACCGGAGCAGGAGGGAGCTGCATCCCACATGGCCCTGGAGGGCGACACTACAGAGTCAGAATTCACCAGTGGGACGGAGGGCGAGGGGAGCTCCACCGCAGGGACAGGAGCTGAGACCAGCGACACGGACTCCTCCTCTGATGGGAGCTCCCTTGTTGTGGTGGCGGGCCCCTCTGTGCCCCCCACATCTACAGGTACAACTCCTACCCCCCCCTGCCAGCACCACCCTCCCAGCAGCCCCTCAGCGTTTGCCACGTGGCCGCTCATCCTGGAGGGTGGGCATCTCCTTTGCCCCAGGGCACTCAGGACCTGCCCCAGTCACCCCTGCTGCCCTCAGTGAGGAGGCCATTGACCTCCTCAGGTCCCTCACTGTTGGGCAGTCTACCATTTTGAATGCCATCCAGGGAGTAGAGGGGCAGTTGCAACAGACCAATGAATACCCAGAGGGCATTCATTCTGGTCCGGCAGCCCATCAGCAAGCTTTTCAGACTCTGGCCTCAGCACTGATGGCAGCAATTGTCCCTGTCTCCAGCCTCTCCCCTCCAACTTCCTCCACCCAGACCCAAATCCCTGTACCTCACCCTATCCCAAGCACACCATCAGACCAGCATGCACACACATCAACACAAAAGGGAAGCTCAGGAAAACATAAGCACCACACATCCCACAGGCACTCACGCAAGCATCATACACATGTAGACATACCAACAACCACTGCCTCCACTGTGTCCCCCTCCTCCTCCTCTCCCTCCCAGTCTCGTCTCCACTAACACCTGCATGCACTACATCGTCAGCCACTACCTCCATCACCAGCACTCCCACCACCACACCCTGCTCACGTGCAGTCACCACCCACACTACCATTCACACATCCCCTGTGTCCTCTCCCAGTGTGTCTGTGAGCCCACCTCCCAAGGTGCACAAATGCAGCCACACACCCACCCAACAGCCATCCACCTCACAACAGCCTCCAGCCCATGCAACTTCACTGAAAGTCACCAAACGTACACCTCCTACAACCACTACCTCTTCCTCCACTCCCAAACCCCCCCTTCTACCCGTCCCAGTGTGTCCAAAAACATTTCCTATCAAATGTTGACCTCTTCCCCTCACCTCCCTCACCCCTTCAGTCTCCTAGGGCCCGCCTCTCCAGGTCCCAACCCAGCACCTCAGCCACAACATCAGCGGGAACAGTGGTGCCAATAGTAACCGGCTTCTGGAGTGCGCCAGGCAGCAGGGCAGCCAGTGTGCCAAGGATCCAGAGCACGGACAGTCCCCCACCTCAAAAGCACAAAGAGTTGGCCAGTGCCCGGCGGGAGAGAGGAAAAAAATCTTCCACCAAAGCCTCTCCCAGGGGTACAGTTGGGAGTGTGGAGACAGCTGCGCCACCATCCAAGGTGGGGAAGGGGCACAGTAAAACAGGCAAGTCTGGGAAAACCTGCACGGTGGACAAGACCGCCACAAGCACCGCTGCCAAGGACACCGCTGCCACAAGCACCGCTGCCAAGGACACCGCCGGCACCAGCACCGCTTCCCAGGACACCGCTGCCACCAGCACCGCTACCCAGGACACCGCCGACACAAGCACTGCTGCCAAGGACACCGCCGGCACCAGCACCGCTTCCCAGGACACCGCTGCCACCAGCACCGCTACCCAGGACACCGCCGACACAAGCACTGCTGCCAAGGACACCGCCGCCACTAGCACCACTTCCCAGGACACCACCGCCACCAGCATTACTGCCCAGGACGCCGCCACCACTAGCACCGCTGCCAAGGACACCTCCGGCACCAGCACCGCTTCCCAGGACACCGCTGCCAGCAGCACTGCTACCTAGGACACCGCTGACACAAGCACTGCTGCCAAGGACACCGCCACTACTAGCACCACTTCCCAGGACACCACCGCCACCAGCATTGCTGCCCAGGACACTGCCACCACTAGCACCGCTGCCCAGGACACCGCTCCCACCAGCACCGCTGCCCAGGACACCGCCGCCACCAGCACCGCTGCCAAGGACACCGTCGCCACAAACACCGCTGAACAGGACACCGTTGCCACCAGCAACGCTGAACAGGACACCGCCGCAACAAGCACCGCAGGCCAGTGAGCGCCAAAGATTCCGACGCTACTGAGGCCCCCATGAGCAGGATGAAGCACTCTGGGCACAAAGCCCCCTCCAGAACCAGTGGAGATTCACATCCACTACCTCAGTCCTTGGCAGGATGAAGCACTCTGGGCGCAAAGCCCCCTCCAGAACCAGTGGAGAAAGGCATCCACTACCTCAGTCCTTGGCAGGATGAAGCACTCTGGGCTCAAAGCCCCCTCCAGAACCAGTGGAGAAAGGCATCCACTTGAGAGACTGTGGCTTTGCATTCCCCAGGATAAAGCAGTGGGCAAACCACCCACTGAAAATAATTGAGAGACTGTGGCTTTGCACTCCCTAGGATAAAGCAGTGGGCAAACCACCCACTGGAGAGACTTGAGAGACTGTGGCTTTGCACTCCCCAGGATAAAGCAGTGGGCAAACCACCCACTGGAGAGACTTGAGAGACTGTGGCTTTGCACTCCTCAGGATCAAGCAGTGGGCAAACCACCCACTGGAGAGACTTGAGAGACTGTGGCTTTGCACACCCCAGGATAAAGCAGTGGGAAAACCACCCACTTGAGTGACTTGAGAGACTGTGGCTTTGCACTCTCCAGGATGCAGCAGAGGGTAAACCACCCACTTGAGAGACTTTAGAGACTGTGGCTTTGCACTCCCCAGGATGCAGCAGTGAGCAAACCACCCACTTGAGAGACTGTGGCTTTGCACTCCCCAGGATGCAGCAGTGGGCAAACCACCCACTTAAGAGACTTGAGAGACTGTGGCTTTGCACTCCCCAGGATGCAGCAGTGGTCAAACCACCCACTTGAGAGACTTGAGAGACTGTGGCTTTGCACTCCCCAGGATACATCAATGGGCATGGAGCCCCCTCGTGGATCTAGCGTCATGCACTCATCCGGCTTAGGTGCCCCCCCTTCTCTTCCCCCTGAGGTGCCTGTTGTATTTCAAGCTGATGCCCCAGCAGTGTTCTCTCCCTTTTGATCGGGTATTGAGTGTGGGCCCATGCATTTTGGGCCCAGTGGTCCACGGACTATGATGTAGGAATACCTTGGACTTGTATTCTTGGTGTATATATTTGTTTCTAGTGTAAATATATGTATATGAATGTATATATTTTTTATTACAGTTTTTGAATAGATTACAAACGTTCAACTCATTTCCTTTTCTGCTTGCATTCTTCCAGGGGGAGTTGGGGGTTCTTAATGTAATGTATCTACATGTACTTGTGTGTGTGCTGTAGTGAGTGAGGGTGGGAGTGTTGCGTGTGTGTGTCACTCTTTTTTCCCTCCCCCCTCCCCTGTGCCTGTTGGCGGTTTTACCGCTGCTTTAACACCGACCGCCAGGGTTGTAATGACCACCAAAGTCATAAAATCCATCCAACAATTGTTGAATGCCAGTTGCCGTTAGTGCCAAAAGGACTGCACCTTCAGCAAAGAGAAGGACTGGAACCGCCTGTGAGCCTAGGCGTGGAATATCCGAACTATAGGAGTCTAAAAAAGTTCCTAGTGAATTAATGTACAATAGAAATTAAAAAGGTGCAAGAATACACCCCTGTTTCACCCCTCCAGTCACCTAATAGGGCTTGTACAATCTCCTAGCAGTGTATAACGCACTTTTGTTGTTGTGTCTGTGTGTAATCTTTGGACCACACTTCCCTAATATAAGGGTTAAGTTTAAGACCTGCTCTACTGTCCCTACACTAGGTCTGAAACCATACTGTATGGGCGAAAAGAAGGCTGTATCCTCTGCCCGTATTTCTAATTTATCTGGGATTACCCTACCAAGAATCTTTACTTTAGGGTCCAGCAAGGAGATCGGGCGATAGCACGTGGGTAGACTTCGATCTCCTTTTTAAAAATTAGAACAATGATTGCCTCTTTTCATGAATCTCTAAGGTTACCTTTGACAGCGGCTCTAAGGACAAAAGTCACTAAGGGGGCCCAGAGATGAATATTGTGTTTATACAAATCTATTGGGATCGCATCTGGACCTGGAGCATTAATGTTTGCTGCACTTTGAATTGCGTTCATTACCGAGGGTAAATTAATCAAGTCAGCTAAACATTCTTCTCCTGCTAGGTTACATGGCAAGGCTAGAGCTTCCTGCTGAATAAGAGAAGTTTCCTCAGAATTACAAATATTGGAAAAATTATCAATCCAATCCTGACTACAGATATAACACTCAATTCCTTGGGTCAGATCATTATTAAAAACAGGCAGTTAACAATTTCCCAAAAAAGTCTACCATCATTTAGTTTGCCTACTTTGTCTAGATCTTCGCATGCTTTACTCCTCAACTCATGCTTCCTTTTTAATAATGCCTGCTTATAAGTACTTCTGGAACTAGTTATGGTCTTTTGATTATGTGGAGTGCAGGTAGTCGCCTTTTTAAGTGCTTTAAGTGCATTTGTGCACTCATGATTGAACCATGCTTTCAAAGGACGCACATTTAGCTTTTTTTTAAGTCAATTGGTTAACTACCATGCCATTTATATTGTTGAAAGTCATTAGAATATCTTACAGGCCCTTTCAGAAGATGAACAACAATTAAAGTCAATCTCCAGGTTGATGATTAAGTTAGTAAGGAAATTGTCCGGATTTACAATATTCCATTTTAAACAGGCCCTGTTTTTTTTTGTATAACTGATAGAGGGGCATGCAGGCGTTATTCGTGTTACATAATTAGTAAGTGTGAGAACAATATGAATTGGATTGTGATCACTAAACGGAAGATGGTGCACTTAGAAACACCTCAAATTACATACCAGATCACTAGATATCAATACATGGTCAATCGTGCAACCGCTACCATGCCCTGTAAATGTCGGGGGCCTATCATCATATGCATCCAACACATTTGAAGTGTCAATCAAATTATAAGACAGAATCAGTTTGTTTATTGATTCACCATATACAGTGTGTAAGAAGTGAACACTAAAATTCTCATGTAGGTTAGAAAACCCACATAATCGCCTGCCCATATTATTGAAATAGCCCTACACATTTGACTACCATAGAAGTCCGCAAGCTTCCTCTCTATGTTCTCTATGACGTATGCAGTTTGGGAAGAAAATTGATTACAATAAAAAATGAGAATTAGGTTTAATACTGCAGTGTTTTGTAAATACAAAATTAGAAAATTAGAAGTAGACGCCACCACGATCACAGTTAAATTATCTAAGGCACAAGATACAAAGGTTAGTACATCCCCCTTTCCTCTCCCAGCTGCTGAGGCAGTAGCAGGTGAGCAATAGGCCCTGTACCCATTTAATGATACAGGGTTGAGGACCCATGTTTCCTGACAACATATGATGTAATAATTGTCGATATAATCCAGTCGGTTTTCATTCAGGAGTTTATCTCTTATCCCTGCTACATTCCAGAACAAAAGCTGCAGGCCCTTTGCGGTTCTTAAGCTGTCTGGAACATCAGCTACTACTAGAGGCGACCTAAGAGGAACGGGACTCACATCATATATATTAGTGACCCTTTCTGAAGGCTTAGTCGCAACCCTAGAATCTCTGGATGTTAATAAAGATTGGTGTCAGTCAATATCTGTAAGATCTGATAGGGCCTCATATTGTTTGGGATGGATAAAAGGATTTACAAAATGAATCTGATCAAATCTCAGGTTGAACTTATGTGATCCATTTGGGGGAGCCCCCCCTAAGTACGTTCAATGTAGGAGGGTAACAAAAACCACTGGTCTTGCCACTATCCTACTTTGTGGTCTATTTGCATGGTTCAACCTAGATAGAAAAAATTGACCCATTTAGTGTTCTTAAGACCTAGGGCTACATGTATCAAAGTTCTGATTTGCGAATCGTAAATTGCGAGTCAGAGCGACTTGCAATTTGCAAGTCGCAAATCCTAATGTAGTATAGTGTCATTGACACTAATAGCGATATGCAAGGCGGTCGCAAATGCCCACCTCATGATTATTCATGAGGTAGGTTGCAATTTGCGACCTCCTTGGGAATGGCGGCCCTCACAGAGATGGTGGCCTGCTGGAGACATCAGACCACCATGTCTGACTGTTTTTAAATAAAGCACTTTTTTTGTTTTTTTTAAATGCAGCCCATTTTCCTTGAAGGAGAACGAGATGCATTTCAAACCCAAAAAATGAAACCTTTTTGTGTCATTTTTTCATTTGGACCACTGCCTGCTCTGAAAAAAGTTTTTCAGTGACATTCACAAAGGGGAAGGGGTCCTATGGGGACCCCTTCTCGTTTGTGAATGGGTTAGCACCAGTGTGACACTTGTGCTACCGATTGTTTTGCGACCACATTCGCAGTCACAAAACAATCATACATAGAACTGCAAGTCGCAATTAGGAAGGCAACACCCCTTCGTAATTGAGAGTCGCAATCCCGTTTTGCGATTTGGTAAAAAGTTTACTGAGTTGCAAAACTGGGTTTGTACATGGGGAAGTGCATTTTGCACGTCACAAACAGCCCGCTTCGCTGTTTGCGATGTGCAAAAACCTTCGAACATGTGGCCCTAAGTAGAATGCAATCCGCTTCAACGGTCTTGTGTGTAGGACCCACCCAACTAATTCTACAAGCCATGATAATATCATCATTTATTGAATGGTGACACTTAGCATTTTTTTACACCATTCTGCTGCTTTGTTTTTCATGCTTTGAGTGTCCTCGGGTAGATCAGCAGCCAGAGGTGGCGCCCCAGCTAGCACTACTGGGTATGGAGTACACTCAGGGGGCAAGTGCAAATGGTCAGGAACCTCCTTAGTCTGATGGTCTACCTGTAGGTTATGTCGCACAGGATTTTTCTCAGACAATCCATTCATTCTTATGCGCTGTGAGGGAGGGCGACACCTAGGTCCTTCATTATGTCTATTAGAGGGGATTATATCGCTGCGAAAAGAAGCATTAAAAAGGGACTCATGAGACAACACTTGACATACATCCACCTGAGCCTCCTGGTTCGTGTCAGTAGTACCCTTAGTGCCTCAATTTATTGGCATAGGAAGATCAGTCCTTAGATCTTCTTTTGGATCAGTCAGTGATAGTTCTAATTGGTTCAGTTGTTTCTCTATCTGCTCCAATCGCTCCAGTATCTGTTGCAAGGATTCAATAAACATCTTATTTATACTCAAATAAAACCCCTCCTGTGAAGGCAGCGAACCTTCAGTGGCTTCATTGATCGACTCGCCAGTACCTAGGTCCCCCCCTCGCTTTGGCTCAAGGTAGTATTCTGGGTAGCAGTTCTCTGCTTTTTGGATCTAGACATGCCCTCCACTCTTTTCCCTTGGGCACCAACGGGTTTCTGGTTCACTGGGGGTATTAATTCTCCTGCTGAAACGTGAAGATCAATATCATTCAACAAAGTGCTAGTATATACATTTGTATCAGTTGGGACAGGTAAAGAGACAGCCTGCAGAGATTGTTGAGTTTCTTCCTCCTGATTATCTTTCTCCCACGATATACTAGAAGCCAAAACAGGGGTCTTGGCAGGATTTAGATTATGTAATGTATTTGAGGGTAGTGAGGATAGTGACACGCTTCTCTTTGTCATTTCAATCTCCTTGCTAAGAGCACCCACAGCTGTTTGCAGAAAGCCATCCAATGTGGAGTTTGAAGTGGCAAGAGCCAATGTTGTCTTACGTCTACCCATATTACCTAAAGCCATAACGGGGAGTGATAACCTGCACACAAATTTCCCTCAAATGGCGTTAAATGAAAAAATCAGTTAAAACCAAAATAAATATTTCATAACTTATGCCATGAACCTTACTAAATCATAAGAACAATAAACCAAAATGCAGACCATAGTGGGTGGCCCAGCCCAGCCTCGGCCTGCTGCAGATGGGTGCAGACTGGCCCGGTCTTCACCCAAGTGCGTCCAGCGTCGTGGGAAGAGAGCGATGACTTTATGCGCCTCCTGGCACTGCTCAGGAAATGGGAGGAGGGGCCCTAGCCTCCCCCATTCTTAAAGTGCGGTCTGTTCGAGTCCCACGTCACAGGAGGAGTGTGACCACTTTATGCGCCTCCTCACGCTGCTCAGGAAATGGGAGGAGGGGGCCCTGGCCTCCCCCAGTGTCAAAGCGCGGTCCGTTCGAGTCCCTCGTCGCAGGAAGAGTGTGATGACTTTATGCGCCTCCTGGCGCTGCTCAGGAAATGGGAGGAGGGGCCCTGGCCTCCCCCAGTGTCAGAGTGCAGTCCTTTCGAGTCCCCCTGAGGAGTCAGATGTTGTGTTGCAGACCCACTCAAGGTAGTGTTGATGTCCCTCAGTACCCCAGCAATGGAAGCTAGGATGGCATTTTGTGCTTGCCACTGTTGCATGGCTTCTTGGTTGTTATCCCTCTGGAGCTTTTGGATTTCCTCCATCATAGTGATTACATGGCCCATCATGCCGTGGGAATTTTGGTAGGCTCCCAAGTCTTGAGAGATGATTTCCTGGTCAGTATTGTCCCTTTGAGCTCCCATCCTCTGGCCCACACCATCCCTCCCACGCACACTGCCCCACATGCCTGTGCCCCTGGCACAGTGTGCCCACTCCCAGTGGTGACAGGACCATCATTACCAGTGGTGACAACAGGACACCTAGGTACCTGTACTGTGGACACACAAGGTATGAAACAGTCCTTGGGACACAGGTTTGGGGGTAAGTGGTTGCCTGTAATGGAGATCCAACAGGGCTGGGAGAAGCGATGTGGGCAGGGTGAGGCTGACAGTTGTTGACTGACCAGGTCTCCCTGATGGGCCAGCTTCATCTTCAGTGTCCACACATCCGGGGGTGTTGTCCTCACTGGGGCCTTCATCCAGAGAGGTAGTGACAGTCTCTGGTATTCTGTCCATGGTGACATTGGCAATGTTACCTGTGGAAGAAGTGGAACATAGAGTTGCTGTTAAATTGAGGGTATTATTGATGTGCGAGATGCAGACAGTGCCTTAACATGATCCCCAGAAATGACAATCACAGCTGCTGCACAATCTTACTTTCTAGAACATGAGATTCTGTAGTTTCAATACCATATGCCGTGTTTGAAGCTGTTAAACTATGTTGGTAGTTATTGGACTGCTGATACCATCATGTTGTCTAATTATTGACATGGGTGTTCATCTTTGTTGCCTAGTGAAGTGTCTGACATGTGGCATGTAACAAAAAAGAGGTGTACAATGCACATTAATTTCAGAGTAGGGTCACAGTATGGGAGTAAGCAATGGACATTGACCTGTAACTGGATGTACTGCATGTCGATCCACTTTGGCATCTAGATTTCCAACCCAGGTGAGTATGTTTAAATCTTGGGAATCTTTATTCTAAGGCCATTAGGATTGAGCATTATAGCTGTGTTTTGCTTGTGATGATATTGGGAATGGGCCATTGCATTGCTGTCATTGGCATTAACTGTTTCACAGTTGCACATACAAAATGGGTTAGATTGGTAGCTAGTTTCACATCCATGACATCTCACATTTGGCGCACTGTTTAGGTTTTTCACAATGGTGGGATATTGCATTCTGGGAGTAGTAGTGCTATGAGTTGCCTGTACTTCGCATACCATTCCCAATGGCTGTGAGGCCAGGTGAGATTAGTCAACATGGGGCATGCCAGAGAGGGGTAATGAGGCATTTGGACAGACGTGTAGTGGGTGGTATATTAATTGGGGTGGGTTAAGGTGGTGAGGGAGCATGCAGAAAGTGACGACTGGGTGACATGAATTTTGTGGACACTTACCCAACTCCACTCCCCCAGGTATTCATGTCAGACCCTCAGGATGCAGCATGTCCAAGACCCTCTCCTCTCAAGGTGTGAAAGTAGGGGGAGTGATTGAAGGCCCTCCGCCAGTCTTGAGGACCACCAACTGGTGCCTTGATGCCATTGAATGTACCTTCCCCCCCCGAGGTCATTCCGCCTCTTCCTGATGTCCTCCCTTGTGTGTGGTTAGCTGCCTACAAAATTGACCCTGTTGACTATTCTTTGCCACAACTGAATTTCCTGGCAATTGATGTTTGCTGGACCTGTGCTCCGAACAGGTGTGGCTTTACCCTGATACTTTCATCCACCATGACCCTCAATGCCTCATCTATGAAACAAGGGTGTTTTTGTAGGGACATGGTAGTGGTGGTGAAGACGGTGTTGTAGTGTTCAATGTAAATGGCTGCAAAATGTTGTAGCTGCTGTGATGTGAGTAGCTGACGGTTGCTGTGGATTGTGTGTGATAGTAAGATGTTGTGCAGATGTGTGATGTGTGCGTTGTGAAATGTAAATGGGTGCCTATTCTTGCTTTTTGTATCTCTCAAAAATGTTGGTTGTCTGTGGCTGTGTGTGGTGTTCTTTTTGCAAAGGATTGTGGGATGTGTAGGGGTGTGTTTTATAGTGTAGTGTGTAGGTGTGTTGGGTATGTGGATGTGTGTCTGGTTTGGGATATTCAAACTATCCATTGTGATGTTGTGTTCAGTGTGATGTGAGTTGGGACTGCCACGGTTAGCACCGCCAATAGTTTTCAGCCATGGAAGAACCTCTGTCGCGATTTGTAGATCGTAATCTAATGGGAGGATTTTTGTTGGGCTGGCGGTGCTGGTGGTGGGACTGCCTCTTTTCCGTCCCCCAGTGTCCTGGTGGTTTTGGAAATGTGGCTGTTTTTTGGTGGACTTCACAGTGTGACTCTTAATACGGCGGATGGATTACAGCCAACATGGCAGTCTTTTGGCAGTCGCCACCGCGGCGGTCTTGTCAATAGATGGCCAAACTCGTAATGAGGACCTTTATTTGCAGACCTACACTTACATTAAATAAATCCTACAGGTTGTGTTCTGCATTTGGAAATAGTTGGACTAAACCATCTGATGAAAAAACGTTGTAAATGTTAACAACTAGAAACATGATGTCCTCCTGTAATGAAACAACTTGGCAACTGTGGGGTAAGGACCCTGAGATGTCTTGAGTCATTAAACTAATTTTGGTTGTAACTAGCCTCTGCCACAATATCTGTTTTGCATAGACCTTGTCAAAAATCCAGAGAAGCACACATATGCGGTATAATATTGAGAGGTATTATCCTCTGCACAGCAGTCACAATTGGACATTATGGCCCTCATTATGATATTGGCAGGCAGCTGACTCCAAGGCCAGTGATGGTGTTAGTACTGCCGCAAGGCTGGTGGTGAAGACTTCCAAATTATGACCAAGGCAGTGATCCCTCCCATATACAGCCAATGAACTGCCTTAACCGCCAGTGCGGGCCGGCCACTGGCCAGGGCGGTAGCCATCTCAGGCTGGAGGAACACCATTCATCGCCCGCCATGCCATAAATTATGACATAGCAGACTGCAACAAAAAGCCTGACGGAAACGACTCATATAAAAGGAGACACTCACCTCCAGGGATGCAGGGTGGTCTGTGGCCACCTGAACTGGAACCCCTTTCGATTCTGTACCACGTGATGGGAGTCCAGGAGCAGCAAAGCCGATGAAGATGACAATGGTGAGTACAGCTGCCTAGCACACAAGGGAGGGAGGGGAGAGCAACACACCCACACGCACAACACACACAATACACACATATCACACACAGAGAACAATCCGCTGATAAATCCAACAGCAACATAAGCCAGAAGTAAAGAAGTAAAGAAGCCAGGACAAATACCTTTGGTCTAACCACTATATTCCGGTGGGAATGGCGACCACACATAACCAAGTGAACTATATACATAAAGGGCCATTGGCCGGTCCAATTGTTCATGGCATCCCACAGGGCAACAAGATAAGCCCAACTTGACTCCTGACAGGCCAAGTCACTCCACTGGGCAGGAACATCATTGTGCAAGGCAGGCACCTCAAGGGGAGGTGGGGGGGGGTTGAGGAGATAGGGGGTGTTTCTTGGGAGGAGGGTCCTTGGATTTGGGTTTGGGAGGGGCGGGCCTTTGCTTTTCTGTTTAGGGGCAGAGGAGTGGGCTTGGAGCGGGGGGTCGGAGTGACTGTCTTGTGCCACTTAGTGGGAGCTTTCTCTGCGGGGGGAGGAACACGTGCAACACTAGGAGGGCCATGAGAGGACTGGGAGCTGGAGCTACTGGGCTGGGGGAGTGGGACCTTCCTTTTATGGACAACACGGGTGGGGGAGGAGGAGGGAAGAGGTCAAGCCAGGCAAGGAAAAGGTTTTTGGTACAGTGGGGCAGATTGTGGGAGGAGGTTTGGGAGTGGAGGTAGAGGGAGTGGTTGTAGGAGGAGTAGTTGTGCTGGACTGGGTTGCAGGTGCATGTACAATGTGCATGTGTGAGGTGGATGGCTGTTGAGTGGTTGAGTGGGAGTGTTTATGTTTATTTGGAGGGGGGGCATACACGGTGGGAGAGGACAAACAGGTCGTGTGGATTTATGTTGTGGTAGTGTCTGCAAGTGAGGGGGTGTGCTACATGTGGTTGTGATGGTGGTGACTTCCATGTCTGCTGTTGTGGTGACTGTGGGCAAGGCTGTACAGGTGGCAGGATCTGGGACTGAAGATGCAGTACTTGCAGTTGTGAGTGTTGATGTAACTGTGAGGGAGGAGGAGGAGGGGAGACAGTGGAGGCAGTGGCTGTTGTTGTGTGTGCACCTGGGTGTTGACTATGTGTGTGCTCGTGGTTGGATCTGTGGTGCCTGTGCTTGTCTTTGCGAGTCCTGTCTGTTGTCTTGGGTACATGCTGGTCTGATTGTGTGCTAGGGATGGGTGGGGGAGAGGGCTCTGGGACTGGGAACAGGTAGTTGGAGGGGGGATGGAAGGACAAGGGGCACTGGCTGCCGTCAAAGAGGAGGCCAGAGCCTGAAACAATCTCTGTAGGGCATCCAAGCCACCGTGAATGCCCTCCAGTTAGGCAATGCATTGCTGCATCTGGGATGCCAGCCCCTGGATGGCATTCACTATGGTTCACTGCCCTAGAGAGATGGATCTCAGGAAGTCAATAGCCTCCTCAGTGAGGGCAGCAGCGCTAACTGGGGCAGAGGCTGAAGTGCCTGTGGCGAAGGAGAGGCCCACCCTCCTAGGTGAGCGGGCACAGGCAACTTGGTGGGGGGCTACTGGGAGGGCACTGCTAGTATAAGACAATGTAGCTAGTGTGGTCCCAGAGGGGTCCGCCACCACCAGGGATCTTCCATTGGAGGAGGAAGCAGTTGTTGTAGCTCCTATCTCCCCAATGGTGCTCCCCTTACCCCCCAACCCACTGGTTCCCTCGGCGTCGGTGGACACTGCCTCCTGGGTCCCCTGGGCTGCATCTCCCCCATTTGCCAGTTCCCCTGCTCCTTCAGCAGATGATGCTAATGAACACAAGGCCAGGATGAGAAAAGAAGGGAGGGTGGGGGAGAAAGAATGGGGGCATAGGGTAAATTACAGCAATAACAGCATATATGGCATAAACATCACAATGACTCACTGGGACTAACACTGTGCAGTATGAACCACAATAACAAACCATTGTCTGGGAATAATAGCAGACATGAAGTCAGAGACTACCATCTGCATACCTACTGGGACTCAGGAAAGCCATGTCTGCCATGGTATGCCAGCTACTTGCCAATACCAAATGTACATATCACTCACCATTGCTAAGCAGGACTCTACAAGATTAGCTAAACGGGCATGTTGGGCCATACACTGACTAGTACCTTGCACTCAAAGACCATGGCAAGCATCAGGAAAGAATTCCACACAGTGTGTACTCACCCCCTTGTGGCTACTGTGCTGCCTTCAAGCACCCATCCAACTCCGGATTGGCCACCTCCAGTATACGGGCCATTAGGGAAGTCAGGGTCCGATGGGCACCCCTCCATCGTAGGGAGGATGTCCCTAGCTGGGCCTCCGTGGTCTTCCATGCCCAGTGTCACAGGTCCTCCCACCTCTTTTTACAGTGAGTGCTCTGCCGGATATGTACCACCAGGGTACCCACGTCCTTGGCGATGGCACATTATAACCCTTTCTTCTGATGGGCTCTGACCTGCCTAAGGAACACAGACAGAAGGACACCATGAACTCCACACTACATGTTGTAACAGCAATGCTTTACATACTGCATAGATCCCACATTAACCTTACACATTACTCGTACCTCTGTGTACACATTGCACGCATCAAAAATACACTCCCCAAATGACACACTGCCCGTACACACATACATCTACATACAGCCATGTCGCATCCAAAGTACGCAAAAGGAGCTCACGTGTTGATCTGGAGGCTCATACAACTGTCCGTACAAGAGTAGGACCCCATCCACAAGCATCTTCAGTTCCTCAGATGTTAAGACTGGGGCCCTATCCCATGTAGCACGGGCCATTGTGGGTACCAGACACAGGACACAGCAGCATATGCAGTGGAGGTGTTGATGTGGTTAGAGCTAGGAATCAAGTGTTGTGGGATACAGAAAACAGCAGTCACGTCCGTGCCGGTGAACACCACCACCGGCAGCGGTGATCATCATTTCCCCCTGTGCTCCATAGACTGCAATGTTAACCAATGAGGAGTTGCATGGCGGTGCATACCACCCTCCGCTATGATGCCAAACGCCAGTGGAGTGAGGTCACTTCCACCTGTCCCTGCATGTAGGACAGGCAGTTGCCATTTCCTGATGCTGGTACTCATGGCGTTCAATTTAATGTGTGTCATAGGTACCGGTGGTAGACACCAAGGTAATTCCAGTCCGCTACACACTTTGGTAGTAGACTCTGGCACTCAAATTATATCACATACCAGTGCACTGCTTGCATATGAGTAGTTGCCAGAACATGTCAAATGAGATGCAACTAATCATGACATGACTCTGACTACATCTGTGAGACACAATGGCAAATGAAAAGTATGTATTTTTGAGGGAGTTCGTTTGCATGTAGAGGACAACAGTGCACCTTACAATCATTGTTTGTGTGATTTGGATGTGACTGCTCTGTGCACTGAGATATTGTGTGTCCACCATTCCTGCTGTTGGTTTACTTAGATTCCAACCACTGCGGAGGAGGAGGTAGAGGCAAGCACCCATGTACAGACCTCTAGTCGACTTGGCTACACTGGAGGAACACCACATTATACTCTCCTATCGTCTGGACAGGGCCACAATTACTGAACTGTGTCAACAATTGGAGCCAGATCGAATTCCTGCTATTCATAGCACTACAGCAATAACCCCTGCAGTACAGGTACTGTAAGTGCTCCACTTCCTGGCCAGTGGTTCTTTCCAGATGACTGTGGGCTTGGCTGCAGGTATGTCACAGCCAATGTTTTCAAATGAGCTGAGAAGAGTTTTGGCTGTCTTGTTGAAACATATGAGCAGCTAGATCTCATTCCCCCAAAGTGATGCTTTGCCCACTGTGAAGGCTGCATTCTACACCATGGGACACATACCACATGTGATTGGGGCCGATTGAACAGGTCTACAGAAATAGTAAGAGTTACCATTCAATTAAAATCCAGATGGTGTCTTGCTGATCTATATTTCTCACGTTATTGCCAAGTTTCGAGGATCTGTGCATGGTGCCTATGTACTGAGGAATAGCAGCATCCCACAGGTTATGGCCCGATTACAGAGAGAGAGAGAGTGAGAGAGAGAGGCTCATAGGTGAGCTTGAGGTTTCACACAATGTATGTCACTGTATGCCACCTGGAGTTGTCCTCTGTGCTATTGTACATGAGTAATGTGTGTCACTCACTAATTTCAGGTGTCTCTGGTGACCCAAACTGGGATGACACCAGTGAGGAATCTGAGGACAGGGCCAGAGAATCTTTACAATGGAGCACCTGGTCATACCAGAAGAGTAATTGAAAGGACTTTTGGCCTACTGAAAACCAGGTTCAGGTGCCTCCATATTTCTGGTGGATCTTTACTATATGCCCCTGGAAAGGTCTGCCAGATAGTGGTGGCCTGCTGTATGCCGCACAATTTGACCCTCAGATGCCATGCCATGTGCCATTCCTTCAGGAGGAGGGGGGAGATAATGCACCTGTGGCAGCAGAGGACACTGAAGACAGTGATGAGGATGTGGAGGAGGAGGATGTGGACAACAGGACACATCTTGATACAGCAATACTTCCAATGACACTCAGGTAAACTGTATTTCTGTTCATGCCTTCATTGGAATTAAGGGCTGTGTGGTTGCTGTGTTGTGCCAAGCACAAATGTGTGCATTATGTGACCTGACACTGTTCTATCTATGGTCAGTCGTTTCAGTGTTAAGGTGATAGTGAACAAGCTTATTCAGCCCATGCAATGTGTTAGTAGTGTAGCTTTTTCAAACACATGCCCACTGCAAACTTATTCCATACAGTACTTAACATATGTTGCTAGGAATGTCATGTGACTTACAATGTGCATACACAACCGCTCTGTGAATTCAATGTCCCTGACAGTGTGGCCCAGACTAGGTGGTCCAGAGGAGGTATTGGCATACTGACAACATGGCATAGCAAATACTGTTGAATCTTGTGTGAGGGCCTGAAATGAGTTGTTTCTCCTCACTTATGGTGTTTGAAGTCAACTGCTGCGCAAATGTCTGAGTAGAAGTGACCAGCTGAAAGTAGGCTGTTATGTTACAGGGACTCATGTTGCTCTACTACCTTTACTTCTCAATTGGATGTCACTAATGTTTTCCCTTTTTGCAGATTTTGGTGTGATTACTACTGTGAACTCATGTGATGCCTACAGACTGCTTTCACACAGTTTGGTGGATGGTGACTTGTGGCATGCTCTCACACTGGTTATGTGTACCCCAAAATGACTGTCTATTGGATGGATGCACACCTTATGTAACATTTGCACAGGATAATAAAGGTCAAGACATTACATATTGTTGTAATTAAAGCACGAAATGTTCAGTTGTGTTTAAGTGTGTTTATTGAAGTGTCAAAAAGGAAGGGATAGTACAATAGAGTGGGTGATGGTGGATGAAATCTTCAGTGTAGTGTCCCAGTTGGTTTGTAGCACAGGTCCAGCATCCATGGGGCCCTAGGAAAAGGTGCAATGGCAGTCCAAAGTAAACAAGGTGTCTAAGTGGCACACAAGGGAGACATGATGGTGAGGCTCATTTCCTGGCAGTGGTTTGGGTCTTGGCTACAGTCTCTGGTGTCTGTCTGGGTCACAGGGAACATTTGCGGGGTGGTTCTTCTGCTGCAGAGGGAGGGGTGCTAGTGGTCTCAGTCCTGTGGCAGATCCTCCTGTCCACTAGCTGCAGCAGATGTGGAAGTCTGGTTAGTGGAAGGCGCCCGCTGGTGTGTTGTGTACTCACACATGATGGTAGCCATTTCATTCAGCACCTCTGCGAAGGAGGCCAAGTTGGCATTTAAAGCCTGCAACTGCTGCATGACCTTATGGTGGTGTTCCCTCTGCAGCCTCTGGTCCTACTGTAAGATGGTAAGTACCTGGCTCATCCTGTCCTGGGATTTCTGGTATGCTCTCAGGACATGTGAGTGTGCCTCCTGACCAGTTGGTTCCCTGGGTTGGCCCACCCCTTGGTGCACAGCTATCCTCCCACTGGCTCCCTGAGCCCTGAGCCTGTGTCCTGTGAACTGTGTGCCCAATCCCACTGACACCAGGACCTTCATCGTCTTGCCTGCGTGGTGTTGACTTGGGTCCCTGTACAGGTGGGCACACTGTTGATTGTCGTGTCCTGGGGACAGAGGTTTGGAGACGTTGGGTGTCTGCTGTGGTATTAGAGTCCGATGAGGGGGCCCTGTGGTGGACTGGGTGTTGGCTGCGGTGTCCAACTAACCAGTGGTCCCAGAAGGGCCAGGGAGATCATCAAGATCCAGACATCCAGAGTTGCTATCATCACTGGAGCCTTCCTCTGGTGGAGGACTGGGTTGCCGTGCCACATGCTGGCCGCAGATATTGGCTGGGGTACCTGTGGACGTGTATAAGATTTCTTACAGTCATTCAGTCATTGTCAGTTAAATATTCAGCACTTCTGGCTTTCCCAATGGGATTGGTGCTGTCCTTACACCTTTGGTTAGTGTTTGGTGATGGATTGTGGGATTGGTAGTGCTACATGCTGCCCTTGCATTACTGTTGTGTGTGCATGAAGAGCTTGGAGGGGTGTGCTTGCAGTGGGTAGGGAACTCAGGGGTACACAGCTGAGGGTGGGTATGGGGGTAGTTCTCTGTTTGGGATGGAGTAGGATACAGGGAGTCAGAATGAGGCGGTGACATGCCATGCATGTATCAGTGGTGGTGGGGTGGTAATGGTGTCTTACCAGTGTCCATCCCTCCAGTGATTCCAGTGAGGCCGTCTGGATGCAGAATTGCCAAGACTTTCTCCTCCCATGATGTCAACTGTTGGGGGGTGGGGGTCCACCGCCAGTCTTCATAATGGCAATGTGGTGCCTGGAGGCCACTGCATGCACCTTCCCCTGTAGGTCGTTTCACCTCTTTCTTATGTCGTCCCTTGTGCGTGTGTGGAATCGCATTTTACAGTTCTTAGGTATGCTATGCCTAGTGGCCCCTGTGATACACAATGACAATCTCTGCACAGGCCTATCATTAAGTAAAGAGGCCTACAAATGTAATTCGCTACTGCTAGGAAAGCATTATGTTGCAAGGCTTGCCCTCTGAACAGACATCATGAAAGATCCTCGTCATTATATGCTAGCTGAAGCAATCTCCCTTCTGGAAAGTACCAGTCTGAGTACGTGATGTTCTCAAGTTCTGTCACAAGATGGACCATGTGATATTAGGCACGTAGGCCACCTTGTGTAAAATCCTTTTCTATGCTTTTTGTTACTATATATGGTATGATAGGAAAAACGACCTCAGCCATAATGGAGAAGTAGTCAAGCGTCAATCATACGTCAAAGCCAAAGAACCAATAAGACGTTGAATTATGTTTGTGGTTTAATACTATAAAAGATCATGTATTACTTCCTTGTATTAGGCTGCTCGAGTGTACACTAGTACAGAGCATCCTCCATGTACATGTCTTTCTATTCTATCCCTAATAAATTGATATTATGTTTATCTAGAAGAGCTGGCTAACGGTCGTTTGTATCCTGAATGGGTGCTGAATAATTAAGTTTCGACATTTGGTGGAGAATGGAAGAATTGCGGTCTCGTTCAGCGAATAGTTTCCTTCAGCCCGGCTCCTGTTTCGGTTGGGGCGACAGCTGACCCATTGGACAGGGCCCCTCCTGCGACGGAGTCTGGAGCTGTCGTGAGTATCTATTGCTGCTTCGTGGTCCTGCTCTCGCTGTTTGCTCTACTGTTTTTCCGGTGTAAATATTGCGAAACAGGGAGGTAACTGGGGTGTTTCGTTAATATGTTTCCTGCATACAGTGGTTATGCATTTATGGTTAATATTTCTATTTTGCCGTACCCCTTAGCCAGTTTTTTGTAATGATATTTGTTTTTCTTCTCTGTCTCCGGTGGCATGCCAAGGGCATTTCTTCCTCTGTTGTCCTCTGTTGCGGGCTCCGATAATGCACCTCGTGAAAACATTCAGATAGTTAACTATAACAGTCCGCAGGCTGCTAGCATTCTGTGTTAATTTGGTTCTTCCATTGTATTACACCATTTCCTTCCTCCCTGCGCTGCAGCTGTATACTTAGAATAGCTTCCTGTATTTCATGTAGCTTGTTACTGTTAAAAAAAAAAAAGATGTCCAAGGAATAGAGGCAACTAGCGGTGTTGCTTCAGAACACAGCGCGAGTCGCTGTTTGAGGTCCCCAGCCGGAGGGGCTGGGGCGGATAACTCTGGTCAGAGAGGGTGTTGTAAAAGGGCGTTGCCCAGATATGGGATGGTAGTAGTCCGTTCCAGGTTCTATGTGTACATTTAAGAGGAACTGGCATGTGATTTCAGCTTCCTTGTGTTTATAGGAGTGATAGTGGTTCATTCCAGTAACTGGATGATTGTGGTTCATTCCAGTGGAGCAGGCAGGCTCTGTTTGTCGTGTTAAAAAATTGTTATGTTATCTGTTTCCTGTAATATTGCAGCTCTTTGAACAATGCTTATGGCATATTGAACTATCGGCTACTCATGTGAAATGGTGTAAACTGTAGAAGTGGTTTTTGAGGTATAAATCAATGTGTGTGTAAAAGTGGTTTTTGAGGTATAAATCAATGTGTGTGTAAAAGTGGTTTTTGAGGTATAAATCCATGTGTGTGTAAAAGTGGTTTTTGAGGTATAAATCCGTGTGTGTGCGAAAGTGGTTTTTGAGTTATAAATCTGTGTGTGTGCGAAAGTGGTTTTTGAGGTATAAATCCATGTGTGTGCAAAAGTGGTTTTTAAGGTATAAATATGTGTGTGTGTCTGAAAGTGGTTTTTGAGATATAAATACGTGTGTGTGCGAAAGTGGTTTTTGATTGATGAAGGAAGGGTTGACAACAAGGTGGTGTACTGTAATTTATTTTGACTTCATGCATTTGCGATTTAGGATAAGAATTTTTAGAAAATTTAAGACTAGGTGGGTGGACTCATGGGCGACATAATACAGATTTTTATGACAATTGACTGATTTAATCTGCAAACATCACACAGTACAAACACACCCCCTGCACTCACTACATATTGATACAAGGGTTGGGAGTAGGATCACCCCACAGGGCTAATTGTACTGTGACCCTTGTCTATGGTTCTGCCGTCACATGTGGTTGCTTGACTTGTTCACCGCTATTGCGTTATCTGTGTGTCACTGGCCAAGGATCTGGTCCAGCTTCCAATATCATACAGCTGCACCCTGTCCCTCCTGACTATTCTGTCATCTCTTGATTCACCCCAAAGGACGCCAGTGTGGACGCCATCACTAGCCCCTTGGGTACTGTCTGATTTCAAATTTTGTGTGAGCTAAGGTGGACATGGCTGGCTGAAATTGTGGCATGGATGCAGACCGGCTTGCTTCCTGCTTTTACTAATCAATAATTGCGGCTGGCAAAGAGAGGCTGCGTATGTGAATATACCCATTGTTATCCCTTCTGTGTCACGGGGTATGAGCGGTGTAAAAAAAAATACACCGACATCCTACTGTTTTCTGGAACGATTGTAATTGTCTTCGTGTTATGTAACAAAAGGCTAGGGTAAGACAGTCACGAGGAACCCTCTTAGTAAAGGCAAAGTAGAGACACATCAACATAGCCCCAAAGACAGTCCAGCGTACCAAATAGAGGCGAAAGAAGGCCTATAGGCACTACTGTACTTAGACTTTGACTTTGCAAGGAAAATGACAGTAGTGTTTCTGTAGCTTTGCGGACATGTGTGGTGCTTTACAATGCTGCCTACATGCTAGTTGCATATGGGATGTGCATTGAATGTGGGGCTGTCCTGTATGTGGAGGATAAAAAAAAAAAAAGAGAAATAAATAAAGTGAACTGAAGAATGGTTTCCTCCACATGGTGGGGGGGCTGACAAGGGCAGGGAAGATTGGAGGACGAAAAAAAAAAAAAAAAAAAAAAAGAGAGATAATAGGGGCTTGTCAAGCTCTCTTCCTGTGACAAGTGCACAGTCAGAGGAACAAAATATCGATTTTTTTTTAAGACATTTGGGAAATACACTACAGCGTGAGGGCACCACAGCAGGGACCAAACACTCTGAGCTGCCTCTACAACAGCAGGCAGAGACGGAACGTGAAAGCCGCACCCTGGAATGGCGTTTGATGGATGAGGAAGTGAAAAATAAAAGCAAAATGTAAGAGACCTTGTGAAAGAATTAGACAGTTATTCCAGAGCCAGGGTAAAGAGGAAGTGGCTAATGCAATTAGAAAAAATGAACAGAAGTACGAACAGATATCAAATGAAATGGAAAAATGTATTGGCAAGGGGCGAGAGGGATCACACAATTTACTATGGGATATGTCCACGTATGCACATCACACAATCCATAACATCAAGATGTGGAAGGAGGTGCTCAGCAATAAAAAAAACACAGCTGGAGATCACAAGACACAGTCTCTCGACGTACATAAAAATGTAGAGAGTTAAACAGAATAATAGCCATGGGAAGGGCTGCTTTGGAAGGATCCGGATACATTGTTTAGCATTATTGTACCATGAGATTTGTGGGAGGATTGTAAGAAGGCGATACACTGGCCTGAAAAATGTGACCACTACTCCAATTACTATACTATGATTTGGCGCAAGACTGAGTATGGGAAAGGTTTGCAAGTAGACAAGGGATGGCTGTAACATGCTTACACACTGTAAAAAATTTAAGTTTAATTGTTAAATTATCACACGTAGTGAGACACAAAATTCAGACTTTATTACTTGTTAATGGCTTTAAAAGCACTGCAAAGAGCATTGTACAGCGAAAATAAAAGCGTCAAGATAACTCCAGTGATTAATGTACCTGCTGGGGAGGAATGAGAGTTTTGAACAGTGGCATTTTTGACTGAAAGATAGTGCAGATGGTTAATATGCAGGATGCATAGGATGTGTATTATGAAAAAAAAAAAACAGTATTTTATGTGGATGGCACAGTGGGTTACTGCTTTTGTCACAGAGATTCTTTAGTTACTGTACAGTTCATAATAGTAATCTAGCACATTGAGCTATGAACTGCAATTAAGGAGCTGCATGCCAACTGCATAGCACAAATTAGAAAGCTGTTTTTTCCCAGTCTTTCATTTTAAAGTGCTGTAAAGTGCTCCAACACCTACACTGGTATGATAGATGCTATAATAAAAATTAATTAAATGTGACAAAAAGGAAAGGGAGAGAAGAGAGGCACTTATGGTTAAAAATTGAAAAGTTGGTCGCCAAGATGCAGCACCAACATTTCCAATAAAATGTTTAGATTTTTGCATATTTTTTCAATATAAAAAGAATGATTTCATGTTTGAAATTTAAATTGTGAAAATTGCTTGGGGGTAACTGGCTTCCAGTAACGTTTCACTGGTGGTCCCCAGGAGTAAAAAGGTTAGGAACCACAGGTGTACAACAAATTAGAACTTTCTTATGTAGGGATTACATTTAAAAATATTTGACCCATGCAAAGGTTGCCAAAATTCTTACAGTGAACAAATTTAGTCTGGAGGGAACAGAGGATTCATTTGCAGCAGTTAACAATATGTTGTCAGGAGTGTGGAATTTTATAAAATGTCTAAATTGTCCATGGGACAGTTTGTGTCATCAGTCTACTTGTCCTGTAAAAAGACATGCATATTTTCCTCCTGCTAAAATGGTGTTTACAAATATTGTCTAGGAGTTCGATTTCCTGGTCTGCCTCATTAAATGCTAGCTCATGTATAAAAGCTGTAAATTTGCACTAATGCAGGAACAGATACCATGGGTGTACTTTGTGATTTTCTTTGAGAATTCTGCCATAAAATGGTTATCACAGATCTTTTGTTATTTGAATTCTGTCTCTCTGTTTATTGGCTGGCTTCAGTGGTAGTGACACCATTCTGCTCTTCCATACGAAGAATATTGGCACAAAGTAGTTTTGGCACAAAGTAGTTTTGTTCATGCCAGGAACTACTATGGCAATGTGTAACTTTGATGAAAAGGTTACATTGATCTTTCCTGTTATGAATATAAATGTTGGAAATACCACCATGCATCCGCACATTTTACTAAATGATGCTTCAAAGAAATGACACCTAAAATATCATGGTAGTTTAGCAGAATGTTTCTTTCCTAGTTACATTGTTTGTGAAGGTATTTTGAAAGGAAGGAATAACAAAATTTTGTTTTCGAGCTTCTGCAGATATTTGCATCTGATGAGAGAGCATTCTGGAAGAATTGTGCTGGGCATTTGTTTACGGTAGTTCCATACCTGGTTGTGTATTTCTTCATAGCTCTATAAAGTACATACTAATAATTTAGTCATGTTCAATGAAAGAAGAGATATAGAAATTAAAAGAAGTGTTAAATGTGATGAATTGTAAATAATATAAGTAAATAAGAGATATATAAAAATGTGGGTTATTGTTGGGGTGTAGAGTGAGTTAATTATGTGATAACAAACTTCTACTAAGGTGTATTGATATTTAAAATAAACACATTAGTGCAGTAATAATGATTACACATGACGTGTTAGTGACTGATCGATTTCACTTAATGAGAGGCTAAAAGAAAATAACACAAGTGGATGTTTAAACATCTGCAGTACATGTAGTATGTTGAAGTCATGTGAGTACAACCAGGGTGTCAAAAGGGCAATGAATGGGTAAAAATGCAGCACATTTGTCACAAATGTGTTTTATTTTTATGGTATTTTATTTTGTGCATTTATCTGCCAGGTCCCGTCCCTATATTAAATTGTAGCAGTTAAGATTACCTTCCCCATTTCTGAAAACCACAGACTCTGGGCATGACTCCAAGGGCAAAGCCACGGATTGTTGCGATATGTTACCATGACGTTCCAAGTAGAAATGTAAAATAAATGTACAGCTGAATGGAATAGGATTTTTTTTTATATACACCCTGGACGCAGGATGTATGTATCTACGTAGGAGTATTTTTCTATCCATGTTTTTCCCTAGGTTTCAGAACATGGACTAGAAGATGTGGTTTCTGTATCCGTCTGTCTATGTTACGTTTTATGTTTTCATAATTAATGGGAGTCTTCCGTGGTACATCTTAAATGAGCGCAGTGAAATGGATTGCCTTCAGGTGTTGGTAGATTGCAACTAAATATTCTCCAAACTGGTTTTGGGTATTGAAAATACCTATATTAGGATAGAGTTATTACTACCTTAGGATGTGCTATGTAGTACTGCAATACAGCTATGAGTAATATACCTCTGATGATGAGGGTGCCAAATATAAATAAATAAAATAAATATAATATCTTAAAGGAACATCAGCATTTCAGAACATCACACTTGTACGAGAAAGGGGAAGTGACTTCTGATGGCGGTGATGCCTGCAAAGTCCCAACCCTTCCAGCATTGATGCAGATATTCTGGGTGTTGAAATAGAATAATAGGATACAATGCTATGTTAAAAAATTATACTGGCTGTATACCAGTGTAACATGTGTTTTCGCCTGACCTTTGGATCACCATTTGTTTGGTGAAATAGTTTGTGTGAATATTCCACTGTTACTGAGTGTAATTGTTATTTATTTTTTAGTGTTTATTTGAGTTTAAGAGTGTGCTAGTTACCCCATAAACAAGTCAGATATGTCCCTTTATAAGATTTTGTGCATCTGCTGAGCGGTTCTAGATTGATGCAATACCGCTTGCTTCATTGGTCAAGAAAGGCACCCTTGACAAAGTTGTCAAAGTGAGCACCGACTGAGATACTGTTTGACTGGCCTATGAACATGTCTGGTGCTGAGAAGTTATTATCTGATAAGACATTTTGACAGCAGTTTGCCTTACCTTCAGCATTAGGTGTTGCAGGCCCTTCCTGGCTGGACAGCACTACCTGGACATGATCTCCAACAGGGAGATTGGGCTTGGGTCTCCTGAAAAGTAGGAGGGAATGACCTCCTGGATCCACAGCTATTACACCAAGAAGGTACACCACCGGAACACAACTGCATCCTGTAGACTGGGTGTGGGTAAAGGCCACACCAGACGTCACTGCCTTCAACTACGGTGGAGGGGACCATACCAAGTCCTGTTGACAACAGCCACAGCAGCCAAGTGTGAGGGCATCACATCCTGGGTCCATACCTCACACACCAAGAAGGCCGCTGGACCAAAGGACGACCAGCCGCCAACAAAGTTGCCGATGAGAGTAATGCCACCTTCACCACAGCGGTACAACCTTCGTTCGACAAGCGCCACCAGTCAACACTGACGGAACTGCTCGTGCTACACTCCCACAGGAGTCGGAGAGTGTAAGCGGGTTCCCCAGTACACCAGAGCATTGTTCTTGGACTGCTCGTGCTGCAACCCCACAGGAGTCGGAGGGTGCAAGCAGGTCCTCAAGACACCAGGATATTCTTTCAGAACTGCTCGTGCTACTCTCCACAGGAGTCGGAGAGGCAAGCAAGGCCACTTAAGTATTAAAGACATCAGGATATAAATGAACAGAATACTAAAAGTCCGCTAGAAAAATTTGCGCCAAGAGGTACAGATCCCAGTCCTACGGAAGCGGCTGGTCACTAGGATCAGTGCGGTTTGTAGCCCCATTGGGAGGTGCCTCTTCCAATTAGGAATACAGCAAAAATAGGACAAAAGGGCCATCCCTCTGGTCAGTGGACTATCGCACCCAACTCCCTTAGAACTGGACACTGGGATTCATCCCTTTATACTCTGCATAACTACAAGTGTCAAATAGCATTCAACGTCGCCCCGAAAATATACAGAAGGAATAGACTACTCGTGTGGCACTCCTACAGGAATAAGGAGGTACCAAAGGTTACATACCAATAGAACTGGTTTCAAGTGCTAGCCACATCTGACCACACCCTATAAGGCGACATGGATTTAAGATTACAACATAAGAAAAAGGAGCAGAAGAAGTGGCCTGTGGTGGTCACAGCATTACTCACCCCAGTAGCAGCTATAGTAATAACAACAATACTGATAGTATATAAAGACGACATACACATTCCATGGCTCGACCAGGAACACTACATCCCCAAAAATGGCCAAGGTGAAAGAACAACAGGTGGTGAGAACAACAATATCTCAAAATAACATGAGAGGGTGGAGGATAAAACAAAATGGGTGAAATATACAAAATGGAAAGAAGATGGAGAAGATTATAAGGACAATACATTTGTGCAAATGGTATCAATGTACAAAGAACTAGCAAATGTGTCTGATTGTTATATATGTACCCACCTACCGACCACTAGCCAGGAGAAAAGAAATTACACTTAAATGCCCCTCACAGAATTCGTGGCACGTAACATATTAGATAATATGTTAGGGGGAAATTTAAAAGGAATGAGTACAGGGAAAAGAAAAAAAAAAAAGGAGAGAATAAGAGAAAATATAAACAAAGGAGAAATGAGGAGAAAAAGGGATGAGTATGGTTTGGAAGATGAACCTTATGTAGGTGATATGCAAGGAAAATTGGTAGAAAGAGTGTCAAATAAATTGAAGGAAGAAGATAGAAGGAGAAGAAAGAAGTGTAGGAGATTAGAATCTAAAAAAAAGAAGAAGAGAATGTATTGAATGCATTTACAACAGAAAGAGGGAAGGGTTACACTGAAAGGGATCATGGCTCAGAACAACGAATACCATGCCTGGCCATAGATACAGAAATAAAGGCACCATGGTGTTTCAAATGCTCAAGAGGTAACGCAGACACTAGCAAACACGGAATTGATGTGGGACATAGTATTTGCAATACAACATTGAGCCTGGACTACAAAAGAAATGACACAACAGGCTTGTCCATAGGCCTGACACCTCCCAAAGGAATATTTATTATATGTGGGACATCTGCATTTTTTTAAATTGCCAGCAGGTTGGCAAGGTACCTGCTACTTAGCATTCGTGCTACCAAAAATGGCACATAGAACAGAATTACAGAAGGGGGAAAAGAGAACACTTGGCGGGGTGCGCAGGAAGAGGACACCAACGTGGGGAATGTAAGAAAGGAAATAGAGGATATAAAAAAGGAAGAAGAAGGAGCTGGGAAAGTGGCAGATGGGACAGACGTCAGAGGAATGCTGGATCGAGTAGCAGCATGGTTCAGGGGTTGGGGTACCTGGTTGGTAGAGGTACTAGCGATAGGGATCGTGGCACTGATAACGATATGTGTGCTCATACCAGTTTGTCCATCCTTCCTGGCCCTACTCTTGAAAAAAAAAAAAAAAAAAGAAACTGTCACCAGAAACACACACATTATCAAAGAAAAAGATATAAGGATGACAACAGGGACAAGGAAGAGGTATAAATGAGAGCAATACACCATGACCCTTAGATTTGTCATTGAGTATCAGAGGGCGGAATGTGGAATCGCATTTTACAGTTCTTAGGTATGCTATGCCTAGTGGCCCCTGTGATACACAATGACAATCTCTGCACAGGCCTATCATTAAGTAAAGAGGCCTACAAATGTAATTCGCTACTGCTAGGAAAGCATTATGTTGCAAGGCTTGCCCTCTGAACAGACATCATGAAAGATCCTCGTCATTATATGCTAGCTGAAGCAATCTCCCTTCTGGAAAGTACCAGTCTGAGTACGTGATGTTCTCAAGTTCTGTCACAAGATGGACCATGTGATATTAGGCACGTAGGCCACCTTGTGTAAAATCCTTTTCTATGCTTTTTGTTACTATATATGGTATGATAGGAAAAACGACCTCAGCCATAATGGAGAAGTAGTCATGCGTCAATCATACGTCAAAGCCAAAGAACCAATAAGACGTTGAATTATGTTTGTGGTTTAATACTATAAAAGATCATGTATTACTTCCTTGTATTAGGCTGCTCGAGTGTACACTAGTACAGAGCATCCTCCATGTACATGTCTTTCTATTCTATCCCTAATAAATTGATATTATGTTTATCTAGAAGAGCTGGCTAACGGTCGTTTGTATCCTGAATGGGTGCTGAATAATTAAGCTTCGACACGTGGATAGGTTCTCACGGAGTTCACCTTGTCTGCAATCCTCCGCAATAGCTCCATCTTCCTGGCAATGGATATCTGCTGTGCCCGAACAACTGTGGCTCTACCCTAACAATTTCTTCCACCATCACCCACAGCTCCTCACCAGTGAAACAGGGGTTCTTTTGTGGGGACATGCCTATTGGGTAGTGTGTTTTGTGCAGAAGGTGTTAGGTGTTAGGGTATGGTGTGTGGTATATGATGCGTGGAGGGTGTATAGGTGCCTGTGGTTTGTGTGTTCAGTTCTAGGGCTATGTGGGCTGGCAACGTGTAGCTAGATTTTGTTGTTTGCAAAGACTTGTGACTTGTGTGGGGATGTGTTTTATAGTGTTGTTGATGGGTGTGTACTGTATAGTGTGTGTATATGTGTCTGGTGTGGGTTTTTCAATCGGGCCAATGTTGGCTTCTGTTGGTGTGGAGTGGCCAAATTGACTGCGGTGGTCCACACCACCAATGGGTTGCCACCATTGAATGACTGCTGTGGTGATTTGTGGTCATTATTTGGAGGGCGGTGTGTTGCAGGCGTGGTGGGGAGGGTGGTGTTACCGACTGTTTTTCTCCTCCGTTAGGTCTGGCTGGATTATTGTTTTGGCTACTTTCTGGCGGTTTTGTGTTTGCGTGTCATAAGCTGGCGGTCTGTTGGCGGATGTCACCACATCGGTCTTCTGAAAAGACCACCAATGCAATTTATTAGCAATGTATTTATTTATTTGCAAGATTAATTAAAATCTTAGCAAAATATTCAAGTAATTACATAATTATTACAGCTAGATATTTAAAAACTGCCCTTATGTTGCCGGCCTATGGGGGGATAGCAATATTTGATAAAACTAAACACAATTAAGATTCAATGTCCACTATAAAATTATTGAATTTATGCTAAAACAATAATAAGAGTAACTAAACAATTATTAAAAAGTGCAAACTTTTCAATGTGCCTGGTTCTGCATTTTTCAAGGGCATGAACTAAGGGCCTCATTCTGAAGATGGCGGGAATCCCCGCCGTGTTCATGCTGGCGGTCTGAACACAGACCTCCAGTCCGTTGGAGACCCCGCGGTCATATAAATAACATTCCGTGAGGCCGGTGGGCAGAAACAGTGTTTCTGCCAGCCGGCCCAGCGGAATGCTGGGCCTGGACATTGCCAATGGCTCCACATGGAGCTGTTGTCAATGCCGCAGTGCGGCGGATGCAGCAGCACCCGTCACGCATAACTGTTGTGTATGTGCTGCAAACACTGTTTCCGCCCGCTGGCCCTGCGGAATGTTGTTTATGCGGCCGGTGGGGTCTCCAATGGACTGGCGGTCTGTGTTCAGACCGCCAGCATGAACATGGCGGGGATTCCCGCTGTGTTCATAATGATTCCCTTGGTCTGTACGGACAGAAATTTAACAAGTCTACAGTTTATCTACGAGTCAGTTGAATCAAACATTTTCACTACTGCTGGCCGACAAGAGTGTATCCCATTTGTACTAAAAACTGGTTTCAGAAGTTGGCGACGTGCTTCTCTTAGGGCCGCGCATATAGAGATCAGATGGACCATGTCCTCCCTGGCAGTATTGCATAGCCTGCATGAAGTCTCTTTCCCATTCTGCCACAGCTCCTGATGGAAGGGTGGCGTCTGACGTATACTGAAAATGTTGAAATCAGATATTGCGATGGTGCCAGGGTAGTGTAAGTATGCATGAGAAGCCAGGCATGCGAGTGTCGTGCAAACTTCCGTTTCTCATCTAGCAAAGTTTGCAGATCTATTTCCTTTTTTAACACCCGGCACAGAAGGGGATATGACATATCAGAGTCCCATAGGTATGTCATTTGTGTCTCTTGCAGCGAATACTGCAAGTACCTGTTGTATACTGACTTTGGGTCATTGCTTACTGAATTCCATAAAACCAAAACTAAAAGGTTTGTATTGTTTCCTCTTATTTTGTACCAGGTCTTTATTGTACCTACTTTCCTGTCCAGCTGTTGTTGTTTAAGACCAAATTCAAGCCTAACTTGGGCAGGGGAAGCAGTACGGGGAAGTTGAAAACTTGTTTTTAGATTTTTAATTGTTGCTGATCCAGGAGCAAAGCATCTTTCCTGTATAGTGCTGCGCTTCCATATGTAGTGGCTGGAAGGAATTTGGCCGACATGACGGACAGTAAAGGTTTGTATGAAGGCCCTTTTAACCTTTTGGCTAGAGTGCAAAAAGCGAATGTCAGCGGTTTGCATTTCTGAGCGATGTGCTGTTTTTGCGGTGCAAGGTTAGCTTTGATGTCTGAAGTAACACCCAAATATTTATTATTTCTCTTCAAGGCTAATGCCGCCCAACTTAATTTTATTTACAGAGTTAGATAGGTATCCTATAGACATGGTTTTTTGTCTTCGCAGTATTGATTTCTAATTTGTTTGACATCTTAAAATCACCCAGGGTGCTAACTAGCCGCTGTAGCCCTATTTTCGTGTGGCTCAATAAAACAATGTCATCAGTATATGAGAGGTGTGATATGAGCAGGTTTCCCATCCTCGGAGAGGGTGAGTTGGTCACGTCTAGCTATGGGGAGAGGTAAGCCATAAAAAGGTTTATAAAGTGCGGGTTTAGAAATTATCCTTGTTTTAAGCCTATATTTGTCGGAATCCTCCTTGAAACTTTCATATCATCTGCTACTTTGATCTGCACCCAGGTTTTATCATATGGCATTTCAATGCTGCGGAGAAGCCGTTCCTGCAGGCCCCAGCTTCGCAGTTTGCACCAAAGAAATGCTCTGTCCACCCGATCAAAGGTGCTTTCAAAGTCTACAAAGCTTAGATGTAGCTTTTTCTATAGGCGTTTTGCTTTGTTGGCAATGTCACTCAGTGCTAGAATATTGATCATTGTGCTGTAACCCTTCTGGAAGCCGGTTTGGTTCAGGGGGACGAGGTTGTTTGAATTGGACCAGTGGAGCAGATCATCCAAGATCAGTGAGGTGAAGTATTTGGCCTCACTGTCAATTAAAGAAATTAGTCTGCAGTGGGCCGGATTTGTTCTGTCGCCCCCTTTAAATATTGGATTGATAATAGATCCTCTTCAACTGTCAGGGATGGTTATGTTGCACTCTACTTCAGTGTAAAGGATTACCATTAAAGTTGACCAGTACTCCGGAACGGCCTTAAATAATGCCTGTGGAAGGCCATTGGATCTGGGGGCATCATCCCTACGCCCCCTCCTAATTACGTGGGAGGCAGCCTTAGCGCTGTATCTAACGTTGATCTGACAGAGGTCCTTAGGACTTGCAGGCTCCTTCAGGTGTGAATTTGCTTCAGGTAAGTCATGTTTAAAAAAGATGTTGGCAAGGTAATCCGCCCATTTATTTTCAGGAATTGATGAGCAATTACTTACTCTTGACTGCCAGTCAATGCAGTTGACTGTTGGCCAAAAGGCCCTCGAATTTGCCATTTTTGAGCTAGAGAGCAATTTAAGCAATTTGTTCTTCGGTCATAAGAGTTTGTTTATTCTGAAACGTAACTTTTTTGGTTGTTAGCCCCTGTTCATTACTGATTGTTACCACCCTGGAGGGGTAGTTCAAGCTTAGGCTTGTTTCTGAAATATTTTCCCAACAAGTGATCTTAGTGCTGGACTGTGGATGATTTGCTGGATTGACGAATAGGCTGTATTTGTTCCGCATCACGGTTGTTCAGTGATTGTGACTTGGCTCTCGGCGAATTGCCCGTTGTGGCAGATGGACAGAAAGCTGTGAGTTGCAAGAAGTCACCGTGTGTGGGTGGCCATGGATGCATCGACTGCCTCAGAATCCCGAGAGACAGATTGCCCCCAATGCCACTGTCTGCGAAGCATCCTTTAACTTTGGTACTAATGCCACTGGCGTCCCTGGAAGGTCCTGTGCGGATAGTTGGGTACCTGGTTGAACCTCAGGGTTTTCGCTACCTATATCTGCTAACATGTTTTCTGGTGCTGACATTGTACACCCCTGACCTAAAGTCAGATCCATGAACTCAGCATCCCTCAGGTACGGACGGTGTAAATTAATCTGAAGTTGTTCCATCGGCCGGTGCACTTTGTGCTTTGCACATAGTGGAGAGGCAGCAGATTGTATGTCATCAGAGATTAACTGAACTGAACCATTAACTGCCCCTGCCCTTGTAATTTTCACATAATTTGAAACCTGGCGATTGCTTGAGGAACCAGAGATCCATGTTTGCGGATTTGATTGTGCCAAAAATATGGTGTAAAAGTTGCCACTACTGTCTTTACTATATTCTTTCTTCCTTGCCTTTCTGGCTTGTATTTTTTTCCTTTTAGATGGACATTTGGCTATTGGTGCTGTAAGTTTGTCTGTACAATTTGGATTTATCAACGCTGTTTTTCCCATCTGTGAAAATTTGTCTGTACAATTTGAGTTTGTCGACGCTGATTTTTCCATCTGTGTCCCCATTGCATTGGTGTCAGACTTTTCATCCTTGGCGTAGTCTCCCGTAACTTTTTGCCTCTGTTTCCCAGGTTGTTGATGTGTGCTGGACTCTGTTTTTGCTGTTTTTGCTACTCTGGGCACTTTACCACTGCTAACCAGTGCTAAAGTGCAAGTGCTCCTATAAAAATTGTGTATGTAATTGGCTTATCCATGATTGGCATATTTGATTTACTACTAAGTCCCTAGTAAAGTGCAGTAGAGGTGCCCAGGGCCTGTAAATCAAATGGTACTAGTGGGCCTGCAGCACTGGTTGTGTCACCCACATAAGTAGCTCTGTAATCATGTCTCAGACCTGCCACTGCAGTGTCTGTGTGTGCAGCTTTTAACTGTAAATACGACTTGGCAAGTGTACCCACTTGCCAGGCCTAAACCTTACATTTTCCTACATGTAAGACACCCCTAAGGTAGGCCCTAGGTAGCCCCAAGGGCAGGGTGCAGTGTATGGTTAAGGTAGGACATATAGTAATGTGTTTTATGTGTCCTGACAATGAAATATTGCTAAATTTGTTTTTCACTGTTGCAAGGCCTGTCCCTCTCATAGGTTAACATGGGAGATACCTTTAAATCTGATTAAAGTGTAGATTCCCTTTGGGAGCGGATAGACATGTGGAGTTTGGGGACTCTGAGCTCACAATTTAAAAATACATCTTTTAGTAAAGTTGATTTTAAGATTTCAATATGTGTAGGAGGTGAGGGTATAGCGTTATTAAAGGAACAGTATAAAGGACTCTGTAAGAGACGTAATCTGGTTTTAGTGATGTTGTTATTTTATTGTCTCATTTATTTCAGCCCCTTTGTTTCTCAAGAGTTCTACATAGTCAGTGTTTTCTTTGTTCTCAGTTCCTTTCTTTGGTCTTTTTATATTCTTTTTCGTTATTCTCTTCAATTTGTTTCGAATTCCTTGCTTTGTCTTTCTTTTAGGAGTCTTCTCTTCGTGAGACGCTCCCTGTTGTCCGAACAGAACTGGAAGAACCACTGGGATGAAAATCGGGAGGGAAAAAAAAAAGTTAAGTGGTTTATTCAGGGGCTTCTAGGGTAGGGTTACAAGGGAAAGTGTAGCGTGGTGGGTGATGGGACAGGGAAACCCTTAACAGATGCCCAAATTATCACCAAATTGTGGGGTGTGTCTTTGTGCCCTCAAAGTTATTCTGCTGAACTTGATCAGTGAGGCTGTTAGCTTCACAGCCCTCGTTGGTGCGTGTTAGTGAGACACTCAAACAAAGCCAAAAACACTAGTATTTCATTCGTTAGGTCAACGGTGCCAAGTTGACCTTATTAACCTTTCCTAGTACTTGTCCCCACACCACCCGCTTTCTCCTCCTGCCCGAAAAGTGTGCTATAGGGATTTCGGAGGCAGGTACGTACCTGCGATAGCCACGTCCCTCCAGGGACGTGGCGGGAAAGTGCTCCTGTAGGCTGTTTCACCGTCAGCGTCTCTGGGTCTTGACCTCCTGCGGCTTCTCTTTCGTCCTCCGTGTTCGGTCGCTCTCCATCTCTCTCCTCTCCATCTCCAGTGTTTCTTCTGTACAATGCGCGCGTTGGAAATTCCTCCTTTATTTTCATGGAAACCCGGATATTCAGGTTTGTGCAGGACTCTTCTGGTTTGCTTCGCTCCTCGGTGCCCCCGGGGCATTGGTTGATCGGCCCAGGGTCGATATCAGTAACCAGGGACCTCGCGACACGGTTACAGTGTGTTTGACAATGCCACAAGTGAGCATTTTCTTTCTTAAACCATTTCTGTGACTCTGCCTGTTTGTGGATTCCCTGTCTGGGTCAGCTTAACAGTTGGGCTGGTTGCGCCTCTCACTCGACAGTGACACAAAGGGAGCTGGGTTGTAGTCTGCATTTCCTGATGAGCCATCTATGATAGGAGGAAAGGGAGGAGTGGTCACTCACACCTGAAGGGGCTGTGCCTGCCCTCACCCAATGCAGTCTCCACTGACCGCTGTGCAGGGAAAAGATCGACGCAACTCCGATCTGCGGCTGAAAAATTGATGCGCCACCGGCTTCGCGACTGAAAATAGATGGTCACCTGCAACATGACCGGAAGATCGACGCCTGGGGCTGGAGAAACGATGCACAGCATTGCTGACAGAGGCTGGTTAGATCCCAACCCGCACTGCATGGTTTTTGGATCACTGTGCAGCTGGATTCCCGACGCAAACACCGCTGGGCGTGTAAAAACGATGCAAGGCCTGCCCAGACCAGAGAGTGCTGACTGGATCGATGCATCCCTCTCCTGCGGAGAGAAGAAACGATGCAGGCCAACCCGACTAAAGGAGAAACAATGCAAGGTCTCACACGTGAGTGAAACTGATGCATCGCAAGCCCTTTTTGACGCACACTCACCCGTGCTGGGTTATTTTTGACACACCCAAGGTACATGTTCATGCTAACAGTGTTAGTGAGTGTTTAAAATTACATAAAGACTCTTTTTGCATTTTTAGCGATAACTTGACTTGTGTATTGTGGATTTTTGTCATTTTGGTCTTGTTTTGTTTAGATAAATATTTTCTATTTTTCTAAAACTGTGTTGTGTCGTTTTGTAGAGTTTTCATTAAGTTACTATGTATGTTGGTACAAATACTTCACACCTAGCACTCTGAAGTTAAGCCTACTGCTCGTGCCAAGCTACCAAGGGGGTAAGTAGGGGTTAGCTAAGGATGATTCTCTTTTACCCTCATTAGAGTGAGGGTCCTTGCTTGGACAGGGGGTAACCTGACTGCCAACCAAGGACTCCATTTCTAACATTGGTGATCAGTGGTTTTGATTGGACTTGTATTTGTACTTGACATACAGTGATTAAGTGTACACTACTGTTTTGAGTACAGACCATTACGTGACCACATACTACTTGTCTTGTGATTTTTGATTTTTCTCTTTTACGTGGATTTTTCCATACATCCATTTTTTTGATAATCTTTGATTGAGTTCTGAACTTCATTTGGGAACTTGTTTACTGCCTTTTGGAACTTTACACTTTTGTTGACTTTTCATTGTGTCCCAATCTGGAGATGCATCAGTTGGAGCTGCTTTTGACATAGAGAAATTGGAAAGCTATACCTAGGCTCAGTTAAAGCAGTTCTGTATAAATTCTGACTGTCCCATTAAGAGCTCATCCAAGAAGGAGGAGCTGCAGAAGGTGCTGAGGGCCTGGGTGACATCCAAGAGCACTGAAGGGCACACAGAGGGGGAAGAGGATGAGGAGGAGGAAGAGCATTCCATACACAATGGTATTGTGGGTGGGCTTGTTATACCCAGGGAGAGGGTCTCCAGGGCAGGTAGCAGTGTCTCATCTAAGGGTCAGACCCGTGAAGAATTGCAGGACAGACAGGCAGAGAGGGCGCACCAGAGGGAGTTGGAGAAAATGAGGATAGCCATAGAGGAGAAAAAGTTGTTTTTGGCTCATGAGCTCAGCTTAAGGGAGCTGGATCAGAGGAGCCAGTCTAGTAGGGATGGTGGCAGCCACATCACAGTGCAGCCCGAATGGAGGGTGCACATTCCTAAAGATCTTGTGAAGGATTATAAAAGGGAGGTCAACATATACTTGTGGTTTAAGGGGTATGGGTATGCTCTCCACATGAATCTGGTCCTTGAAGGCTCATTGGGGGGGGGGTGGGGGGGGGGGTCTGTGGAAGCACTTTGAGGTAGAGGGGAAGGATACACTGACAGCCTTAGGGGGTGCTCAGAATCTCACCTACACTATCATGAAGGATGCCCTACTCACAAGGTATGGTCTCACCCCTGAGCAGTATAAGGATAAGTTTAGGTCCTATAAGAAGAAGGAATCCCAAACATGGATGGAATGTGTTGATTCTTATTGCAGGTCACTGGATGGTTGGGTGAAGGGCAGTAAGGTAACTAGGTATGAGGGGCTTTACAATCTGATTGCTTGGGAGCACTTGTACAGTTTATATTTTCCAGAGCTGCGCCAGCACCTGATTGACAGCAAGCTGACTGATCCCAGGAAGCTTGCACAGGAAGCGGACCACTGGGAGAGCACCAGGGTCCAAAGAAGGTATGGGGGAGACCACGGCAAGGGTGGGAAGGATCCCTCTCAGAAGAAAGGGGAGGTAAGGGTAAACAGGGGGAGTTCTTTAAAGGGCCCCAAACTGATTCCCACAGTAAGGATTCCCATCCCCCAAGAGAGAAGAAGCCATGGTTCTCTAAAGGGAAGCCAGTGGCAGGTGTTCCCCCATGTAAGTGCTATGCATGTGACCCCAAATGCCCCAAACATACACCTGCACCCACTGGCACGCCATCCCAGGGTTTGGCCAGTGTAGCGCTTGGGGAGGAGTTGGTTCCAGGTGGGTGGGAGCCAGCTGAGATTACCCTTGTCTCACTAGGGGACAGTGAGATGGTCCAGAGAACCCTCTTGCCTGAGAACACTAAGAAGTACAGGCAGTGGGTGACCATCAATGGACAGAGGGTGGAGGCTCCGAGAGACACAGGAGCCAGCGTGACTACAGTGAGGAGTCAACTGGTGTCTGAAGAGCAGATTGATCCCCGGGTACTTCACCAAGTAGTTGCAGTGAATAACTCAGAGCGCCTGTGCAGAGTAGTGCAGGTTCCCTTTGAGTGGGGGGGGGGGGGCTCAGGTTCCTTGAAGGTAGCTGTGACTCCTATCATGTCTGTTGATTGTTTGCTAGGCAATGACCTGGAGGATTCCCCTTGGAAGGAGGTAGAACACAGGTCTCAGTTGGAGATGTTGGTTCTGCCTGGGTGGATATGCATATCCACCCGGTCAATGGCAGCCTGTCATGGTGGTCAAGAGCCCCTGGAGCTTGAAACAGTGGCCCAGGGGACCGCCAAAAAGAGGAAGGTCAGGGGGTGTGGGAAACCGGCCCCAGAAGTAACCACAGTCCGGGAGGAGGCAGAGCCTGAGGGTGATGCCCCGGAGCTTACAGGGGAACAGGTGGCTGAACTGGGTGAGGTCCCTGAGCCGTTGCAGTAGCAGCAGGAAGGGGGGCCCACAAAGGAAGCATTCTGTGCAGCACAGAGGACATGCCCTACTCTGCAGGGTTTGCCGCAGCAGGCTGCAGACCAGGTGGCTGGCAAGGAGCCAGGATCGCACCTGATCTATTGGGAGGATGACCTCCTGTATAGTGAGCCTAAGGTTCCTGAGCCTGGGTCAGCCCACGTGCTAGTGGTACCCCAGTGCTTCAGGGACTTCCTACTGGGGTTGGCTCATGATGTGCCTCTAGCTGCACATTTGGGGCAGGACAAGACCTTTGAGAGGCTTGTCACCCACTTTAACTGGCCCTTAATGGGCAGGCACTCAGATGCACATTTCAGGTCTTGCCAGATTTGTCAGTCAAGTGGCAAGAGTGGGGGGAAATGTAAGGCTCCCCTCCAACCTTTACCTGTTGTCAGTACTTCCTTTGAGAGGGTAAGTATTGACATTGTGTGGCCCCTGGATCCCAAGATAGCCATGGGCAACATGTTTATCCTGGTCTTGGTGGACCATGCCACCCAGTACCCACAAGCCATTCCTTTGAGATCAATCACTTCCCCTGTGGTGGGTTGTGCTTTGATGGGGGCTTTTACTTCATATCCACGTATATGAAGTCTCTGTGGAAGGAGTGTGGGGTAACCTACAAGTTCACCACCCCGTACCACCCCCAAAGTAATGGTCTGGTTGAGAGATTCAACCCCACCTTGAAAGGCATGATTATGGGCCTGTCAGAGCCCTTGAGGTGGAAGTGGGATGTCCTCTTGCCATGCCTCCTATAAAGAGGTGCCTCAAAAGGGACTTGGGTTTAGTCCCTTTGAGTTCATCTATGGCCACCCTGTGAGGGGAACTTTAAGTCTAGTCAAGGAGGCTTTGGAAAAAGCTCCTAGTAAACCCCCCCAGGATGCATTCATTTACATGCTGGCTTTGAGAAATCAGACTGCCCGCTTCAGGAGTCTCGCACAGGAGAACCTGGAAGCAAGCAGGAGGACATGAAATGCTGGTATGGCCAGAATGCTACTCTGGTCAAGTTTCAACCTGGACAAAAAGTGTGGGTGATGGAACCAATGGAGCCTAGGGTGCTCCAGGACAAGTGGACTGTGCCATTTGAGGTGGTGGTGTGCAAGAGTGAAGTCACCTACATGGTGGACTTACAGTCTCCAAAGAACCCTTTAAGGGTCCTGCATGTCAACTGCATTAAGCCGCACTTTGAGCGGACTGAACTGTCCATGCTCCTTGTGACAGATGATGGGGTGGAGGAGGAGAGTGAGCCTCTTCCTGATCTCCTGTCTGCAGGAGAAAAAGATGGGTCGGTGGAGAGAGTGATCCTCTCCCCCTCCCTGACTGAAGAGCAGCAGGGTGACTGTCTCCATGTTTTGGGACAGTTCACCTCACTGTTTTCCCTGATAACAGGGGTCACACACTTGTGCACACATGATATGGGCTCTGGGGACAGTCCACCCATTAAACAGAAGGTTTACAGGGTGACTGACAGGGTCAAGGCTTGCATTAAAGATGAATTATCCAAAATGCTAACCCAGGGGTTTTTGGGCACTCCAGCAGTCCTTGGTCCAGCACAGTGGTATTAGTCCTAAAGGCTGCTGCACCTGGTGCCACTCCAGAACTCAGGTTCTGGGTGGACTACTGGGGACTCAATGCGGTCAGCAAGACTGACGCACACCCCATCCCCTGAGCTGATGAGCTCATTGACTGTTTGGGAGCTGCCCAGTATCTCAATACATTTGACTTAACATCTGGGTACTGGCAGATTGCCTTAACTGAGGGGGCCAAGGAGAGGTCAACATTTTCTACCCCAGATGGACACTTTCAATTTAAAGTGTTGCTATTTGGGATAAAGAATGCCCTTGCCACCTTTCAGAGGTTGGTCAACCAGGTGTTGGCTGGGCTGGATGAGTTCAGTGCCCCACACCTGGATGACATTGCTGTGTTTAGTTCCACATGGGAGGAATGCCTGCAATACCTCTAGAGAGTGTTAGAGGCCCTGCAACAGGCAGGCCTCACTATTAAGGCAAGCAAGTGCCAAATATGGCAGGATTCTGTGGTTTACTTGGGACACCAGGTGGCGAGTGGTCAGGTGGCACCCCTACAGCCAAAGATTGATACATTTCTGGCTTGGGAGCCTCCCAGACTGAAGTGAAAGCCTTCTTACGCCTCACAGGATACTACAGGAGGTTTGTCAAGGGGTATGGTACCATTGTTACCCCCCTTTAACTGAGTTGACTTCTAAGAAGCAAACCAAGAAGGTGATCTGGACAGAGGCTTGCCAGACTGCTTTTGATGCCCTGTGGGCTGCCATGTGCACAGCACCTATGCTCAAGGCACCTGACTATTCCAAGGAGTTTGTTGTGCAAACAGACACCTCAGAGCATGGTATTGGAGCAGTACTCTCACAGCTTAATGAAGAGGGCCTACATCAACTTGTAGCCTTAATTAGCAGGAGGTTACTTCCCAGGGAACATAGGTGGAGTGCCATAAAATGTTTGCTGTGGTCTGGGCACTGAAAAGCTAAGGCCCTACTTGTTTGGGACTCACTTCCGAGTTCAGACCGACCACAGGCCCCTCAGATGGTTAATGCAGATGAGGGGTGAGAACCCACAACTGTTGAGGTGGTCCATTTCCCTACAGGGGATGGACTTTATGGTGGAACACCATCCGGGTACAGAACACGCCAATGCTGATGGTCTGTCCAGGTTCTTCTGCCTTACTGATGAGCACTCCCATGAGGTTGGGTAGTTGCTCCCCACTTTTAGCTGGGTGGGATACGTATTAGAGTTTTCATCCTTGGCGTGGTCTCCCTTAACTTTTTGCCTCTGTTTCCCAAGTTGTTGATGTGTGCTGGTCTCCGTTTTTGCTACTCTGGGCACTTTACCACTGCTAACCAGTGCTAAAGTACAAGTGCTCCTATGCAAAATGTGTATGTAATTGGCCTATCCATGATTGGCATATTTGATTTACTAGTAAGACCCTAGTAAAGTGCACTAGAGGTGCCGATGGCCTGTAAATCAAATGCTACTAGGGGGCCTGCGACACTGGTTGTGCCACCCACATAAGTAGCTCTGTAATCATGTCACAGACCTGCCACTGCAGTGTATGTGTGTGCAGTTTTTAACTGTAAATTAGACTTGGCAAGTGTACCCACTTGCCAGGCCTAAATCTTCCCTTGTCGTACATGTAAGACACCCCTAAGGTAGGCCCTAGGTAGCCCCAAGGGCAGGTTGCAGTGTATGGTTAAGGTAGGACATATAGGCCCTCATTACAACCCTGGCGGTCAGTGTTAAAGAGGCAGTAATACCGCCAACAGACCGGCGGTAAAAAAAAAATGGAATCACGACCACGGCGGAAACCGCCATCATAGACAGCCACTTTAACACTCTGACCGCCACGGCGTTAGCAACCAACACAGCAGCGGTCACCATCAACAGACAGGGGGAAGACAATGTACCACCCACCCCATTACAACCTGCCAATCCCCCAGCTTTTCCGGGGCGGTACCAACACCATCAAAAGCACGGCGGAAACAGTGTTTGCAAGGGAAACCACTCACCTCTCGACACTCAACGATGAACCAGGATGCCATGGAGCCCGAGTTGCAGGTCCTCCCCATTCTGGTGTACCCCCTCATACACAAGGAATATCAAAGGCGGCGGCAACGACCACGGTGAGTACTGCACCTAGCACACTGGGGAGGGAAAAAAGAGTGACACACACACGCAACACCCCCACCCTCACCAACAACACCATCACACACACAAACACATGCAGCAACATTACATTTACACCCTGTTACCCCCTGGAAGAACGCAAGGGCAAAAGGAATTGAGTTAAACAGTGATATTTTAGAAATAGGCAGATATACGTAACAATTCAAAAAACTGTATTCACAAACATTTACAATATGTACAAAAGGTCGTACATTGCCCTTTGCAATTGTCCGTGGCCCACTGGGCCAAAAATCATGGGCCAAGCCCACACTTGACTCCTGCCTCAATACGGAGAGAACACTGCAGGGGCATCAGGTCGAAAACACACAGGCACCTCAGAGGGATGGGGAAGGGGGGGCACCTCAGCCAGAAGATGGAATAACGCCACTGCTCCTCGAGGGGGCTCCATGCCCACTGCGTGGTCCTGGGGAATGGAAAGCCACAGTCTCTCAAGTCTCTCAAGTGGGTGGGTTGCCCACTGCTTGGTCTTGGGAAGTGTAAAGCCACAATCTCTCAAGTGGGTGGGTTGCCCACTACTTGGTCCTGGGGAATGTAACGCCACAGTCTCTCAAGTGGGTGGTTTGCCCAGTGCTTGGTCCTGGGGAGTGCAAGGCCACAGTCTCTCAAGTGGATGCCTGTCTTCACAGGTTCTGGAGGGGGCTTGGTGCCCAGTCTGCTTCATTCTGCCAAGGATTGGGTGAGTGTATGCCTGTCTTCACGGGTTCTGGAGGGGGCTTGGTGCCCAGTCTGCTTCATCCTGCCTTGGATTGGGTGAGTGGATGCCTTTCTCCACTGCGTCTGGAGGGGGCATTGTGCCCAGTCTGCTTCATCCTTCCAAGGATTTGGTGAGTGGATGTCTTTCTCCAAAGGTTCTGGAGGAAGCATTGTGCCTAGTCTGCTTCATCCTGCCAAGGATTGGGTTAGTGGATGCCTTTCTCCACTGAGTCTGGAGGGGGCTTGGTGCCCAGTGATGCAGCACATGGAGTGTGGCAGTTCACATTCCCTCACGTGGGTGTCTGAGGCAGGAGATTTGCAGGGGACAGGTAGCAGGAAAGTCCATGGAGGTAGGGCCAGACTCAATCCTGCAGCAACTAAGGCTGCAAACTGGTGGTTGCTGCTGTGCTGGTAGGAGTGCTGCCAGTGGTGGTGGGAGGCTCCAGCCTGTCTCCTGCAGCCCTGGGCGGATGCACACTGGGTCTGCTGCTGCTGTTAGTGGTCCTACTGTCAGCGGTGCAAGTAGCGGTGCTTGCAGCGGGGATGCTGGTGGTCCTGGCCATAGTGCATGTGCCGGCGCTGCCATTGGTGGAGGGAGGCACCAGACCTTCTCCTACAGCCTCTGATGGCTGGCCACTGGGGATGCTGCTGCTGACAGTAGTGATGGCAGCGGTGGTGCAGTTGGCGGTGCTTGCAGCGGGGATGCTGGCGGTGCTATCCGCAGTGCAGGTGGCGGGGCTGCCGGTTCTGATGGTGGCCACCAGGCCCCCACCTGCAGGCTCCGATGCCTGAGGTGCCTTGCCTTGGCTTTTCTGCCCCTTCTTCACCTTGGCAGCTGCTGTTGGGACCTTGGCTCTGGCAGCTGCAGTTTTGGAGGAGACCTTGCTGGGTGGGTCATACTCCTTGCCCTTAGTGCATGCTGTCCCCTTCTTCATCTTGTCAGGTGGCCGTATGCTATGGTCCTTTGCAGGGGTCGGTGGCACACTGGCTGGCCTGACGGGTACCCCCCGGAGCCCCTGGGAGTTGCAGGTACCAAGGCGGACGCCGACTTGGTGGCTGAGGTGCTGGCCTGGGTTCAGGACACCCTTGCTCGAGGGAAAGGACGGGGGAGGGGTGGGGAACAGGTTAATGTTTGCCAGGTAAAGTTTTTTAGACACACTGGGGCGGGAAGATGGAGAGGGTTTGGGAGTGGAGGAAGAGGGAGTGGTTGTAGGAGGTGTCTTCCTCCTGAGTTTGGCTGAAGGTGCATGTGCTGGATGCTGTTGTGAGGTGGATGGCTGTTGGGTGGGTGGGTGCTTGCGTTTGTGTTCTTTGGGAGGAGGGATCACAGACACACTGGGAGAGGTCACGGGGGACATGTGCATGGATGTGGTGGTGGTGACTGCCAGCGAGGGGTGTGTAGTTATGGGCGTGCTGGTGATGGAGGTAGTGGATGAGGATGTAGTACATGCAGGTGTGAGTGGACAAGATACTGGGAGGGAGGAGGACGAAGAGGAGGAGGGGGACACAGTTGAGGCAGTGGATGTTGGTGTGTCTGCATTGTGATGGTGCTTGTGTGAGTGCCTGTGAGGTGAAGTGTGGTGCTTATGTTTGCCTGAGCCACCTTTGTGGGTTGATTTGGGTGAATGCTAGTCTGAAGGTGTGCCTGGGAAAGGCTGGGTTTGAGGGGATTGGGTGTGGGTAGAGGAAGTTGGAGGGGGAGGCTAGACACAGGGACAAGGGCTGCCATCAGTTCTGAGGCCAGAGCCTGAAATGCTCTCTGTTGGGCCACCACGCCAGAGTGAATGCCCTCCAGGTATGCATTTGCTTGTTGCAAATGACCTGCTTCACCCTGGATGGCATTCAGTATGGCTGACTGCCCAACAGAGAGGGATCTCTGGAGGTCAATAGCCTCCTCAATGAGGGAAGCAGGGCTGACTGGGGCAGGGCCTGAGGTGCCTGGGGCTAAGGAGATGCCCACACTCCTGGGTGAGCGGGCACGTGAAACACCCTGAGGGGCTGCTGGGAGGGCGGTGCTGGTAGGGGGGGTGGCGGCTGTACTTGTTGTTGGGGTGGTCACAGAAGTGTCCGCCACAGTCAGGAAGCTTCCATCGGAGGAGGAGTCGCTGTCTGTGGTCTCCCCTCCTGTCCCATCATGGTGCTCCCCTCGCCTTCCATCCCACTGGTGCCCTCACCCTCTGTGGATTCGGCCTCAAGGGCCATGTGGGATGCAGCTCCCTCCATCGCCGGTGCCACTGCTCCGCCGCCAGATGATGGTAATGCACACATGGACAGGGTGACAAAACAAAAAGGGGGGAGACAGAGGATACACTTGATCAATGCCAGCAACACCACTACCGTTGGCATACACAACACACAGGGAGCAGCCCTATGCACTAGGCCATGACAAACCATTTACTAAGGCAGTCACCAGCCCATGGGGTTCAATGCCTAACGTCATTAGCTGCATACCTGAAACCCACAGGACCCTGCCAGGAGTAGATGGCCGCCAACACTATTGGGGTAGGAGTGATACTGAGTCTGTCCAACAAGGGACCTACCCTGTCATGTTCGCCCTGACCTAGGGGCACCCATAGCCCACATTCCCCACCCAGGTACCTCCTAACGTGCGCAAAGTCATGTTTCAGATTCTGTACTCACCCCCTTGTGGCTGCTGTGATGCCCTCAAGCGCCCATCCAACTCGGAATAGGCCACCTCCAGGATGTAGAACATCAGGGGGTCATGGTGCGACGTGAACCCCCTCAGCTGGGCCTTCGCTGTCTTCTTTGCCCAGTGGCGCAGGTCCTCCCACCTCTTGCGGCAGTGGGTGCTCTGCCTGTCAAAGACCCCCAGGGTCTGCACCTCCTTGGCGATGGCTCGCCAAATACCCCTTTTCTGGTGGGCGCTGACGTGCAGGGAAAAGACAGCAGAATAGGGAATTATTCACCCGTTTGGACTGTCATACTCATTGCCCACCTAATCCCCCACATCCCCTGACGCACATACATTGACCAACTTACATGCTGCACTCTGGCCAGGTCCCCTCTGCCCACCTACATGTGGCTTACACAGCACTCCATACATTCATGGCCCAGGCATCATGCTCACTGTGTACTCACCTGTTTGTCTGAGGGACCGTAGAGTAACGTATACTGGGGTAGGACCCCATCCACCAGTTTTTCCAACTCCTCCGCAGTGAAGGCAGGAGCCCTTTCCCCAGACACATGAGCCATTGTCGCTTCCAGACACAGGTCACAGCAGCACTTACAGTGTAGGTCCTCTTCTGTTGAAGGCCAGGTAGGAAGTCAGTGATTAGATAGAAAATGGCGGTTGCGTCCTCGGCGGTGCGTACCGTCACTGCCGGCGTACATAGCCATTGGCTCCTGGAACCCATAGGACCCAATGATAACCAATACGAATTTACACGGGGTCATCGACCGCCTACTGCGACGGTGCACAACGCCAGCGCAATTACCTAATTTCCACTTGTCCCTCCTAACAGGTCAGGCAGGCGCCTTTTCAGGGGGCACAGGGTATGGCACCTAACTGCGTCACAGCAGACATTGGCACATCAACGGACCCTGAAGTTCACATACTGTTTCTGTAAAGTCAACAATTCATCAGTAGTGCAATATAAGTGTGAATATGACCCTCTGCTCACCGTTCTCTTCCATAGGCTTCAACCACTGAGGCAGATTATGAGATGTCGGCATCCTCAGGTGTACAGACCCCTGGTGGATCTATCGACAATGGAGGACAGACACATTATCATTACCTACAGACTTGATTGTGCCACAATCCAGGAACTGTGTGCCCAATTGGAGCCATAACTGACGTCTGCTATCCGCCAACCCACAGGTATCCCACTCACAGAGTAGGTCCTGTCAGTGCTCCATTTTCTGGCAAGTGGTTCCTTCCAAAAAACAGTGGCCATGGCATCAGGGATGTCTCAGCCAATGTTCTCTAACATGTTGACCAGAGTGTTGTCTGCCCTGCTGAAACACATGCGCAGCCTTATCGTGTTCCCCCAGGTGGAGGATTTGGCCACAGTGAAAGCTGACTTTTATGCCCTGGGACATATCCCCAACATCATTGGTGCCATTGATGGTACACATGTGGCATTCCGCCCCCCCCCCCGGAGAAATGAACAAGTTTACAGGAATAGAAAAAGCTATCACTCAATGAATGTTCAGATGGTGTGTTTGGCGGACCAGTACATCTCCCATGTAAATGCCAAATTTCATGGCTCTGTGTATGACGCCTATATCTTGAGGAATAGCAGCATCCCATATGTGATGGGCCAACTCCAGAGGCACTGGGTGTGGCTAATAGGTGAGCTGAAGGCCCTCACACAGTATGAGTAGGTGTCTGGGTATGGGGTTGTCCCTAAGGGTTAGTGTGTGTGTAACAGTTGTCCCTCGATATTTGCAGGTGACTCTGGTTACCCCAACCTCTCATGGCTACTGACCCCAGTGAGGAATACCAAGACAAGGGCAGAGGAATGTTACAATGAGGCACATGGGTGTACAAGGAGGATTATAGAAAGAACCTTCGGCCTCCTGAAGGCCAGGTTCTGGTGCCTACATCTGACAGGTGGATCCCTGTACTACTCACCCAAGTGGGTGTGCCAGATTATAGTGGCATTTTGCATGTTGCACAACCTGGCCTTGAGACGCCAGGTGCCTTTTCTGCAGGAGGATGAGCCTAGAGATGGTCTTGTGGCAGTGGTGGAGCCTGTGGGCAATGAGGAAGAGGAGGCAGAGGAAGAAGCTGGTTCAGGCACACTGCCAGTCTGACGGGTGTCTCCTTGGAGCCTCTCACACCGGCAGTAGCTGCCAAAACTACAGTGACCGTGGACTGGGTGGCTGAGGTGCTGGCGTGGGTTCTGCCTACTCTGGCCCGAAGTGAAAGACGGGAGAGGGGCAGGGAAGAGGTCAAGGGTAGAGAGGAAAAGCTTTTTAGGGTCACTGGGGCGGGAAGAGGGTGAAGGTTTGGGAGTGGAGGAAGAGGGAGTGGTGGTTTGAGGTATCTGTCTGCTGTGTTTGGGTGCAGGTGCATGGGCTTGATGCTGTTGTGAGGTGGATGGCTGTTGGGTGTCTGAGTGCTTGCGTTTGTGTACTTTGGGAGGAGGGGGCAAGGACACAGTGGGAGAGGACACAGGGGACGTGTGCATGGATGTGGGGATGGTGACTGCCAGTGAGGGGTGTGTAGTGATAGGCGTGATGGTGATGGGGGTAGTGGATGAGGATGTAGTATATGCAGGTGTGAGTGGAGACACTACTGGGAGGGTGATGGAGGACGAGGAGGAGGGGGACACAGTAGAGGCAGTGGATGTTGTTATGTTTGCATTGGGATGGTGTTTGTGTAAGTGCCTGTGGGATGATGTGTGGTGCTTGAGTTTGCCTGAGCCACCCCTGTGTGTTGTCTTGGGTGCATGCTGTTCTGATGGTGTGCTTGGGATAGGGTGGGGTTGAGGAGAATGGGACTGGGTAGAGGACGTTGGAGTGGGGAGGCTAAAGACAGGGACAATGGCTGCCATCAGGGAGGAGGCCAGAGCCTGGAATGATCTCTGTTGGGCCGCCACGCCAGAGTGAATGCCCTCAAGGAATGCATTTGTTTGTTGCAAATGCCCTGCCAGCCCCTGAATGGCATTCACAATAGTTGACTGCCCAACAGAGATGGATCGCAGGAGGACAATAGACTCCTCACTCAGGACAGCAGGGCTAACTGGGGGCAGGGCCTGAGGTGCCTGGGGCGAAGGAGATGGCCACCCTCCTGGGTGATCGGGCACAAGAAACATGCTGAGGGGATGCTCAGAGGGCGGGGCTGGTACAGGGGGTGGTGGCTGTACCTGTAGTTGGGGTGGGCACAGAGGTGTCCGCCAACAGCAGGGAGCTACCATCGGAGGAAGTATCACTGTCCGAACTGTCCCTTCCAGACTCCGCCGTGGTGCTCCCCTCGCCCTCTGTCCCACTGGTGCCCTCACAGTCGGTGGATTTGGCCTCGAGGTCCATGTGGGATGCAGCTCCCTCCGTCGCCGGTGCCTCTGCTCCTCCGCCAGATTATGTCAATGCACAAAAGGACAGGGTGACACAACAAAAAGGGGGGGGAAGAGACCGAGGATACACTTGGTCAATGCCAGCAACAACACCACTGTTGGCGTACACACTACACAGGGAACAGTCCTATGCACTAGGTTATGCACTACCAGTCACAATGCTAGTCACCAGCCCATGGAGAATAATGGCTAACGCCAATAGCAGCATTCCTCAGACTCACAGAACCCTTCCCAGTAGTAGATGCCCACTAGGATGTTTTTGGGGTGGAGTGCAACAGACCCTGCCCAACATGGAACCTACCCTGCAATGTTCGACCTGGCCTAGGGGCACCCACAGGCCCACATCCCCCACCCAGGTAACACCCCACAATGAGCAATTTGCAGAATTGGAATCTGTACTCACCCCCTTGTGGCTACTGTGATGCCCTCAATTGCCCTTCCAACTCTAAATAGGCCATCGCCAGTATGCGGTACATCAGGGGGGCCAGGGTTCGACAGGCACCCCTTCCTCGTTGGGAGGCCACTCCCAGCTGGGCCTCCGCCGTCTTCCTTGCCCAGCGTCTCAGGTCCTCCCACTGTTTGCGACAGTGGGTACTCCGCCTGTCCAGGATCCCCAGGGTCCGCACATCCTTGGCGATGGCACGCCATATAAACTTCTTCTGTTGGGCACTGACCTGCAGGGAAATAAACATAGAATAATGCTATCGGTCATTACGTCGGGCCTGTTACACTCATGCCCCACCTTATCCCTCCCATCCCCTTACGCACATACATTGCTCACCATACATACTGGAGTCTGCCCAGGACCCCTCAACCAGCCCTCCGTTACATGAGGCCTTCGCCCACAGCACTCCATGCATTCATGCCCCATGCATCGTGCACACAGTGTACTCACCTGTTGGTCTGGAGTCCCATATAGCAATCGGTACTGGGGTAGGACCCCATCCACCAGCCTCTCCAATTCCTCCGAAGTGAAGGCTGGGGCCCTTTCCCCAGAGACTTGAGCCATGGTCGCTTCCAGACACAGGTCACAGCAGCACTTGCAGTGTAGGTCCTCTCCTGTTGAAGGTCAGGTAGCAAGTGATTGAACGGATAGAAAATGGCGGTCACGGCCGCAGCGGTGCGTACCGTCACTACCGGCGTACATCATCATTGGCTCCGGGAACCCATAGGGCACAATGATAACCAATGAGGAGTTGCACGGCGGTTCTCGACCGCCTCCCGCAACGGCGCAGAACGTCAGCAGAATTACCTCCTTTCCACCTGTCCCTCCACACAGGACAGGTGTCCGCCATTTCAGGGGGGGGGCTGGCCATGGCATCTAACTGCGTCACAGCTGGCATAGGCACATTTTGGGAGTAAATATAAACATACTGTTTCTGTCACAACATGCAATGCATTGTAGAATGACGAAATGTTGAAAAGTGACCAGAGGCTCATCGTTTTTACCCCTAGAGTACAACCGCTGAGGATGAATAGGAGATGGAGACATCCCCTGTGTACAGGCCCCTGGTGGACTTGGCAACAATGGAGGACAGGCACATTATCCTCACCTACAGACTTGACAGGGCCACAATCCAAGAGCTATGTGCCCAATTGGCACCAGACCTGATCTCAGCTATCTGTCAGCCCACTGGGATCCCCCCTCCTGTGCACGTCCTATCAGTGCTACATTTCTTGGCAAGTGGCTCCTTCCAAGCGACAGTGGCCATGGCAGCAGGGATGTCTCAGCCAGTGTTCTCAAACGTGCTAACCAGAGTGTTGTCTGCCCTGATGAAACACATGCACAGCTACATTGTTTTCCCCCAGGTGGAGGATTTGGCCACAGTGAAGGCTGACTTCTATGCAATGGGACATATCCCCAACATCACTGGGGCAATTGATGGTACACATATTGCATTTGTTCACCCCAGAGAAATGAACAGGTGTTCAGAAATTGAATGAGCTTTCATTCTATGAATGTGCAGATAGTGTGCCTGGCGGACCAGTACATCGCCCATGTGAATGCTAAGTATCCTGGGTCTGTGCATGATGCCTTTATCCTGAGGAATAGCAGCTTCCCATTTGTGATGGCTCAACTCCAGAGGCACAGGGTGTGGTTAATAGTTGAGCCCTGGTCCCCACACAGTTGATGTATGTATATTGGTGTGGGGTTGGCCCTAAGGGTGAGTGTCTGGCTAACAGGTATCTCTCGATATTTGCAGGTGACTCTGGTTACCCCAACCTTTCATGGCTACTTACCCCAGTGAGGAATGCTAGGACAAGGGCAGAGGAAAGTTACAATGAGGCACATGGGCGTACAAGAAGAATTATTGAGCGGACCTTTGGCCTCCTGAAGTCCAGGTTCAGGTGCCTCTATCTGACAGGTGGATCCCTGTGCTACTCACCAAATAAGGTGTGCCAGATCATTGTGGCATGTTGCATGTTGCACAACATAGCCTTGAGACGTCAGGTGCCTTTGCTGCAGGAGGATGGGGCGTGTGGCAGCTGTGGAGCCTGTGGACAGTGACAAAGAGGAGGCAGAGGATGAGGATGTGGACAACAGAACAATTATCACACGGCAGTACTTCCAGTGACACACAGGTAAGACACTGTAACCTCACCATCTATTGCAGTTTTGTGTAGTTAATTTTCTCTAGGTATGCTGCTGTTCCCACTACTCTGGCCACTTACTGTACCCTTTAACATGTCTATTCACAGATCTTTTTGCCCTACTCTGGCTCCTGGTGTATTGACTGCAGCACATTACAGGTCATACCTATGTATACATAACTGTACTGTCTAATTGTAATGTCTACAGATTGTTAACCAAATACATCCTTAATTAATTTGACAGACTTCTTACTTGTATTTTTTAAGAGGGTTTTTATTTCAGTGCTGAGAAGTGAATGGGGATGTGCAATGGGCTGGGGTGATGATGGATGAAAGTCCAGGATAGAGTTCAGTCTGTTTGTATCATAGGTGCATTGTCCAAGGGGGCATAGGAAGTGGAGCAATGGCAGTTCAAGGTGGACAGGGTAACAGAGTGGGACACAAGGGTGACAATCAGGAGAGTCTTATTTCCTGGCGGGGGCTTGGCAATGTTCTCTGGCTTTTGCCTGGATCGCAAGGACAGTTTGCGTGGTGGTTCTCCTTCTGCAGGGGGTGGGGTGTTTGTGGCCTGTTGTTCCTGTGGCGGGGCCTCCTGTCCACTAGCGTTGGCGGAGGTGGAGGGCTGTTCATCATTGTGGCTAGTTTGAGGGGCCCGTTGGTGTGACACTGCCTCCCTCCTGGTGTTGGCCTTGTCAGCCAGCACCCCTGCCATGGTGACCAGGGAGGTGTGGATGTCCCTCAGGTCCTCCCTGATCCCCAGGTACTGTCCTTCCTGCAGCCGCTGGGTCTCCTGCAACTTGGCCAGTATCTGGCCCATCGTCTCCTGGGAATGGTGGTATACTCGCAGGCTGTTGGTGAGTGCCTCGTGGAGGGTCGGTTCCCTGGGCCTGTACTCCCCCTGTCACACAGCAGTCTTCCCAGCTTCTCTGTTGTCCTGTTCCTCTGTCCTCTGAACTGTGTGCCCACTGCCACTGACCCCAGGTCCCTGATCGTCCTTTGTTTGTGGTGTGGCTGGGGTCCCTGTAGTGGTGGACACACTGCTGATTGACCTGTCCTGGGGACAGGGGTATGGGCCTGCTGGGTGGGTGCTGTGTTGGTGTTTCCTGAGGGGGGAGGCTCTGTGGTGGTATGGGACTGTGGCTGGGTATCCGACTGTCCGGAGGTCCCTGATGGGCCAGGTAGGTAATCCTGATCCAGGCGTGCAGAGGTACTGTCATCACTGTGGGCCTCTTCTGTGGGGGACTGGATGTTTCTGGCACCTCCTCTCCAGTGACATTGTGTGGGGGACCTGTGGGGATGTAAATGCAGTGTTACAGTTTCAGCATGTGTCATCTTGTGCATGGGTATGTAGCCCTCTATGGTTGATATTGCCATGGCAGACTGGCCTTAGTGAGAGTTGTTATATGGTGGGCCAGGTGATTGTCTCTAGTGTGCATGCAGTTGTGATGGTTGTCTATGCAGGTCTGTGAGAGGTGTCCATGCATTGGTATTTCATGCAGGGCTTGGCATTGGGATAAGTGGGTTGTTATGGTGGGGCGTGTGGGTAGTGGTGGAGTGATGGGAGTGAAGGTGGGGGTTTGCGATGGCATGCAGGTGGGGGGGGGGGGGTGAAAGTAGTAATGATTTGACTTACCAAAGTCCAGTCCTCCAGCTACTCCTGCCAGGCCCTCAGGATGCATTATTGTCAAGACTTGCTCCTTCCATGTTGTTAGTTGTGGGAGAGGAGGAGGTGGTCCACCGCCAGTCCTCTGTACAGCTATCTGGTGTCTTGGAACCATGAAACGCACCTTCCCCTGTAGGTCATTCCACTTCTGTCCCACGGCGTTGACTCTGTCCACGATCCTCCGCCATAGCTCCATCTTCCTTGCAATGAATTTCTGCTGCACCTGTGATCCAAATAGCTGTGGCTCTTCATGGATGATTTTCTCCGCCATGACCCTTAGCTCCTCCTGAGAGAACCTGGGGTGTCTTGGTAGTGCCATGGGTGTAGTGTGAGTGGTGTGTGTGAGGGTGTATGGGGTGATGTTTTGGGGTGTGTGCTGTGAGGTGCATGGATGGTGTATGGGTGATGGTTTTCTGTGGCTCTGGTAGTGTGGGTGCTCTTAGGTGTCTCTCTCTCTCAGTTGTAAATGTTTTTGAGTCATAAAGGATTGTGGGTAATGTGTGTGTTTTTTATAGTGTTGTAGGTGTGTGGGTGTGTGTGGGTGTGGTGTGTGTATGTGTGTCAGGTGTGTGTAGTTTGAATTGTCCAATGTGGTGTTGTTTTGTTAGGTTGTGTGTATTTTGAGCACAGCGGTATGTACCACCAATGGTTTACCGCAGTTGAATGCCCGTCGCAGTGATTCGTGGGTCATAATGTTGTGGGCGTAGTTCTGTTGGCGTAACGGTGTGGGTTTGGATACCGCCAGTTTATCACTGACCTTTGGGCTGGTGGACTTGTGTGTGTGTCTGTATGATGACGGATTTCTATGTGTGGGTCATAATATGGGTAGAGGTATACCGCAGTGGTCGCGGTATGTTGGCGGCAGTCGCCATGGAGGTAAGCGGGACTTACCGCCAATGTCATAGTGAGGGCCATAATCTCTCCTCTGAGGTGCAATCAGTTAATTTTCTGAATACTCCATTCTGTTCTTGTAATGGAGTTCATCAGTAGCCAAACAGGCAAAACCTCCAACCAAAAGTGGACTACGACCATCTGAATTATTTCAGAAATTTAAATGAACCAGTCACCAGTGGATGATCTGGTAGAACCTATTCTAGTAAAGATGGAAGGTGCAAAGCACAATGCCCATTCATGATGAAACTCCAAAAATTCCAAGGTTGTCTTTTAAACATAAATCATTGTAAGTTGGAAAGTGATGAGGGCCTCACTCTTCCTTAGTTGAAACTGAGTTTTCAGTCCAGTGGGTATTTCTGGTGATTTAATTGCACGACACGCCATTATCAAAGAGCATGATCTATTTATAAATTAACATTGTACTGCCCCCACCGTATTTAGCTGTGTATTTTGGAAAATGTGATCCAGAATGCAACACTTGACCGTTCACTCTCCTCACAGTCACTCTTTATGAAGCAGTTAGATATTTCACAACCCATTTGCCTTTACTGTTATTGCATTGATGGCCAGCATCCCTGCTCTGAAAACTATTCCAGCCCCATTGACTGCACTGCCCCAAAAAACAAAGTGAAATTAATTGACTGACTGATTCTCTCATTCATATGTTTATTTATTTAACCATTCCTTCTGTATGTATTGCTTCAGGTACATTTATTCTCTTATTTATTGACTCATTCATTTGAATGACCGTGCCCCTTGCATCCCCTCTTATAGTTAACCCCATAAAAAGAATGGGGTTAGCTTAAGAGGACTGCTCTGGGCTGCACCTTTGCTTTTCCTTATTGTTGTTCCTACCCTCAGCTGTTCTTAAGAAGTTAGAGTGGTGTGAAAGCAGAGAAAGATCTAGGAAGAGGATGGATCCATATTCATTATTTGCGGCCTTGCATGTGGAGATCTGCTGTTGTATGGCTCACTAATTCCCTGTCCTGGGCTAATTGTTTGCCCAACACTTGGAGAATTGTTGCTGTCAGAAGGACCAAGGGCTAGATGTATCAAAGCTTTTTGCATTCTCAAACAGTGCGAATCGCAAAATTTGACCGTTTGCAAATGCAAAAATGCCTTTCAAAATGTATGAAAGGCATTTGCAGTGCAATTTCAAGGAATTGCTAAAATAACGATTCCCTGAAATTGCGACTCCATTTAGGGCCAGATGTAGCAAAGGGTTTTTCCCATTCAGTGTCTATGGCAAAATGTGTTCGTACATATGGCCCTTAGTGAATTTCAAATTGCGATTCTCTAAATAGGAAATTGCAAATAGGGAATTCCTATTTGCGATTTCCAAAGCTCATGTATCATGCATTTCCTAAATTTAGGAAATGCAATTAATACAAATTCAAGTTTGGTGGTAAGCATGTGCAATTTTTAAAAATGGAGAACAAATGCATTTTTAAAAATGACATGTAGCACACACATGCCCTTTGGGCACGTGTGCCCTTTACATGTCCACAAATATTTTTTTTGGGGGTTGCATCAAAGGGGGCCTTAGGCCCCCAGCACTCTGGGGTTTGCATTAACTAATTTGCAAATTCCTAACAGGAATTCGCTAATTAGGTAATGCAAAACCTTTCGCACCTATGGGACTACAGGCCCATTGGGATGAATGGAGTCCCATTCCCTAATTGGGATTCAGTAATAGCAATTGCGACTTTTAAGAAATCGCTATTACCGAATCGCAATTTTCATACATCCCATTTTGCATTTCTTAAATAGCCATTTCTCAAAAATCGCTATTTAGGAAATTCAAACCGGGATGATGATACTTCTGGCCCCAAGTGTTGACATCTTCCCTGGTTGTTGAAACATATTGTAAAGCAGCAAAGCCATTTCGTGATACACCATACCCCGAGATTCCCAAGAATTTCCAGGATTAAACCAAGACCATTGCCGAGTAAGGCAAGACTTGGAGGCTACATTGAACACCTCCAGAAGAGGACATCGGTTGGCATACGCATGCAAATCGTTTCCACCTATGCCAGGTGTAGCAAGTGACATCACTTTGCCTTTAGTGGGAAATATCATTTGAATCAGACCACAGAGAAACGTAGCATCTCTTGATGGAAATCTATAACGCAGATCAGGCCACTGACATCGTATACTGTAGGGAATATTTATTGTTTTGCATTCGTGTGATGTAAAGTAGAGAAAAGCATAGCAGTGATTTATGTAGCGTTAAAAAGATCCATGGACGTGACATAAATTTGTTGCTTTCCAGCTCCCTAACACCCCTTAGTAAATCTAGGCCTGTGTCTTATAACACGCCAGAAAAGTGACAACTTTGCAGGAGAAAGATAATTCTTAGAGAATTGTATTCAACTATTACTTCCTAACTGGGGCCTGCTTAGGCTTTGCTTCCTACCTTCACGTCATCCACTTTGAAATCTCAGGGTAGACAAAAACTAAATGAATAAATCTATCTGTCTGTCTATAGTTCCCCGTTTCTTCACACGAAGTTTCACCCAGCAGAGGGATAGATTATGCGTTTGGGGATCACAGATGTTGCCAGCAATATGCATGCGCTTCCTACCTGCTTTATATTCCTCTGCCCTGCTCCTATAACGGGATGCTAATATCTCAAAACCATTGTACAATACACCATGCCTGATCTACCTACTCCAGAAAAATAGAAAAGGTGTAAATAACCTCTCGAAATCACTCCAAAAGAAAACCGATGTGCCTGGCTCGCGACATATCCTTATCAAAAACTGCACCATATTATGCTGTAAATCAGAGCGGTTTATCTAGACCTCTCGGTGTCAGGGCCATCATCTTTCAATCAAAAAAGGAATTGGTGCGCCTCTCGAACAAGCCTTTTGTAATAGGCAACAATGTTTGTCTTGCCTTGTCATTTGCCACGTGACTGATTTCTATCAAGTGCAGCATTTCATGCTCTCAGGGAAAAATGTAATGGGAGATTCAGACCTTTGGCAGACGGGCACATCCTTCTGCATGGCAATGAAACACTGCGATGTATACAGCGGTTTGGGGAAATAAAGAGGAGGCCGCGGCAATAAGGCTCACTGGTATACAGGAGCTCTGGGAAATAAGAGCAGTGGACACTGGCACATCTTTTAACCCGTTCCAGCCTCCCCACGCGCCCCTCCCTCCAATCTGCTCCTTAGCAAACGGAGAACATTGACTTCTCAGCTTGCGTCGGTCGCCCCCTCCAACATGGAGCGCATACAGCTGCGTACTGGAGAGCAAGACGACACTAGGCACTGGCAGAATTTTCATTACGCCACATACTTAAATAATTTCTGACTTTTTGCAATACATGAAATTCCCCAATTTATACCTTTAAACCATTTCATATAATTGCAAGCCCGTTAGGCTGTTTTTCATAGCCCTTGCGCCTTTTGTGCTATTTTTCTGTGAAATGATGTGAGGACGCCTTTTGTACTAACTTATTATGCTAAATGCCAGATTCTCATTTCACGTAATTGTAATAACATTTTACGTAATAACACAAATGAAATTACACACATTTTTCATACCCCTAGTTCGGCATCCATGGTGCTGAATGTGTTGTAGAGAAATTCTGATTGACTCTGGAGCTGTACCTTGAGCATCTTGTGTAAAGACATTGGGGCTGATTCACCAAGTCATTCAGGTTAAAGAGTACCCGTAGCACTACTTCTTTCTGTACTCGTAAATGTTTCTTTGAATCGTCCAGAAGGGTAATTCTATAGTACTTTACACAGTCTTGCTTGCCTTTGCAAATTTACCCTAACACACCTAAAGCGGGATTATTTGGAGAACATTCATATACAATTAGTAGAAATAGCAGGAACTGTGTCCCTTTGCACTATTCATAATAAGGATTTGGAGATTTTGAGCCCTACCCACAAAGGCCTGTAAGATAGTTGTTGTTATAGCCATTTCCATCTCTTAGAGTCCAATTTGTCTCATGCAACTGGTTGATTTGCTGGCACAGACTCCCAGCCTCAAAATGAGTGCTGGGTTAGCCTGCTCCTACCAATTCTGGAGCTTCTCTCATACTGAAAACAGCATGAGAGCAGCTCCAGGATTGGTTGGAATCCCGTTTCACTGAGCAGGAAAGAAGTCCTTCCATTCCTGCTCAGTGGATGCTGGGGGAGGCGCAGATGGTGAGCTGGGTGCCATGGCGCCCCACCATATTTATTACCTGCATATTGCCGCTGTTTCCAATGTGGTGATGGCTGGGTCACCTAATATCGGCATACCCATGATTTGCTTATTGGCTGCTATCAATTTGTTCCCAATACACTTGGAGATGAGGACAGGACCACTGCACAAATAGGGCTGAGACACATTCTCCTCAACCCCTCCAGCACTCCTCTGTTACACTGGGGAACAAAGTCCAGAGTGAGGAGACATCCAGTCAAGATTTCATATGTGGATTCCCCAAATAATGTATTTATGTTTTTCTGTTATTTTTTATTTTTACAGCACTCCTACATTGAGGTGTCTAGGTGCTGAAGTAGGAAATGTACACAATTACAGAGAATCAAAATTCAAACTTCTTACTAGGGGTGGATGGTGAACTTTGCTCCACTCGTGGAGTTTTTCCCACTCTGCGCTCTGCTTAGAGCATGGAGTTCTGAAAAGCTCTGTGTAGTGGAGCGGAGTTGTTTCCTCGCTCACGCTCATCAACGGTGAGTTGGCGAGTGCGAGCAAGGAAAATCTTACTCAAGACCACCTCCCAGCGAGATTTCTCAACACGGGCGGTCGCAGATGGTTGCGACTGCTTGTGTTGAGAAACCTTCCATTCGTGTTGAGGTAGCTGCTGCTCGAGTACAAAAACAACTCGAGCAGCAGAAAAGAAGCAGCACTTTCTTGTGCTGCACAGGGAGCCATTCGCGCTTATTTTTCAGCACATGACAAACACCTGGCACTAAAAATCAGCGTGAACGGCACGACCTAATGCACTCCACCGCTTGTGGAAGTCCGTGTAGCGTGACAGAGTCTTTTGGGCACTTCACGGAGCTCCGCCCAGGTCTACTTCTTACATAAAAAGGAAGGTATTTAGTTGGTCATTATGACCCTGGCAGTCATAAGACTGCCAGGGCCACGGTGGAGGTCGGATCGCCGCCAAAGCAGCGGTCCTGCCTCCACACTACGACTGAGGCGGAGCTGCCACAGTCAGACTGCCGACACAACCAGGTTGCCGCCAGCTGCCAGCTGGCGGTCTCAATCAGCGTTGGTTGCAGCACTGCCCTGGAGATTACAAGTCCTCTTTCTGCCAGCCTTTGCTTGGCGGTAACCCCGCCATGCAAAGGCTGGAAGAAAAGGGGTGCCGGGGGATCCAGGTGGGGGGCCCTGCACTTCGCATGCATCTGGCATGGGCAGTGCAAGGGCCCCCATGGACAGCCCTGTTGTGCTTTCCAGTGCCTGAATTGGGACAGTGAAAAGCGCGACAGGTGCTGTCATGTCTGACGCACAATCACATTGCCGTCAGCTGTCAATGTGCCGCCCGCCGGACCAGCGGGGAACTCTTAATAGGGCCGGCGGCCGGAAGACCGGCGTGGCAGTCTTCCGTGCAAATGAGTTTGGCGGGCGGCCTCTGCCGCCTGCCAAACTCATAATGGCCCCCGTAGTGCCATACAATAGGATTATAGGGCCAGATGTATCATCTGATTTTGCACTCGCAAACAGCGAAATTGGCCGTTTGCGAGTGCAAAATCAGGGTCTGCAACGCATCAAATGCATTCGCAGACCAAAAACCAGAAAATCGCAAAAATTGTGATTTCCTGCGTTGCGACCTGGATTTTGCGAATCGCAATTTGCGATTCGCAAAATCCAGGTCACAATGCAATTCTGCAAAAAATCGCAAATTGCAATTTTTCGCAGAATGGTATTTTGCAAGTGCAAAATACCATGACCCTCAACCAGGTGGTAACCTGGTGCAAAATTTAAAAATGCAGTAAAACTGCATTTTTAAATTTGATATTGTTAGAAATGGGGTTTCTGGTTGGCTAGGGTATGCACCTCAGCCAGGCAGAACTTACCCACTCTAGTCAGGGCAAGGGAGTTACACGTCCAAGATAACCCCTGCTCACCCCCTTGGTAGCTTGGCACGAGCAGTCAGGCTTAACCCGGAGGCAATGCGTAAAGCGTTTGCACAACACACACATATATGTGACGCAATATCCCCACCACAAAGGAAACACAACACCAGATTATATGAAAATATACTGTATTGTACACAACGTAATTATCAGACCAACATCACATAACAGTACTATCCTGCTACCTTAGCAGTTGTCAGAACACGTTACACATTAGTTACTCTGCAAACTAGCAGTAGTCACACATAACACACAGGTTACTCTGTATTCTGCAACATAAGCAGTAGTCAGGAAACACGTTATCACATTAGAACACTTGTCATAAGAATATCATAAAATGCCCATAGTAGGAACATTAGAGAATCTATGGCAAGTTAAGCAAACATATTAGCAAGTCATGTCCATAAAAGGAACATGTGCACACATATGTAAAAGCATCATGTAACAGGTAGGCAATACATCATAATGGCAAAGTCTGTAGCAAGAACTCTAGATTATAATTATATTGGTCCATTTAAAAGTACCTGTTTTGCTAAAAGCACCTCCAGTGCCTGAGGAGCCGAAACAAGGGGGCCCCCGGCGCTCCCTGCGCCAAACGGGGGCCTCGTGATCCTGTAACGGGAGAGGGGCAACACGCACCCTCTCCGATCCTTATTGAGTCCCTCCTGGGGCCTCGGGCCTTTAGGGCCCCCCCCTCGGGCCTCAACCGGCCCTCTCCACGAGGGGGAGCCCAAAGCGGAAAAGATGAGAGCTGGGGGGGCGTTCGCGCCCCTAGCGCAGTGACCGGGGGAAGGGGAACCCCCTTCCTCCCCGCGTCCTGCTTGACGGGAGGCAGCCGCCCTTGTCCTCGGTGCGGCTGCCAACGAAGTGGGGGAAGCAGGGGCCTCCGTTGAGGCACTGCTCCCGCTTCCTGAAAAGCGGCCGCACCCGGTCCGGTGCGCGGCCGCGGTGCTGCCTTCCCTCGACCTCTGGGGAGGCAGCGCCGAAAGGTAAGGACCCGGTGTGCCCCGGGGGCACTCCGAAGGGTGCGCGTCCCCCAGGGGCACGGTAGGAGCGTGCTGCTCCTTCTTTCACTTCCTCAAGTGCCCCGGGGGCACTAAAGTCAGCGCGATCCTCGCGCTTGAAACAAAAAGCCCTGCCCGGGCTGCGACGGTGATTTCATTCAAGAAAAGGCGCCGTAGAGAGCGTGAAGGCACCATGAGGCTCCCGGGCTGCGGCGGTGATTTCCATCAAGCGCTTTTCACAGCGCTAAGACAATTATGCAGCCTGGGCTGCGGCGGTGATTTCTTTGGGCAAAAGAAAAGCTAGTTGCAGGGGTCAGGGGCCACAGCACCCTGCCCCTGGGAACAATAATCAAGGAGACGGTACAGGGCTGGTGGATACAGCTACAGGCCAGCACAAGGGGTGCAGTTGGTGGCAGTTCCTCCTAGTGACCAGGCAGGTCACAGGTCAGCACAGCAGCAGCAGTCCATGGCGGTTTCCTGGTGAGTCCATTCATCAGCGTTCTGTGTCCAGTTTCAAGTTCCAAGAATGTTCAAATTGTGGGGAAAATTCCCCTGTACTTATAGTCAGTTCTTACAGTGTTTTACAGTGGTAGGGAGAGGAGGTTCCAGCCAGTTACAACTGGTTCTGGGAGTGCCCCCTCTCTCCTTTCAGCACAGGCTCCAAACATCAGTGGGGGGTTAACGACCCTATTGTGTGAGGCCAGGGCACAGCCTTTACAAATGTAGGTGTGCCCCGCCTCTCCCTTCTCTCAGCCCAGGAAGACTATTCAGTATGTAGATGCACCTCAGTGACACCTCCACCCTCCCTGTGTACAGGCTGTCTGAAAAGTATGCACAAAGCCCCAACTGTCACTCTGCCCAGACGTGGATTGGAGTCAAGCTGCAAAACACCAGAATCATAAGCACAGATAAATGCGCACTTTCTAGAAGTGGCATTTCTGTGATAGTAATAAAAAATACACCCACACCAGTAAGCAGTATTTATTATCACCATCACAACCATACCAAACACGCCTACGCTAGCCCTCATAAATCAGACAATACCCCTACACATAAGGCAGGGCATTTCTAATGCAATCCTATGAGAAGGCAGCACTCACAGCAGTGAGACACCAAGTTAGGCTGTTTGTCACTACCAGGACAGGCCATGCAATATGGCACATGTCCTGCCTTTCTACATACATGGCACCCTGCCCACAGGGCGTACTTTAGGGGTGACTTACATGTAGTAAAAGGGGAGTTCTGGGCCTGGCAAGTAAATTTAGATGCCAGGTCCCTGTGGCAGAAAACTGCGCACCCAGGCCCTGCGCTAGCAGGCCTGAGACAGGTTTGAAAGTCTACTTCAGTGGGTGGCGCAAGCAGCGCTGCAGGCCCACTAGTAGTATTTAATTTACAGGCCCTGGGTATAGAGATACCACTGTACAAGGGACTTATAGGTAAATTAAATATGCCAATCAGGTATAAGCCAATCATACCAACTTTAGATGGGAGAGCACCTGCACTTTAACACTGGTCAGCAGTGATAAAGTGCTCAGAGTCCTAGAGCCAACAGCGAAAGGTCAGAAAAACCAGGAGGAAGGAGGCAAAAAGACTAGGGATGACCATGCGTATGGCCAAAAGTCCAACACAACCCCCTACCAGCCAAAATCCAGGGGAGAACAATCAATACCTTGATGTACTTTCCTGATTGGGGCGATAGAACAAGGACCCAGGCCCACAACAGCAGGGGCATGTTCCAGTTCTACGCCTTCCTGACTCCACTGGGATCTCTCTGTCAATGCGTCCCAGGCAGCCTAGACCAACCCACGGGGATTCTCTAGCTGCCAATGGCCAGAACCAGGCCCCAGGCCATCTAGGAGCCTCTGGTCTCTGAAACCATAATGAGTGGGGGGCGGTAGCCCCAGGTGCAAAGCAACCTGTCTCCACTCCCTTTCCGATCAGTTCAGGGGCTCTACCCTGCCACTGATCCACCAACCTAGGGTCCGCACCCATAGGTTCTACAGGGGCTAGAGGCGAGGCTCTCCTCCCTCTACCCCTCCTTCTAGGATCCCGCCCTCCTCTCCTAGGAGGGGTATCACCAGAATCCACACTTGCCAGGGTGCTGGGTACAGCAGCCCTGCACAACTTTCTCGCCAGCCCAGGATCACTACCTGGCGACTGACCACCCAACCCAGGGACGACACCCTTGGGTTGCACCGGGGTCCGGGGCGGGCTTCCCCCTCCCTGAACCCCACTTCCAGAGTCCTGCGTCTCCCCACCTCGGGAGAAGCCACCAGAAGTTTCACACAGGGGGGTGAGCGCACTAACCGCCCCCCCAACCAGGTCAGAGTTTACCCCCTGAACCTGTCTATCTAGTCCAGGGACGACACCCTTAGACTGGACCATTGCCCAGCGAACCAGGACTTCCTTGGGAGCACACCTACCCCCTACCAGATCAGAGCTTACCCCCTGAATCTGGCAATCCAACCCAGAGTCACTACCCTGCGGTTGAACCACTGCCCGGCGCACCAGGACTTCCTTGGGAGCACACGTACTCCCCATCAGGTCAGAGTTTACCCCCTGAACCTGATCATCCAACCCAGAGTCACCACCCTGCGGTTGAATCATTGCCTGGCGCACCAGGACTTCCTGGGGGGCACACCTACCCCCCACAAGGGAAACACTTTCCCCAAGGGCCATACAAGAGTCTGGCTGGCGCAGGTCTCCTGACCTCTGCCCATCTGACAGAGTCTGGATTCCCCCCAGCCCAGAAATGGTCTCACCAAGGTCATTCCTGGGGGGCTCTGCTCTCAGAGCTGACCCCTGACCCTCCAGGTTCTCCACTGGGGCCCGCAGCCCCCTCTCAACCCTATGCCTGGATTTCCGCCTCCTCCGCTGTAGAGCGAGACTACCAGACACCAGGACCGGCGGAACGCTATCACCAGCCACCCGCCTAAGTCCTAATGACAAAAGGGGATCCTTCTGAACAGCTGGCCCTACGGCACAGGTTAGGCTCACCTCCTGGCGTTCACTCATGGAACCTTCAGGGGCCTGGGACGGTATCTTGGGCACCTTGGGCCTCAGCCCAGCCCCATTCCCTCTCCTCAGAGACGGGACATGGGGTCCCTCACCCATCCCAGTCCACTGGGACCTACCTGGGACACTCCATTCCTTTCCCACCACACCTTGTTGGGAAACACCTAGACCACTCTTATTAGGAACACCCCCTAATGCCACACCAGACCCTCTGGTACGCAACCAGAAGTCTGCCTCCTTTGCGAGCACCCTGGGGTCAGAGAGCTCACACACTGACAAGTGTTGGCGTAACTCTGAAAAACAACAACGAAACAGGTGCTCTCTGAGAATCAGATTAAACAGCCCTTCAAAATTGTTTACTGTGCTACCCTTCACCCATCCATCTAGTGCAATGCAGCAAGCCTCCACAAACTCCTCCCAAGACTGGTGGGACAGTTTCTTACCACCCCTAAACCTTTTTCTGTATTCCTCAGGGGAAAAACCATACTTCACAATCAGTGCGTTCTTCACAGCGGAGTACCCCTCCCTGTCACTCTCTTCTAGAGTCAGTAGGGCATCCCTCCCCTCCTCAGGAATAAAACTCCCTAGGCCAGTTCCCCAATCCTTCTCAGGGATCCTGCGCTCTACCAGAGCCTTCTCATATTCCTTTAACCACTGACGTATGTCACCCCCCTCTTGGAACCTAGGTACCAGATCTATGGGTATGTGAGGAACCTCTTTGCTACAGCACTGTACATTGCTGCCACCACTGGACTCCACCTGCAACGCTGGTGAGTCCAGAACCTTCAGACTGCGCTCTAGAGTGAGTCTTTCTCTGGCAAAGGCCCTCTCTGCCTCTGCCATTCTCTCCTGTACTAAGGCCTTCTCTACCTCAGCCCTTCTCTCCTCAACAGCTAGGCGCGCTAACTGCAACTTCAGGTCCCTCTCTTCCCGCCTATCTCTTAGCTCATCAGGCGTCATGGAATGAGAGGTAGCCCTGCTTCTTACACTGGACCCAGCAAGGGACTCCCTATCACTGGGGCCTTCCCTGTCAACTGGCGTCCCCAACCGGTCATTCTCACCCTCCTGATCAGTCTCTCTACCACTCTCTAGGGATGAGGTCTGGGAGCCCTCCCATTGGGAACCCTCGCTACACTCAGGATCCTCTGGGTACCCCCTACGCACACTCCCTCCCTGGGTAAATGTCACAAACCTTTCAAAGAAATTCAGAGATCTCCTGAGGTCCCCTTCTACAGGCAGCCCTCTCTCTCTACAGAACCCCTCTAATTCCCCCTGCGTGTAAAACGGCAGGTCCTCTAAATCAAAGGTAAGCCCCATCTTGAAAAGGTACAATTAACTCAACTGTGACAATCACAATACCCAAGCGTGAGAACTGAAAACAGGAAAAATGACCAAAGAGAGAAAGTTAAGAGAAGCCAAAGATGTGATGGTCTAAACGCAATCCTTGTAGTGAAATAATGAGTCACAATGGTATTGTGCAAGCGCAAGTCCTATCCTCACCGCTGACTTCCAATGTTAGAAATGGGGTTTCTGGTTGGCTAGGGTATGCACCTCAGCCAGGCAGAACTTACCCACTCTAGTCAGGGCAAGGGAGTTACACGTCCAAGATAACCCCTGCTCACCCCCTTGGTAGCTTGGCACGAGCAGTCAGGCTTAACCCGGAGGCAATGCGTAAAGCGTTTGCACAACACACACATATATGTGACGCAATATCCCCACCACAAAGGAAACACAACACCAGATTATATGAAAATATACTGTATTGTACACAACGTAATTATCAGACCAACATCACATAACAGTACTATCCTGCTACCTTAGCAGTTGTCAGAACACGTTACACATTAGTTACTCTGCAAACTAGCAGTAGTCACACATAACACACAGGTTACTCAGTATTCTGCAACATAAGCAGTAGTCAGGAAACACGTTATCACATTAGAACACTTGTCATAAGAATATCATAAAACGCCCATAGTAGGAACATTAGAGAATCTATGGCAAGTTAAGCAAACATATTAGCAAGTCATGTCCATAAAAGGAACATGTGCACACATATGTAAAAGCATCATGTAACAGGTAGGCAATACATCATAATGGCAAAGTCTGTAGCAAGAACTCTAGATTATAATTATATTGGTCCATTTAAAAGTACCTGTTTTGCTAAAAGCACCTCCAGTGCCTGAGGAGCCGAAACAAGGGGGCCCCCGGCGCTCCCTGCGCCAAACGGGGGCCTCGTGATCCTGTAACGGGAGAGGGGCAACACGCACCCTCTCCGATCCTTATTGAGTCCCTCCTGGGGCCTCGGGCCTTTAGGGCCCCCCCTCGGGCCTCAACCGGCCCTCTCCACGAGGGGGAGCCCAAAGCGGAAAAGATGAGAGCTGGGGGGGCGTTCGCGCCCCTAGCGCAGTGACCGGGGGAAGGGGAACCCCCTTCCTCCCCGCGTCCTGCTTGACGGGAGGCAGCCGCCCTTGTCCTCGGTGCGGCTGCCAACGAAGTGGGGGAAGCAGGGGCCTCCGTTGAGGCACTGCTCCCGCTTCCTGAAAAGCGGCCGCACCCGGTCCGGTGCGCGGCCGCGGTGCTGCCTTCCCTCGACCTCTGGGGAGGCAGCGCCGAAAGGTAAGGACCCGGTGTGCCCCGGGGGCACTCCGAAGGGTGCGCGTCCCCCAGGGGCACGGTAGGAGCGTGCTGCTCCTTCTTTCACTTCCTCAAGTGCCCCGGGGGCACTAAAGTCAGCGCGATCCTCGCGCTTGAAACAAAAAGCCCTGCCCGGGCTGCGACGGTGATTTCATTCAAGAAAAGGCGCCGTAGAGAGCGTGAAGGCACCATGAGGCTCCCGGGCTGCGGCGGTGATTTCCATCAAGCGCTTTTCACAGCGCTAAGACAATTATGCAGCCTGGGCTGCGGCGGTGATTTCTTTGGGCAAAAGAAAAGCTAGTTGCAGGGGTCAGGGGCCACAGCACCCTGCCCCTGGGAACAATAATCAAGGAGACGGTACAGGGCTGGTGGATACAGCTACAGGCCAGCACAAGGGGTGCAGTTGGTGGCAGTTCCTCCTAGTGACCAGGCAGGTCACAGGTCAGCACAGCAGCAGCAGTCCATGGCGGTTTCCTGGTGAGTCCATTCATCAGCGTTCTGTGTCCAGTTTCAAGTTCCAAGAATGTTCAAATTGTGGGGAAAATTCCCCTGTACTTATAGTCAGTTCTTACAGTGTTTTACAGTGGTAGGGAGAGGAGGTTCCAGCCAGTTACAACTGGTTCTGGGAGTGCCCCCTCTCTCCTTTCAGCACAGGCTCCAAACATCAGTGGGGGGTTAACGACCCTATTGTGTGAGGCCAGGGCACAGCCTTTACAAATGTAGGTGTGCCCCGCCTCTCCCTTCTCTCAGCCCAGGAAGACTATTCAGTATGTAGATGCACCTCAGTGACACCTCCACCCTCCCTGTGTACAGGCTGTCTGAAAAGTATGCACAAAGCCCCAACTGTCACTCTGCCCAGACGTGGATTGGAGTCAAGCTGCAAAACACCAGAATCATAAGCACAGATAAATGCGCACTTTCTAGAAGTGGCATTTCTGTGATAGTAATAAAAAATACACCCACACCAGTAAGCAGTATTTATTATCACCATCACAACCATACCAAACACGCCTACGCTAGCCCTCATAAATCAGACAATACCCCTACACATAAGGCAGGGCATTTCTAATGCAATCCTATGAGAAGGCAGCACTCACAGCAGTGAGACACCAAGTTAGGCTGTTTGTCACTACCAGGACAGGCCATGCAATATGGCACATGTCCTGCCTTTCTACATACATGGCACCCTGCCCACAGGGCGTACTTTAGGGGTGACTTACATGTAGTAAAAGGGGAGTTCTGGGCCTGGCAAGTAAATTTAGATGCCAGGTCCCTGTGGCAGAAAACTGCGCACCCAGGCCCTGCGCTAGCAGGCCTGAGACAGGTTTGAAAGTCTACTTCAGTGGGTGGCGCAAGCAGCGCTGCAGGCCCACTAGTAGTATTTAATTTACAGGCCCTGGGTATAGAGATACCACTGTACAAGGGACTTATAGGTAAATTAAATATGCCAATCAGGTATAAGCCAATCATACCAACTTTAGATGGGAGAGCACCTGCACTTTAACACTGGTCAGCAGTGATAAAGTGCTCAGAGTCCTAGAGCCAACAGCGAAAGGTCAGAAAAACCAGGAGGAAGGAGGCAAAAAGACTAGGGATGACCATGCGTATGGCCAAAAGTCCAACAGATATGTAAAGCATACATGCCCTTTTGGCATATGTGTACTTTACATGTGGAAAAAAAAATAGGGTGCAGGAGAGGGGGCCTTAGGCCCCCAGCACCCTGGCCCTTTGCTTTTCCCAAATTGTGATTTCTGTTTCAGAGATCGCAATTTGCGAAAATGCAAAAAAATCGCAGCTACGGGCCAACAGGCCCATAGCTGCGAATGGGGCCAGTATCGCAATTTGCAATTCGGTAATTGCATTTGCAATTTTTAAGAAATCACAATTACCGAATCGCAAATGTGATACATGGCCCTTTGCGATTCGGTAATTGTGATTTCTTAAAAATCGCAATTACCGAATCGTACTGGGCCAGATTCATACATCTGGCCCATAGTGAGGTACTAGAGCACAGAAACCTTGTAAGTGTATTCCATTCTTTGGCTACTGAGAATGCTTGCCCCCCCCCACCCAACTTCACTGTGTGGGGTTTGAGAATATCTAGCAGAAACTGGTTAGTCGATTGGAGAGACCGTAGAGGGAGTTGGGGGATGGAATTTGGGGGTTACTCATTGGCCAGGTGCTGAAGTACTAAAACTTTAAAATAATTATTTTATTGATGGGTATGCAATGGAGATGCCTGCCAAATTTATCTGAGAGACCCACATAACAGGAATTGTCATAGTCAGGGAAGGGTTGTACTAAAGCCAACATAACTGGAATAGGATGGGCTCAGTAGATGTAAGGATGTAATAGTTGTAACTGTCAAAAGCAAGCTCTGGCTAATTTAGAGATTTGGTTTTCATAGGAGAGGTTGGTCCTAGGTTGCAAACCAATTCAGAAGGGGATGACAACTGGAGGAATTTCCTTTATTTTTTTGTAGTAAGTAGCTTGTGTTTTAGTAGATTAATTTTACGAAAGTGTGTGGTCTACAGCGGCAAACCGTGGGAAGGACAAAGACCAGAGAATTCTGGGAGGACCTGAGCTGTGCTGGACCAAATACATGATGGGGAGCCTGAATATCAGCTGTTTCTCATCTGCAAAATGTAGGATAGAATGACTACTGAGGAGGAGTTGAGCCATTGGGGCAGTGTAGATAGTAAATTGTAGAAGTGAGCTAATTAGCCTGGAGTTTTCTAAAATAGAAAACATCTTGTATAGCGGAGAAGTAAGGCGTTGCATCAGTATGGAGCACACTAACTTTATTAGTTCCCCGAAATGAGATTGTTAGAAAGTTTATGTGAGGAGATTTTTTGGTTTTGGCAGGCTAAAGAAGAAGCCAGCTTCACAATGACCTTGAATAGTTCCTCATCAGAAAGCAATGGTAACCATGCCTAGTCAGTCGGGTATAATGCTTTTAGTTGGCTAGTGCAGGGACATCTTAAGGATTTTAGGGGTGATCCAGCACTGAACCCTGTCTTTTAATCTGGGTCCGATAAATCTTTTCTTTTCAGTTCCGAGGGATAAGGCGAACATGCACTAAGGGCCAGATGCATGAAACTTTTTTGCATTCGCAAACGGTGCGAATCGTTAAATTCGGCCGTTTGCGAATGCAAAAACGTGGTCTGCGATGCATGAAAGGCATTCGCAGACCAAAAATAAGAAATCAAAAAAATTTCAATTTTTTGCGTTGCGACCTGGTTTTGCGACTCGCATTTTGCGATTCGGTATTTCCAGTAGGAAATTGCGAGGCGCAAAATGCGATTCGCAAAATCCAAGTCGCAAATCGATGCATCAAAAAATCGTAAATTGCGATTTTTCGCAGAATAGCATTTTGCACATGTAAAATACCACCAAGTGAAACCAGGCGGTAACCAGGTGCAACCTATATAAAGAGGCTCAGAATGCCTCAGACTCTTTTCCACAATGGCTACACTCTACGTCATGGCAAGGAGGATGAGGATCTTGGCAGGTTTGAGGAGAGGGAGGAGGAGACAGGAGTGCATTTTCAGAGTGCGCATTACACTTTTTGACCAGACTGAGGAGGAAATATTTGAGAGGTATAGGTTGAACTCAGCCATGATACTTGATCTGATAGCTGAGCTACAACCCATACTGCAGTGCAGAACTCATAGGACTCATAGTATCCCCACCCATGTGCAAGTATTATGCTCCCTCCACCTACTTGCCTCAGGGAGCTATCAAGGGGTCATAGCAGCAGCTGGAGGGGTCTCACAGAGTACCCTCTCTAGATTTTTCAATGCATTTATCAACGCCATGCTGAGCAGAATACACCAGTACATCCGATTCCCCCACACCCTACAGGAAATACAGCAGACAAAAATTGAGTTCTACTAGATAGCACAGTTCCCCCACGTCCTGGGTGCCATAGATGGGACACATGTAGCAATCTGTCCACCATCAGCCACAGAGTATGTGTACCGCAACCGTAAATACCAACATTCCATGAATATACAGGTGATATGCAATGCCTCATACATCATTACTGATCTCGTGGCCAGGTACCCAGGGAGCACACATGATTCGTACATCTTTCGCCACAGCGGGATTCACACAAGACTGCTAGCTGGGGAGTTTGGAGAAGGACATCTACTAGGTATTGTACCTCCGTACAGTAACGCGCATTGATGCGTGCTGATGTCAGATGGCTCACTTACTCATCATACCCTCTGTCCCTTCCAGGAGACAGTGCCGAGGCAGTGTGCATCTACATGGTGACGCCCTATCTAAATCCTGCTACACCAGCAGAACGGAGATACAATGCAGCACACAGGGCAACCCGCAACATGGTTGAGCGCACCTTTGGACTGCTGAAGAGTCGCTTCCGGTGCCTCCACAAAATTGGAGGGGCACTACAGTACAGCCCAGAGACGACATGTAGAATAGTGGCTACTTGTGCAATCTTTCACAATATAGCTACCACTAGGGGCATACCTGTAGAAATATGTGAGACTGAATCTGATGAGGATGATGATCCCATACCACCTCTACAGCCAGCAGACAGGACCAGTGCAGCAGAGGGAAGGCAAAGGCGTGCTGACATCACACACAACCATTTCAGATGTAAGTATGAATAAGACAAATGCACTGACAAATGTACCTGTAGTGAAGTAAATTTATTACCTTAATGTCAGGTAATGTTAGTCCAACGAATACCAACCAAAGTGAGATAAAAAATAGAAACAATAGAAGTTCAGAGTAAAGCACTATTACTTCATAGGGTACTCATTACCCCTCTGGCCACTACAGTTACTTCTTGCGGCCACGCACACCACTTGGGTGCCCAGTTCCCTCACTGGCACCTCGATTGTCTGCCTCAGTGGCAGTGCTGTGCCTGGCACTGCGCCGTCCGGTGTCCATTGCGGGCACAGCTAGGCTGCTGAGGCTGGAAGTGTCCCCCGTGTCCCCCAGTCCAAGCTCGCTAGGTGTGGCTGACCTCTGTCCCATGATGTTGTCAATCACATTTGTGATTTGGACTAGTCCGTGAGCCACATCCCTGCTGCTGTGTGCTGCCTCCACCTGTGCAGCCACTGCACGACGTGAAATCTGTGAGATTGAATTGGCCAGCCTAGTGACAGAGCTACAAAATCACCCGAACATGTTCATGAAGAGTCGCTCCTGCCTGCAGTGGCTCACCCTGTCATGGTGCAGCTCCTGGCATACTTCCCGCACAGCAGAAGTGAGCTCCCTTGTGTCCTGCGATGCCTGCACCTGTCCCTCATGCAGCTGTTCTATATTTGCATTCAGGCACTCCAGCTGGCGATGCAGGCCCCCCATGTTGGCATTATGTCGCAGCATCTGTTTTTGTAAAGCAGTGATCTTTTTATTATACAGGTGCTGCTGCTGCAACATAGGCGCCTCCAGGCCACAGAAGGAGGTTCCCTCACCTGCCTCATACGCCTGTGCACCTGCATTAGCAGCAATCCTGCATTGTCCTGTGCTCTGCTGCAAACTGCCCTCTTGCATCTGGGTGCATCTGCCAGTTGGGGATGGTGTATGTGGCCCTTTCTGCTGCTCATCGGAGTCCTGACTGAGCTCTGGCAGTGCCCTGGGCCTGCGTCGGAGTGGCGCAATGGTCAGAAACCCACTTGTGTTTGTGTCTGAGGCTGGATGGGTGTCAGTCTCCCCTAAGCTGGCACATGCCTTTGCTACTAGGCCTGGCCCACCTGCAACAACAATATGCAGCATGTCTGTTATGTTTGTTACCATTACTGTCACACAGTGGTAATAAAGGTACAGGTACTTCTCTTCACTGTGTTGTGGGTGTTGTGTTCTTCTGGGTGTCGCTCTACTTAATTACATTGTGTGTGCTACTTTAAGCTTTGGGTTGTGGACTGCCACTCCCATAATGCATTGTTGTGCTGCTTCTAAGATGTGGAATGGACTACTTCCAACAATGTTATACATTACTTGCTAATTCCTAAGGGGCTTTTGTGCATACACATATGGGGTTACAATTCAATATTGCACTTACCTTTGCTGGTACTTGGTGTGCCGGAGGTGTCTATCTCTGTGACCCCACTCACTGCTTCAGGGAGGAGTGTGGACTCCACTAGGTCCTCTAACGGGGTGGATGTTGACTCTGCGGGTGGACCGCCTCCTGTGCTCCTGGCCTCCTGCAGTCTTCTTGCCACCCTCTCCTTGGCACGGGACCGCAGGTCGTACCACCTCTTCTTAATTTCTTCGACCGAGCGCTGTGCCACTCCAATAGGGCAGATCTTAGTTTGTATGTCTGCCCAGAGTCTCCTTTTCTCACTCTCCGGCACCTGGAGTGAGCTTTTGCCAAAAAGCCGGTCATGGCTCCTGACCACCTCCTCTGTCAGCACCTCCAGCTCTTGCTCGCTAAATTTGAGCTTCCGCTTTCTCTCTCCCTTCTCCTTTCCTTGGAATGAGGTGTCCATGGTTGTTCAGGTGTGCTGCCTCCTTCAGAGTGTTGCTCAGTGTGGCTGGGCTGACTCTCTTTGGATGCTGGTTTGGGTGCGGCACCTGAAACTGCCTGGGATGACTCACTTCCTGCTTGTGATGTCATCAGGCTCCTCCAGGTGTGCTTCCTCACAATTTCTCGCACTTTGCGATTTTCAATTACCGAATCACAATTTGCGAAAATGCAAATTGCGATTCGGTAATTGGGCCTCGCAAACCACAAATAGCGATTTTTAAGAAATCGATAATTCCGAATCGCAATTATGGTACATGGCCTATTGCGACTCGGAAATAGCGATTTCTTAAAAATCGCTATTTGCGATTCGAAATGCCATTTCTCCATACATCTGGCCCTAAGTTATTCAGAGTAATTACGGTAAAACTCAGTGAGCCACACACTAAGGGCCACATGTGCGAAGATCCGGTTTTGTGACTTGCAAACTGCGAGTCTTAGCGATTCGCAATTTGCGACTCGCAAAACCGGATGCACAACAGTGTCAATGACACTGTCTGCAATTCACAAAGGGGTCGCAAATGACCTACCTCATTAATATTCATGAGGTAGGTCACAATTTGCGACCCCATTGGGAATGGCGGCACTCACAGGGATGGTGGCCTGCTAGTTTAAGCAGTCCACCATGTCTGTGTCTGCTTTTAAATAAAGCAGTATTTTTATTTTAAATGTAGCTTAAAAGAAAACGTTATGCATTTTGAAAAAAAAAAGAAAAGTTTTCTTTTCATTTTTCCAGAGCAGGCAGTGGTCAGTGAGACCACTGCCTGCTCTGATTTTTTTTTCCGCATGCACTCACAAAGGGGAATGGGTCCCAAGGGGACCCCTTCCCTTTTGCAAATGGGTTAGCACCATTTTGAAATTGGTGCTTACTGTGATTGTTTTGCAACCGCATTCACGGTCACAAAACAATCTTACATACCATTTAGATTCGGTATTAGGAAGGGACGCCCTTGACACACCCTTCCTAATACCGAATTGCGAAACCCAAACTGTGATTCGGTAACAAGTTACTGAATCGCCGTTTGGGCTTTGTACATCCCAAAAAGTATTTTTCTAGTTGTAAACGGACCGATTCTGTGAATCGGCCCCTTTGCGACTAGAAAAATGTTTCGTACATCTGGCCCTAAGTCTCGGAGATCATCTAAAAGTTTTAAAGGGCTTTATTACAGAATCAAAGTCAAACTTACATAAATGAGTCTCAAAACCATAGTATAAATTTACAAAATCATCAATGGAGAGTTAGGGCGCCTCAAAATATTAAACTTTACAAGCATATGAAAGACAATTATCTCAATAGCGATAATGCAGAAAATCAGAAACAAAGACTGATGTTTAAAATCTAAAATTAAAATTTCCTACCTAACAATTGAATCCAAGTTAACTTAACTATTCTACTACTAAAGATCTCAGAGAAAAGGGTCAGTAAACAGAACTTCTGTAGAATTTTCTGTGAAGAGAGGTGCAGCTGCATGGAGCCACATGAGAATCTAAGTCTAAGGGATATATCTCGGCAATGTCCGCTCTCTGCAAAGGACAAAAGGAATCTTGCTCTTCCACTAGCTAAACCACACTTAAATCTCAATCTTTCCAGAGGTTTACATCATTGCAAAAACATCCTTACTGAAAAACAAGTCTTTAAATTCAAATTAATTGACACTTTAACTTTCTGAAACCTTCTGAAGTGTTCTCCATTGACGTTGTACCCCCTCACACTTTTAGGACTTTTAGAAAAGTTACAACAATCATCTAAGGTTACTCCTTTATGGTGCTTCTTGCAGATCTCCTGAGTACAATGGGCTATTCATGAATTCGGGCATGTGATCCTGGCACCTGCAGCTCATAGAAAAAACATGCAAAAGCAAGCTTCACATTAAAGATTATGTGGAGCCAAATATGTGTGGCCTTCACTCCAGCTAAGCTAAGGAAACACATATATACTTTCAGTTTAAATGAATTCGATACACTGCTTATGATGAAAAACAAAACGATTATGTAGAATAATACTTCTAAAACATTACAACATAAACATGCTTTCAAAATGGTGATTAAATATAGTTTGCTTAAAAATGTAACATCCAGCTGTGCATTTTATTTGTATATTGCAGTGCATTGTTTAAATTGAAGTGTCTCTTCATGTTATGCAGAAAAATAACCACCCTGTCACATTCATGCTTAAGAAGCATAATTGCACAGCCAAACTATGCTCTCTCAGGTGCACCAGGCCAAAACTATTTTGGGAGCCCATGTCCCCAGCAACTTTGAATTTATGATGATCCATTTTCAGCTAAATCACACCCATTGATAATACCTTAATAGCTAAGAAACAGTAAAAGAATCAAGACAAATAATCATCCCCCCATGTACCGTTTATCATCCCTTCTTTTCTTGAGTTGCTTTTGGCCTGCCTTAGACCACATACAGCACATGGATTGGCATGAAGTGGATTATTGTGCAGCACTGCACGAAGCTGTGGTATACTTGTCATCTTGGAGATAGTTCATAGTAGGTCCTGCTTGGAGTTTGGAGAGAAAGATGACCATGGTTGTATTGCTTGGCACAGTAGAGGCTCAACCATTTCAAGGGAGTCATTGATGGGAAGCAAAATATGGATGTCTGTAACTTTTTTATCAAAGAAATCCACAAAGTCATTGCAACAAGCCACGGATGGCTTAAGAGCCGAAGTGATAGCGAGGTTAGTAGACTGTGCAATAACCTCGAACAGGTGCTTCGGTCTATTCTTTGCAGAATTCACAAGGGCTCTAATATGGGAGGATTTGATCTTTGTAGTGTTTTCTCTCTTTGCGTAGCTTAGTCATACTAAGGGAGGATGGTGCTTTTCTCCATCCTTTCTCGTATTTTCCAATAAACGTTCGTTCTTCATAAAGCTCTTTAGCGAACCAGAAACCTAGAGGGTTTTGGTCTAGATAGTTTGCACTTCTGTGGTGCACATTTATCAATAAGGGATTCCATGCATGAGCTGAACTTGTTGGTGGCCTTGTTGATGTCAAGATGAGGTGTGATCGCAATAAGGGTAGGAGAGGCCATGCTCACCATAGTTTCTGTGTCAGAGTTGGATGTGTCTCTAAACCATATTTTATTTTTCTTGGGTTGCCCATAGGTTGGAGAGAATGGGATCTGCATGTGATCAGATCAGTCAAATGGATTGGAGTCACATGTCTTAAGGCAGGGGGAAATGGAGGTTGTCAGATCCAGAATGGTGCCTTTGTGGTGTGTAGGTTTATGGCAGTGCTGTTGGATATCATTGGCACGGAGAAAGTAGGTAAAGGTATCCACATAACTATTGCCCATGTCTCCCCGGTGGATGTTAAACTCACCGAGGATGATATTGTTGTCAGAGCTGATAGGTTGAGAGGTGAAGAAATCTATGCTTTCCTCAATGAAAGTGTTGTTTTGACTTGGTGGATGGTAAATCACATTCAGTCTGAGGTTGAGGTAGTGGATGTGGACAATTCCGCCCAAAAGCATTTGAAAGACTGAAAGTGAGTCATTGGGAGCGTTTGGCATCTCAGAGAGTTATGTTGAATGAGTGCGAGACCTCCACCATGTCTCTCTTCGTGGTGAAGCCACAAAATTGAGTAGTTGGGAGGAAGAAGAAGGTCAAGAGCGTGGTTAGATTAGGCATTGAGGCATGTTTCAGTGAGGTGAGGATCAGGATATTAAGATTATGGGTCAGGATCGAGTCTGGTACCTCAAGACAATGATTGACTGCAGATCGACAATTGTGTAGCATGCAGTTCAGGGAGAAGCTGTTGTCTTTCTGACTGGCTGATCCAGGAGGGTAGTTGGGATTTGTATCCAGTTACGAGGAGATGAGCATGCACTGGGGTGGTGTGTGTGTGAGTTTTAATGTGTTCAGAGATGATAGTGGAACTCCGGCAGCCCCCTACAGGAAAGTAGGAGGAGTGGGTATAGGGCAAATCAGGGGCAGGCGTAGTGCAATTTGAAGCTGCATAAATAGTTAGGAGATGAAGTAGGTCTGAGTTGTCAAGGGGAGGTTGTGTTCGTTTGGGTCTGGGTACCCGGCTGTCTCTCAGTATACTGGAAAGGTATCAGGAGAGGGTCCCCAGGGGGTGATGAGCATAGGAGTGGCAGGAAGACAGAGAGTCACTAAGCTGAAGTGAGGATGCCCAGTCTTCAAGAGAGGAGTGAGAACCAGGAAAAGAGCTTGTTGAAAAGAGGCCACTTGTGTTCAGCAATTGTGGGAGGTTTGGGGAACTGTCAGGAATGGAATCAGCAGGGTTGAGGTGCAAGAAGGGGATGGTGCTGATTGTTGGTGTCTGAGATAGTTGGATTTGTTGGTGCAGGAGGCAAAAAAGGAAGGGAGGGGCGGGAGCTTATGGGCCAACTGTGATGAGGAAACAGGGGTGTTGATGGAATGCAGAGTGGGAAATAAAGGTTTTTGTAAGATTGGAGAAGAATGGTGTGGAGATAGCTTGTGGGAGGGATGATCATGGTCTGGAACAGGTGGTGAGCAATGGGTTGTGGGGGGCATGACAGATTAAAGGAGAGAACGGGGTGAGAGAAGTTGTCCAGATGGATCAGAAAGGGGGGGGAGTAAGTGAAGGGTATTATGGGTGGATGGAGAGGGGGAACATTGAGGATCATAGGAGGGCCTGAGGGCGAGATATATTAAGTTGATCGTGTTCAGGATTGTGTCATTTTCTTGGAACATGATCTTCCCATTGTTGTAAATAGATATAGAAAGGTTGTCCGAAAGGCCAAATGGGGTGTAGCATTTGCGTCCAAAAGGGATGTTAGAGAGAGAGGAGGATGGGAGAAAACTGCGTAAGGATCTGCCATAAGCCAGTGTTGTGTGTGAAGATGAGGAGGTCTGTTTTAAGGGAACCTTTGAGTTGGCAGTGGTATTGATCTGCGAAGATGGGTTGCCGGAAGTCTCTCAAGGCCCTGTGTTTCAAATATTTTATTGTGTGCTTGGGAAGATTTGGAGGGTATCTGATCTTGAAAGCATTTGCACTGGGTTTGGAAAGGGGCACTGGGGGGAGCTGGTGGCAGCGGTGTCAACGACATGTTGGGGTAGATGCCAGTTGGGAAGTTGTAGGTCTTGACCTAAGCAACCTCTGCTAGGCTAAGGATGGTCTGCCAAATCCGGTACATCTTGCCTATCAGGGGCTGCTCGTCCCAGTGCTAGTGATATGAGTTGTGACAATCTGGATAAGCCACAAGCCTCAGGGAGGCTCCTGGGGAAAAGTCACCGGGCAAGATGGTTCACCGTGAGGAGCGCTGTTGCAATCTCCTCTCTGAAAGCTGCCAGCTTAGTGAGGTCTTCTGCAGTCTGTAGAGGGGGTCAGCACATCATCATAGGCTGGGAGGGTGTGAAGGAAGCAGGTTTGTTTTTTCTTTTCAAGCGCTGCTCATCCCAGCACCGGAAATGGTGATTGTGATTGAGAGCTCGGGGCAGCGGACTCACAGAGCGGAAATGTTGATGCCATTTTCCTCAAGATATGGCAGTCTTCTGGAGAGTGGAGTGCTATGGTGCATGTGGAGGGGGCAACAGGAGAGTGGTAACCAGGTGAAAGGGCCCAGCGTGAGGCTTGGATTCCCTTGCCTAGTGAGCTCCTCTGTGTTCAGTGGCAGGGACACAGGGTAGTATACAAGGTGGCAGGGCAGGATGCAGCATTTCTTTTTGGCCCTACTCGTCCCAGCGCCCAAGATGTGGGTTGGGGCACAGGGGCTAATGATCCAGGGACCAGCTGAGTGAGGTGACTTGAGGGCCTGCTGGAGTTAGGGGATCAGTGGGCTCACCTTATAGACAATGCTGCCAACATGGGAGCGGTTGTCAGGCGAGAAGGCTTGGCGTGTGGATGCTTTTGTGGTTTCCTCTGCCTAGTGGGTGTCTCTGTGGCCAGTGGCAAGGGCCCTGGGTCGATGTGGAGTGGCAGTGCAGGATGCCCTGGGTTGTATGCGGAGAGGCAGTGCAGGATGCTCAGGGTTGTATGAGGAGTGGCAGTGCAGGAAGCAGCATTTCTTTTTGGTACTACTTTTTCAGTGCGCAGGATGTGATGCCTCCACCCAATTCCCCTGTCAGTATGGGTAGTGAGCATTTTACAGGACTGCCACTAATTGCCCTGGAGGGGGGATAGGATATGGGAAAAAAGGAAACAACGGTCTCAGGCCCAAACACTTTATGGGGCACTGTGCACGGGTCTTGGCCATTTGGAGAGTGGAAAAGGTGGGGAAAGGCTACCCGGAGGCTAGGGACTCCACATTCTGCACTTTTGTTCAGGAGGGACAGAAAGCTCCACAACATCTCTCCCAGGACCACTGTCTAGATACCCATATTTAGCACAATAAGCCTTATCTAGGTCACAAACAAGATCTCTATTGGCTCTGTCCTCAAACTGTTATATCACCCCTCAAATGCTGCATAGGGTTTTTTTTTGCGGCAGACTTTAAATGCCTGTATATTGGTTATTATAGTTCCCTTGAAATGTCACCTGAAGGATATTTCTTTCCATTTATATGGCAAAGGAACACTATGGGGGTCATTCCGACCCTGGCGGTCCATGACCGCCAGGGCCGGGGACCGCGGAAGCACCTCCAACAGGCTGGCGGTGCTTCCTGGGCCATTCTGACCGCAGCGGTAAAGCCGCGGTCAGAAAAGGGCAACCGGCGGTTTCCCGCCGGTTTACCCCTGGCCCAAGGAATCTGCCATGGCGGCGCTGCTTGCAGCGCCGCCATGGGGATTCCGACCCCCTTCCCGCCATCCTGGTCCTGGCGGTAAATACCGCCGGGAACAGGATGGCGGGAACGGGTGTCGTGGGGCCCCTGCCCTGGCCACTGGCATGGGCAGTGCAGGGGCCCCCTAACAGGGCCCCACAAAGATTTTCAGTGTCTGCTTTGCAGACATTGAAAATCGTGACGGGTGCCACTGCACCCGTCGCACCCCTTCAACTCCGCCGGCTCCATTCGGAGCCGGCTTCATTGTTGAAGGGGCTTTCCCGCTGGGCCGGCGGGCGGCCTTCTGGCGGTCGCCCGCCGGCCCAGCAGGAAAGTCAGAATGACCGCTGCGGTCATTTGACCGCGGTACGGTCTTCTGGTCGGAATGACCCCCTATATCCTTTGATGATCTCTGGGGACAATTATTTGCTTGCTACAAGTCTTTAGAGGGAAAATATTTGCATTTCCTTATGCCTTAGTGGAACTTCAATGCTGTGCCATCAAGTGGGAACCTTAAAAGCTGGTCTGTGCCACTGGCATGTGGGAAACACAAGAAGCACAAGTACCACCACGATCAGTCACTATTTCCGAAAGCATTCCTGGATGCATTCAGCAGTAGATGTAAAAAAAAGACACACACACAACATAATAGAGACTGATGGGAAGCATAACGTCCTAAAATGATGCAAAAGGTGTCCGTGATCTTGGCACAGAGCACCAAATAGGACAGCCATGTTCACGCAAGCCCCACAAGCAATGATACAGATCTCAAAAGCCATGCATCAGCTGGTCAAAAGACAAAGGTGCACTGACAAAATGGCTGAATCCACCAACCCAGATCCTGTATGCTTGCAAATGAGTTGCAGCCATATCTAAAACTGCTGTGATGGGCTATTTAATCTTCATAACAGGATATGATACTGCACAGCATCTGGAGGTGCATCTGTGCCCGAGCACACAACTCTGGTTTACAGTAGCACAGCTCAAGAGCAAATATTGCTAAAATGTGACTGCCAGTCAAGTGCTGCCTAGTTTAGATGGACTAAGAGAAGCTTGACCTTTACAGCCTCAAAACATTCAGCAATACGAGAAAGTAGGGAACTGTGACAAATAAAAAAAAACAGAAGTTACGAGAGTTCACAAATGTGAACATGGTAAGTACAAGAGACCAAAATGTCTAAAACATTAATCCTACATCTAGGAGGATGTAACCTGATGCGACGTGTATGGCTGTAATGTCACCTCCACCTTGCTTCAGGTGCAGGTGCCATTGCAAACACCTGCAGGCAACAGGAAAAAGCCAAGTCATTAAGGGATCACTGTAGAAGGATGAACATCATGTACTGTGGAAGAGTGCAATAGTCCATTGGTTCATAGAAGAGAGGTTACAGCATGCTCACAGGTTTCTATGTAGAAATCATAATGTCCAGGGTATGAGGCCACATTCATTAAACAGTGACAATGAACTAGATGCATGAATACAAAATTAGCATTACAAATGTTCTCACACGTTTGTGGAGTAATTGAGTGACATAGGAAATGTGTACCATTTGACCATGAGAGAACAAGAGAGAATTGTGGTATATCAGCCACGTCAGTTGGAGATCAAAAAACAAACCGTGCCATAGACATGCTCATTTCTCACTCTGGCACTTTGACAGCGTGAAACGGGAGACTGAGGACATGTGGAAATCACAAGACACAACAGACCATCACAAAGTAAGGGAAGGACACAAAACCAAGTAACAGATCTGCATGGCTATTTCTCAGGGAACATCATGTCAGCATTAAGTAAGAGGATAGCATTACAAGACGGAAGATACAGAAAACGATAAAAGTCAGGTGCACCAGTAGAGAGAAGTTGATATATCGAGACATAGTTCAATCACAGGAGAGACCCCTGAATGTAGTTGGACATAGGAAATGCGTCCTGTGTGAGTGAAGAGAGTTAGTGGGGGGAGAACAGAGCAGGAGTTGGCAGTTCTTCACGAATCATGCACAATGAATGGAAAGTCACCTTGATGTACAGGGCTTGGGTAATGGGCATGGTGCTGAAACTCGACCTCAGTGATTAGCAAGGTTACAGACGTTGTGGGATGCTTTGCATCAGCAGCCTTGTGGTGAGAAACTATTAGGAGTGCAATCAGGTGTGGTTGTGTCTCTTCACCAGCAGACCCATTTACTGGAAGGATAGTGAAGTGTGTTTGAATAAATTCAACCCCCCCGTTCAGTCCCCCAGGTAGGATTCTGATGGACCTTGGATTCATGTTTCTAGCCTAGAATCCACAGAATGAAGAATACAGACAGGGATTCTTAATAATCTCCTTAAGGGGAAGCTTATAACGGATCATCAGTATAGAGACATCTTCAGAACCTGACGCAGGCTTTCTGCGTAGTATTTTCCGTAAAAATTTCCCAGAGTGCTTCTATGCTCCTATGTTTACAACTTGATGCTCCTATGTTTACAACTTGATGTTTTAAACTAATCTTGACATTAGAAATTGAGCAATTATTATAATAAAAATTAAATCAACCTTAGCCTAAGCAATGATTAGACCAATAAATTAAAATTACTTTTTAAACTAAGAGCCTCCACTTATAACTCTGTTAAACCTAGGCACACAGCCGTCCAAATCTTTAACTACTTCTCCTTAGTTCAGCATCCTCAGATCAATCCCAGTCCAATATTCTGTGTGCAGGGAGCAGTAAAAGGGTGTTACATTTTTCCCTGGACAGCAAACTGCTATGTTTTTCAGACTCTAAAATTAGACCTGTGGAGCACTGTCAAACGTCGCAACTACATTCATTCTGAGGATTCGCCCATAGAAAGTAAAACATAATCTATGACAGTGTGACTAAGAAATTTGTCCACTATGAATGAAAATGACGAACTGCAAAAGCAGGCTCCCAGTTAATGTTAAAAAAAACAAAAATACATTAATGAGGTAAAACATTCAGTAGTGCTTCAAAACAAAAACATCCTTGAAAACATGAATTAGTAAAGAATATGGCTTCATTGTATACATTTCTTAAATCAATACCTATAAAACCCTAAAATCACCGATCATTTTTTTTTTATTGTAGCAGAATATTCCTGTGAGATCAGTTAAAGCTAATTCATGGTCCGACTCTCTCACCTCTTGGGTACAGGAATTATAAAATGTCCACATTATTGATTAAAAGCGTTAAAGGATGACGTGGACATGGATTGACCTGTTTCTCTTCTGCTGCCGAAATATCATGCTATTCAGTTGTATATTTGAACAGTTATTTGATGGACCTTGTAGTTGCAAAATATTTAGGTTTTAGTCGCTCATACGATTTGTCCAAAAACGTGTCAAGTTCTAAATAAAAGCGTTCCACCTGAAAGTTGGTTGTAAATGTTTCCTATGTAAATCATTTCAGCCCTGGCAGAGGCATATGATGTGCTCAATAGTGTCTTTGGGATAGTTGCACGTTCTGCAGTGAGAAGAGCAGGAGCTAAAGTTCCACGACCCTTCAAACTCTTTACGGAGGATATGGAGTCAGCGAAATTTTAAAACTTTTTTCTTTTAGCCTCTAAACTGGAGTCAATATATTGCTGATTGTATTGGAAATACGAGGTGCCTCGTGTGCTTGTAGTCTGTTACTTTCAGTATATTTCGTATTCGGTAAGACTGCTGTATGCCTTTCCTAATGACGAGGGAAAATGTATTCCAGGATTCTGGATCAGCTCAGGAAAGATCAAGCCTTTCAAAGTATCTGCACTTCCGGAAGAACAAGTCACCGATTTTTTTTTATTTTGAGACACATAAACTGACTGGATTGGTGGAAGATTTAATTTAAATCGGATCATTGCATAAGGAGTTGAACCTCGGAAACTGAATTTGAATAGAAGGTGATCATTTTAGATGGAGTTAGTATTTAATTTTTCCAACGTTTTCTTGTTTAATATTCTTGAGGCTCAGGACAAGAGTGGAAACACTTAAAGTGGGTGTATTTGCTCATCCTCCGTAGATCCGTGAAAACCTTTTTAAGGATTGTGATGTCGTCATTAGTATTGTTTTTAATTTGTTCATGTGCTGTAACATAGATAGTTGCTTGTCCAGATAAAATCCCAAGTAAACATGGGATGCTATTGACTTCATTGATGGCCCAATTTCCAAATACATTTGGATGCTTCCTTACAAAAGGATGTGATTTTGGTTTTGTTAATATTAGCTAATAGTCCTGTGTTCTGATTATATTTATTTAATGCTTTAATTTGACTCTGTAAACCCACTGGAGTCTGAGTGTAGTTTACAAGATCATCTTTTTGTGTCGGATAACGGGGCAGATTCTGTGTTTTGGTGGCATAAATTCTGTTTTTTGAATGAAACTCCCTAAACTGGAACTATATGGTGAGAAAAGCATTGGGGCGAACAGACAGCCTTGTTTAAGAACATTTTTAATGTTAACTTTTGGGGTGACGGCCTGCTTGACTGATGACTTGAGGTGCATCCAAGAATTAAAGTGTAAAAGAATGATCAAATGTAGCAAACATGCATTGTAACCAGTTCTGCTAGCTTAGACCATAATATGTTATTAATACTTTGTCAAAAGCTGACAAGTAGTCCACAAAACAGATGTGGAGTGGTCTTCCCTGAAGAAGAGCCGTATCTGTGAAGTGAGTCAGAGCAGTTATGTTGTCAATAGTTGCACATCCTGCTCTGAAACCTGTCTGATAGATTTGCAACATACCTTCTGTGTCTAGAAGGGCTATCAAACAGAAGTTTGCTGGATCGTTACGGCATCCTTTGATGTGAAGTGAATGAATTATAGACCCTTGAAAGGATTTTGGTGTCACACCAGAGTGTAAGACATGATTGAAAATTAATTTTAGTGCCTTGCTCCACTCTATTAAATTGCGTTTCATTATCGCTATGGGAATCTGGTTAGGTCTTGGGGGCTGTGCATTCTTACTTTGGGTTACTAACGATGGCAGCTGCTTTTCAGATATTTCTATCCTTTCATAGACACATGGTGGTGATGTATGTGATTGAAAATTATGGCTCACAAAGAGGGACTTGAGGTGAATTTCCCATTTGTTGGTGGAATGTTATAGTCAGTGGATGGCTTGTATGAGACAGTACTGGTCCCCACTAAGCTGCAGAATTTTTTGGCATCCATAGTTACAATCATCTTGTGCAGAGTGGCACATGTTTCATAGGCTTCATCGGCTTTAGGTTTTTTGACAGATTCCCTATATTGTGTTTACAATACCTTAATGGCTTTGTAAAGATCAGTGTTTCATGGGAAAATGAGTATTTGTCACAAACATCTCCTACATTTCTTTTTAAAATTTGATATTCTGCTGGATGAATTTTAGGAGAACAGCCTGTCACAAGGAAGACCAATAGGTCTGAAGATTGGTGATGATGAATGATAAGTGATGGTATTTGTTGATGTTGCCCACATTTAAATCCATGATTGGTTTTTAAAGCTTCAGTCAGCTATTCTCTGAGCTCAGGATTGTTAAATAGGGTGGCTGTTCTCTCTGGGAGATTTGAGTTCCATGGGAGATTTGAGTTCCAAACCTTTTTTTTTCTTGTTGATAGCCTTTATGACAGTGGGTATAAATGCCAGTATTTGAATTGCGAAACTGCATATTTTAGAGGGATCACCTTAGGACTATGATCATTTTTTCTCCTACGTATTACTTAAACATTTGCACACATATGATGATTCGAGAAGTGAATCAAGGCCAGCTCTACTGTGGAACTTGAACTTATAGTAAGAAAAGATTTTTTGGCAGGTTGGTCATTTGAAAAACAACTAATAATACAACAAAGACTGGATTCCTCTATGAAGTGTTTCAAGAGTTTACAATTTGAGTGCAACGTCTCACGTTTCTTTGGAATACTGGTGCAGGAATTAAGAAAGCTGCATCAGGGTCATCTCCAAATGAGCTCAGTTCCAAAAATACATTACAAAGGTCCTCAAAAGTCATCAGTAAAGATACAGGGGAGAATTTAAAGTTGTAAGGTAAAAAGTGACAAGGAAAGTAAAGTGCCAATCAGAAATCACTGTTTCTGGTTACCAGGACCTAGGTTAACTTCCAGCCCAACCACAATGGTTCTGAGGTGAAGCCACCAAGCAGGTCGCCCTGTCAAAATTTTACCTTCTGACTTTGGGCCTGATTTAGAGTTTGTTGGACAGGTTACTCCATCACAACCATGATGAATTTCCCATCTGACATACTTCAAGTGTCATTGGATTTAATGTACTTGTAATACAGAAGATGGCATATCCGTTAAACTTGTGATGGAGTAACTCAACCGCCGAATTCTAAATCAGGCTCTGAATCTTTTTTAATGAAAGATTAAATCTTTCAGTGGGACAATGTTGAGGCATTGTCTGATGGAGTCCTCTCAAAGCTTGTTAGCTGCTGAATAAGGTGCCTCTGACACTACTGATTTTGGCAGGAAAAACTGAGCGTGAAAATCCAAATTTTGCAGCCATGAAAGTCCTCTCGGCAGACAAATACTTTTCACACCTTCACTAGGATCATATTGCTATGTTCGAACTTAGGGCCAGCTGTATGAAACTTTTGTGCACTCACAAACGGTGCAAATTGCAAAATTCGGCCATTTGCGAGTGCAAAAACGTGGTCTGCGATGCATGAAAGGTATTCGCAGACCAAAAATAAGAAATAGCAAAAATTGCGATTTTTTGCGTTGCGACCTGGTTTTGCGAGTCGCAATTTGCGATTCGGTATTTCCAGTATGAAATGGCGAGGAGCAAATTGCGACTCACCAAATCCAAGTCGCAAAGAGATGCATCAAAAAATCGCAAATTGCGATTTTTCGCAGAATGGCATTTTGCACATGCAAAATACCACTGACTGAAACCAGATGGTAACCAGGTGCAACCTATATAAAGAGGCCCAGAATGCCTCAGACTCTTTTCAACAATGGCTGCACTCTACTTCATGGTGAGGAGGATGAGGAGCTTAGCAGGTTTGAGGAGAGGGAGAAGGAGACAGGAGCGCATTACACTTCTTAACCTGACAGAGGAGGAAATATATGAGAGGTATGGGTTGAACTCAGCCATGATACTTGATCTGATAGCTGAGCTACAACCCATACTGCAGTGCAGAACACTAAGGACTCACAGCATACCCACCCATGTGCAGGTATTATGCTCCCTCCACCTACTTGCCTCAGGGAGGTATCAAGGGGTCATAGCAGCAGCTGGAGGGGTCTCACAGAGTACCCTCTCCAGATTTTTCAATGCATTTATCAACGCCATGCTGAGCAAACTACACCAGTACATCAGATTCCCCCACACCCCACAGGAAATACAGCAGACAAAAATTGAATTTTACCAGATAGCACAGTTCCCCCACGTCCTAGGTGCCATAGATGGGACACATGTGGCAATCTGTCCACCATCCGCCACAGAGTATGTGTACCGCAACAGGAAATACCAACATTCAATGAATATACAGGTGATATGCTATGCCTCCTATATCATTACTGATCTTGTGGCCAGGTACCAAGGGAGCACACATGATTCGTACACCTTTCGCCACAGCGGGATCACACACAACTGCTAGCTGGGGAGTTTGGTGAAGGATATCTACTAGGTATTGTCCCTCTATACAATGGCGCATTGATGGCGTGCTGATGTCAGATGGCCCACTTCTTGTCATACCCTCTGTCCCTTCCAGGAGACAGTGCTTACGCAGTGCGCACCTACATGATGACACCCTACCTCAATCCTGCAACACCAGCTGAACGGAGATACAATGCAGCACACAGGGCAACTCGCAATATGGTGGAGCGCACATTTGGTCTGCTGAAGAGTCGCTTCCGGTGCCTCCACAAAAGTGGAGGGGCACTACAGTACAGTCCAGAGATGACATGTAGAATAGTGGCTACTTGTGCTATCTTGCACAATATAGCTACCACCCAGGGCATACCTGTAGAAATATGTGATACTGAATCTGATGAGGATGATGATCCCATACCACCCCTACATCCAGCAGACAGGACCAGTGCAGCAGAGGGAAGGCAAAGGCGTGCTGACATCACACACAACCATTTCAGACGTGAGTATAAATGACAGAAATCCTCTGACAACTGTACCTGTAGTGAAATAAATGTATTACCTTAAGTCAGGTAATGTCCATGTGAGGAATAACAAACAAATGGTTAAGTGAGAAACTCAAAACAATGAAGGACCTGAGTCATGCACTATTACTTCATAGTGAAAACAGAAGTCCACTGGCAGCTAGAGTCATTTTTTGCACCCACGCACACCACTCGGGTGCCCAGTTACATCACTGGCACCTCTAATGTCCGCCTCAGTGGCAGTGCTGTGCCTGGCACTGTGCTGTCTGGTATCCAATGCTGGTACAGCTACACTGCTGAGGCTGGAACTGTCCTCAGTGTCCCCCAATGCAAGCTCACTCAGAGTGGCTGACCTTAGTCCCATAATGTGTTCAATCACATTGGTGATCTGCACCAGTCCATTCACAACGTCCCTGCTGCTGTGTGCTGCCTCCACTTGCGCAGTCACTGCACGACGGGCAATCAGATGCCATAGATGGGACACATGTGGCAATCTGTCCACCATCCGCCACAGAGTATGTGTACCGCAACAGGAAATACCAACATTCAATGAATATACAGGTGATATGCTATGCCTCCTATATCATTACTGATCTTGTGGCCAGGTACCAAGGGAGCACACATGATTCGTACACCTTTCGCCACAGCGGGATCACACACAACTGCTAGCTGGGGAGTTTGGTGAAGGATATCTACTAGGTATTGTCCCTCTATACAATGGCGCATTGATGGCGTGCTGATGTCAGATGGCCCACTTCTTGTCATACCCTCTGTCCCTTCCAGGAGACAGTGCTTACGCAGTGCGCACCTACATGATGACACCCTACCTCAATCCTGCAACACCAGCTGAACGGAGATACAATGCAGCACACAGGGCAACTCGCAATGTGGTGGAGCGCACATTTGGTCTGCTGAAGAGTCGCTTCCGGTGCCTCCACAAAAGTGGAGGGGCACTACAGTACAGTCCAGAGATGACATGTAGAATAGTGGCTACTTGTGCTATCTTGCACAATATAGCTACCACCCAGGGCATACCTGTAGAAATATGTGATACTGAATCTGATGAGGATGATGATCCCATACCACGCCTACATCCAGCAGACAGGACCAGTGCAGCAGAGGGAAGGCAAAGGCGTGCTGACATCACACACAACCATTTCAGACGTGAGTATAAATGACAGAAATCCTCTGACAACTGTACCTGTAGTGAAATAAATGTATTACCTTAAGTCAGGTAATGTCCATGTGAGGAATAACAAACAAATGGTTAAGTGAGAAACTCAAAACAATGAAGGACCTGAGTCATGCACTATTACTTCATAGTGAAAACAGAAGTCCACTGGCAGCTAGAGTCATTTTTTGCACCCACGCACACCACTCGGGTGCCCAGTTACATCACTGGCACCTCTAATGTCCGCCTCAGTGGCAGTGCTGTGCCTGGCACTGTGCTGTCTGGTATCCAATGCTGGTACAGCTACACTGCTGAGGCTGGAACTGTCCTCAGTGTCCCCCAATGCAAGCTCACTCAGAGTGGCTGACCTTAGTCCCATAATGTGTTCAATCACATTGGTGATCTGCACCAGTCCATTCACAACGTCCCTGCTGCTGTGTGCTGCCTCCACTTGCGCAGTCACTGCACGACGGGCAATCAGTGCAGTTGAATTTGCCACCCTGTTAGACGAACCACAGAAGCTGCCAAACATGTTCCGAAATCTATGCTCCTGTCTGCGCTGGCTCACCTCTCATGGCGCAGCTCCTGGCAGAGTTCACGGACAGCACTTGTGAGGTCCCTGGTGTCCTGTGATGCCTGCACCTGTCCCTCACGCAGCTGTACTGTGTTGTTATTGAGGGAGTCAAGTTGGCGAGGCAGGCCCACCATGTTGCGGTTATGTTTGCACAAGTTTTTGTCTAATCCGAGGATCCTCTTATTTTGTAGGCGCTGCTGCTGCAACATAGCAGCTTCCAGCCCACCAAAGATGGAGGCACCCTCACCTGCCTCATGCTGCTGTGCCCCGGACTGTGTCGCCATCCTGCGTGGTGCTGTGGTCTGATGACACCTGACCTCCTGCATCTGGCTGCGCTTGCCTGTTGCTGATGGGAAACTTGGCCCTTCCTGCTGCTCATCTGAGTCATTGCTGAGCTCTGACAGTGGCAGTGCCCTGGGCCTGCGTCGGAGAGTCGCAATGTTGAGGGGCCCACTGGTGTTTGAATCGAAGGCCAGATGGGTGTCAGTCTTGCCTACCCGTACTGATGCTGTGGCTGCTAGGCCTGGCCCACCTGCAACAACAATATGCAGCATGTCAGTTATGTATGTTACATTTACGGTCAGACAATGGTAATAAAGGTACAGGTACTTCTCTACACTGTGTTGTGTGTGTTGTGTTCCTCTGGGTGTCGCTCTACTTAAATACATTGTATGTGCTACTTTTAGCTCTGGGTTGTGGACCGCCACTCCCATAATGCATAGTTGTGCTGCATCTAAGATGTGGAGTGGACTACTTCTCACAATGTTTTACATTACTTGCTAATTCCTACGGGGCTTTTGTGCATACACCTATGGGGTTACAAATCAATATTGCCCTTACCTTGGCTGGTACTTGGTGTGCCGGAGGTGTCGATCTCTGTGACCCCTGTCATAGATTCAGCGAGGAGTGTGGACTCGACTAGGTCCTCCAATGGTGTGGATGGTGCCTCTGTGGGTGGTCCGCCTCCTGTGCCCCTGGACTCCTTCAGTCTCCTTGCCACCCTCTCCTTCACACAGGACCGCAGGTCATACCACCTCTTCTTGATTTCTTCAACGGAGCGCTGTGCCACTCCAATTGCGCAGATTTTTGATTGTATATCTGCCCATAGTCTCCTTTTCTCACTCTCAGGGACCTGGAGTGAGATTTTTCCAAAAAGGCAGTCATGGCTCCTGACCACCTCCTCAGTCAGCACTTCAAGCTCCTGCTCGCTGAATTTTAGCTTGTGCTTTCTTTCTCCCTTCTCCTGGGCTTGGCCTGGGGTGTCCATCCTTGCTCAGGTGTGCTGGCTCCTTCTGAGTGCTGCTCTGTGTGGCTGGGCTGCTCTCTCTCAGGATGCTGGTTTGGGTGTGGCACCTGAAACTGCCTGAGCAGCATTTCCTGCTGGTGATGTCATCAGGCTCCTCCAGGTTTGCTTTCTCTAAATTTCTTGCAATTTGTGATTTTTTTACCGAATTGCAAAAAAATTGCAATTTTCAAAAATGCAAATTGCGATTCGGTAAATCGGCCTCGCAAACCACAAATAGCAATTTTTAAGAAATCGCTAAATCCGAATTGCAATTTTGTTACATGGCCAATTGCGACTGAGTAATAGCAATTTCTTAAAAATAGATATTTGCGATTCGCAGTGCCGTTTTTTCAAACATATGGCCCTTAGTCTCTTTATTGGAGCTCAAAATCTTCCAACAGAGCAAGCCTGAAATTGTATCGGACAAGCTCCTCTCGAAATTTGACATCTTTTCCCTGAGGTTCTGCTGAAGTTCCGAAGGTCTGGAAGTCCAAACCTTTTTTAAGCCCCACTTTTTCTGACTTTTTGGAACAGTCCTCTCAGTCACTTCTAAGGCTCCCAGTACCTCAGGTACATCACTTATGAGCCAGGACACACTCTAACAGAGGCCTCCAGCAAGGTCTAGTCCAGGTCCAATTGTAACTGGTCAGCTGGTCACTCCAGGAAAAAGCCTTTTGTAGCTTTTGAGGTCCCTGAAGCCACACACAAGATCAACGAACTAACACTTGGAATCCACTCCTCCACTCCTTAGTCCTAGGTTCAAATAAGAGCAGGTTTAGTCCTTCGGGTCTCCACACAAGTCACAAAGGGCAAGTCCTGTGCTCTTTTCTTCTGCCACAGGTTCTGAAAGCGTTCTGAGGAGCTGAGGATGAGGTACTACTTCTGTTAAGTTCATTAACCAGTGGATGGTGGTGACTTCTGCACACTCCCTGATCAATGAATGAAACATTCCCAGGGCAAACCTTACCACTTTTGCAATACATCCTGTTTGCCTTACTGAAAGCTATCCCACAGTGCATCATTCCCAGTAATATCCATCATGACAGAATTTCTGCCCCTTGATGGAGCTTAGGGCATACCTATGGGTGTATCCAAAGTAATGAGCAGTTTCTTCTCCCTCTACCACTTTAACCTGGTTCTGGGGCTCGCGCCCACCCTCCACCGAGACTAAACCCAGGAGGATAAAGTGTTTTTTGGGATCAAAAGATCCCTCTTTTACCAGCTTTTCTCATCACTAAACTGTAAAAGTATGCCTTTCATAGGTCCCTTTTAAGTTAGGAAAATTTCTGGACAACCCTGCTTGGGTTAAGCTGGATCACATTCCTCCCCCATGCCATCCTGCCATGGCCAATCCAAAGGTGAGTTTACAACCTAGCACTAATTGATAGAGTTGGTTGTTTTAAGCATGCTACTTTAGAGTATACTGTGGATTATATAGGCAATATATGGAGAAGTATGATACGTTTTTTGGTGATTAGTTTGGGTAAATATTTGACTGTTTATATTCATTTTCTACCTAGGAATTCAGATATGTCATTTTACAGGATTACACTAAAAGAGGGCACGTGAGTTAGAAAACTTTCCATGATATTTTGTGAGCACTATATATGCCCTGTCTGGATGTTCTTAAATGATATAAAAAATATTGGTAGTTTACGATGTATGATTATGTGGATTGTATGGAAATGAATTTGATTATTTGAAGTGATGGTGAAATGGGCGTGAAAACGATGTGTACATTGTAAATGTAAATTTTTTTTAAACAATTATGTTCTGGTTGATTATGGTCCTCCGACAAACTGATGAAGGGTCACGGTATATATGAAAGATGAAAGTATATGGATGATATATAGATAAGTGTTTAATGTGGAGTTGTTGGGTTAGATGTTGTTGTTTATGATTAATAGGGAACACAGATGCCTTCTATAATACACAAGGGAGTACAGCCCTGATGAAGCCTCATAGTACCATGTTGGCTAGGCTGCAGGTGCTTTGTTTTTAATGGAGCTGTGATGAAGAATAATGTTCAGAAAATAAAAAAAATTGTGGCATCTTGTTCTCCTTATTGGACCTTATCAGAGTGGGGATTCTATCTTCTCGAAAGAATTATTGGAACAACTTCATTGGAATATATTTGAAAATGGATTAGATATGATTTTAAAATTGTATGAGTGTTTATCTGATGAGGAATTGTTTTTGCAATGTTTAAAGTATTTAAGCAGCAGACAATAAATAATAAAGTGAAAACAGAACACAAAAAAAATCCAAAACTGATTTAGAAAAATAGAGTAAATGTTATTGAATAAAATATCAGAAAGACAAAAAATCCAATCAGTAGATCCAGAAATATTCCATTTTAAAATGTTGATTGAAAATAGCACCTAAAAGCACAAAGAGGCATGCCCCATCATCTGCCACACTAGAACGGGGTAAAGTTACAAGTTTGCCAACTGTGATGGAGAAGGGTCGGATGCAGGGCCCATGTTAATCCTGCTGAAAAGCTACCTTCTAAGTCTGGTACAAACGTTCCATTTGCATTTCAGAAAGCTACGAGGGGCAGGCTGAGCATTGAGAATGGTCGTCAGAGCACAAAGAGCCAGCCAAGCTTTGTGGATAGTTGTTGTTGTAGCACAAAGAGCCAGCTGGGTATCATGAATGGTTTTTGCTATAGCTTCACATTGGGGGGTTGTCACGTGCTCTCACATTGGGGTCATCACTGGCGATGGCCTCTTGCGTGAAGAGTAGGTCTCACTGGAGTTTTGCATTGGTGGTTGTCACACCCACCAGGATGTTTGTGCGAACATGCTGTTGACAGTCATGAAGATTTCAAACTTCATGATTTCTCCCTCTCCTTTAGGAGGAGTTTTCACTGATACCAGTCCTGATGCCAAGACCTGGGAGGCACCTCTTGTGGATCAGGACTCACTCCAGCATAGGTCAGCAGGATTAAGGATGGGCCAGTTGCAGGTCCAGCCAGGACCAGTGCAGCAGATCAGCTGGGCAGTTGCAGGGAGGCCTCTGGAGCTTGTTGTTTCTCTGTAGTTCTTAAAGGAGGTCAGCCAACTGGCTCTTGGAGACACTCTGGGCAGCCTAGTGTGAAGGCAGAAGATACAACCTTCCTTTTCAGACAGCAAGGTAGTCCTTGAAACAGAAGGGCAGCCCTTTAGCAGGAGGGCATTTCTTTTTCTACAACTACCATAGGTTCAGAAAGGCTCTGATAAGTGGCTCTGAAGATCTAATTTTATACCTGATGCCAGCCTTTGTGTGGGGTCGACTTCCTGTACTACCTCCAACAGTGGCTCTGGAAAGTTCCTTCCCTTCCCTAGGTCAAGGCATCTAACTGTCAGGGGTGATAAAGGGCAAGGCAGGCCTGATGTCAGGTTTCTTTATGTGTGATGTAGTGAAATCCTTTTGAATTCTAATAGAGCTAGCCCCCTTTGTGTCACTGTCTGTAAACAATGCACAAACCCCAACAGCATAGCCATTTACAGTCATGTGACCCTCAACTCTTGCAGATGATACAGTTAGTTGGGAGTTGAAAATGCCAGCTTTCTGAAAGTGGCATTTTCAGAATTACAGGTTCCAACTTTACTATTAAAGAGCATTTTAAATTGCAACTCATTTGAGTGTGAACAATATATCTCAATATGCTTCCACTATAGAGACAACACTTATTAAATGTAATAAGGCAACCTAGTGTCACTTAATCGGAGAGATAGGCCTTGCAACAGTTAGTTTAGGAGTTTTTCACTGCCAGGAAATGTAAACCTTAAGCATGTGTCTTATTTAAAAAAAATAATGCACTGTGGCTTATGAGTCTTTAGGGCCTACCTTAAGGGTGCCGTTTAAGTATTAAAAAGGAATGTTCAGGCGTGGCAAAAAAGGTTTTTAATTGCCATATCAAAATGGCAGTTTAAAAGTGACTACAGGCTGCAGTGGCTGGCCTGAAACATGTTTTAAAAAGGCTACTTTAGTAAGTGACACAATGACTGTTGCATCCCACTAGTAGCATTTAATATACAGGCCCTGGGTACATGTAGTATCATTTACTAGGGACTTCCAATCAAATGTACCAATTAGGTACATGCCAAATTTTAAGGGAGAGCACACAAGCACTGTACCACTGGTTAGTGGGGAAAACATGCTTAGAGTGACCCTGCAAAAAGTGCCAGGTCCAACTCCTGTTGATATATGCTCACTGTATTGTAAAGCCTGATTACAGGTCGGGTGGAATAAGACAGAGAAGTTACCATACATGGAAAATGCCCCTAAAATGCCCTGATTCAGAGTTTGTCACACCAGATAAACCACGATAGACTGGGTACTTTATTTATTGGGTGCAACAAATAGCACCAATAATAAATTTCTAGGAAACAATGTGCAGATTTTGATGCGTACCGCAGCAAACTCTGCATGGTATAGTAAATACAGTACACTTTTTCTCCTGTTAAATTACGGCAGATTTGACTTGACGGAATTTAACAAAAAGATGAAATATGTACCCACTAATAATTACCGGATCTGGTAAATACCACCCAATTTATAATTCTGACCCCTGTGCAAACAGGGGTTTACACTGGGGTCAGAAAACACCGAGCTACTCGCAATCAGGGCCAGAGTGAGGTTTCTACCACATGAGTTAAATAGCTCCGGTTCCAGGTTTTCCACTTGAAAATAAGGCATACCATACAGAATCGTTTGCATCAAATTCCACGTATTTTGCCCTTTTCCAGGCCTTTTCCCCTTATAGATTCCAGCAGGCCAAACCTGCCGAGATTTATAAGGGGAAAATGCCAAGAGTGTCATAATTATTGCAGAACTCATAATTACGATCTCTGCAAGAACGGTCAGTGGCCAAGGGATGGTAATGTATCCCTTAACTTGTTATGTGGGCCTAAATGGTTAATGAATAATATAAACTACTAACTTATCAGACATATTACAGGTCTGGGATTTTCCCTTATAGTCTTAAAAATTCATCCAGATTACATTGTCATTTTCCAGGCGTCTAACGGATCATTATTGCCATGCAGAGCACATATTTCAAGCTATCTTTGCAACTATATTGTCAAGGTTAACTGACTTTATCTGTTTCTGTTCAGTGCCACTCTTTGTGACGCTCCCGAAATTTCAGCAAATAAATTGGACCCTGGAAATAAATCGACTGCTTTTCTTCTGTTCAAAAGACATGAGTGATAAGGCACGTTTCCGACCATAAGAAGACGGTTTTTGGTATTAGGAACGCATCTTATGCTCTTTTAAATAAAGAGAAGTACAGTGGCTCATAGAAGGCTCCTCTCTCGGCCAAGCGTTCGGCGAGCGTCATGATGTGTCTCAGAGCTGCAGGACAAGATGACATAATATAGAACTACTGCAATGTGAACAGCTTCAATTAAATAATGGCTGAAAAAAAAAGTTGCTTATGTTTGAATGTGCTATCAAGGACGCGGCGACAGTTTAAAAATGTGTTCATTATGCCTGTCATACACGCCACAGCCTTTGTTTTTGTTAAGGAAGAAGGGCTTTATGGGTGAAGGTAACGTAAATGTTCTTCAGCAATATAGAGAATGCATACATGAGTGACAGGGGTGTGTGGGGTGAAAATGTGATTAAATTAAAATGATTTCTGAAATCCTATTAACACACAAAAGTAGTAGCACCTGCAGAAATCTGTTTTCAAAATGAGAACAGTTCTGTTTCCAGCTAATTAATTCCTTAAGTAACGGTCTTTCCGATTAACAATGCAACTTCAAACACATGTCCATAATAGTAGTGCAAACGCCTATACGTGCTCAAGTAGACTCACATAGAATAATAAATCGTGTGTGCCATTCGCACACACAAAGTGTATTACCTGTTGTTAAAGAACGACCCACAGGAGAGGAGGATATATACGTTCTAGGACTTCCAGAAGAGGTTTTTTTGTTGGCTTTCGTTAATTGGGCCAGTTGGTGCTGATCCAGTTTGCCCCCCCTGGAAACTGGATGTTATTTGACAATTTCCATTTTTGATCAAAATGCACTCAATACGCAGGATTCTGCCTCAAACCAGGATTCCCCAAGCACTGCTTCTGTAGCCAGAGCTTCATTCTGTCTCTTGGAAGAGCATGACCACAATGATATGAAACCCCACTACGAAATTTTGGGACATTTTTTCAAAGAGACAAGGGACTGAAGTTGCTGAGCTACTTTGTGTGAACGGGAGAGAGTAGAACCATATAATACCTTCAAAGAAATAGCATAGCTCTGCTCTCTCCGTCAGCTGGTGCTCTTGTCCCTGCCCAGCAACATAGCAGGCCCCCTTGCACCATAATGCAAAGGAGTCAGCATGAAAGCTAGCATAGTTTTGGGGTAGGAAGTCATACCTTTCTGCACAAAAACTATCCTTTGACGCTTTTTTTCCTCTTTGTATGTTTGCTGCAGAACGCAGCCTACTCACAAAGAATAGATAGCAAGGAGAAACATTTTTCAACCTCAGGCACACAAACTATTTTGGTGCAAACCCATGTCTACAAGTCTTTGTAAAGATGGGTTTATGTCAAACCCCATGGGGTATGCAAGAGAGTGTCCATACATCACCCAAGGATCGCTTAATTGAAACAAAGTAACATATGGCAGTGCTGTGCACTCTATAGCAATACATGTTTTTTTTGTTGCAAACCAACGCAAATAACTTTATGCGTTGCTTTGTAATGGCACAAAGGGTTTTGGATTGGAGTTGTGTAAAAAAAAGTGATGCAAAGAGTACAAAATCTTTAAAAATCTCACCCATCGTGTTTTATGTGAATGAGGTTGGTTAACCATAGAAATTGGAACAGGTCCCGTATACAGGGATAGAAAAATGACCCAATTACATTTGCATGCTGCACCATTTGTCGGGGCTAGAAGCTGCTACAGGGTAAAAAACGAAGGTTATTAGCAGTGGAATATGGACACAGGCAGTGCTAAATTTGAGGCAGTGATTGCCGTTAGGGCCCACCAACAGTGCTTAATTTGTAAATAAAAAGGTGCCAGTGCTCAAAGCCCTCCTCTTAAACAACAGTGGCTGCTGCAATTAAATGTGTGAACATGGAATTCTGAGGCGGCGTAATCCTGAAGCCGTCTCAGGCCTCTTCAATCCAAATAAAGCCACTCCCTGCCCCTTCAGCTCACTCTTGCAGCTTTCTACTTTCTCCCTTTGTGTAATTTTTCGTGTTTCCCTTCATCCATCTTTCTCATATATGTCTTTTGCTCGCAGCAAATGCTTGAGGCAGAAGAATAAGCCCCAGCCCTCAAAAATAAGTGCCAGTGCTCAGCACCGGACACAACAAGCACAAATTTAGCACTGCCCACCAATATTCGTTTTTGGCGACTGGCACTTAGGAAAGCATACAATGTGGAAATCTGGAGGAATAGAAAGACAGAAAAACCTTTGCAAAGAGAGAAAGAGAGGAACCTGCAAGAGTGAGACAAAGGGTCAGGGAGTGCCTGGTAGTGGATTAAAGAGGCAAAAGTTGGATTTCAGACTAGGACGTCTTGTCTTTTTGGCACACTGTCATTTGATAGCCCCGACTGCAGACTTCTGAGCAGAGATGTGAGCACCAACACTCATTCTTTCACAAATTAAGCACTGGAAATAGACATCAACCACCAGCAAACTTTTCCTGCATGCTTCAGAGGCCTCACCGAACAAAAGTTCAAGGACAGGTTGAATTCTGCGTTACCAATAGTCTGGAACGATCACATTTGTTCCAAGCACATGTTGAAACTAAGGTAGGTAATATGCGCAAAGGAAACTAATCACTGTCCCTCAGAGAAAACCAATTACAGACCCAAAGATCAATTGGTGAGGAGTGAAGAACATCATCCACTGCAGTGTAACTCTCCGTTGCTGGATAATCCAGGAAAATTGAAACGCACGCAATAGTTGAAAGGATGTTTGTTGTTTTATCACATCTCATCAGTTTCATGAGAAAATATGTAAACATATGTAAACAGGGGTGCAAGCCCTTTACTAACAACAAATATAAGACTCAATCATGCAGCATCAAATATGCTGAAAATGATGCCGTTCCAAACTGTGGGTTTAGCGGTATTCAAAAGCAAGTGAGTTGTACACGAAATGTTAAGTGGTACTTTTACGAGGATATCCATGGCTTTAAGCGGGCCTGGGCCTTCTGGGTCTCAGACCCAGTAGTAATTATGAATGGGCATTCAAACAGGTTGCTATCGGGACCTATACTCATGTCCATACCTGTAATGGTAAACACGCTGATCGATTTCAGTATAATGAATATGAAAACATTAAGGTAATTTGTAGCAGTGATTTAGGTCCTATTTATGTTTCACATATTACTTAATCTTGTCTATTTCCAGGTTGCTAGCGTATTACTCTCTTATAGTCCATACATGCAACTGAGTTTCTCACCTGTCCTGTCAGTGAGTCAAAAAGGGGTCCAGATTACAGGGTCCTTGTATTTGTGGCCTCTCAGCAGAGATCAATAGCTATGTATTACACTTACAATTGTGATTCTGTGAAAATGTGTGTGAAGGAGGCCCACAATTATTAAAAAAAATCACAAAGTGAAAGTAAAATAGGATGCAGTGCTTGCAGGTGAGTGGTTGCATTGTGTGTTTAAAGGGTGGTGACATGAAGGAGATGCGAGGAAATGTATTCAGGAGAGGGATAAGAGAGGATTCTGAAGAGGCAGGAGATGATGTATAACATAGGCATATGGGCAAGATGTGGAAAGAAATAGGACATACATATCTAACACAGAGTGAACATAACAGGAGGAATCGTGACATTCTGACTGCCATTACTCTTTCCAGAGGACTCAGTAGTGTTTAAATAAAATTCTCACAATTTCAGAATTGAAACATTTTCAATATTAATTACTGACAACAAAATCATCGTTGCTTGTCACTTATCCTGAATATCTAATAAGGGTTGACTAAGTCAATAGTTCTGGGTGGTTTTAAGTGTATGTCAGTTGATGTGTAATATATCTGGATGCAATAACAGAAACCTAAGAGACAAGCTAAAATATCAGAATGATAGTGGACTATGGGAAGAACAGAAATGTAAGTTATGTATTTGACCCAGGCCCTTAATTACATAGGCCATGCCTCTTTTACAGATCCCCACTTTTTACATCCCACTTTAAGCCCTGAGTATATCATCAAGATTGGATAGGTGCTCGAATATGACCTGGTGGACCAGGTTCAGCTTGAGTTCTCACTCTCTGTGGGAGATACTTAAAAGAAGTAGAACACACATCATTATCACAACTCCTTTTTATTGAGCCCCTAGTTTAAATGTGCAGGGTAAAACAGAAGCAAACCTCCAATTAACCTTTGCCTAACACTACAATCACTTTGCACAAAAACAGTCAGGCTTACTTTAGAGGCAATTTGTAAAGTATTTATGCAGCACTGCAAACAGTAATAAAGTGAACACATAAAACAAGTTAAAGAAATAGAGTAAAATGTAATAAATTATTTGACATCAAAGCAACAAAAATGCAATCAGTATAACGGAAGATGTGTTGTTTTAAAGATTTAAGTAAAAATAGTACCTAGAAACACAAAGACAATTACGGTAATCTGGTCCTGCCAGATTTGGGAAAAATCACAAGTTCAGGCTGACTGCAATTGAGTGCTGGTCACATACAGGGTTCAAGTTAGGCCTGCTGAATAAGAGTACTTTGAATCTTGGTTGCAAAGTTTTCAAGATCCTATGTTGAGGATGTGTCACACATCAAAGCCAATGTGGGGTCCTGGTCTGGAGATGCATTGTGCAGCAACAGTTCCTAGAAAATGCTAGGCTGTTGTGTGAGGTCCAGCATCATCGTCGATGATGCCATTGACAAGGGGCTTGCTATGTGAAGTCATGCATCGAAGTTGAGTTGCGCATCAACTGGTTCCACAGAAGTTACATTCTGCAAGAGCTGAGGAATGAGCATTTCAGCAAGCCACCACCATGGAAGTGGGAACCACAAAAAGTGAATCAGTACTTGTCATGAAAAGTAAGCACAAACACCAAGCAGATGCCTGTAATTCTAAATCTTTAAAGAAATAAAGACTGTTTCTGATGTGGATCCTCATTTCCACATGAAAGAAAATGTCCTGCCATCAGATAAACATGCAAAGGCTGTTGAAAAGAGGACCAATTCAGAGTGGTTTGACAAGCGAAAGATAATCCAAGTGTGTCACAACAAGGTGAAAAAATGGATGCTCTAAGGTTCCAAAGGCAATGTCGCCATGCACATAAAGACAAAAAGCAACCTCAACTGCGACAGGTGGAAACTAAATGCAGTTGATCATTATCAAGTTCATCTTGCAAGGATCACTGGATGTCATTATCAAGAGACAGAGAAGAGTGTGAATGTGCAATGATCATGTCTGAAACACTAAAGCAGTCAAATGAACAACAAAAACTAGTGAGCTAATGAAAGAAAAGAACTCTTATAGACAAAAGATCCAACCGAAAGTCAACGGTTGTCCGTTAACCTTTGTACTGCAACACACAGCAGCCAATTTGAAGGTGTACCACAGGGCTGCTTCCAAACCTTTGTCAAGGATCATTCAAGACAACCTTTCAGCACCAAAAGATGTCTGTGCAGGCCCCAATCTATGTTCTTCAAGGTACTCCATCCAGAGTTTGCCTGCTTAGTTTTGCAACTGCTGCTGACATGGGACTATCTATCAATTACAACCTAAATACACAATCTGAAATTGTGAGTCAGTTCCCGTCCCTGTTTTAAGGTCTTGGAAGTCTAAAAAACAATGAAGATATAAATCTGCATTAATGAAGACATCTGGCCTGTTGCACAGTGACAGCAGAATAACATTTCATCCACAAGCGGTTGAGAAGGAACTAGAAGCCTTGCTAAAACACATAATCAAGATGTAGTGTCTTAAAACTGTGAGCATTAGGATCCTGCTACTAGGAGCGGACTCAAGGAAGTTATTGTGCAATCATTCTGGGAGGTGTTAAGGTGTGGTCATTAACATTCATGAGCTAAGAAGAAGTTAGTTAAATATTGTACGGTGATGAATAACAACGTTGACTACAAGATTCATGTGTGGCATGTTCTTGTGCATGTTCTCAGGCTGGGGAGGACACATCAGCAAACTGTCACAACAATTGGTGATGGTCCCTCTGTTGTTCTATGGTCAGGTTAGGGAAGAGGTTGAAACTCCCCACCGATCCATCCGACTCTTTGGATCTTCTCCTCCAGTCCATCATTCATGATCAGGAGCATGTTAACATCAGAGTGCTTGAAGTGGGGTTTGAGGCGACTGACATGTAGAACCTTTAAAATGTTCCTGGGGTTTTGAGGTCCACCAAGATGTTAACATCCTCCTTACACTCTTTCACCTGAAAGGGCCCAGAGAATCAGTCTTGTAGGGCCCTGGGCTCCACAGGCACTTTTTGGTCAGGCTGACACTCTACGATTGTTGCCTTCTCATCATGCCATTGTTACATAACCCCCTGGCTGGCTTTCAAATTCCTGTTTGCCTTCTTTTTTTCAATCCCAGTTGGAAATGCCGACTCTTCGATGCGGTTTGGCAAGTTGGTATAAGTGATGACTCATACCAGGAAGGCAGTTATGGACTTCTCTGTGTGCCCCCAGCCTCCATGGCTGTCACCCAGGCCCTCAGTGCCTTTTGTAGCTCCTTCTTCCTGTTAGAACTCTTAATGGGACAGGCAAGAATTGTTTCAGTTGAGGAACTGTGTAACTTTCCATTTTCCCTAACGCAAAAACAGTTCCAGCTGGTGCATCTCCAGTTTGAAACATGATGGCAAGTCAAAAAGTGCAAAGTTCCAAGGGTAGAAAAAAAGAGTTCACAATGAGATGTTCAAAAATCAACAAAAAGATCACCAAAAATATGGAAGCAGGAAAAAGAAGTCCAAAAAAAGAAAAAAAGGAAAAACAAGTAGTATGTGGTCACGTACTGGTGGACACTGAAAACAGTAGTGTAAACTTAATCACTATATGTCAAGTACAAATACGAGTCCAATCCTTACTGCTGATCCCCAATGTTAGAAATTAGGTCTTTGGTTGGCAGTCAGGTTACCCCATGTCCAAGCAAGGACCCTCACTCTAGTTAGGGCAAAGGAGAAACACACCTGGTTAACACCCACTCACCCCCTTGGTAGCTTGGCACGAGCAGGAAAGCTTATCCCAAAAGCAATGTTTGAAGTATTTTTACCAACACACACAGTAATACAGTAAAAACACTATAAAATAGACACCACACCAGTTTAGAAAAAATAGGCAATATTTATCAAACAAGACTAAAACAACACAAATCCAACATTGAACAAGTCAATATATGAATTTTCAAAAGAACAAGAGTCTTATTCCATAGAAAACAATGGAAATGTTGATTTTACACAAAGTAACTGGTTTGTGTCAAAAATAAAGCTGCACAGGCGAACGTGTGTTGGAAAAGTAAGCAATGCGTCAATTCCTTACTCGGAAGTGAGGCTACACGTCGTTTTCTTCTCCCGTCGGGTCAGCGATGTGTCATTTTCTCCCTCGCAAGAGAGCGATGCGTTGATTTCTGAATGGGGCACCTCAGATCCACGCAGGTTCATGATTACTTTGATGCCAAGCGACGATGCATGAGAAATCAGGCTGCATGGTGTTAGAAAACCGCACTGCGTGGGGTTTGCATCATTATCAGCTGCTGCAAGCGGGTGTTGTGTCATTTCTCCAGCTGCGATGCGTTGATCTTCCAGCTGCGATGCAGGTGGAACGTCGATTTTAGTTGCGAACCGGGTGGCTCGTCGTTTATCAGCCGTGTTGCAGATGGTGTGTCGAAAATTTCCACGCACGGTGTTCTGTGCGTGGATTTCAGTCCTTGTTCTGCCAACTTCTCCTTTCAAGGACCCAGGGACTGGATAGGGTACCACTTGGCAGGGCAGGAGGCTCAGCAGAGGGTCAAGGTGCTGGCAGAGGAAGTCTTTGATGGCCCTGAGTCTTCAAAACAGGAGGCAAGCTCAGTTCAAGCCCATGGAGATTCTTCTCAAGCAGGAATGCACAACAAAGTCCAGTCTTTGTCCCCTTTCACAGGCAGAAACAGCAGCTGCAGGATAGCCCAACAAAGCACAGTCACAGGCAGGGGCAGCACGTCTCCTCAGCTCTTCTCCTTGGCAGAGATTTTTCTTAGTTCCAGGAGTTATATTAAAGACATCTAAAGTCTGGGGTTTTGGGTCCACTACTTATACCCCTTTCTACCTTTGAAGTAGACAAACTTCAAAGGAAAGTCTCTGTTGTTTACAGGATCCTGTGTTGCCCAGGCCAGGCCCCAGACACACACCAGGGGGTTGGAGACTGCATTGTGTGAAGGCAGGCACAGCCCAGTCAAATAAAAGTGACCACTCCTCCCTCCACTCTAGCTCAGATTGCTCATCACGATATGCAGGCTACATCCCAGCTCCCTTTGTGTCACTGTCTAGAAGAGAGTCACAAACAGCCCAACTGTCAGTCTGACCCAGACAGGGAATCCACAAACAGGCAGAGTCACAGAATAGTTAAAGCAAGAAAATGCCTACTTTCTAAAAGTGACATTTTCAAACTAACAATCTAAAAACCTTCACTAACAGATTTATTTTTAAATTGTGAGTTCAGAGACCCCAAAATCCTTATTTCTATCTGCTCTTAAAGGGAAACTGCACTTTGATGATATTTAAAGGCTGCCCCCATATTAACCTATGAGAGAGATAGGCCTTGCAACAGTGAAAACCGAATTTGGCAGTATTTCACTGTAAGGACATGCAAAACACAGTACATGTCCCATCTTTAACATACCCTGCACCCTGCCCATGGGTCTACATAGGGCCTACCTTTGGGGTGCCTTACATGTATAAAAAGGGAAGGTTTGGGCCTGCCAAGTAAGTGGACTAGCCAGGTCGAATTGGCAGTGGAAAACTGCACACACAGAGACTGCAGGGGAAAGGTCTGAGACATGTTTACATGGCTACTCATGTGGGTGGCACAATCAGTGCTGCAGGCCTACTAGTATCATTTGATTTACAGGCCCTAGGCACCTTTACTAGAGGCTTACTAGTAAATCAAATATGCCAATCAGGGAAAAGCCAATTACACATACACTTTACACAGGCACACTGGCTCTTTATCACTGGTCACCAGTGGGAAAGTGCCCAGAGTACCAAAAACAGAGTTCAGGACACAGTCAAAACATGGGAAGCAAAGGCAAAAAAGACAGGGGAGACCACGCCAAGGATGCCAGGTCTAACACGCACTCCTTTCATAAAAAAAAGAATAGGTCCAATGCTAACATTTTTGCCAGCTTCCCATTGTACAAACTTGTCGTTGGGCGGTTGCAGCCATAGGGTCCCTCCTGCCTATACATGCGTGTAATAGTAGCCTGGATTTTGTTTTCTGGGGCCTCTGATATAGGTGGCTTTTGAGAAGTAGTAGTTGCTGGACTCAATGTACGTCATGCGGAAGTTACTGTATTCTGTGGTGTCTCATCTGATTCTGAGTCTTCATGTGCCATTGTGAGGTCGCTGAGGCAGCTGATTCTGGTGCACTGCTGGGGACAGGGCTGCTTTGCATGAGTATGTCACCCTCTTCTTCCTCCCCTCCCACTGTAATTGGAATAGCTGTGGCTAATGTTTCCTGCCTCTCCTCACTTTCACCACCATGATCACATCCAGCATTTTTTTAAGGTGCTCCTCCCACCGCATTGAGGTTGTTTTTTCATATGTGTTGTTTGGCCTCCAGTACCATAATGTGCATCAGGCTTACCCCGACGAACACTTGTGCTGCAAATTGAGCACATTGCAATGTTCTCCTATTGTTTGCTAAGTGCAAAACAGTCCCAAACTGGGGAGGAGTACTTTCTTAGTAGGCCAATGCCTGAAGAGAAACTGGAGGCAGGTGGGTGTGTCATTGATTGTCTCTCTGCAGTACACACTTCGACTGATGTAGGGGTTGGTGCAGGTGTCAGCTGGGACTTACAAATATGGGAGCTGGGTGTGCTAACTGTGTTACATCTCTCAGAGCAGGTTGAATAGTAATGTCTGACTCCTCTGTGCCAGTTTTCACAATGACTGGCTTGTCATTGTTATACTCCTCATCATCCCCTTCCATGATTCTAAGGCTTTTGGGAACTTTCCTTTTCCTGTGCCCCTCCTGGCATCTCCCAGACTCTGCCGGGGTCCACTCCATGTCCCTATCAACGTCATCAGAGTGGTGCTTGGAGGAGATGGTGGAGTATTACCATAACTTTTTCTTGCCATTTCAGGCCTCTTGTGCACTGGGCTGCCCAGTGTGCAGTCAGTGCACATGGAGGCAGGCCATAGACATATGGCCTGAAACTGCAGCTTTCGCTGCCTACAGCCCTGTGTCTGAATTCAGGCCAGGGCCGTTTTAGGTCTCTTTTGCACAGGCCTGCCCAGTGTGTACTGACTGCACATAGGGCAGGCTTGTGCACAAGAGGACTGAAATGGCAGCTTTCACTGCCTACGGCCCTGGACTGAAATCAGCCAGGACTGTAGACAGTGAAAGTTGCAGTTTGAGGTTTTTTGTGCACCAGTGTGTGCATAGAAGTAAAAAAACGAGGGCTTACCTGGGTCCTTGTTCCGGTCCTCCTTGCCAATGGCCTGGCTGGCTCTCTGCCTCCCTGGTTCATCCGGAGCTGCTGGGCTGCCGTCAAGCAGCTCCAAGCTGCTGATGTCGGGTGAGTGCGCACTGCAGCTCAGTTATGGGATAAATACCTCAAGCACAGACTATCTGCACTTACACTGTGTGGCCCATGTTGGGCTGTAGTGTGCACACTGTAGCTCTGCTCTGCTGGCGGGGCAAGCAGAGGTTTTGGCCGAACTCCATGCTCCAAGCGGAGCATGGAGTGCCAAAAACTCTGTTAGCTCCACCAGTGGAGCGGAGCTAACTGCCCACCCCTACTGATGACCCTACAAGCACTACACCGACAGTACCCAGCATCGACCCATTAGTGCAGCTGCAAGAAGCCACAGTAGGATTTGAAAACCCTGAAATTGATCCTTCTTCACATTCCCCTAAAGTGACACCCAAGGTGACCCCGGGAATACCAAAACCAAAGAGGGCATGCACTCCTAGACTGCAAACCAGGATAGGGGATCCTCAATTTTCAGGGCAGTTAGAGGCACAATTCGTACTGTACCTAGACCCTACTTTTCACCAAGAAAACAAAAACAAAGAGAAAAGTTTAGGGGATAGCGATGACCAATCGTATATTTCATCAGCAGCATCACAGTTGCTTCAGGAAAGGGACACTTCAGGTAGGATACTTAGAAAAGCAAGCTCCCACCCCACAAGGAAGCGATGCAGGTTGGCGAGACCATGTGCATGGGGCTGTAGAGATGGTGGGACAGCTTGCATCCCAAGGACGGGAAAAGGTACAAAGAAGGACTGAAAGTAGTCTGTCACCTTAGCAGAAGGAGAGGGAGAGCATAATAGTCTTACCCGAGAATGTGCACGATTGGCTATCATGCAGTGAGGGCAGGAGACCGAGAGAAGTAAGAAGATAAGGGCATGATAACGACTGCACTGAGTAAAGCCAGAGGAGCCTTAGGAAATTATCAGACAGGATAGAATCCATACTTCAGCATGTGGAAAGCACAGGTGAACTCCTCCAAACCCAAGAAGCAAGTCACCATATTTAGGGTCTCAAAGAAAGACTACTCATTGATCTAGATTGTGCTAGGGGCACATGGAAACTGCCTAGCCCAATTGATACAAGGGAAAGAGACCGAGATGCACCCCCTAGAAGCAGGAAGCCCCGAGCTACAGAGCTTGAGCGGCTAAAATTCCAAAGCACCCATAGCCAACCGGATCCTGGAATGGGATCAAGCGAGATTAGGGGGCGAATAACTCTCCTCAACTGACCCACCCAGCAAATGAGTGCACAAGAAAATTCATACAGAACAGGCCTTATCCCCAGTGAGACCATGGGTGAAGGAGAGGATAGCTGCCATTTCGTCATTGTCATATGTAAAAAAACATAGTAGACTGGACTAAGCAGTTAGCTCCACAGATGAGCCCTTGGCCAGAAGAGGGGTCCTTTGACCCACACAATTTGACAAATGCTGAAGACTGCATTCTATATGGAAAGGGTGAGCCTGATTGAGAGTGCCCTTACATGAGGATTTGTCTGTGTATACGGCAGCAATACCCCAGGCAGCATCATCCCCAGCATGCCACCACCCCTTTACCTCAAATACCCCTGATACTTAAGGGCATTAGGGCACCACACATGTTCCTTGGCCGCAAATGGACAAGGAAAACTTCAGAAAAAAGTTGCCACTGCTAACAGAGGGAGAAGGGAAATTATTTGAGAAGCAAACTGCATGCACCACCCTGGCAGTAGGAGATGTAAACAGCCTGCTTAGCTCCCTCCTACGGGATGAAAGTATTTCAAAAGGCTGAAACTAGAAATGTGACCCTCACTGAGACCAGGTGTGATGGATCACCATTTGACCTGGTCAGGTCTGTAGTGTGATATCAGCTGATGAAAATGTACCCTGAAAGACCAGACATCAGATCACTCATGGCTCAGTCTATGCAACAGAATGAGGATCCCGCACAATACATCAATAAGATGAAAGAGAGGTGGACTCAGGAAGTGGGTCGGGCTGAGAAGTAACAGGAGGTAATGCCATGCTGTTCTATAATGTTGTTAAGAAGTGACTACCTTCTGACGTAAAGGACAGCTTAGATAACATAGTGGCACTGGAAGTCAACCCCTGGACCGAATTCAAACACACATCATCTATTTTTGCAAGAAGAAGCAGGGAAATGAGAAAAGTAATCAGGAAGTATCAGAGAAAGCTGTGGCCAAGTTGGTGAAGCAGAAGATAGCAAAGAAGGGAGCAATGGAAGGTGTTGTAGTGGCAGATCACTGTAATAACTGCGGGAATGGTCCCAGGGGTCACCCAACAACAGTATCCACAGCAGGAGGAGATATAAGGACAGAAGGAAATAGCGAAGGGGCAAGGAGGAGTAGGAAGAGGTAGGATGGATCCTCCAAGAAGGGATCAGGCATGTTATTATTGTCAGAGGTTTGGACATTTTATTAGAGACTGTAATGTGAGGATGTAGAATGAGAAAAATGAAAGAATGAAAAAATATAGTCCATCCAAAAATATGACAGTGTAGCCACAACATAATTCACAGATCACATATATACCCCAGACCCCCCACAAATTATGCACTCATGAGTAATGCCTCAAGTGCAGCAAGGACTGCTTCAGCAGAACATTTAGACACCCTCCATCGGAATCCCACCCCAACCTGGAAAAGGAGGGATGGAGGTGAGGGGGCGAATTCTTTCGAGGTGAACCCTGTAGGAGGATACACACAATGAGGCAGCTGGCAGAGGATTTAAGTGTGTCCAGTCTTGTCAGTGACACACAGGCAAGATGAGGAGCCCACTTTGATTGTGTCCACTGATGACAAGTGTTAGAAATGGGGTCTTTGGTTGGCAGTCAAGTTACCCCCTGTCCAAGCAAGGACCCTCACTCTAGTCAGGGTAAGTCCCACACAATCCAAATTATCCTGTGCCCACCCTCTGGTAGCTTGGCACTGAGCAGTCAGGCTTAACTTAGAAGGCAATGTGTAAAGTATTTGTGCAATAAATCATACAATAACACAATATAGCACCATAAAAATACACCACACAGTGTTTAGAAAAATATATAATATTCATCTGGATATTTGCAGGTCAAAACGATAAAAGGTGTAATAAGAAATTGTAGAGATATCACTGAAAAGTGATATGAAGTGTCTTAAGTCTTTAAAAAGCAAACTAAGGGGGTCATTCTGACCCCGGCGGGCGGCGGGAGCCGCCCGCCTGGAGGGAACCGCCGAATGACCGCACCGCGGTCAAAAGACCGCGGAGGCCATTCTGGCTATCCCGCTGGGCCGGCGGGCGACCACCAGAAGGCCGCCCGCCCACCCAGCGGGAAACCCCCCTCAACAATGAAGCCGGCTCCGAATGGAGCCGGCGGAGTTGTAGGGGTGCGATGGGTGCAGTGGCACCCGTCGCGATTTTCAGTGTCTGCAAAGCAGACACTGAAAATCTTTATGGGGCCCTGTTAGGGGGCTTCTGCAATGCCCATGCCAGTGGCATGGGCAGTGCAGGGGCCCCCAGGGGCCCCACGACACCCGTTCCCGCCATCCTGTTCCTGGCGGTAACAACCGCCAGGAACAGGATGGCGGGAAGGGGGTCGGAATCCCCATGGCGGCGCTGCAAGCAGCGCCGCCATGGAGGATTCCCTGGGCCAGGGGTAAACCGGCGGGAAACCGCCGGTTGCCCTTTTCTGACTGCGGCTTTACCGCCGCGGTCAGAATGGCCCAGGAAGCACCGCCAGCCTGTTGGCGGTGCTTCCGCGGTCCGGTCGGAATGACCCCCTAAGTCTCTTTCAAGCACAAAGTACCTGGTTTGGAGTGAAAAATCTCCGCAAAGGGGCTGCAGAGGAGGAGATGCGTGGAAAATGGTGTGTGCGTTGGTTTCGCCCCTTCACACACGGACTTGAGTCGGTATTTTTCACGCGGGGAAGACGTTGCGTCGATTTCTGGCGCACGGACGGTCTCCTCTGTGGGTCGCAGGGTTGTCAGACGCTTTGCGGTCTGTGCGTGGAATCCTGGGCTTGTTGTCCGGCTGCGCGTCGTTCCAGTAGGCTGTGCGTGGAATTTTCTCCCTCACGGCAGGCATTGCATCGATTTCCTCTCTGGAAGTTGGGCGATGTTGTGAAGGCGGGCCGTGCGTCGATGTTCCGGTCGCACCACAGGCGTTGCAACGATCTTTTCCTTGCGGGGTCGAGCGGCGTCTTTCCGGGTCGGCGTGAATTTTTCACCGCAGAGCAAGCTGTGCGTTGAATTTTTCGGCGCACAAGGAGTCCAGTTGAAAGATAGAAGTCTTTTTGGTCCTGAGACTTCAGGGAGAACAGGAGGCAAGCTCTATCCAAGCCCTTGGAGAGCACTTCTGCAGCAAGGCAAGAGTTCAGCAAGGCAGCAGGGCAAAAGTAAGGCAGCAGTCCTTTGTAGAAAGCAGTCAGGTGAGTCCTTTAGGCAGCCAGGCAGTTCTTCTTGGCAGGATGCAGGTTCTGGTTCAGGTTTCGTCTCCAGCAAGTGTCTGAGGTGGTAGGGCAGATGCCCTGTTTTATACCCAAATGTGCCTTTGACGTGGGGGAGACTTCAAAGAGTGGCTTAGAAGTGCACCAGGTCCCCTTTCAGTTCAATTCTGTCTCCCAGGGTCCCAGTAGGGGGTGTGGCAGTCCTTTGTGTCAGAGCAGGCTCTCCACCCTCCCAGCCCAGGAAGACCCATTCAAAATGCAGATGTATGCAAGTGAGGCTGAGTACCCTGTGTTTGGGGTGTGTCTGAGTGAATGCACAAGGAGCTGTCAACTAAACCCGCCAGACGTGGATTGTAAGGCACAGAAAGATTTAAGTGCAAAGAAATGCTCACTTTCTAAAAGTGGCATTTCTAGAATAGTAATATTAAATCCAACTTCACCAGTCAGCAGGATTTTGTATTACCATTCTGGCCATACTAAATATGACCTTCCTACTCCTTTCAAATCAGCAGCTACCACTTCAATAATGTATGAGGGCAGCCCCAATGTTAGCCTATGATGGGAGCAGTCCTCACAGTAGTGTAAAAACGAATTTAGGGGTTTTACACTACCAGGACATTTAAACTACACAGGTACATGTCCTGTCTTTTACCCACACAGCACTCTGCTATGGGGGTTACCAAGGGCAAACATTAGGGGTGACTTAAATGAAGAAAAGGGGGAGTTTTAGGCTTGGCAAGTACTTTTAAATGCCAAGTCGAAGTGACTGTGAAACTGCACACACAGGCCTTGCAATGGCAGGCCTGAGACAAGGGTAAGGGGCTACTTAAGTGGGTGGTACAACCAGTGCTGCAGGCCCACTAGTAGCATTTAATCTACAGGCCCTAGGCACATCTAGTTCACTCTACTAGGGTCTTACAAGTAAATCAAATTGCCAATCATGGATAAACCAATCAACAGTACGATTTACACAGAGAGCATATGCACTTTAGCACTGGTTAGCAGTGGTAAAGTGCCCAGAGTTCAAAAGCCAACAACATCAGGTCAGGAAAAATAGGAGGAAGGAGGCAAAAGGTTTGGGGATGACCCTGTAAAAAGGGCCAGGTCCAACATAACCCACCACCAGCCTAAAGCCAGGGGAGAACAATCACTGTCCTGATGTACTTCCATGTTTGAGGCGATAGAACAAGGACCCAGGCCCACAACAGCAGGGGCATTTTCCAGTTCTTCGCCTTCCTGACTCCAATCGGATCCCTCTGTCCATACTCTCAGGGTCCACTAAGCCAACCCATGGGCAACCTTTCTCCTCACCTGCGGATACCATCTGTGCAGCACCTAACCTTACTTTGCTCACAGATGTATTCCAGGGGCCGGATAGTACCACCAGGGCCAACACAGTGGTGTTGCCCACTCTACCCCCAGGGTGTGACTCTTGTCCCCTCCCCAAGGGTAACTTGGGACAGCAAGCCACAGTGGCCACTGACAGCTGTCAGGGATGAGAGCAAGGACCCAGGCCTCTCAAAGCTCCCTAACCACTGTGACTGTGGAGAGTGGGGGGCGGTAGCCCCAGGTGCTGGGCACCCTTTGACCACTCTCCCTTCCACCAGGTCAGGGATGACAGCCTGAACCTGGTCCTCCCCTCTGGGGATCTGTACCCTCCCTCCTGGAGCGGCACCCCCAGAGTCCAACATGGTCAGGGTGCTTATAGAAGCAGCCCTGCACCATTCTTTCACCAGTGCAGGGCTGTTAACCTGCAACTGGTCTTCCAACCTGGGGTCTGTACCTTCAGGTTGGACTAGGGCCTGGAGTGAGGCTTCCCTCCCCCTGCCCTTCCTTCTGGGGTCCATCGCCCCCCAACTAGGAGTGGCCCCCCAGAAGACAACATGGTAGGGGCACTGTTATCAGTAGCCCGTCCCTCCAGGTCAGGGGGGATATCCTGAACCTGGCCTTCCAATCAAGGGTGTGTACCCTCAGACTGGATCACTGCCTGGCAAACCAGGACTTTCTGGGGGGCACACCTACCCCCCACCAGGTCAGAGTTTACCCTCTGAACCTGGTCCCTCAACCCAGAGTCACCACCCTAAGGTTGAACCATTGTCTGGCACACCAGGACTTCTTGGGGGGCACGCTGACCCCACACCAGGCCAGAGTTTAACCCCTGAACCTGGTCATCCAACCCAGAGTCACCACCCTGAGGTTGAACAATTGCCTGGCACGCCAGGACTTCCTGGGGGGCACACTCACCCCCCACAATGGACACACCGTCCCCAAGGGCCACACAAGAATCTGGCTGGCACAGGTCTCCTGACCTCTGCCCATCTGGCAGAGTCTGGATCTCCCCCAAACCAGAAATGGTTTCACCTGGGTCATTCCTGGGGGGCTCTGCTCTCAGAGCTGACCCCTGACTCTCCAGGACCTCCACTGGGGTCCGCAGCTCCCTCTCAACCCTCTGTCTGGACCTCTGCACCCCCTCACTAGGAGTGGTACTGCCAGACACCAGAACTGGTGGGATGCTGGCTACAGTCACCCCTCCCAAGTTCTTCTGACACTGCGGGATCTCCCTCAACAGGTGGCCCTACGGTACAGGCTAGGCTTCCCTCCTGGCGTTCTCTCATGGAACCCTTCAGGACCTGGTGCCGGATCTCGGGCACCCTGGGCCTCAGCCCATCCCCATTCCCTCTCCTCTGAGACTGGACATGGGGTCCCTCACCCATCCCACTACTCTGGGACCTACCAGGGACACTGCAATCCTTTCCCACCTCACTTGGTTGGGAAACACCTAGACCACACCCTTCAGGAGCACCCCCCAATGCCTCCTCAGACTCTCTGGTACTCACCCAGAAGTCTGCCTCCATTGTAAGCTCCCTGGGGTCAGAGAACTCACACTCCACCTGGTTTTGGCGTAGCTCTGGAAAAAAAGGACCAGACATATGTTCTCCAGCAATTACATCACTCTGCCCCTCACATATATTAACCAAAGTACACTTCACCCAACCATCCAGTGACTCAGCCTTGAAAAAGCACTATACATCACCCTCCGGAGACTGGTGAGACAGTATCTGACTGTCCCTGACACTCAACCCACACTCTTCTGGGATGTCTCTACACTCTGTATCCAGAACGTCCACCGGGGGGAACCCTTTTCCCTGTCACTCTCTTCTAGAGCCAGTAAAGTGTCCCTCCCCCCAGTAGGAATATGGCTCCCTGTGCCAGTTCCCCAATCCTCCTCAGGGACCCTGGGCATGACGGGAACTACCTCATACTCCTGAACTGCCTGGTGTGTGTCAATACCCTTCTTCAAGTCGGGCACCACATCTCTGGGCCTGTGCACTTCTTCAGCCGCACTGGATACAAGATTTTTGCTGCCACCATCTGAACTGGACTAAGCCCTTCTGGCTTCCAGTTTCAGCTTTTCACAGCTCAGTTCCTGAGCTGCAATCCTTTCTTTTTCCTGGGCTAAGGCTCTCTCTGCCTCAGCCCTCTCAAGCTGCTCATCTAGCTCGTCCGTCCACCGCTCTTGAGCTAGGAGCCATTCATCTCTCACTGGTTCTCTTTCCTCATCTGAGTAGTCCTCCTCCTAACAATCATTCTCAGGGCTATTATTCCTTTGGTTCTTTGCTGCCTGTTCCTCTGCCCATTGCGCTTCTCCCCAGCCTACATAGATATCTAGCAGTTTCATCTTAGTGGATCTCCTTGACATAGGAAGTCCCATTTTTCTGCAAAGCCCCCTCAGCTCAGCCTTGGTGAGGGATTCAACAGGTACAAGGTTTGACACATCGTAGTCTTCTGTGAAGCTGGTATCCATACCCAATCTGGCAAGGTATCACAGGCAAAACCCAAAACCAAAGTTCAAAATATCAACCATATATCCAGGAGGACATCAGAGAACCAAAAAGCAAAAAGATGAAAAATCAAGTTGACCTTCAACTGTGGGTAGGTAGTGAAATACTTACCTACTGTATGTCACTGCACAAATACAAGTCCTATCCTCACTGCTGATCACCAATGTTAGAAATGGGGTCTTTGGTTGGCAGTCAGGTTACCCCCTGTCCAAGCAAGAACCCTCACTCTAGTCAGGGTAAGTCCCACACAATCCAAATTATCCTGTGCCCACCCTCTGGTAGCTTGGCACTGAGCAGTCAGGCTTAATTAGAAGGCAATGTGTAAAGTATTTGTGCAATAAATCATACAATAACACAATACAGCACCACAAAAATACACCACACAGTGTTTAAAAAATATATATAATATTTATCTGGATATTTGCAGGTCAAGACGATAAAAGATGTAATAAGAAATTGTAGAGATATCACTGAAAAGTGATATGAAGTGTCTTAAGTCTTTAAAAAGCAAACAAAGTCTCTTTCAAGCACAAAGTACCTGGTTTGGAGTGAAAAATTTCCGCAAAGGGGCAGCAGAGGAGAAGATGCGTGGAAAATGGTGTGTGCGTAGGTTTCGCCCCTTCACACACGGACTTGCGTCATTATTTTTCATGCGAGAAAGAAGTTGCATCGATTTCCGGCGCTCAGACAGTCTCCTCTGTGGGTCGCGGGGTTGTCAGGCGCCCCGGGATCTGTGCGTGGAATCCTGGGCTTGTTGTCCGGTTGCGCGTTGTTCCGCTGGGCTGTGTGTAGAATTTCCTCCCTCACGGCAGGCGCCGCGTCTATTTCCTCTCTGGAAGTCGGGCGCCATTGTCCAGGCGGGCCGTGAGTTGAACATCCGGTCGCACCGCAGGTGTCACGTCGATCTTTTCCTCGCGGTGTCTAGCGGCGTCTTTCCGGGTCGACGTGCGGTGAATTTTTCACCGCGGAGCAAGCTGTGCGTCGAATTTTTCGGCACACAAGGAGTCCAGTTGAAATATAGAAGTCTTTATGGTCCTGAGACTTCAGGGAACAAGAGGCAAGCTCTATCCAAGCCCTTGTAGAGCACTTCTGCAGCAAGGCAAGAGTTCAGCAAGGCAGCAGGTCAACAGCAAGGCAGCAGTCCTTTGTAGAAAGCAGTCAGGTGAGTCCTTTAGGCAGCCAGGCAGTTCTTCTTGGCAGGATGCAGGTTCTGGTTTCTTCTCCAGCAAGTGTCTGAGGTGGTAGGGCAGAGGCCCTGTTTTATACCCAAATGTGCCTTTGAAGTGGGGGAGACGTCAAAGAGTGGCTTGCCAGGGTCAATCCTGCCTGCCAGGGTCCCAGTGTGGCAGTCCTTTGTGTGAGAGCAGGCCCTCCACCCTCCTAGCCCAGGAAGACCCATTCAAAATGCAGATGTATGCAAGTGGCAAGGAGGCAACAAGTTTGGGGATGACCCTGTTAAAAGGGCCAGGTCCAACAACAAGATATATACATTCCTCAAAGAAGCAGGAGCAACAAAATCCTGTATTAAAAAGGGAGGGTTCCCAATTTCCAACAGATCCATGGACACATAGGGATTCTCTGAGGAAATTATAAGGGTTTGTTTTACGAAACCAATAGAAATGGAGGTAGACGGGGAGACATATTGACGGCTGCTTACTGTTCTCAACAGGTGCCCCAGTGAATTTGTTAGGCAGAGACTTGATGGGAAAATTTAATATGACCATTCATTTTCAGCAAGACGGTAGCATGGTTTGCTCCACACCTGGAGTTCTACCCTTCAGAGTCATGGTACTAATGGTAGATTCCTCCAACATAAACCAGACTAGAGCACAACTTGCTTATGTGGAGGTATTTACTGCAGCAATATGTACCAGACACCAGAGCTATTGGGGAGGGAGGTTCAATTGCCCAAAGAGGTTCTTTTTAGGCAGCAAGGACGGGACCCCAGACTATCAGAAGCAGTGATAATATTGCAGATAGAGGCCTTGGAAGTAACATCCACCTATGGAGCCAGTGACCATGATGGTGCTTTGTGGGCATGTGCCATCTTCCTTAAGCCACAAAAAGCGATTAGGGAGATACTGGATGACAAGCTGTCTGATGATTGCCCCAAGAAAAGGATGATACTTTTCCAGGATGTCATACCACTAATAAGTGTGTTAGAAATAAGAAATCTCACACCATCCAGAGATTTTGACTCAGTAGAAGAAGCTGATATGTTGCAAGAACCAGACATCCTGTGGGCTAAGGGCCCTCACGATGTCTGCATCATCCGCACTACCGCACCATTTCGGATTACATTGAAGGAATGTGCCATTTTACCCAGAGTAAAATACCCCTTGTCCAAGGAGGCAGAGGAGGGCTTCTCCCCGACTATACAGGCATTACTGGAACAAGGAGTATTTCACCCTGGAGTGTCACCTTGGAACACTACTATATATCCAGTTAAGAAAGCCAAGGGCAGTACTTTGCACATGTCTCAAGAGCAGCATTCGTTGAACAACATTGTGTTACCCGAAATCCCAATTGCCCCAGACTCCTCCATCATCCTCATAAACATCCAGCAGGACGCCAGGTACTTTTTAGATATTGATCTTAAGAATGCATTCTTCAGCATTCCTCTCTATTCAGATAGTCACTATCTGGCATCATTCTTATATTGTGGGACCCAGTATTTCTACTTGTTTGCCCCAAGGATATTTCAAATCCCCCATCATGTTCAACAGAGCAATAAGAAATGATCTGTGAAATTTTCAATGTGACAGAACTCTGTTGCAATATGTTGATGGCATATTGGTTTGTAGTCCTACCAAGCAACAGTGTAGAAGGGACTTTATGGCCCTCATTATGACATTGATGGGAAATACAAAATACTGCCACGGTGACGGGTGCCAATATACCACCGCGGAGGCGCACAACCATCTGCCAGATTATGACATACACACACAAACCCGATAGAAACCAGCCACAAGCACAAATCTGCCAGACCCTACGAAGGAGATAAGCTGTTGGAATCACCACCCATACCGTTACACCACCAAAACAATGCCCTCCAAATAATAACCCACGAATCACTACAGTGGACACTCACTGACGGTAAACCATTGGCGGCTCACACCGCAGCGGCGGGAATGGCCACTCAAAAATAAAACAAGACAACTTTGGCCAGAACAAAAAACCTACACCTGACACAAATACACACACCCCATACATCCACCAACAGCACAATAAACCCCCACACATCACCCACAAACCTTTGCAAACATGAGAAGACCGCTACACCTGACACTCCAATCCCAGAGATAACTGCACACATACAACACAACTACCCATTCATCCATCACACACCACGCACCACACACAACACACCCCAACACATCACACATCACCCTCTGCCTAACACACACACCACACAACACCCATGTCCCCACGAAGACACCCCCGTTTCACTGATGAGAAGTTGTGAGTGATGGTGGAGGAAATAGCCAGGGTAGAGCCACATCTGTTTGGAGCACAGGTACAGCAGATCTCCATTGCCAGGAAGATGGAGCTATGGTGGAGGATCATGGTCAGGGAGAATGCTGTGGGAACAAACCCACGCACAGGGGATGACATAAGGAACAGGTGGAACGACCTACGGGGGAAGGTGCGTTCCATTGCAGCAAGGCACCAGCTCGCCATCTGGAGGACTGGTGGTGGACCCCACCTCCTCCAGCACAGTTGATAGCATGGGAGGAGAACGTCTTGGTAATATTGCATCCTGAGGGCCTCACTGGAGTACACAGAGGACTGGACACTGGTGAGTCACCATTACCAAGCCACCACCACCCTTACCTGCATGCCATGTCACCCCCTCACCCTGACTTCCTTCACCCCACTCCATCAAACACAGTGCACCGCCCCAAATTTCCACATCCAAATGTCTACCCCTGCATGCAATACCCACTACAAGCACATCCTTCCCAGCTCTGCATGCACACCCACCACCAATGCATTGACAGCATGTAGAATTACCAATCCCACAATCCATCACCATACACTTCCAAAGGTGGGAGGACAACAACAATATAATCAGGAAAGGTAGAAATGTGGAATATGTGACAGACAATCTCCCTAACATATCACTTACATCCCCACAGGTGCACTAGCCAATGTCAGCTGCAAGGAGGTGACACAGCAACCCAGTCCCCCACCAGAAGATGCCCTCAGTGATGACAGCAACTCTGGAGGACTTGATCTGGATGAACTCCGTGGCCCAATCTGGGACCACAGGCCAGTCGGCTACCACATCCCACAGCTAGTCCACCACAGGACTCCCCCCCAAGACTCAAACATCAAAGCAGCCAGCCAACGCTCCCAAACCTCTGTCCTCAGTACACATCAATCAGTACTGTGCCCACCTGTACAGGGACCCGAGTAGACACCACACAGGCAAGACGATGAGGGACCCGGTGTAAGTGGGTGTGGGCACACCATTCAGGGGACACAGGCACAGGGGGCAAGGGACAGTCAGAGGACAGCTGTGTGCCAGGGAGAGGCCAGGACAGGATGGGTCAGGTGATCAACATCATGCAGGAGAACCAGCGGCTGCGGTGGGAACACCACCAGGAGGTCATGCAACAATTGCAGTCCTTAAATACCACCATGGCCACCATTGCAGGGGTGCTGAGTAACATGATGAACATCATACATGAGTACAAAACACACCAGCGGGCACCTTCCACCATCCTGTTTACTGACCAGCGCTCCACATCTGCAGCAGCTAGTGGACAGGAGGCCCTGCCACAGGACTCACAGGCCACCAGCACTTCCCTCCTGCAAAAGGTGAACCACTCCACAAACGTTCCCTGTGACCGAGACAGACACCAAAGACAGTTGCCAAGACAAAGACCACCACCAGGAAATGCGCCCCTCCAGAATGTCCCCCTTGTGTTCCACTGATTCACCTTGTTTACTTTGGATTTCCACTTCTCCCCTACCTATGGCCCCTTGGACACTGGACCTGTGCTACAAACAGACTGGCCCACTACACTGGACTTTTCCCAACCATCACCCCACTCTATGGCACTTTCCAATGTATTTATCTAAGTCAAATAAACACCCTTGAACACAACTAGAGTAATAGTGCTTTATCAGCAAGAAATGGGCAATGTATTGATCTGTATTGAACTGCATTAACCTGTGCAAATGTTCTGTAATGTGTTAATCCATCCAAAAAATGTGTTCCAGCAGTCTGTAGACATCACATCAGTACACTGTTGTGGCCACACCAACATCTGCAATAAGGGAAGGCATAGGTGACAGTCAATTGGGATGCAAAGGTAATGACTTTCACAACACAACAGCCACACAGCACATTACTAAAATGGAGACATGAATTGATCAACAGTCTTACCTGAGTGTCATTCGAAGTACTGCTGAATGATATGTGTCCTGTTGTCCACATCTTCTTCCTCCTCCTAACTGTCCTTAGTGTCCACTGCTGCCACAGGTGCATTATCACCCCCCTCCTCCTGCAAATAGGGCACATGGCGTTTGAGGGCAAAATTGTGCAGCATGTAGCAGATCACCACAATATGGCAGACTTTCTTAGGGGAGTAGCATAGGGATTCACCTGTCAAATGGAGACACCTGTACCTGGCTTTCAAGAGACCGAAGGTGTGTTCCACAATCCTCCTGGTACGCCCATGTGCATCATTGTATCGATTTTCAGGCCCTGTTCTTGGAATCCTAATTAGGGTCAACAACCACGACATGCTTTGGTAGCTGGAGGCACCTGGAAGGAGTGATGGACACACATTAGCCAAGCACAATGGCATGGTGTATGACTCCAGTAGGCATACACTGACATTCATTGGGTGGGGAATCAAGCTCACCTATTAGCCACACTCTATCCCTCTGTAGGCGTGCCATCACCTGTGGGAAGCTGCTATTCCTCAAGACATAGGCATCATGCACATATCCAGGATACTTGGCTGTGACGTGGGAGAGGTACTGGTCAGCAAGGCACACCATCTGGACATTGAGAGAGTGGGAACTCTTCCTATTCCTGTACACCTGTTCCTTTGCCCTGGGAAGGACTAAGGCAATATGGGTGCCGTCAATGGCCCCAATCAATTGTGGTATGTGTCCCATTGTGTGCAATCCAGCCTTCACAGTGGGCAAATCATCAATCTGGGGGAATGTGATGTAGCTGCTCATGTGTTTGAGCAAGACAGCCAGAACCCTTCCAAGCACATTCGAGAACATTGGCTGTGACATTCCTGCAGCCAAGCCCACAGTCACCTGGAAATAATCAGTTGCCAGGAAATGGAGTACTGACAGTACCTGCACAGGAGGGGTATTTGCTGTGGTGCTATGGATAGCAGGTATGGAATCAGGCTCCAATTGTGCACACAGCTCTGTGATTGTGGCTCTGTCCAGATGATAGGTGTGTATGATGTGCCGGTCCTCCAGTGTAGTCAACTCCACAAGGGGTCTGTATACGGGTTCTTGCCTCCTCATCCTTATCCTCTGCAGTGGTTAGTATCTAAGTAAGCCAAAAATAATAAGGGTGTGACAACAGGACCTATGGACACACATCATAGTATACAGAACATGTATGTAAGTAGGACATCAGATTTGTCTAGGTGTGTACAGTAGACTCCAATGACACACATATGAATTCATAATATGAATACCAGCAGTAGGAAATGGTAACCACCTGTCCTGTATTCAGGGACAGGTGGAAGTGATCCCACCCCGCCATGCTATTCTTCATTGGCTAACCAGGGGCTCTGGGGAATACTGGAACGAATGATGATTAACTCCAGCGGTGACAGTGTTCACCGTTGCGGACGTGACCGCCATTTTCTTTATACAACTTCACTTGGTTCCTGATTTCCAACGGTGATACATCTCCACTGCATGTGCTGCTGTGACCTGTGTCTGGAACCTGCCATGGACTCTGCCACAGGGGAAAGGGCCCCAGCCTTCATGACAGAGGAGTTGGAGAAGCTCGTGGATGGGGTCCTACCCCTGTATGGGCAGTTGTATGGGCCTCCAGACCAACAGGTGAGTACATCATGGGTACGTTGCATGTGACATGGCTGCATGTAGATGTATGTGTGTGCTGGCATTGTGTAATTTGGGGGGTATGGCTGTTGGCAATGTGCACGCAGAGGTACGAGTCTTGGCTGTGCTTGATGAGGGGCAAATGCAGTATGTGAGCCATTCGTTTGACAGGCTGGATTGTCTTGTTCATGGTGTCCCCCCGTCTGTGTTTCCTCTACAGGTCAGCACCCATCAGAAGAAGGGGTTGTGGCATGACATCGCCAAGGACGTGTAGACCCTGGGGGGTCCGTAGCCGGTGGAGCACTCAGTGCAGGAAATGGTGGGAGGACCTGAGACGCTGGGCCTGGAAAACCCACGAAGGCCCAGCTGGGGATGGCCTCCCAATGAAGGAGGGGTGCCTGTCGGAGCCTGACCCCCCTAATGGCCAATCCTCAGTTGGATGGGCACTTGTTGGCAGACCAGCAGCCACAAGGGGGTGAGTACAGACTGTGTGGTATTCATTTTTTTTTTGCCTGACGTGATTTGGGTGCAAGGTTGTAGTCAGTGGATGCCCCAATATGCTGGTTTAGCCATTCCTGCTTGGTCCTACTTAGCTACGTAGGGTGGTATGCATTTTTGGTATTGCTAGGTATGTAGAATGCCTTAGCAGACAGGTCATGTTGGTCCCAGTAGGTGTGCAGATGGTAGTGTTTGGGTTCCTTCCTGCTGTTGTTCCTAGGCAATGGTTTGTCACGGTGGTCCATACTGTGCAATGTAAGTCCAAAGGAGTGAATGTGATGTGTATGGCATCTGTGCTGTTGGTGTTGTGATTGATGCTGTGCTCCCTTTCTTTCTCCCCCCCTCTCCTTTTGTCATCCTGTCAATGTGTGCATTAGCATCATCTGGAGAAGGAGCAGGGGTACCAGCGAGTGTGGGAGCCGCAGCCCATGGGACCCAGGAGGCAGAGTTCACCGATGCCGAGGGGACAAGTGGGTTGGAGGACGAGGGGAGCACTACAGGGGAAACTGGAGCTCATACAACTGACTCATATTCCTTCTCTGATGAAAGCTCCCTGGTGGTAGCAGACCCCTTTGGGACCACCCCAGCTACTTCATCTTCCGGCACCCCCTGAACCAGCACTGCCCTCCCAGTAGCCTCCCACCCAGTTGCCCTTGCCCGCTCACCCAAGAGGGTGGGCGTCTCCTTTGCCCCAGGCTCCTCAGGCCCTGCCCCAGTCAGCCCTGCTGCTCTCAGTGAGGAGTCTATTGCTTTCCTGAGATCCATCTCTGTAGGGCGGTCAACCATAGTAGCCCTACCGAGATAATTTCAGGCTCTGGCCTCCTCTCTGACGGCAGCCAGTGTCCCTGTTTCTTCAATCCTCCCTCCAACTACCGCTTCCCAGTCCCTGTCTCCTCTCCCCCAACCCATCCCATGCACACATTCTGACAAGCATGCACTCAAAACAACAGACAGGACTAGCACATATAAACACAGGCACTACACTTCACTCCACAAGGACACACATAACCAACACAGATGCACACACAACAACATCCACTGCCTCCACTGCCTTCCCCACCTCCTCCCTCACAGTCACATCAGCACTCACAGCTGCAAGCACTGCATCATCAGTTCCAGATACTGCCACCTGTACAGCCTTGCCCACAGTCACCAAAACAGCAGACACCAGACATGCACCCCACGCACCACATGCGCAATCACCACCTCCACCATCTTGTGCAGCACACCCACCCCACTTGCAGACACCATCCACAACATCCATCCACCCGTCCTGTTTATCCTCCCCACCGGTCTGTCCCCCCTCCAAAGACACATAAACCCTCACACTCAGACACCCAACAGCCATCCACCTCACACACGTACACTATCCATGCACTATACATGCACCTGCACCCATGTTAGGCACACCTCCTCCTACAACCTCTTCCTCTACTTCCACTCCCATTCCTCCTCCCACACCCCACCCCACTGGTCCTAAGAAGGTTTTCCTTTCCCACCTTGACCTCTTCCCTACCCTCACCCCCGTCCTGCTCAATAGAGGAGAGTCCCTTCCCCTCCAGCCCTGTTCCTCCACCTCTCATTCCACTCTTGTTCATCCCCCTAAGAGTTCCCCTGCCACTAAGGGGAACAAAAGTGGCACTCCAGCCCCCCATCCCAAGGCCACTCCTCTTCCCCCTACCCAGTAGGGCAAGGACATGCCCCCTCCAAAGCCCAAACCCAAGGACCCCCCTCACAAGTAGAGGTGAGTGTCTCCTTTTATATGATGTGTTTCTGCCGGGCTTTTGGTGGCATCGCTAATGCCCTGGAAATCCTGTTGGTCTGCTATGTCATAATACGGTGGACCGATCCTTCTCTTCCACCTGCTTGAAGGTGGCTACCTCCGTGGTCAGTGGTCGAACCGCCACTGGCAGCTGGGGTGGAACATTGGCTGTATATGGGAAGGATCACCTCCATGGTCAAAATTTGGCAGTCATTGTCGCCAGTCCGGCGATAGTACTACCACCATCGACAGTGTGGTTGTCACCTGACCGTCAGTGTCATAATAAGGGCCTATATCTCTTCTAACCATTCTTGCCCAGAGAGAATTCAATGTTGAAAAGGGTAAAATTCAGTACTGAAGTGAGAGTCCAATATTTAGGACAATTACTATCAGCATCTGAAAACCTAAAAAGCCAGACTCCATTCGGCAAATGCCAAAGCCAGAAGTGCTCAGAGGAATGCAGGGGTTTCTGGACCTTTATAACTATGTGAGACAATGGGTAGTTGATTATAGCCCATTGTTGACGGCTATCAAACAGGCAAGAGACAGGGAGGATAAGATCATTTGGAAACCAATGATGAAGAAAACTTTCCAGAAATTGAAAAATGAAATAATAAAAGGTCCTGTCCTGGGAACTACAGATGACACCAAGGAGTTCTACCTATTCTGCCACTGCAATGGTCAGGTGATGACAGCCGACCTCACACAGAAGAATCCACCAGGACACAAACCAAGCGCATACTTCAGTGGACTGCTGTACTCGGTCATAAAGGTACACCATCCCTGTGAACAAGCCCTGGTTTCTGCTTCATTTGCAGTACAGAAGAGTACCCCCATAGTTATGGGGGCACCAATGACACTCTACACATATCCAGAAGACCAATACGACTCTGAGTACTCAGAGAGTGTCAGGATATGAGGTGATACTCTCACTATCATACTTGAGGGTTGTAAAGTGTCATACAGTCAATCCTGCAACAATCTTTGCCCACCCATTATTAAACCCTAAGGAGGACGAACACAACTGTGCGAAATATTGTCTCAATGAATGTAGTCAAGCCATAAAAGAACCTATACCAGACAGCGTTGTCTATTTTGAGGATGGTTCCTTCAAGGTCAACCAAGAAACAGGGGTGAGGCACACAGGGTCTCCGTGACATGGCTGCTTGGATACACTACAGGTCACAGAACGATTACCCCTGCCCACACACAATTTGGCAAAGGCAGCAAAGCTAACAACATTAATATTGGCCATTAATTCCTGGAATGGAAGAAATATTTACAATATAATCAGACTCAGCATACGTAACAACCACTGCACATTCCACTATCAGGAGATTGAGTAGGTGAGGGTTCCTTAAATCAGATGGCAGCCCTGTGATGCCTTAGGAACTCTTAGAAGCCCTAATAGAAGCACTGGATCAGCTGCAGGCAGTGGCAGTTACGACGTGTGCAGAGCACTCAAACGGATAGGATTTTGTGTCCTGGGGTGATGGGCTTGTGGATCAGGCAGCTAAGGATACAGCCAGATGTACATCCTCAAAAGAGACATCAGACTTACAACCCACCCCATCTGTGGAGGTCAAAGCAAAGACTACCATAGACAAAGACACACCCCACTACACTGAGTCAGCATGGTTACACCTGAGGAAACTACAGGAAGCTGCATCACCACAAGAAAAGCAGTTATAAGAAAATAAAGGGTTTGTCCGGTCTGGGAGCGACCTAGTGTATAGACACCTATCTAGGGGAAGGCCAATTATGCCACTAACTTTGCTTGCAATTGACCTGGATCAGGTTCATTTGCCAGCTAACAATTCCAGGGACCATTTGGCAACTCAAATACAGCAAGACCGGTTTGTCCCCCGTTTGCATGACACAATAACCATATATCTACATAGCTGCACGATTTGTCAGCAGTATTCTCCTAATCCCACTCTTAAAGTGGTAAACTCCACCATTCCATGACCACAAGGTCCCCTTAAGGCCCCTCACTTGGACTTTGTAAATATGATTGACCAGTGCAACAATTACAGGTACCTTATAGTAGTGGTCTGCCCCTTCTCTATATGGACTGAGGAAGGATCATGTGTCCACTGTGATGCCAAATCAGAAGCCACATTCCTAGTTCAGAAAGTGATTCCCTGATGGGGATGCTAGAAGCCATAAAATCCAACAATGGTACTAATTTTTCTAACACAGTTTTTGAACGTCTAACAGCACTATTAGTGATAAAGCACAATTGTCCTCTGCATACCACCTAGAAAGTAATGGTATTATAGAGTGCCTCACTGACCTCTTGAAGAGTAAAATCAGCAAGCTGTGTGCCACCCTAAATAAAAGGTGGCTACACTGCTTGCCAATAAGACTGTTCTTCCTAAGGAATACCCCAAGTTCAGACCATCACCTGACTCCTAACCAAATAGTGACAGAAAGATCCATCAATGTTCACGTCCTGGCCACTTGAAATAAAATTCAGGGAGAGAGATTGCCCAAAGCACTGAGTGAGAAAATGTATATATATTTGTGCGAGTTAACAAAACATGCAAATTTCATTTCTACACAGGTAACCAAAGGAAATACAATTCAGGGAGAAAGTTTGCCCCAAGCACTGAGTGAGAAAATGCATATGTATTTGTGTAAATTATCAAAATGTGCAAATTTAATTTCTAAACAGGTAACCAAAGGAAAAGAGAAGCACACCAATGCCGAGGCTGACCTCCCAGATGTAAAAGTAGTTCAAGTGGGCATGTGGAACTTTGTTCGCAGATGGAAAGAAAAGCATTTCGAGGCCCTCTACATAGTCACCATGGTTACGCCAACAGCTCTCAAAGTGGATGGCAGAAGACCTTGGATCCATCACAGCCATGTGCTTCTCAACTTAGCTGCTTGTCAAAAATAATGGACAATTGAAGCAAGGGGGGACAAATATTGTCACCCAGAAAGACCCCCCTCCAACTATATTTTTGGTCTATCTTTTAAAAGGACAATACAAAAGATGTGCATTTTTGTTTAAATCTATTGTTTTTCCTTTTTGCTAGCAAAGTACCTCCAAACTCTAATACCTTTCATGCACGAAGAGAGCTCTTTAGTAACACAATGTGACACCTAACACTCATGCCAAGTTGTCAGACAACATGGGGTATCAGCAAATCAGAAACAGGTGGAGAAGCCACAAATGAGTCATGCTTTGTGAGCTCCTTGATTGCCCACACTACTGCTTCAGACAGACTACACTCCACAAAGGAAGTACCACCAGACATAGCTCACTGCCTGTTACATCTGTACTTGTATAGAATAAAAGCCCAAATGCAATTAATGCTTTCAGAATATTATGCTATCTAGTTAATGCCACAAGATACAACCTGTTGCGAGAAGTACTATACATCCTTACAGACGGACAAGAGATAAGAGAGGAAATAATAGGCATGAGATAAACAGGATGGCGTACCACCGTAGATTGGTTCCAGATGCTCCTATACCTAGGTTTTCTAGGAGTAACACACCCGCAAACTGAGTGTAACAGCTATCTTGCAAACCCCTTTCCCCCAGAATGTGTCTGCAGGCCGGGGCACAGAGTCAGAGGATCAGTCTTTGCACATAATCAGTGGCATCCCAACATCACGCTTTCCTCAAGGGCCATGTCTTTGTGGGATTTAGCCAGGATGCTATAAGAAAATGTACCCCCATTTGGGACAAAAACATTACGTGCTACACCTGGGTAGAGAGCATTGTATATCCCCATATTGTTATGTAACTAAACTCTGTCCCTATGTTTCAGGGGAAATGGGATGTGGATGTCGGTCGTAATATAGGTTGCAAGGTCACAGTCTTTCACGCTGACATGCAGGGAGGCACCTCCAGACTTATGAACTTCTGGCAGTATGGAGAACTACTGTCTTCCCAGTTTTCACCTAACTAGGGAGGACTTTGTTCCATGGTAACTTTGCATGTTGCAGATTTAGTGATATCAGAATAAACATATCCATTTTGCAAAATCACCCCATGAGCTGTCAAATTACCTTACTACATCAGAGCCAGAAGAAGACAGCTGCAGAATACTATGGCAGAAGCACCTGGAATTAAATCCCTCAAGAACACCGCTTGTTCAATGATGCTGAGATTTTCTTTGGAAGCATCTTGCCATTTGTGCGAGCTAAGTCAACTGCTCATTGGCTTTGGATCACGAGGTGGGAATTCCTCAAGGTCATTAACACCACAAACGAGGGCTTCAATGCCATAAAGGAAGAAGTGTGTGCCCTAAAGATAAATGTGCTGCAACACCTTTATGCACTGGACCAAATGAGGCTATCCAATGGGGTGTTTGTAGATAGATAGGGTCCACTCTTTGTGACATTGGTGGTAAATGCGCCCTACCGCCATGGTGCCGACTGCCAACATGCCGCCACAGTGGCAAATATCCGTTCGCCATATTATGACAAACATACACCAATCTGACAGAATACAGCCACGTACACAAATACGCCATCCCAAAGGTCAGTAATAAACTGGCGGTCCCAAAACCCATCCTGCTATGCCAACAAAACAACGCCCACCACATTATGACTCACGAATCACCACGGCGGACATTCAACTACGGTAAACCATTGGTGGTACATACCACCGCGCTCAGGATGGACACCCACATACAAAACAACACCACATTGGCCAATACTGAAAACACCCACCTGACACCCATACACACGCCACATCCACACACCCACACCACTATAAAAACACACCCCCACATTAACCACAACCCTTTATGATTACAAATCATAGCCACCATACTGACACCTAGACCACTGCGACAACTTACACCCATACATCCCTCACACACCACACATTACACACCCCACCACATAACTCAACACACTCACACCAACACACACCACACAGCACCCATGGCACCACAAAGACACCCCTGTTTCACTGAGAAGGAGTTAATGGTCATGGTGAAGGAAATTGTCAGGGTAGAGCCACAGCTGTTTGGAGCACAGGTACAGAAGACATCCATTGCAAGGAAGATGGAGCTATGGTGGAGGATTGTGGACAGGGTGAATGCCATGGGACAGCATCCAAGAACAAGGGACAACGTCAAGAAGAGGTAGAACGTACGTTCCATTGCAGCAAGGCATCAGCTCGCCACACAGAGGACAGGCGGTGGACCCCCACCTCCTCCTCTAGAGCTCACAGCATGGGAGGAGCAAGTATTGGCATTACTGCATTCTGCGGGACTCGCTGGAGTAGCTGGAGAACTGGACACTGGTAAGTCAATATTTACTACTTATCACCCCCATACCTGCATGCCATCTCACCCCCTCACCCTCACTCCCATCACTCCACTCCATCCCACACACTGCACCTACAACCACAATGCCAGGCTCTGCATGCCATACCAATAGATGGACAGCCCTCCCAGCCCTGCATGGACACCCATCACTAAAGCATGCACAGCATAGGGAAACTAACAATCCACATACATCACCATACGCAAGCAAAAGGTGGCAGGGCAACATCAACGACAGAGGGGAAGCCAGGGATGTACAAATGTCATACACATGAAGCATAATACATCACTTACATCACCACAGGTACCCCAGCCAATGTCAGTGGAGAGGAGGTGCCACGACTATCCGGTCCCCCAGCAGAAGATGCCCCCAGTGATGACAGTAACTCTAGACTTCTGGATTCAGATGACCTATCTGGCCCATCAGGGACCACTGGACAGCCAGTCACCCAAGCCCACTCACAGACCACCACAGAACCTCCCCCATGAGGATCCAACACCACAGCACCCACCCAGCATGCCCACACCTCTGTCCCCAAGACATGTCAATCAGCAGTGTGCCCATCTATACAGGGACCCCAGGCCACACCTCACCCCCAAGATAATTAGGGACCTGGGGTCAGTGGCAGTGGTCACAATGTTCAGGAGACTGAGGCACAGGCCAACAGGGACACTGGGAGGACTGCTGTGCTCCAGGGGGTGGACAGGATCATGGAACTGACTCTCCAGGAGGCACTCTCCGAGATCCAGGGAGCCTACCAACATTCCGAGGACACAATAGGCCAGATCCTTGACAGCATGCCGGAGAACAGGTGACTGCAGGAAGAACAGTATCAGAGGATCAGGGAGGACTTGCAGGCCATTAACACCACCCTGATCTCCATAGCAGGGGTGCTGGCAGACATGGCCAACATTATGAGGGAGGCAACAGCACACCACTGGGCCCCTACCACTAGCCAGTCCATTCACCAGCCCTCCACTTCCACTGCTGCTAGTGGGCAGGAGGCCCCGCCACAGAACCCATAGGCCACCAACATCCCTTCCCCTGCAGAACGTGACCCACCCCACAAACGTTTCCTGTGACGCAGACTGAATCCAGAGACACTTGCCAAGACAACCACTGGGAAATTAGACTCTCCTGATTGTCCCCCTTGTGTCCCACTCAGTCACCTTGTCCACCTTGAACTGCCATTGCCCCCCTTTTCATGGCTACTTGGACACTGCATCTGTGCTACAAACAGACTGGGACAATACCCTGGACTTTCCTCCATCATCACCCCATTCCATTGCACTTTTTCCTCAATTTGTCAGCACTAAAATAAACACCCTTAAACACAACTTGACTACTTGTATGTCATGTGTTGAAAATGTGTATTTATGGAAACAGTTACATCCATTGCAAATGAACTGTACATTGTGAGAGCATAGAAATAATGACCTCTAGCTGGCTGTAATTGGCACATCAGTACACAGTTGTCATAGCACCAACATCTGTAAAATGATAAACCATAGGTGACAGTAAGTAGAGGTAAAGGATGTTAATGCCATCATGCCACAGCCACACAGAATACAACAATAGTCATAGAAATGTGAAGTTGCACTGTCTCACCTGTGTGTCATTGGATATACTGACGGATAACTGATGTTCTGTTGTCCTCATCCTCAGCCTCTTCATCCTTACTGTCATCAGGGTCTACTGCAGCCACAGGGGCATCTCCTGTCTCCTCCTCCTGCAGAAAAGGTACATGGCGTCTGACAGCCAGGTTGTGCAACATGCAGAATGCAATTACTATCTGGCAGACCTTCTCGGGTGAGTAGCACCTGTCAGATGGAGGCACCTGAACCTGGCCTTCAGGAGGCGGAAAGTCCTTTTGACGATCCGTCTAGTTCACCCATGTGCCTCATTATAACGTTCTTCAGCCCTTGTCCTGGCATTCCTAATGGGGGTCAGCAGCCACAATAGGTTTGGGTAGCCAGAGTCACCTGCAGGTATTAAGGGACAAACTTTAGCCACACACAAGCCTATGGGGTCAACAGCAAAGGCATACACTAACATATAGTGGGTGGGGACCATGGCTCACCTATTAGCCACACTCTGCAGTTGGGCCATCACATTTGGGATGCTGCTATTCCTCAGGACAAAGGCATCATGCACCGACCCAGGATACTTGGCATTGACATGGGAGATGTACTGATCGGCCAGGCACACCATCTACACATTCAGTGAGTGGAAACTCTTACGATTCCTGTACACCTGTTCATTCTGGCGGGGGGACGACAAATGCAATATGTGTCCCACCATTCGCCCCAATATTATTGGGGATATGACCCATTGCATAGAATCCGGCCTTCACAGTGGCCAAATCTTCCACCTGGGGTAAAGCAATGTAGCTGCACATGTTTTTTAACAGGGCAGATAACACTCTTGCCAGCATGAATGAGAACATTGGCTGTGACATCCTGCTGCCAAGCCCACTGTCTCTTGAAAATAACCTGTCACCAGGAAATGGAGCACTGATAGCACTTGCACAAGATGGGGGGTCCCAGTCAAATGACCGATAAATGAAATCAGGTCTGGCTCCAACTGGGCACACAGCTCTGTGCTTGTGGCCCTGTCTAGTCTATAGGTGAGTATAATGTGCCTGTCCTCCAGTGTAGCTAAGTCCACAAGGGGTCTGTACACAGGGGTATGTCTCCACCTTCTATTCATCTGCAGTGGTAGGTATCTAAGGGACACAAGAGTGAGCAAGCTGTCACAATTTGAACAACAAAACCACAACAGCAGTCCACATGGCGCACTCATGTATTGGAACAGTGTTAATGGCAATGTATGTGCCAATCTAATCTGTGATGCAGTAATTGTCGATATGCCTGTTCCTCCCCTGAAATAGCGACCGCCTGTCCTGTATGTAGGATAGATGGAAGTGAGGTAACTCCGCTGACGCTGGGCATCGTGGCGGAAGGTGGTCTTGCACTGCCGTGCAATTCCTCGTTGGATAATATGGGGCTCTTTGGAGTACAGTGGCCAATGGGGATGTACGCCAGCGGTGACAGTGTACACCGCTGCAGATTTTACTGCCATTTTCTATCTCAATCTTCACTTGTTTCCTGACCTTCAACAGGAGAAGACCTACACTGCGTGTGCTGCTGTGACATGTGTCTGGAACCTACCATGGCCCGTATGACCGGGGAAAGGGCCTCTACCTTCACTTTGGAAGATTTGGAGCGACTGGTGGATGGGGTCCTACCCCAGTACGGAGAGCTGTATGGGCCTCCAGACCAACAGGTGAGTATACTTTGGCCATGATGCATGTGGCAAGGATGCATAGAGATGTGTGTGAAAGCATCGTGTAAGGGAGGGTGGGGGTTTGGGGGATTTTTTTGTTGGTGGTGTACATGTGCGCTGGGCTATGTGTGTGACAATGGTGATCAAAATGGGTATGGTGGGCCATTTATTTGTTTAATGGTGTTCTCAGTCTTTATTGCCTCAGGGCCCATCAAAAGAATGGAATATGGTGTGCCATTGCCAAGGACGTGCGGACCCTGGGGATCTATGGCAGGCGGAGCACCCACTGTCGGAAACGGTGGGAGGACGTGAGACGCTGGGCACAGAAAACTGCGGAGGGCCAGCTGAGGCCATCCGAAAGCGAAGGGGCTGCACAGGAGTCTCCTCCATCCACTACCACACTGCAGCCATCCGAAAGTGCTGGGGCTGCCCAGGAGGCTCCCCCATCCACCACCACACTGCAGCTGTCACTGCTAGCGGACGCCATGTAGGCCACACTCCAGGGGCTGCTGCACGAGTTGCCCCCTCCAGAACCAGTGGGAAAGTCACCCAATTGATAAACTGTGACCTTGCACTCCCCAGGACAGAGCAATGGGCAAGTTGCCCCCTTCAGAAACAGTGGGAAAGTCACCTACCTGAGAGACTGTGGCCTTGCACTCCACAAGACAGAGCAATGGGCATGGAGCCCCCTCCAGAACCAGTGGGCTTGTTCCCGCATCTGGCTGAGGTGCCCCCACCTCTCCTGAGGTGCCTGCCTATTTTCAAAATGATGCCCCTGCAGTGTACTATCAAGATATGGTCAGGAATCAAGTTGGGCCTTAGACTGTGCCCTGTGGCCATGTAGGCCCTTTGAACATTGGACTGGGCAGTGTCCCTTTGTGTACATATCTGTTTCATTGACAAATCAAATTAGTTATTTTGAGATTGATCTGATTACAGTCACTTTCGTCCATTCCTGTTGTTCTTGCATTATTCTGCCATTTTTCGGGGAGAAATAGTTTTTCGTGTGTGTAGGAAAGTACCATCTTGCATGGCATGTTACCCCCATTTTTCACTGTATATATGTTGTTTTAGTTGTATGTGTCACTGGGGCCCTGCCAGCCAGGGCCCCAGTACTCATAAGTGTGCCTGAATGTGTTACCTGTGTTATGACTAACTGTCTCACTGAGGCTCTGCTAATCAGAACCTCAGTGGTTATGCTCTCTCATTTCTTTCAAATTGTCACTAACAGGCTAGTGACCAATTTTACCAATTTACATTGGCATACTGGAACACCCTTATAATTCCCTAGTATGTGGTACTGAGGTACCCAGGGTATTGGGGTTCCAGGAGATCCCTATGGGCTGCAGCATTTCTTTTGCCACCCATAGGGAGCTCTGACAATTCTTACACAGGCCTGCCACTGCAGCCTGAGTGAAATAACGTCCACGTTATTTCACAGCCATTTTACACTGCACTTAAGTAACTTATAAGTCACCTATATGTCTAACCTTTACCTGGTAAAGGTTGGGTGCTAAGTTACTTAGTGTGTGGGCACCCTGGCACTAGCCAAGGTGCCCCCACATTGTTCAGGGCCAATTTTCTGGACTTTGTGAGTGCGGGGACACCATTACACGCGTGCACTACATATAGGTCACTACCTATATGTAGCTTCACAATGGTAACTCCGAATATGCACATGTAACATGTCTATGATCATGGAATTGCCCCCTCTATGCCATCCTGGCATAGTTGGCACAATCCCATGATCCCACAGGTCTGTAGCTCAGACCTGGGTACTGCCAAACTGCCTTTTCTGGGGTTTCACTGCAGCTGCTGCTGCTGCCAACCCCTCAGACAGGTTTCTGCCCTCCTGGGGTCCAGCCAGGCTTGGCCCAGGAAGGCAGAACAAAGGACTTCCTCAGAGAGATGGTGTTACACCCTCTCCCTTTGGAAAATGGTGTTAAGGCAGGGGAGGAGTAGCCTCCCCCAGCCTCTGGAAATGCTTTCATGGGCTCACATGGTGCCCATTTCTGCATAAGCCAGTCTACACCGGTTCAGGGACCCCTCAGCCCTGCTCTGGCGCGAAACTGGGCAAAGGAAATGGGAGTGACCACTCCCCTGACCTGCACCTCCCCTGGGAGGTGCCCAGAGCTCCTCCAGTGTGCTCCAGACCTCTACCATCTTGGAAACAGAGGTGCTGCTGGCACACTGGACTGCTCTGAGTGGCCAGGGCCAGCAGGAGACGTCAGAAACTCCTTCTGATAGGCTCCATCAGGTGTTGCTAGCCTATCTTCTCTCCTAAGTAGCCAAACCCTCTTTTCTGGCTATTTAGGGTCTCTGCTTCGGGGAATTCCTGAGATAACGAATGCAAGAGCTCATCCGAGTTCCTCTGCATCTCTCTCTTCACCTTCTGCCAAGGAATCGACTGCTGACCGCGCTGGAAGCCTGCAAAACTGCAACAAAGTAGCGAAGACGACTACTGCAACTCTGTAACGCTGATCCTGCCGCCTTCTCGACTGTTTTCCTGGTGGTGCATGCTGTGGGGGTAGTCTGCCTCCTCTCTACACTAGAAGCTCTGAAGAAATCTCCTGTGGGTCGACGGAATCGTCCCCCTGCAACCACAGGCACCAAAGAACTGCATCACCGGTACCCTGGGTCTCCTCTCAGCACAACAAGCGAGGTCCCTTGAATCCAGCAACTCTGTCCAAGTGACTCCCACAGTCCAGTGACTCTTCAGTCCAAGTTTGGTGGAGGTAAGTCCTTGCCTCCCCACGCCAGACTGCATTGCTGGGAACGGCGACTTTTGCAGCTACTCCGGCCTCCGTGCACTTCCGGCAGAAATCCTTTGTGCACATTCCAGCCTGGGTCCACAGCACTCTAACCTGCATTGCAAGACCTCCTAAGTTGTCCTCCGGCGACGTGGGACTCCTTTGTGCGACTTCGGGTGAGCACCATTTCACTCCACTTTGTAGTGCCTGTTCTGGCACTTCTGCGTGTGCTGCCTGCTTTTGAGAGGGCTCTTTGTCTTGCTCAACGCCCCCTCTGTCCCCAGACGCAATTGGCGACATCCTGATCCCTCCTGGACCACAGCAGCATCCAAAAACCTTAACTGCATGATTTGCAGCTAGCAAGGCTTGTTGGCAGTCTTTCTTCAGGAAAACACTTCTGCACAACTCTCCACGGCGTGGGGGATTAATCCTCCAAAGGGAAAGTCTCTAGCCCTTGTTGTTCCTGCAGAATCCTCAGCTTCTCCTGTCCAGTAGCAGCTTCTTTGCACCCACAGCTGGCATTTCCTGGGCATCTGCCCATCTCCGACTTGCTTGTGACTTTTGGACTTGGTCCCCTTGTTCCACAGGTACCCTCGACTGGAAATCCATCATTGTTGCATTGCTGGTTTGTGTCTTTCCTGCAGAATTCCCCTATCACGACTTCTATGTCCTTTGGGGAACTTTAGTGCACTTTGCACTCACTTTTCAGGGTCTTGGGGTGGGCTATTTTTCTAACCCTCACTGTTTTCTTACAGTCCCAGCGACCCTCTACAAGGTCACATAAGTTTGGGGTCCATTCGTGGTTCGCATTCCACTTTTGGAGTATATGGTTTGTGTTGCCCCTATCCCTATGTGTCCCCATTGCATCCTATTGTAACTATACATTGTTTGCACTGTTTTCTAATACTATTACTGCATATTTTGGTATTGTGTACATATATCTTGTGTATATTTGCTATCCTCATACTGAGGGTACTCACTGAGATACTTTTGGCATATTGTCATAAAAATAAAGTACCTTTATTTTTAGTATATCTGTGTATTGTGTTTTCTTATGATATTGTGCATATGACACTAGTGGTACTGTAGGAGCTTCACTCGTCTCCTAGTTCAGCCTAAGCTGCTCTGCTAAGCTACCATTATCTATCAGCCTAAGCTGCTAGACACCCTATACACTAATAAGGGATAACTGGGCCTGGTGCAAGGTCTAAGTACCCCTTGGTACTCACTACAAGCCAGTCCAGCCTCCTATAGTGTGCAACTGAACGTGTGTGTGGTGTGTGTGTGTATCTGGTGTGTGTCACTCTCGTTTTCCTCCTATCCTCCCTTTTGTGCTAGGTGGCCGTACTCAACGTTGTTGTCTTTGTCAGCATTGGTGTTCCAGGTGGAGCATTACATAGAAGATCATCGGAAAGACTTGCAGTTCGGGTTCCATGGCGGCGTTGTTCTTCCCTGTGTCTCCGATGGGGAGTCCTTTCTCTTCAGTGATGCGTTTCTGCCAGGGTTTTGATGGTGTTGGGACCGCCCCGGAAAAGGTGGCGGATTGATGTGTTTTAATATGGTGGGCGATACTTTGTCTTCCACCTGGCTGTTGGCGGCTACCACCGTAGTGAGTGATGTTTCCTCCCTGGCGGATGGTGTGGTACATTGGCTGTCTATGGGAGTGTTAACGCGTCCCAGTATGACTCATTTACTCACTTTGGGACTCGTTTTAGGCCAATGAATCTTTTGACCCTGATTGAAGACACCTTAGGACGAGATAGCTAATCAGCATGTCAATCAATATGTCAATAATGTCATCAAAGTTCACAGTAATACGACAATTCAAATTATTCAAGGTCATTTAATAAACTCGAAAGACCACCATGACCTTTCAGTCATGAATAACCACACCAGTTTAATAAGATTTTGTGAAGTTTATTCCCTATTGATTACAATTCTACGAGCACGTTTATTAGTCTCAAAACCAAGAAACACATTAGCATAGTCACAATATGGCAACTCTGATAAGATTTCATCAAAGCAATTATCAAGAATATTAGAACTTTACACAGCGTCAACATAGGTTATCCTTAGCAGAGTAACATTAGCGCACTATTCAACAAAGCATAGATTCAGTCATTTGTCTATTTGCGTCAGTTTATTGAACCCTCTTAACTAACCTCTAATTAGCATTGGCATGTTGGGCTTCATGCAAAACAATTTAGTAACACTAATTTGAAAAAAACATCTAACTATGGTCTCTGTCAAAAGAAGCAGTTGGTACCTAGAAAGGAAAAGCAAACAGACAATTACAATTTCATTGTCATATAGTTACCCTCCGTTTGGGCCAGCACTCAGGTTCGGTCTTCGTCCTCAGGACATCAGTTGATTCGCCATCAGGAATACAGCAATCGGGAAAAGGGCCACTTCCCTCATAAGGAGGTAAAGTATAAATGGGCAATCTAAGGGCAAGGATGGTTCCAAGTAAAATTAGCAAGTCACTAAGCAAAGTGACTAAGTGTCTGGGTCATAGCAAATCGCATCAGCATCTCCCCTATCTCTCTCCTATTCCCTCCTGTTCTCTAGTCTCTAGTCTAATTTACTTCCTGGTGTCAAGGGTTTTTATCCCCTTTTCGTTGTATATTCCCCTAAAATTTGGTTGGACAAGGGGTTGCACCCCACTATCTTTAACCAATTGTCTTCACATTAGGTCATCGGATATGTCACCCCTTGATAGCTCTCACGTATTTTATTGGTCCTTATGATTGACGTCTTTAGCGGGTGGAATGTCCGGTATGATTTCATAGTCTTGTGGTCCTTTGCACATCTTCGGTCAGTGGCTCCATTGTCTGCACCGGTTCAGGCGACCTTGTACCTACGAGTGATCTACAGTGTTGCATTCAACTAAAATGTTTCTACAAGCAAGTCAAATTTCATGAGAACGGATCTACTACAGTTACATTCAGCTTCTAGTTTGGAGGAAAAACAAGAGTTCATGTCCTTCAGCAAGTCAGCACACTGCACTTTAGAAAAATAAATTTTAATATGAGAGCCAGGCAGCTAGGCCTCGACTCATGCTAACTAAAGCCTAATGATTTATTTGCAAAACCTTTACATATACCTATTATTATTAGTGTAAAATCATATCATAACATAAAATTTCAACATTATTAGTCAGTTTCATTAGTCCCTGTATATGTTGGCGGCCACTCCCCGTGGGCACATTTCAAGCATGTTTTAGCAAAATACATTAATACATTTTCTATGCGGCATTCTTACACATTAGTTCATAAACATTTCATAAACATTTCATGTTAATATAGATTATATAAGCTACGCTCTCTCAGGAGTTCTCCCCACTCGGTAATAATTTGGCAGTACTTACCGCCAGCCTGTTGGCGGTATTACCGCCACTTTATCACTCACCGGTAGGGTCATAATGAGGGCAAGAGAATTGAACTTTGTCAGAAGCAATACAAACACTGCATAATCTACAGACTGAAATGATAGATGAAGGAGGTGCCCCAGATGGTTGGTTTAGTGGTTGATTTTTAGCACTTCCAATCTGGATGGCGGGACTGTTGGGGGCTCTGTTATCAATGGCTGTGATCTTGCTAATAAAATACTGTGTATTACAGGCAGTTCCAACGTGTGTTAGGAAACTAGCGCGGAGGGATGCTTTCAATTAGTACACCAACGCAAGTAGTGGATTCTTACGGCAATATGTATCACCTAGTACCAGTGGCAGACCAAGATTTAGATAAGGTAGTTGAAATATTAACTAGAGGGGAAAATGTTGTAGGAAATGTGAAAAACAAATGCATTACCACAAATGCAAAATGTGAAAACATCACACAATATCAAGCATCAATAGAGGCCACACCGGTGTTCACAATCAAAAAGCAGTTTAGGCCAAATCCTCACATTGACACGAGCAAGGTGAAAGGTTCATTCAAGGATATAGCGGAGCAAGAAACACAAACGGGCCATCTGTTAAATGCCTAATCATCTCTGAGTAACCTGCAGGTATTTATGACATTAGCACACATGCCCCCAGCACACTCTCCATACTTACAAACAGATCGCGGACTGATTAGATACTGGGCACATAATAGAATTAGCCCAAAGCACACAGTGTGTGATTTACAATGGGTGCAGGGAAGAAACCAAATTATAAATGTTCGGGAGTCTCGGATCCACAATGCTGTCAGCACACACTTCACATAAATAGCATTCACAAAAGAGCACGTACACATTCGTAGGTCAAAGAATGCTCGGTCCTAAACCTTTGTCAAATGTGTAATAAAGAGCGAGTAATGTCTTAACCTAGGAATTTGGGATTATGGGGCCACATGGTTTCAAGTGTTTTCCATGTTAATCTATAAACCTGCAAGTTATCAATTGTTAATCATGTGTAATGAAGTATTGTACTGATTTGTATATAAAATCCTGTCTGTCTGTGAACAGGATTTTGAAAAAAATCATAGAGGCATGTCTGGCAGGGCTGAGGTGCAGTCTACAGTGTTTTTCTTCCCATAGCTCCAGTCAGTAAATACTGTCTTTGGAACTGTTGTGAAGAGTCTGTGTGGTCATTTCTGAGTCTAGAGAGTGTATTTGTTCACCCTGCAACAGTATACATAAAATGCCCCCCCGCCACATGGTCAAACAACAACTGCGAACAGGGAGGCATGTAGAACAAAGAACACATGCAAACCTATGGACATAGACTACACAAAATGGCCCCAGGCTATATGGCCTGGAGAACAGAGACAAATTGTGGATAATGACAAACACACACAAACACACCGGCCAGAAAAAGGAGGTTTGGTGGTACCACATAAAAAAAGTATATATATATATTTCAGCAATCCAAAGCACAACAACACATATCCTCCTATGCCATCAAATATTACCCCCAACATATACACTTTTTGCAAAAATACCTGCCCTAAATGAAGTTTTAAAAACATATATCTGTGTTGGCCTGACTCAAACTAAGAGGAAACAATGCCAAAGAATGCAGCACTCTTAGTCTGAGTAATGAATTTATTAAGGAACTTCCCAGATATCAAATAAAAGGCAAACAAATATATGAAGATAAATGTATAACTCAAATGAAGTAAAAGTTGTATATACAAGAATAATCACAGCAGTTAAGCAATCACAGAAAGAAATGTGCAAAGCAGCAACAATGAATATGTGTATGCTAAATAATCAAAAATGCATCACCATGCACTGATGACTACTGCCACTGTGCCTACTGGCTAAATGGCCATTAGACGTCTAGGCCACATAGTAAAATAAATGATTATTGCAAAGGTAACAAACATGGTGAGACGGTATTGAACTGTGAAACAATTTTCCTTTATAAAAGATGAAAAATAAAATAAATGCAAAATAAATAACTGGACCCCTACTTAAACTCTAGGCCACCCACCACTATGAAACTAAAAATGAAATTAAAGTAAAAATAAATATTGGTGCATGTTTAAGCAAACAAGCGACACCCTTATACAATAGTTTTTTAACTGACTTGTGTGATATCACAAAAACAAAGTCCTTATTTCCACAGGTATATCCAGGAGGCAAAGAAAATGATCCTTCCACACTGAAATCCCAGTGAAAGGTCACAAAGAGTTGGAAAAAGCACTAGGAGGAGCCCTCTGGACAGGAACAGGAAGTTGGAGTCTCTGGGCACTTCTTTCCTGTTTAAAACAAAAAGACTTCTCACACTAAAAAACAACTGGAAGGGTCTATTGGAGAAGACAATCCACTCAAAAACCTCTTTATTATTACTAGATTTAGATGCATCTCAAGTAGAAAATCTACTCATGGTGCGTTTGTGCACATGAGAGGCATAGTTTTGGCTGCTATCACATGTGCTCACTATCGGCCCAGTAGTACCATGGCACTCGCGAGCACCAAAAAAAATCTTGTGCATGCAACTGGAAAAAACCTCTGCTTCGTGCTGGATAGTGTGGAATTTGGGCACTCAACACTACTCTGCATAGCTGGAAGTGCCTGATTTTCAAAGGCTCCATGAGTGGAGCAGAGTTTTCCACTCAGGCCTAGTGACAATTACTTGAATGGGAACCAGGGCAGCCTTGTACTCCCCTCCTGGCTTCCCAGTGACCTGGAAGGTGGTGCATGCCCTGCAGAATGCATCTAAGGCCATAATCATTGAGGGCCAGCAAAAGAAGACAAGCCTTCCAAAAGTCTTGACTTTCCCCAGATGACCTGCCAGGAGAACATCATGAGGAAATCAATCAAGAGTATTTAGCACATTTGCGGGAATTATACAGCTATCACAATCAATGTTTCAGAAGATTCATAAATTTAATTAGCCAATACCATCATTATTGTAAAGACAATTGCAATGTGTAAAAGGGTGCGACAAGTGATGGCACAGTAGTGTGCAAAAACAGAGAACAATGTGCAAATAGCAAACAAGCATACCACATATAATAAAAAAAAGTGTCTCAAGCATTAAAACAGTAATGTAAACATAGAGGGCCATAAGAATAAATTACATAGGTTTCTCAAAGTTTGGCAGCCAATGTGAATGTAGTTAAGACTGAAAAGTCAATGTTTTGGCTCCTTATCAACACTTAACAGGGTCTTCTTCAGGACAGACTAGTAGAAGCCTAGAAAAGGACATTGGAATTGTCAGAGAAGTAAAGAAAAATAAATCAAAGAAGAAGAACGTGGAAGAAACCATATTGTTGCTCACCTTGACCCATAAAGGAATAAGCGTCAACGTAATATCAAGAAAATAAGTAGGTGTCCATTTCCTGGCAAATTAAAGTGAATGATCTATAACAAGAAAACCCAGTTTACCAAAGCAAAAGTAAGCTGAGCATCCATGTACTAGAAAGCAAACTTAACTCGGAAACCAAGGTATGGTGTCATGGAAATTCTGACAATGCGTCAGTACACACCTAAGAGGTCACAGCGTCGCTGTGCATGAAAGGCAAACATGCATCATGATAAAAACCAGGCATGTGCACAGATGTGTAGACAGTCCATATTACCATATGTCCAGAAGAGAGCAGAACATGTCTGGAACCATGAAAGGTAAGTAACTAACCCAAAAGTGTCTCAACCCAACGACAAACCCTAACCACCCATATGAACCATCAAACAGAAAAGTTGCTAAATAAAAAGGGACATACCCGCAGTCTTCAGATTCAAAATAGCAAAATACCCTAAGGCTAAAAAGTACAAAAAAGCATCCAAGAAAAGTACTGCTCAAGTGCCACAGGAAAAAAAACAGAAACAGCAATCCTTGTGTGACTAAGCAAAAAGGAAAAAAGAACTACTACAATCACATGCCTTGGCATGTCTGTCAAAGGCCAGAACTGTCCATGGCTGTCCTCAGCGTTCTGCTGGTAAGGCGCTTTCAGACTGTAGATAAAAAGGGAAAGGAAAATGAACAAAGGACCAACTTTACATGCAGGAAAATAAAAGGTTCACATGTGCCATATTAGAATGCTCACCATAAAGGTAAATAGAAAGAGAAATCAACTAAAGTAAATACAAAAAACTGACACTAGTCGGAAATCATTCAAGACCTATAATGACCAAAGATGGGTTCCACAGAACTTAGAAGAAGGGACAGATCACCAAAGGCCACAACAAATATCAATGTAGTGGGCTCACATAATTGAGAACTCCATGAGAAAAAAAAGAATATGCCGGACTGAAGCGGGAGAATCAGAAAAAAAAAGAAAGAAAAGAATAACAAATGGAATACAATAAAAATGAAAAGAAGCAGTATGGAAGCAGGAAGGTAAATGCAGGAGGATTGAAGCCTCGTCATACAATATTGACATAAATGAAAGGATAGTATCTATTATGCATAAATCAGGCTGACACCACCCGCATAATTAGTATTCAGGCCCTTGTTTATTGCTCTCAAGCGTTCAATACATATACATTCTTGGGGTAAAAGTTTGTTTTGGTGATTACCACCTCCCGGACTATGTTTTGGGTACCTCAAACCCATGGGACTTTCCATCTCATGCCCTCAGCTGAATATCCATATTGCTTTCAATGTTCCACAAGTGGAGCTCCAATAGTCGCACAATTGAACCAGCTGGGATGTTGTAATGTCCATACTTTATTTATTTTTTAGGTCATGGCCATCAGATAGCATAGATTATACCACTCATGTTATAGTTAGAACAAATATTAAATTCAATTCTGACATTCTCATGTTCAGAAGTTCAGGATTCCAAACAATATTTACATGCCATACATCTCCCACCCTTAAAGTGTCACTTAATAGGTGAATGGCCTCACTGGGATTGTAAAGATGGAACATGTGCAGGAGGTAGAGTGGCCCTGATCTCCCTCTTTATCTCTGATATTGGTTACTCTCAAAGGAGCAAAGTGGTGAGTCATTGCAGTTCAAAGTCTCTTGAACAAGATGCCAATGTTTTTGTACAACCTTTTTGATGGCATTGCTGTCAGTATTGAGGGTACTGACGTAGATCATGTGATCCTGTCGTATTTGGACTTTTTGGGAACCAACAAGTCATCCCTACGGGTATAACATGCCCTCTTGCTTGCTTGTTTGAGTAATCTCATAGGGTAGCCTCTGTTGTGTAACCTGGATAGCAGGGAATTGGACTCATGTAAAATGTCACAGTTTCTGGTGCAGTTCCTACATACTCTGATGAATTGACCACAGGGCAGATTATTACACAGCCCTCTAGGGTGGGGACTAGAATACATTAGCAATAGGTTTCTCTCTGTTTGTTTTCTATACCTTGTTGTGTATAACGTGTCCAGAAAGCTGATGGTCACGTCCAGAAAGCTGATTTTATTTCTGTGCTATTGCATAACAAATCGAATGTCTAATGATCTATTGTTGATCCACAGCAGAAATAACTCAACAGGTGTCACATCACCCTCCCAAAGCATAGATACATCATCAATATAGCAATGCCAAATGAGTATACTTTGTCTGAAAGAATAATGCTCTCTGTAGAATTATTTTCATAGTCATCCATAAACAGATTAGCAAGATCTGGAGCAAACCTGGCTCCCATTGCTACTCCTTTTCTTTAGAAACATTTTTTGAGTGTGAGTTGAACTATGAACTCAGTGGGAACCGGGTTTGGATGTTCCCCACACCCCATGGTCCTGGAGATGACCTGCAATGCCTCTTGTTGTGAAATATTAATGTAGAGGGCTTGTAAGTCTAAGGTTACCAGAAGGGCTTGAGGATGGTTGAAAGGAGTCTCCCTTATGGGTTGAATGGGGTTCATGCTGTCCCAGATAAGGGAACATGTAAGCGGGAGAAGAGGTTTAAGAAATAAGTCAATGCGCTGACAGATTGGTTCCAATAGAGATACACACTCAGAAGCAATAGGTTGGCCTCGAGGGTATACCAAGGTCCTGTGTATCTTAGGTAGGATACACAGCAGGAATTCTAGAATATTTAATATTAAAAAAAGAATATTCATTTTTAGTACGAGAACCTTTCCTGTCGTATTCCGTCTTTTGGTAATGGCTTTCATCAAAGACTGCACTTCAGATGAAGGGTCTCTTTTTAGTATAGTGTAATGTTCTTCCACGGATAGTTGTCTGAGGGAGTGCACTGCAGTGAGAGACTTTGTCTAGAACCACAATCGCACCACTCTTGTCAGCTGGTTTCACAAGAATTTCAGAATTAGAAACCAAATTTCGTAGTCCATTGTTTTCTTCTTTGAATAAATTATACTTGATGTATCTGCGTATATTGATTATCTTATCAATATCTCTCGAAACAGTTGTCTCCTAAGTAATGATTTCAGCAGGGATAGTATTGGAACAAGGGTTGAAGATAGAAGTGGGTCTCAGTCCTGTGCCATTGTAGTCGCCTGTGTACTCATTATTTGTGCAAAAGTGTCTTAGTCTCATCTTATTAAAAATAATATGCAGCTCAAATTGACCTAAGAAGGGATCTGTTCTGACTGTCTGAACAAAGCTCAAACCCTTGCTCAATAAGGAACTTTCATGAGAAGTTAAATATATCCTGATAGGTTAAGCAGAAGAGGTATAGATAAATCAGTAGAGTCCAGCAAAGGCATCACCACTGATACCTCTGTCTCGGTGTTTGTCTTTCCTTCTTTGAGTCTGGGAAAATAAGCTCATTCGTGGCCTCATCCTCTCCACTGACCACAGGCCCTGCCTCTTGGATCCTTATATTGCGGTCCAGTGGGTCATTGCTCTCATCCACTTAATTCTAACAAAAAAAAAAGAGGGTTGTATTGATATGCTAGGTGTTTGGGTCATGGATCTCTATGCTGTAATTACTGTTTTGAAAGTTAAGACATTTTTGTGATTTAGGGGCTACGTTTGTTTGTTATGTGCACATTGTTCCCTGTTTTTAAACTCTCACTGTGCTGTCACTTGTAACACCTTTACACAAATTGGAATTGTCTTTTACTTATGACAATATTGAGCAATTACATTTAAGAATCTTCTAAAACATTGATTGTAATAGCAGGGTCATTGTAAAATTCCTGCAAATGTACTGAATACATTAGAAAGTTATACCCTCTGGAATATTTTTGTACATATAGCCTTCACTTTCCTAGTTCCCTGTGAATACAGGGAGCTCCTTTTCTCTCTTTTTGATTGAGGGAAACATCATGGGTCAGCACCAGTGGAACAGCCCTCTAACACATGGGTTGCACCAGGCTTAGGGACCTTAGACTCCCTGTACAAGTGATAATTTTCCCAGTATATTAGGTGATCACCAGAGGTGCTGCCAGCTGCTTGGGCCTTGACTGGCTGCACTAGGCCCTACAGAGTAGGTCACTCCTTCTGTGCTCTGCAAAACTCCTCCTTGGTGAGACCTGCTTCATTCTGCCAATTGGTTAGTTAAGGTAGGCTTCCCAGGGTGGTAATGTCTTCCCCTGTAGGGTCTGAGGCTTTGCCCTCAGATTCCACCTCCTCCAGGACCGTTGGGAGTTTTCAGGAGCAGGTTTAGGACACTCCTTGCCCTTCCGCTTCATGATAGGTACCTGGGACATTTTTCCAGGGTCCAGGCCCTTCTGACTACCCAGTTGGGCAGCCATGGACCGAGTGGTCAGGAACACCCACTCAAGCAACCGCAACATCTCTAAGTGTCAGTGGAGCTCCACTTCTTTCCAGATGGTGTCTCCATGCCAATACTGTCCAAAAAAAAGCAAAGAGGGTTTGCCCATTTTGCCCATCTCACCCCATGCAACCAGGACAATTGAAACCAAAAATAAAATGTGGTTTACAGGAGGGACAAATTCTTGTAAACACATTGATCCACAATGAACAATAAATTACCACTGGCTTATTAATTTAATCAGACCTTGATCAGTTTATAATCAATTACACAAACTTGACTGTACATCTGACTACACACTGTGTTATTGCTTTTTTGTTTTACATATCTAATACACAAAATAAAGTAACAAAAATTAAATACAATTATATACACCATGTTATAAACAGCACATTGTACAACTTGAACATTGTATGTGTTCCCAAAGAGGGGCACATTATCTTTTAATACCTTCTTGCTTCTTTTTTGTTTTCAGCCAGGTGGTTACACAACAAGTCCAGATTTTTAATCCACCAGGAGCTAGCAACCAAGTCAGAGGAGTCCTGCAGCACCTACCATTATCTTTAGCTCCTTACAACTGAACTAGTTAGATCACAATATATCTTGTGGGGCTCCTCCTAATGGTAAGTCAGTGTGCTTCAGCCTATACCCAGTTAAGGGATCTTCAGGACTCAGGGGCGTAGCTTGGTCATTAAAATCGGGGGGTGAACTTGAGATGTTCTGTCAATCAGGCTGGCCTATAACACTTAAATATATTATACGACAAGCAGGGTGCATGGAAGGGTCCTAAGGGGCAGAGGAAAGTGAGGGGAATGTGGATTGATAGGGGTACTAACTGAGGGAAAACACATCATTTGGTAAAATTGCCAATATTTTTGGTGACTTACAAAACTGAGAGGGAGAGTGTGTGTGTGTTTTTTTGTCTGAATGTATGTAAAAATTCCTGGTGAACTCCAGCAGACATCTCACCATCCCTGACTGAAAGCATCTGTACCAAACTATTATTTGGAAAATTCTTTATTAGGGGAGTGTAGCACCCTACACACACGCTGCAAAGTTAAAGCCCTGTCAGGACTAGGAAGACAAAGGAACCAAAGCCTAAAAGTAAAACAATCAATAAATGGAAAACCTTGTCACGATATATAAATGTACACCACAAACTATTGTTGCATTTCACAAAAAACACAAATTGACAGAGACCACAAATGCCACAAGCAACCAAAAACCAATATGGTTGAGTCTGATATCATGGAAAAAGAGAAAGGAACAGAAGCCGCTCAGGCTTGTTGATTGGTAATATTACTGTGAGACAAACTCAATGGACATATCTAAACTTTGTTGTATTCAGGATGCCACATATTTTTTGAGATCCTTAAAAACAAAAAATCTTTTGTGACTACCTGATTAATTATATGCTTTTGCCCCTTGCTGTATCATAATGACTAAGTGAAGGGTGCTCACCTTATAGCTTTGCTGGGACGGTGATGTTCACTGCATGATATAAGGGCATGTTCCTCTGTCTGGCTGTGACAGACTGAAAAAAAGACCTTACACCATCTATGCAATTTAGAGTGGACAGTGTAAGGTCCTTTTTCTAATGGCCCTTACTGGATCAGGCTTTTAGAGAACATATTCCATCAGTGAAGCCAATGAGGGCTTAATTGACACAATGCTTATGGTCTACCTGGCTCTAAATGAGGTATGCAGAAAAAGAGTTTGGTGAACATTTGTGATGGAGTACTCTGTCTGCTAAACTCAAAATTAGACATCAGCCTTTAGTAAGAAGGTCAATATTTTGACAGTGGTGAAGTGCTTGGTGAATCTGACGTTTGCTCTATCGCACCCAGCTTATAATCCTGCATAGGTCACGGTCAACTGTGTACTCTATCATTACTTTTTATCCTAAAATTTTTTAATTCAGGTGTCCAGTTCTCCTGATTGGATTTCATCATGTTTGTGCCATTTTTACTTTTTTCTTTAGTCATTGGTTGTGGGTTTTTTTATTGTGTTTTGATTTCAATTTTTAACTGTTTTGGTACTGCAAGATACTGCACATATTTTCCTTTAGTTACGCCTGTCTGCTCTGTGCCTTAGCTCTCAGGGGTTGTTGTTATTGCTATTTACACGTTTTATAGTACACAGGGCCGTATTTATACTCTGGTTGCGCCGAATTTGCGTCGTTTTTTTCGACGCAAATTCGACGCTAAACTAACGCCAACTAACGCCATATTTATACTATGGCGTTAGACGCTTCGGGCGCCAAAGTGCCCGGAGTGTGCGTCATTTTTTAGCGTGAACCCCTTCCTTGCGTTAATGATATGCAAGGGAGGCGTTCCCGTCTTAAAAAATGACTCCCAGGCCTTTACGTGGTATTTATACTCCCGGGCAAAAATGACGCCCGGGAGTGGGCGTGGCCAAAAACGGCGCATTTGCGCCGCTTTTTAACGCCTGGGTCAGGCATGGCGTTAAGGGACAAGTGGGCTCAAAATGAGCCCAGAGTGCCCTCCCCTGCCCCCAGGGACCCCCCCTGCCACCCTTGCCCACCCCAGGAGGACACCCAAGGACGGAGGGACCCATCCCATGGACATTAAGGTAAGTTCAGGTAAGTATTTTTTTTTTTTTTTTGTGGCATAGGGGGGCCTGATTTGTGCCCCCCTACATGCCACTATGCCCAATGACCATGCCCAGGGGACAGAAGTCCCCTGGGCATGGCCATTGGGCAAGGGGGCATGACTCCTATCTTTACAATGATAGGAGTCATGTTGATGGGGGATGGGCGTCGTTAAAAAATGGCGCAAGTCGGGTTAAGACGATTTTTTCGACGCAACCTGACTTGCCCCATTTTAAGACGCCCATACGCCATTTTCCCCCTACGCCGGCGCTGTCTGGTGTACGTGGTTTTTTTCCACGCACACCAGGCAGCGCCGGTCTGGTAGCACCGGCTAACGCCATTCAATAAATACGGCGCCCGCATGGCGCTTCAGAATGGTGTTAGACGGCGCTAAATTTTTTGACGCTAAACTGCGTTAGCGCAGTTTTGCGTCAAAAAGTATAAATATGGCCCACAGTGTTTTATTAGCATATCAGTGCTACTCCTTTCGGTAGTCTATGATATGACTTTCAAAATGTTTCCTTCACAGAACAGAGCCTCATTTGGTTTATGGAGATGTGTGGATAGTAGGTGAGTATGTTAGTTTTAATGAGCTGTGAGATTTTTTTGGGGGGTGAGTGAGGCTATTGGGCTGCCTGAAATTTCTTAAGTATTTCTTATGTAGTTCCTCGGTTGCGGTGCTCATTGCAGGAAAGTGTTCTGCATATGTGTAGTAGGTGGCTGATGCTAGAAAGGTCTCCTGTATGTCTGAGGAGCCCGTTAACGCGTGTGCTGGTGGGTGTTTGTTCAAAGGTAGTTCTTAATGTTTGAGGTTGTAAGGCGGTGTGTAGTATTGTATTGCGGTCAATACTGTTGCAAGCACATTGAACTACGTGTCAAATGAGTGCAGTTCTGCCTATTGTGTTATATAGAAAGCTCTATGATGTTGAGTGCTGCTGGGGCCCCGTGTCAGCCTCTTAAAGCATATTTAAATGATTCAAAAAAACAAGAAAGCTTTGCATAAAGGACCAGTAATAAAGTTGCGCTAGGGAACAGAGTGACTGTTTGCCAAGGATGATTGGCAGATGGCTCCGTACTTCTGGAGTGATCCAGGGTTTCTCTTTCCATTTTCCCATCAAACTCCTTTTGTGGTTGAACTCATCTTTCCACAAGATTTGGATAAGGCCCTGTCAGCGAAACAAACGATAGATGGACAATGTGACCACATGCCGTACAAAAGAAATCAGGAAGTCAACATACTATTGCATTAGAGGAACGGTCTCAATAACCAGTTTTCTTTCGCGAATTGCGTGTACTATTACATTAAAAGTGTTAGAGCACTTTCCGTATAAGGGCCTGTATAGAACATTGTCTCTTGTAGTCTGCTTTGCAATATACGCCAACGTCACTTTCTTGCATCGAACAGACATTGAAAAAACAAACACATTCACCTAAACTAGACCTGACCTATTTGCTTTGCCAATGCTTAATAATCTGATGTCAGGCGCCATTAATTCAGTGGAAGGACCAATAACTAAGTAAATCGCCAAGAGACAATTTTACTTTTTATAGTTTCCAATCTTTGCCCTTTCTCGAGCCCCTCCGCAACAAATAGGAGGCTACTAGTAAGCTGGGCGTGGGGTAATAGGTCAATCCTATTAGATGGCCAGTGATTAAAACGTGTGTGATGTTGCCCCACTACCCCAGGAATTTTGGTGCATTGCTGCCCATGTTCAATGTCTTAACCAATGTAGCACAAACATTTCGGGAATTATAGTAATAAAAGTGTTTGAATTAATAAATAGAATATTATCTCGCTTTGTATAAAGCTACTTTGGTTTCATATTTGTTAATGAGTAGGGACATTTCCTAAACCATCACAACTCCATTATCACGTGCTCTCTTTTGTTACTGAAAATCAAGAAAGTGAACTGGAACCTCCTAACATGGAGATTAAGTACCCACGAGATATTTAAAAGTAAAAAAAAAACTTTGATATTAATCATTGATCTTCTGTTTATCCTCAAAATTCTGTGTGAACTTTGTATACTTTGCAGTCTGTAGCAGACTGACATCTGCATCTAAAGGTTATTTTTTGAAGAAAAAAATCTATGCCTTTAGAGGTTACAAAACACTTGGCATGAATTTATTGGTGAATTTCATAAATAATTTAGAGGTATAAAGTCTAACCAGCCAGCACGGATAGGATATAATGCTGTAAATAAATCTCTTTGTGGGATTTAATGTGCAAAAATGGACAGCAATCGCTTTAGAACCGTTCTATGAATGCCCGGATCCATACGGTAACACACTTTGCAGGCCATATCAATATCCAGTGGTCCTTTCTTATTTCTTTGAGTTTGTTTAAGAGTTACTGTACTGGCAAAAAGTATATTACCCCCTGAAATATATTTTTACGTTTTTCGAAAACTGAAGGTTGTTTGACAGATGTTCTGGGAAATAGTTGGTTATGTACAAAGAATACATTTGGAGTGTAACTCTAGTATTGATAATGGTTGCTAAGAGCATGCGATGACATCACTTCCAAGAAAATGACAATAAAATCACCATTTTTGTAAAACACATAGCCACAATTCAGTTTAATGTCATTTCAACTATTTTCTAAGTGCTTTAGCTGAACCCATTATTTATTTCTGAAAGGGAAATTCAAGGTTCCACAAGGACGTTAAATGCATAAAGTGACTTCCACCTACAAATGGTCAAATTTTTTCACACCTACAACACACGCCTATTCACAAAAGGGAAAAAGTTCAAGATGCACTTGTGAAACGGTTCGGCTTTGCCTAACGTAGGCATGAGGCAAATGCAACCACTGCAAAATGGTGGGCAAAGACGAAAATACAAGACATAATCAGGTGCTTGGTGCAAATTAGAAGCAGTTGATTCTTTACACATTTTAAAGATGACTGTTTTCAATTAATATCACCTAGCGTTAAGCAGAATGAAAATACCCTGGTATAATACAAAAGTGAAAATGAATATTCACAAATCTTTATGATAAACTGTTCGGCAAAATCCATCGTTAGCTTCGATGGGCCTTATTCTCAAAAGTATCTTTGGCTATCAACCTAATTTTGCGACCGATAAATACCTCACTTACGCCTGCCAGAAATTCACAAAAGGATTTCCGAGAGGCGTAGGTGCATTTACTACTGCAGGTTTCTCTGATACCAAAGCAGAGAAATCTACATTAGTAAATGTTAAGCAAGTGGTGGAGCGTCAAAAATCGTGGTTTGGTTTGGAAGTTTGTGAGCCCCCACAAATGTATGTTTAAGAACCTTCACAAACGCTTCTTAACGGGGTGGGAGGTGAACAGGATGGGAAGAGGAACGGATCACCTTGTGGAGGGAAAAATAGTAGGTTTGCAGATTCAGCTGCCCTTCTGTCGGGGTACAACTGTACACTATGTACAATTCCACACCGGTGAGTAGACAGACCTAAGAAAGTCACATGACAGGTGTAATAGAATGCCAGTCCTTTTATATTTTACAAGACAATAATAACAAATGTGTGCAGTGTTTTGTGCAATTTAGTTGTAGGCGATGTAAGGGGGGAATTACATCTACCGCACAACTACCGTCAACCAAACGCAGATGTTTAGGAAAACAAAGGCAAAACAGTTCATTTGCAGCTACCTCTGGAAAGACAGAATAATTTACGAATGATACGGTGCCGAAAGCTGGAGAAGTAATGGTATGTAGATATAGCAGAACATGACGTGGTAGGAGAAAAAAGGAAAAAGAAACAGGACCCAAGTGAAAGAAAAAAGGGCAATGGTATAAAGAGTGTGATGAGGAGTAAGGGAGGAAGGAAACATGAATTGGATACAATTGACTATTGGCTCACGCCACCTTGAAAACTACATTGGTGAACATGAATGGCCCTTTTCTGCTGGCAAGCGGATTGTAATGACAATATATTTGGAACAAAAGAAGTCAAATATTATCCTCCTTCAGAAGAGCTCTTCCCATACTCAACAAGTGATTGTTAAATAACTATGGATGGGTTTAACAGGCTTTACTCTCTATTCATACCCAAGCATTATAAGCACCATTATTTTCAGATGTATATAATACTTAAAGCCCAAGACGGCATCCAAGCACCCACTCATGAAAGAGATGTCACAAATATACTTTCGTAAAAGTTGAGTTTGCAGTATGTCTTCGATGTCATGTTTGAGTTGCCTGTTATGTCCTCCTGGAGGGACATCTCAGGCTTTCGTCACTAGTGCCACTAAGGTGTTGACTCAGGCTTGATCTTTTCTATTTGCTGCTGACAGTTTTATCTCTCTGTTGCAATCATTAACATCACCAATACCGAGGCACAAGATATGGTGGAGGGTTACACACTTTAAGCTAGTTCCTGCACTCATTTTTCGTTTCACATGCATAAAATAAGGGTAACACCAGTGCTTTAAATGGTCCGGTACTGTCCGGTACTGAGTACCAGCACTTTTGTATTTTGAGAGTGAGGGTACCTGCACTTCAAGGAAAAAGTAATACTTTTAATTGGAGAATACCAGCACTTCTCAGAAACAAGAAGGTACTCTGCTACAGCGTACCTGCACTTCTATTTTTCCATTTCAAGCACTGGGTAACACCCAGTCCTTACTTGTGGGTATACATTCATGCAAACATTACAATGCAAGCCAGACGTGTTGGCATTGCATATCACGACATTACATAACATAACATAACATAGCATAACATGTTACTGGCCACTCATGCAGAAGTGTGCTGCATAACCTCTCTCTTATGTAGCAGCCTTTCTTTGGCACCAGGCACCAGTCAACAGATTGTTACAGTAATCTGATTTTACACCTACTATGGGGTGGATCTGACGACATGGCAATAATACACATAAGCCAGGATAAATTCCATATGTGGGATTTCAAGAATATTAATAAAAGGATATCAGATATGACTATGGCTACTTTTGCAACCCCGTGTCAGGTTGTCCTTGAACAATTAAAGGTCCTCCTGGTGGAGACTAAAGTGGTATCTCTCAAAAATATTGACATCAAATAACATCCACATGGGGTGTGGTTCGGCTTCACATCTGGCAAAAGCTGCCCCCCACTGATTTTCACCTATGCATTTATTGGGAAGTCAGACAATGTTAGGATTGTTTTACCTGATTCTTTTAGCTGCTCTGCTACTAAGATGTTACCTGCAGTAGTTTTCGATTATACATTTATCAGCTTAGTGTGTGAAATTCCTCTGGCAGATTAATTCTAACTGAAGTAGGAATCTTGGAAGACTGTTAGAAGCAGATATTGGGTGATTTTCTTGAATTCAAACAAGGGTCCAACATCTGCAGGCCTTATCTTAAACCCCTTTGTGGCTGCTTTTCAGAGATGGGAAATTGAGTACAGGGGAGTCATCAGTATTGAGAAGAGGTAGATACACAACACAAACAAAGAAACATACTTAGCCAAACACAGAGACTAGGAAATTGAAGTATTACCTCAATTTCTGTATGCTAGTGGCCCACCGTGGTTAATTAAGAATCAGTCAAACTATGTTCCAAACCTTTTGAAGAATTGAACAAGATTGGCCAAGGCAACATTTTGGCATGCTGACAGTTAAAGAAGTGAGAGCAAAGAATAATGGTAAACAACCAACATGGAAGATCTCTCAGGATTTGGCAAAACATTTCTGTAATTTTTAGAGTTTTGCCAGAATTTGTACACTGGGACATTGTTATGTGCCCAATAACAATATTTGACTTTTTGACCTTTGTTAGAAATTCGGTCTTTAGTTGGCAGAGGTATGCACCCTGTCCAATTAGGGACCACAATCCTAGCCAGGGTAAGTCAGATACACTCCCTAAATTAACCTGTGCTCACCATCTGGTAGCTTGGCACAGAGCAGTCAGGCTTAACATAAGAGGCAATGGGGAAATGATTTGTGCAACACCTAAAATGCAGTAACTCAATAAAAACTCCACAAAAAGACTCCATACAGGTTTAGCAAAATAGAGAATATTTATCTGCGTAAAACAAGACCAAAACAGAAAAAATCCAATCAGTAGTAGTTTAAATATTAATTTTTAAAGATTAAATGTGAAAACACTTCTAAAAAGCCACTAGCAGTCAAAGGTTTCTTGAGGCCGTGAGGGACCTATGCAAATCCAAAATCCGAGCTGACCACGATGAAGGCTAGGCTGTCTACAGAACCCACGCAGGGTCTGCTGAAACAGTACCTTTGATGGAGCAAAGCGTCCAAGGCGAGGGCACAATGCGTCAATATTTCTACCACACTCCGGGCACTGCTTCATCATTGGGCTCCAGGAAAGTGAATGTGATGCATTGGCGTTTGGCCGCACCAAGTGTCGTCGTTGGGCCTTGCAGCCTGTGTATCAGCTGTCATCGGGTAGCTGCTGCATTATCATCGATGAACAATGTGACGATTGTACCCCCCCACTCGGGGCAGTGCATCAATTTTTGTAGGTTTTAGCTGAGGAACCCACTTCTGAGGCCCAGAACTGGAGAGGGGTACCTCAGGCAAGGGTAGGACACACAGATGGCAGAGTCCAGCAGCAGCAGGAGAGTTACAAGCAGTCTTTGATGTCCCTGAGACTGCAGAAGAACAGGGGACAAGCCAGCAAGACCTCAGACACTCTGGTTCAGCAGGATGTGTCCAGTCCTTGTCCTCAACATAACAGAGATCAGCAGGAAGCAGGGCAGCTCAGCAATGCAGAGAAGCAGTTCCTGGGAACAGTCAGTCCAAGCAGAGTGGCAATCCTTGCACCACAGCAGTCTACTCCAGCAGTGTTCTTCCCAAGTCCAGTAGTAAGCTGATTTGCCAGGGTCAGAACCCAGTACTTATACCCAAAAGTGCCTTGATGTGGGGTATGACTTCAAAAGATTTCTCTGAAGCGCACAGGTCCCCCTTTCAACCCAGCCCTGGCTCCAGACTATCAGTTGAGGGTAATCAGCCCTTAGTGTGGGCTCAGACCACTATCCTTTGAAGTGTAAGTGTGAGCCCTTCCCATCCTCCCTGACCAGGCAGACCCATCAGTACGCAGATGAATGCAGATGCAGTTGAGCATACTATTCTGGGAGTCTGGAAGGAATGCACAAATGTAGCTGTCACCCATCCCAGACCAGACGTGTATTGGAGATAGGCTCTCAGGGACACAGAACAGTGAGAGCAGACAAATGTCCACTCTCTAAAAGTGGCATTTCTAAAATAGTAATAATAAATCTGACTTTACCAGTAAAGCGGATTCATCAATACCATCCCAATGATATCAAACATGATACAGATATTCCTTTCTGATCAGGAATTACAGCTGAAAAGTATATTAAGGAATTCCCACTGTTTGCGTATGAGAGGAGCAGGACTCACAGTAATGAAAAACGACTTTGGGAGTTTTTCATTACCAGAACATGTAAAACTTTAAAGTACATGTTCTGCCTTTTACAAACATGGCACCCTGCCCTGTGCGCTACCTAGGGCCTACCTTAGGGGTGACTTACAACCTTCACTAAAATAATGGGGGTAGAGAGAGAGATCAGGAAAGAATATTGGGCTGGTCCACTGAGACTGATGCAAGTGATGCTATATGAAGACTCTCTTAAGATAAGTTCTCTGGGGAGGATGGGCTTTCCATAGAGGTAAGTAATGTGCTAAGTATATTGACTCCTAGGATCACTTGATTATTTATAAGGATCTGGATGCTACCATCTGAGTTCTTTCTGAAGGGCCATCAGTTTAAAACTGGCAAGGACATGGACGTGTGTAGGTCTTACATACCCAATTCGCTTCTGAATAGTGACTAGAAAATTCTAATCAATATGTTGTCAGTTACATTGTTTGGTATTATGTATAGTTTTGTAATGTGCCTAACTACCAGACATCTTTCTAGATGATTATTTTCTGCAAGCACTGAGTACGTTTTGTAAACCCAAGCTGAAGCAGCAGTGATTAGACTGCCTAGCTGTCATATACTGAAAAACACATTTGACCTGGTTGTATGAAATCATGATTTAAGGTATTATGGGCCTCATTCCGAGGCCGGCGGGCGGCGGTCGCCGCCCGCCTGGCGGGAACCGCCATATGGCTGCTCCGCGGTCGAAAGACCGCGGAGGCCATTCTGGCTTTCCCGCTGGGCTGGCGGGCGACCGCCAGAAGGCCGCCCGCCAGCCCAGCGGGAAACCCCTTCCCACGAGGAAGCCGGCTCCGAATGGAGCCGGCGGAGTGGGAAGTGTTCGACGGGTGCAGTAGCACCCGTCGCGAATTTCAGTGTCTGCTAAGCAGACACTGAAATTCAAAGTGGGGCCCTCTTACGGGGGCCCCTGCAGTGCCCATGCCATTGGCATGGGCACTGCAGGGGCCTCCAGGGGCCCCACGACACCCCTCACCGCCATCCTGTTCCTGGCGGTCGGAACCGGCAGGAACAGGATGGCGGTGAGGGGGTCGGAATCCCCCATGGCGGCGCAGCCGGTTTTCCTGTTCTGACCGCGGCCATACCGCCGCGGTCAGAATGCCCTGCGGAGCACCGCCAGCCTGTTGGCGGTGCTCCCGCCGACCCCGGCCCCGGCGGTCCTTGACCGCCGGGGTCGGAATGACCCCCTATATAGCATGGATTTTCCTCACCCTGTTAACTGATTGATACTCTGAGTTTATTGAGTGGCATCTGTTAAGCTGACATTAAATGGAAAACCAGTCAGACCTAGAAGGGTTCAGCAGGTGATGCTTCTGGGGTTCCCCTATCTCTTTCTCGATTTACTCTGTTTATTGAACCGTTAGCCTGTAGGATAGGCCTATACTTGGGAAGAGTGGGAAGCCTCAACGGCCTCAAGTGCCACCAAAGCCCCCTTTTGGGATGGGATACATTAATATTGCCAATATGATAACTCTACTGTATTGTCTCCTCTGCTTTCAGGTCCTTTTGACTTTGAGCTCCTCATTTTCCAAGTATTTGCATGGTTTGGTGAATTAATTTGACAGTGAAAGAAAGAAGCATCAAGTAAGTAGACCGAAACTCTGTAGAATAACACACTAGGGAATGCGTATCTCCCAACTTTGAAAAGTATTTCTTGGCTCCGGTTAGGTTAGCCCTGAGAAGGTTAGATTAAAGGTATGGAGAAATATGTGTTTCCATGCACCATAATGGAAATAAATGACCGAGAGTAATGCTTCTGTTTGGGTTCGCTAATAGGTTTCGCTCTCCAAAATTACATTTTGAAAACTGGAATCGGTACGTAATTTGAACAGCAACACGCTGAAAAAATGGAAATGACTAAATCTTGAGCCGTGGTGGTTTCGGGGGCGGGACAAGACCGGTATCCTGGAGTAGGCCTTGCTGATCGAGGTCAAATCTTAATTTTCAGAGCAATAATAAATGTATGTTGAAAAGCCATGGCTGTATTTATAACTACATAAAACAAAACAAAACAAATGCAATGGATGGGGTTGTTGCAATTAAACTGAGCTACTGATAATTACTTTGGCTAATGTGGCCAAAACATTCCTGCGTCTGGGTGGTGGGGCTTAAGTGAGTGTCACAGGGCGAATGTGTCTCGGTTTGGCTCTGGCGCACTCCTGTATCGCCTGACATGGTCACTTTCTGCGGTGGAGTGCCTGGGGACACTTCCGGATCCTCTGGTTCAGTTACTCACGGGTGACGGCAAAGTCACAGCGGTATTTTTGTCCTCGCAGGCTCCGACACACAGAATCACCAGTATTTTCCATGCCGGCTGGCATTATTTCTGCAGCTTTCAGTACTTACTTCTTGCTGGTAGAGATTGGCTCGACGCCTCAAGGTCGAGACAATCCGCGAAGGCGCAGCCTAAGGTGCATTTCAGGATTACCAAACTGTAAGAAATGTAGGCCGAAATCCAAATCCTTAAACTTTGTTTCCGCAGAATCTATTTCAGGCTTTACTTTAGGATAAGTGGTCTCACTGACCAAGATTTGGAATGGAGTTTCCCAATTAATGATGGAGTGAAACGTAATCCTGTTTTCCTTCCACTTGCTGTTCCAGTATAGAGATTGTCTATCATACAAAAGGAGGCCAGTAGAACTCTTTGGTGCGTCACATCGTGACTCTTAAAGCTATGTTGCTCGCTCCTGTAATTTCTCCTGCTTCCTGATTTTTCTATGTTGCAGTCTTCCATATGTGTTGACCTGACTGCTAGAGGTTTTTTTTCTAAACTTCCAGTTTTATTTCCTGTAAGGTACTGAAGTTTTCTTCAGTCTTCTTTCTATTCATCGCCCTAGTTTGAATCAGGACTCCAAGGTTGTTATAAGAACCAGTAGACCCTATATTTGCACCAAGAACCATCCTCCAGCATCTCCAAGAAACGAGTTCTTGACAATGTTGCACTTTCCCTTCTGGAGTGGGGGCAAAATTAATTGCATGCTCTTGATCTCCGTTTTCATTAATTCTATTCCAATATTTTTGCTCACCATGTTATAACTTGTGGAACCCATTCTGATTTCCGGTGGCAGATCTTAATTCAATTAACCCATCAATCCGTTTTTGGGCCTCTCAATGCCCATATATAGTCTATAACGCGCTGTGTCATTTGACACATGTTGAAACATGCCTCGGGTTGCTTCTGGCGCTAGATAGAGGGTACTTGGCTTACAGTTCCGACAGGACTTTCAATTTTGGGAAGGGGACATGTCTCATTTTTATATGATTAGTCTCTTAATGCAGTGGCACAGTAAGCAACGATAATTATGGGCTCCACGCAGAACAAAGTAATCAATCATCTGGAACTGAAATTAATTCCAGCAGTGTAAGCATCCCTTTTTGTTTTTCTTTGTTGTTGTACTTTCCTTCAGAGTTTTATTGGTACAGTTTTGACTATTCATATTGCAACGAACATACATAATCAGGGGATTTAGTAGCAATCAGGTAACTGTTACATCTCCTGAGAGTATTTCTGTCTAAATTCTTCATATAGTCCTAGTGGTGAAAAGTTGTCTCAGAGTTAGTAACAGAAGACTGGGATTGGTGCAACACAAACAGGCTGGAGAGATGTTCATTGACGTTTGCCTCTTCTTCCATCATGAAACGCTTAAGAAACAGCACAATAATTCGGAATATTATTCTGGAGCTCCTTTGGGATGTCCAGTAGAGACTGGACTATGGACCCGTGATATGAAACTGTCTAATATTGAAATAAAATTGGGCTGATTTTTATGCATGCTCAGCCAGATTAAAAATAGATATGTCTGTTCATCCCTAATTACTTTTGGTTTTTAATGTGGAATTGCCCAAGGAGTTCAACCATTCTATAAACCTATTTGTAGATAACTCAGAGTGAATTTCGATTGCTAACATCTGTATCTCTGACAAGACTCCCTTGCTGCGAGGAATGAGATTGTTGCTGAGATGAAACCGCATTTATTTAAAGGAGATTGAGAAGTTAGCTATGTTCAATCAGAAACGAGTCACTTCTGTAGCCATAATATTAATATGCAATAATTGAGTACTGGTGTGCATGAATTATGAGAGTTTTATAGTCAGTAAGTGGTGTATTTCTGAACTATTTAGGCCCTCTTGTATTTTTTATCAGTGTCCCATTTTTCCTGTACCATATGCAATGGCACTCTAACGTTCAGTGCTTTATTAAGAAACTCAAGAGGATACAAATATAGAGTTCAGTGTATTGGGTGGTAGCCAGTCGTTCCTCACAAGTGCACTTTATTGCTGTTATAATACCAAAAAGTAACAAAGTATTGCCTCATGGCCATTACACGCGCATTCGTCTCTTCAGAATACGATGTTTTTTTTCATTTGGATCCAGGACCAGAGGGGAAAAACTAATTCTGCAACATAATAATGACGCAAATAGTACTCCTTGATAATCCCTAACTAGGAAAACATAAGCAAAAAGGTTTAAATCCGTGATGTAAAATAAAATCTCATTACATAACTATGTTGTTAGACACATTGGAATGGACCTTGATCTATTTGGTAGACAGGTTTAACTTGGCATTTATGAAGTGTCATTACCTCCTCATTACGTCCTTGTCACATTAATTATGTCATAAGGCGTGCCTACTCTCTGGAGACACACCCCACTGCCTAAATAAAAGAATACAAATGGACAATCCTACTACTAGTGTACCTACAGGAGACCACACCTACCCAGATATATCCTGTTTTGTCTGCCTTTTTCTGAACTTAGTCACTCCTCTGCTTCCTGCCCCTAGATTCGAGCCTCTGCTTTCCCGTTTGTCCTCTTTTGGGATTTTTCCACTTACAGAGGATTGTGTTCCTAACTTTTGATAGCCCTTGGTGAATTTGTGGCCTGACTTCTGCTGTTATTTGGTGTACCCATGCCTTTATTCTGGGATGGTCTGGGGGCTGTGTGGAGCTTGTTCCTATATTTGGCAATGATGGGATTGTGGCTGGTATTGTGCTTGCTTATCTGAATGTTGCATTCAACCTTGATGGATGCGAATTTACTTTCCACCCAGGATAGCCAGGCTATGGGAGGACCTTCCTCAGTGCATGATCATTGCTGAGCTTGGGGCTGGTATGTATCTATTTGATGGTCAGCACCAGAGTCTCATTTCCTGAAGGACAAGTGAGGCCCTCCCTTTTCACTTCCTGGCTTCCCAGCCTTCTTCATTGCATGTGGCTCCACCCAGACTAATAGGGCTGAGTGTGGGTGATCCTCTGTGTGAGCAACCTCCTGAGCTTATGTGCTAGAGTCATCTTTACCGGTGGACAGAGAAGCACCTATCCATATTTTTTTCTCAGACAGTACGGTTAGGGTTTGACTTGATCTTCTCTCTTGTGCTCCCCACATGGCTTGGGGCTTGTGTACTGTTTCCTATTTCATTGCCTATTGTTGGTTATTTTGTGTCCAAGTGCTCATACTTGGCTTACTGGGGCATGTGTGTTGTGCTCTTAGGATCTTTGGCTTGCTCTTCACCACTTGGGGGCTGGTGTTGGCTTTGCTCTGTATTGCTATGTTATGAACCTCTGTGATGATTATGGATTCCACGCCATCCTTGGTCTGGGAACTTGGGTGTGGTCCTTCTCTCTAATGCTCTCTCTCTGGTTGTTCCCATTTGGGATTAGGTATTTTATGTAGCATTGGGGCCATTTCACTGGTGGACAAGTGAATGCCCACCTTTATCCTGTGGTGGGGGCTGCTCTTGGGCTTCCCTCCAGTTTTCTGCTGGCTTAGGGGCTGTGCAGCTGTTCAAATGTTGTACTAACATTTCTTTGTGTTGTTATGTAACTCAGATACCTTTCCCGAGCAATCCCTGCTTCTTGGAACGGTGAGAATCTAGTTTTAGAGGGTGCTTGAACACCCAGGTAAGCTAATCCTAAGGATAAACATGGCGTCTTTGGAGTAGGGGTGGAAGATGATGTTTCCTTCCCTATATAGCACAGGACCACCCTGTGTATTCCCTACATCTTGTGGAGTGGGGTGAAGGGAGCTATCACCAAGTCAGAGATAGCAGACCCTTGGTACATATCTAGTGCAAGGTTTATTGCTTAATCACTGTGAAAAGCCCCCTTAAATCTTTGAGGGCTGTCACGTGGCAGTCTCTTAGGAAGCGGTCTATTCAACTATGATGAAATCACTGCAGGTGGTGCAGAGGGAATTATCAGGTGTCAGTACTTCTGTGGCAGCGTCTTCCCTCTAAATACTGGTACTGTCCAACGCAGGTATAATAGTCCTCCTGAACTGTGCGGGTGCTGTTCACAATTAGTGATAAAAATGGAGATGTGACATGCCTTAAGAATGATTTAATGATGAATTAGCAAACATTTTTCATCGAAAAGGACTAGATGAAAAGAGAGTGAGGGGTTGATATTCTGTTGTTTTTCTAGTTAAGTTTCCCAGAACAATTCCTTTCAAAATGAACAATCACAACAAGTAATTCCCCTGGTGTCAAAAGAAAACTATTTAATTTCAATAGATTTCAATAGATTTACAAGATGCATACCTACATGTGCCAATCCAGAAGGATTTTCATACATACCTTAGGTTTCCAGTTAGGGAATGAAATTGGCAATGTCAGGTTCTCCCTTCTGCCCTCAAAGCCTCCCCGGGGATTTTCACCAAGGTACTGGCTCCCTCTGGCAGTTATTTATGAACAAGGGATTCAGTTTCACCCATATTTTTTTATGACCTGCTGGTGGTATCTCAGACTCAAAATCAGCTGATGAAAGAAAATTAGAAGACTGTCCATCTCTTTTACGATCAGTAACAGAAGTCCCACCTGGATCCAACACAGTAACTAAAATATACAGACGGTCCTTTTGGCAAGAAGCTCAAAGCTGAGGGAGAGATTGGAACATATGTTGCAGAAGCATCAAACCCCAGCTAGAGAATGTCTAATTTCAAGGGGCTATGGTATGTTTATCTCATTTAAAACAATCTTTCTGTTAAACAAGGTTTACGTTTCAGGGACTTTATGTCAGTCTCATTGTTATACCTGACATCCTTAGTGTGGACTTCCCCCAAACGTCTTGCTTTTTCCCCTCCTATTTACTGAAAATAGTTTTTGTTTGCATTAGGACTCTGTGCATTTTGCCAGTGCTAAAGGGGAACATCCCAAGCCACAACTCCAGAAGAACGAAGTCGTGAACAACGAAAGTGGAACAATGCTTTCGTTAACCACGACTTCGTTCTTCTGTGCCTGTGCTTTTAGGGGCGGGGTTCAGAGTAGTTTAGGTTTTAGATGGGGTGGGGGTCACGGTAGTCAGGTAAGTGGGGCTGGGGCAGGGTTGGGGGTAGTTTTAGGGGTGGGGGTACTTTTAGTTTTTTTTTAGTGGCATGGTCGAGGGTAGTTTGAGGGGCGGGGTGGGGGTCGGGTAGTTTAGTTTTTAGAGGGGTGGGAGGGTGACGGTAGTTTTAGGTGCGGGGGATCGGGGTATTTTTCGTTTTTAGGGTCAGGAGTTGGGGTAGTTTAAGTTTTAGTGGGTCGCGATAGCTTTAGGGGCGTGGTGAGGGAGTCGGGGTATTTTTAGTTTTTAGGGGTGGGGTGGGGTAGGGTGCGGGGGTATTTTTAGTTTTAGGGGGTGGAGGGACCCGGTAGTTTCAGGTCAGGGGGTAGTTTACGTTTTAGGAGTGGGGTCAGGGTAGTGGTAGAATTGTTTTTAGGGGTGGGGTTGGGTTACGAGGGGGTCAGGGTGGGGGGGGTTGCAAGCTGGACCCATCGCATGCCGTTCCATGCAAGCCTTTAATAGGAATGCCTTTACAATGAAAAATCGTTGTTAAGGCATTCTTGGTAAAGACATTCGTGGTAACAATGCGGTCGTTGTTCCGACCGTGTTGTTTAGGCATGCGTGGTTCCAGCAGTTGTTGTTCCGACTTACAATCATGCTAAAGTGCTTGTGGTCGCTTCCTAAACATGGTAAAAATGTGCTACAACTGATTATCAAACCCACTAAAGTAGCAATTTAAAACATGTCTCAGGACTGCCATTGCAACCTGTAGTACAATTTTAAAACTGCCAATATGACTTAGCAAAATAAACATTTTGCCAGTCCTAAACCTCTCTTTTTAATACAAAGATGTTAGCTCTAACGTAGGCCCTAAATAGCTCAGAGAGTTTGGCAGATTGTATTGAAAACGTAGGACATGTATTTTGAGTTTTACATGCTCGAAATCATTCTTTACTACAGTGAGGTGTACCTCCCCATAGGATAGTATTTGGTTACTTTATTACATTTTTTTAAATGTATTTTTCTGATGAATAAAACTTCCCCTCTCATCCAAGCATAGCTGAGTATAAAACTTTCATTAGAGTTTAACAAACTGAAACCATCACACAAATTCAATCAGCGATTAGAGGTCACTTCATATCTATATATATCTAGGAAACAATAGCTAAATCACGTCTTCAGACCTCCCAGGGTACATGCTGTGCATTACTTCCACTGACTCAGCCCCAGCCCAAAGGTCTATAGCTCTTAACATAGGAGGCAGCAATTCAGCATGTAAGGATAATTGTTCATTACAATAAGGTCAGAAAAGCCAGTCCTTGAATTTCTGTGCTCTCCCATGACTCCATTAACAAGATACCCTACACTTAGCCAATAGAAGGGCCAGGGCCACATATTTGCGGAAACCAGGTTCGATCTTCCCTGTGTATCCCAAGAGTGCCAAAAGTGGGCTAAGTGTTAAGGTCTACCCAATTTGTCAGTAAGCATAGTGGTCGCCATGCCCCTGTAAGCCTGTTTGAACCCATACGACCACATTAGATGGAGGAAGTCTGCCCCAGCTGACCCACACCTGTCACACTTATCATCTGAGTGAAGTTGGTAGCAATATCGTCAGACAGGTGTATAGTATATCCTGTAGAGGAACTTTCAGTGAATGATATGGAGTTTACTACTAGTAGCTATCCTAGTCTATGCACAGCAATATTTCCATTGCTCATCTGCAAGAGGACCCCCAGATCTGCTTCCCACTATGTATTTGCTTGCCCCTTGAGTACAAGGTAATTCAACCTGTGCAGTACGGAATAAAAGGGAGACTAGATGTCATGGAGTATCAACTTGGAGCATGGTACAGAAGGTATCAAAGGTGGGAGGCTCACACTAAGAACTCAGAGGTGGCCGCCTTAACATTGTAACATTGTGACACAATTGAATATACAAGAAAATGTACCTTATTGCATTTAATAAGTGCAAGTGTTCAATTCGGAACAGGTAGAAATGTCATGTTTGGTCTCAAATGAATTGTAATTTAAAATCCTCTTTATTGTGTCAGATTTTAAGTCACAATTCTGAGAATGCCACTTTTAGAAAGTTAGTTTTTTCTTGCCCTAACCATTTGGTGGCTTCACATGACTGATTAACTTGGCACTTGGCCTTTTGTTTATTTCTCCTAGACAGTGAGACAAAAGGGGAGTAGGTGTTAGCAGGATGAGCCATTCTGACATAATGGGTAGAGTGGAGCATTTCCCACTTACCTTTCAATGGGCTACCTCCAGCACTCTCACAAAGAAACTTGACACCAGTCTTTTGTCATCCTAGGCCATTTGGAGCCTTGGCAATGGAAGGAAGGAACTTTCCTGAATCATACGTTAAAGGTTGACACCAGGTATAAATATTGGACCTTCGGATTAACTCTTAAGTACACCCCTGGACCTGTGGAAGACTTTAGGACTGGAAGTTTTTTTCAGTTTTTACAGGAGGGTTTTGATAAAGGTTGGTGTTAGAAATGGGGTCTCTAGTTGGCAGTTGGTTTACACCATGTCCAAAAAGGGACCCTACCTCTAGTCAGGATAAGGGATATACCCAGCTCAGATAACCCCTGCTCACCCACTTGGTCGCAGTCAGGTTTATCTCAGAAGCAATGTGTAAAGCATTTACAAATGACACAGTAATACAGTAAAAGCACTACAAAAGGACACCACACCAGTTTTAGAAAAATAGCCAATATTTATTTATGTAAAACAAGACCAAAACGAGAAAAATCCAACATACAGTGATAAAGATCATTGGGCTATCACGGTGTCGTGAACAACAATTGCAATAGATCAGGCCGGCTGCAGTGTCCCGGGCCAGCTATGGTGTTGGGAAGACCGGCAACAGTACCTTGCACACGCAGGGTGTTGTGATCCTCACGATGAGATCCGGAGTGCGGCGTCCCAAGTGTCGGTTCCAGGGGTGAGTGCAGGGGTCGTCAGGCCCTTGAAGTCACACGTGTTGCAGATCAAACTCTAATGACGAAGTCAGGAGCACTGGCGTTGAGGACATCAGACCTGCGGTGCAAAGTGGAACGATGTGACGTGCGGTGCCAACAGGTCACAGTGCAGGCAGCTGCTCGGTGATGGCATCCTGTGGCGTCAGTGAGATCAGGGTTGTGGTGTGAAGTGGGGAGGTGTGACGTGTGGTGTTCCTAGGCTGCGGTGCAGATAGCAGCATCATCGTTGCTGAAGTGCTGTCGTGGGTAGGCCTAAGGCAGCGGTACAATGCGGGGCAGGTTCCGTGCCATGCCCACGGGTCACGGTGCAGCCAGGGGTGTCTGTTGACAATGCTGGAGTTGATGGCGCTGGGGACCGCGGCTGCATTGTGGGACAGTGCTTTGTGTACCTCACGAGAGGTGGCCTCAGGCCATGGTGAAGGCAGCGGCGTCATCCTAAAGTGTCATCATTGGGGATACCAAGGCTGTGGTGTGAGCAAGGTGATGTGGAGTCTGGGGCCCACAAGTCACGGTGCAAGCAGCGGCTCAGTGACGGCATGAGGTGGCGGCTTTAGTGAGACCAGGGTTGCGGTGCAAAGTGGGGCATGGCCTCCGTGTGGCATTGTCAGGTCACTGTTCAGGCAGCAGTGTCATTGAAGGTTTTGAATTGGTTTTTCTTCTGTTGCAGCACAAAACACACAGTTGCCAGTGTTGTAGACAGGTGAATCTGAAGTCTTTGATATCCCTGAGACTTCCAACAGGAGGCAAGCTCTATTTAAAGTCCTTGGAGGAACTTCACAAGCAAGATACACAGCAAAGTCCAGTCTTTGTCCTCTTTAAGGCAGAAGCAGCAACTGCAGGCCAACCCAGCTGACCACACACAGTAAAGGGGCAGTACTCACCCTCCAGCTCTGCTCCTTGGCAGTGGTTCCTCTTGATCCAGACGTCTTCTAAAAGTCTGGGATTTTGGGTCCACTACTTATACCAGTTCTGGCATTTGAAGAAGGCAAACATCAAAGGAAGGTCTCTGTTGATCACAAGATCCTGTCTTGCCAAGGCCTGGCCCCAGACACATTCCAGGGGGCCAGAGACTGCATTGCGTGAGGACAGGCACAGCCCTTTCAGGTGGGGGTTGTCAACTATGACCTCCCTACTCTAGCCCAGGAGACTCATCAGGATATGCAGGCTACACCCCAGCTCCCATTGTGTCACTGTCTAGAGGGAATTCACAAACAGCCCAACTGTCAGTCTGACCCAGACGTGGATTCCATAGGCAGGCATAAAGCACAGAATGGTTATGCAAGAAAATGCCCACCTCTAAAAACCAACTCTACGAAAAGATGTATTTTTAAATTGTGAGTTTAGAGACCCCAAACTCTCAATCACTATCTGGTCCCAATGGGAAATCGCACTTTAAGGATATTTAAAGGCAGTCCACATGTTAACCTATGGGAGGGATAGGTATAACAATAGTGAAAACCGAATTTGGCAGTATTTCGCTATAAGGACATGTAAAACACAACAGTACATGTTCTATCTTTTAAATACACTGCACCCTGCCCCTGGGCTACCTAGGGCCTAGCTTAGGGGTATCTTACTTGTAGTAAAAGGGTAGGTTTGGGGCTGGCAAGTAGGTACACTTGCCAGGTCGAATTGGGAGTGCCGGACTGCACACACAGACACTGCAGTGTCAGGTCTGAGACATGTTTACAGGGCTACTCATGCGAGTGGCAAAATCAGTGCTGCAGGCCCACTAGTAGCATTATTAGTAAATCAAATATGCCATTCATGGATAAACCAATCACCAATACAATTTACACAGGGAGCACTTCCACTTTAGCACTGATCTGCAGTGGTGAAGTGCGCAGAAACAATTAATCAGCAACATCAAAGCCCAGCATACCATCAAAAACAGGAGGTCAGCAGGCAAAAAGACTTGGTAAACATGCCAAAAGATGCTAGGTTTAACAGTTGGTGAATAGCAACACTGAAGCTGAAGTGGTCGATTATGAAACCTGTCAGGACTCCCTGGACTTTTCTCATGATACTAGAACAGGTCTTCATACTGGGGGGGCGGTGCCCCCCGTGGGTTTCTGGCTGCATTCATTTAGGGAGTGCAAAGGCCTCAGCCAGCCATTTTAAATGAAGGTGGTCTGGAAGCAAGACTTTGTTCGTTTTTCATGGTTCGAGTCTGTTTTCATGTACCTGAAATGTTTGAAGTGCATCTGTCGTTTAGAACCCCTCTTTCACTCTCAGGCAGAGCAATTTATAGGTCTCCATTAATAATTCAGAGATTGTTGCTTTTAACAAAAAATATACACAAAGTAGGCAACTGTGTTCCTGGGCACTTTAATGGGGTGGTCAAGGACAAGACTAAAAACAAAATACTCCATAGGTGTTTTGTTGTATTTTTCAGCAAGTGCATATAAAAAGAATTCACAAACCTTAAACAAAAAATAATTGCAAATTAGCCTAATTAGTGAGAGATGCACTCTATTAGGTTATGACACTTTACTTGGTTAATGTGATCACTGCAATTGTCTGTTTGTGAGACCAGAGAGTCACAGAATTGAATCCTAGCTGGTGCAGTGTGGAATAGTGACTTTTGCATTTATTGTGCTATGAAGCACCAATCTGTGACACAAAGCACTGTGCTTGAGCAAGCCACTATTTTGAATTTGTAATATATACAGTATGAGATAGATTGCCACAAGATGATTTAGTATTTAAGATAAAACAAGCTCTTTCAAAAAATACACATTAGTAATTAGAAATCCGACAGTACCTGGTGCAAACATTTTTATAAGTCCATTAACTCCTTCGCTGCCAGGCCTTTTCCCCCTCCTGTGCCAGGCCTTTTTTTGCCTATTTGGGGCAGTTCGCGCTTAGGCCCTCGTAACTTTTTGTCCACATAAGCTAGCCAAGCCAAATTTGCATCCTTTTTTTCCAACATCCTAGGGATTCTAGAGGTACCCAGACTTTGTGGGTTCCCCTGAAGGAGGCCAAGAAATTCGCCAAAATACAATGAAAATTTAGTTTTTTTCAAAAAAATGGGAAAAAGTGGCTGCAGAAGAAGGCTTGTGGTTTTTCCCCTGAAACTGGCATCAACAAAGGGTTTGCGGTGCTAAACTCAGCAGCTTCCCAGCTTTCAGGAACAGGCAGACTTGAATCAGAAAACCCAATTTTTCAACACAATTTTGGCATTTTACTCGGACATACCCCATTTTTGCAATTTTTTGTGCTTTCAGCCTCCTTCCAGTCAGTGACAGAAATGGGCATGAAACCAATGATGTATCCCAGAAACCTAAACATTTCTGAAAAGTAGACACAATTCTGAATTCAGCAAGGGGTCATTTGTGCAGATCCTACAAGGGTTTCCTACAGAAAATAACAACTGAAAAAGAAAAATATTGAAATTGAGGTGAAAAAAACATCAATTGTTCTCTACGTTTTACTCTGTAACTTTTCCCTGCAATGTCAGATTATCGAAAGCAATATACTGTTACGTCTGCTGGACTCCTCTGGTTGCGGGGATATATAGGGCTTGTAGGTTCATCAAGAACCCGAGGAACCCAGAGCCAATAAATGAGCTGCACCCTGCAGTGCGTTTTCATTCTATACCGAGTATACAGCAATTCATTTGCTGAAATATAAAGAGTAAAAAATAGCTATCAAGAAAACCTTTGTATTTCCAAAAAGGGCACAAGATAAGGTGTTGAGGAGCAGTGGTTATTTGCACATCTCTGAATTCCAGGGTGACCATACTAGCATGTGAATTACAGGGCATTTCTCAAATAGATGTCTTTTTTACACATTCTCCTATATTTGGAAGGAAAAAATGTAGAGAAAGACAAGGGGCAATAACACTTGTTTTGGTAATCTATGTTCCCCCAAGTCTCCCGATAAAAATGATACCTCACTTGTGTGGTTAGGCCTAGCGCCCGCGACAAGAAACACCCCAAAGCGCAACGTGGACACATCCCATTTTTTTTAAAGAAAACAGAGGTTTTTTTGCAAAGTGCCTACCTGTAGATTTTGGCCTCTAGCTCAGCCGGCACCTAGGGAAACCTACCAAACCTGTGCATTTCTGAAAACTAGAGACCTAGGGGAATCCAAGATGGGGTGACTTGTGGGGCTCGAACCAGGTTCTGTTACCCAGAATCCTTTGCAAACCTCAAAATTTGGCTAAAAAAACACATGTTCCTCACATTTCTGTGGCAGAAAGTTCTGGAATCTGAGCGGTGCCACAAATTTCCTTCCACCCAGCGTTCCCCCAAGTCTCCCGATAAAAAAAGATATCTCACTTGTGTGGGTAGGCCTAGCGCCCGCGACAGGAAACGCCCCAAAGCGCAACGTGGACACATCCAATTTTTTGAAAGAAAACAGAGGTGTTTTTTGCAAAGTGCCTACCTGTAGATTTTGGCCTCTAGCTCAGCCGGCACCTAGGGAAACCTACCAAACATGTGCATTTCTGAAAACTAGAGACCTAGGGGAATCCAAGATGGGGTGACTTGTGGGGCTCGGACCAGGTTCTGTTACCCAGAATCCTTTGCAAACCTCAAAATTTGGCTAAAAAAACACATGTTCCTCACATTTCTGTGGCAGAAAGTTCTGGAATCTGAGAGGAGCCACAAATTTCCTTCCACCCAGCGTTCTCCCAAGTCTCCAGATAAAAATGATACCTCACTTGTGTGGGTAGGCCTAGCGCCCGCGACAGGAAACTCCCCAAAGCGCAACGTGGACACATCCAATTTTTTTAAAGAAAACAGTGCCTAACTGTGGATTTTGGCCTCTAGCTCAGCCGACACCTAGGGAAACCTACCAAACCTGTGCATTTTTTAAAACTAGGGACCTAGGGGAGTCCAAGATGGGGTGACTTGTGGGGCTCTGACCAGGTTCTGTTACCCAGAATCCTTTGCAAACCTCAAAATTTGGCTAAAAAAACACATGTTCCTCACATTTCTGTGGCAGAAAGTTCTGGAATCTGGGAGGAGCCACAAATTTCTTTCCACCCAGCGTTCTCCCAAGTCTCCAGATAAAAATGATACCTCACTTGTGTGGGTGGGCCAGGTGCCTGCAACAGAATAAGGCCCAAAACTTGTAGAGGTAGAGGTGATAGCACAGCGAGTTTATAAGGACATATTCTTTTATACATCTTTAGACGGACTCTGTTTTGGGGACCCACATAAGTGAGGTGTCATTTTACTTGGGAGACTGAGGGGAAAACTGGGGAGTAGGAATTTTGTGCTGGAGCGGTGATCCTACCAAGAAAAGTCAGGAAAATATGCTTTTTTATGCACATTTTGAGGTTTACAGAGGAATCTGGGTAAGAAAATGTTGGGGAGCAACGCAAGCCAGACCTCTCTGGATTCCTTGGGGTGTCTAGTTTTAAAAAATGTCTGGGTTTTGTAGGTTTCCCTAGATGCAGGCCGCACCCAGGACCAAAAATATATGTGGGCCCTCCCCCCCAAACACAGGTATTTTTGTAATATATCATTTTGATGTGTGCACATACGTCCGTGATGTGCCAAACACTAAAATTGTGAAAAGAAACACACTTAGGTTATGTGAAAAAGACCCCTCACCCACCAACCAAGTTGGTGGCATGCTTCATCATCGGGGTCCCACCCGAGGCACCTAGCGTGTCACAGGTGTGCTGCGACGCCTGATTACAGTGGAGCAGGTTTTGTCATTTTTACCACACATACTGGTTGGATTTGGCACGAGGGTGAGTGATGGTTCAGTGGATCAAATTTTATTAACAAGAGATTTCACAAAAATGAAATGCACTGTTAATAACTGAAAGGCAAAAAACGGAACCAATTACTCACAGCTCGTGAGCTGTAAAGCTGCGACAAGGCACCAACCGCTTTACAGTCCATTCACACACCTTTCATACATGACACGCGCAAGACCATTCACACCGCCAGCCACGGGCCCAGCACATTACAACACTCACATCGACAGACCGCGCCACTCAAGGGCCCATCACTTACATACACCCACATGCCTGATACAAGAATCACACCAGCTGATGGGAGTGTGGACTGGCGTTTGTCTGGCACCGCCAGCCAAGCGCCACCCCAAACACACCGCCAGCCAAGCGCCACCCCAAGCACACCGCCAGCCAAGTGCCACCCCAAGCACACCGCCAGCCAAGTGCCACCCCAAGCACACCGCCAGCCAAGTGCCACCCCACACACACCGCCAGCCAAGCGCCACCCCACGCACACCGCCAGCCAAGCGCCACCCCACGCACACCGCCAGCCAAGCGCCACCCCAAGCACACCGCCAGCCAAGCGCCACCCCACGCACACCGCCAGCCAAGCGCCACCCCACGCACACCGCCATCACTTTTTTTTGTTTATAAACAACAAAGAAACCACTAATTATAAAATAAGCTCAAAACTACAAACACAAAAACTCCAACTAAATACGACAGAGATGCCAACCATGAAACATATGAAAATATAAAACAGACAGCTTACGCTCAAGGTATTTCCCAGAATTTTTTTGGGGTATGGTAACTTCTATAACAGCTGGGCACACACAGCCCAGGCTTTAAAGGGCATTCAGGGCAGTACATCCAGCTCTCCCTCCGGATTAATCTCCGGGCACATACTCTACATTTCTTTGTGGGCAAGTCTTTTTTGGGAGTGGGAGGAATGTGATCTGGAAAGTGCCGATCTTTCAATCTAGCCACATCCTCCACCACTTCTACTCTAGGAACTCTTGCTGGTTCCACCACAATAAGGCCTTTTATCACCGACTCCTGAAATTTAACAAATGTCATCCTTGACTCAGGTGAACAATCCTTGTATACAATAAAGGCATTAAAAGTTGCCAAATGAAATAAATGTAGGGCCAACTTTTTATACCACACATAAAACTTACGAAGAGCAGTGTAAGGCTCCAACCTCTGATCTACTCTATCAACACCACCCATGTGCCTATTGTAGTCCAAAATGCACGCAGGTTTGCGCATTTCCGCAACCTGACCCCAAACAGCCACTGGGGAAGTACTCTCATCATGGATGGTCAATAGCATGTACACATCCCTCCTGTCTGAAAATTTCAGAGCTAGCAGCTCATTATTCCGCAAGGCACTGCACTGTCCCCTCTCAAGTTTTTTTACAGACAAGCTCCCTTGGATAGCCTTTCCGGTAAGAACGGATTGTGCCACAAGCAACAGTGTCCACTGTAAACAACTCCTTGAACAACTGCACTCCAGTGTAGAAATTATCTACGTACAAATGGTGACCTTTGTTAAACAGCCGTCTAGCAAGTTCCCACACAATTTTTTCGCTAACTCCAAAAGTGGCCGGACAACCAGGAGGGTCAATACTGGAATCCCTACCAGTGTAGACCCGGAAATCATACACATATCCTGTACTGCTTTCTGACAGCAGATACAACTTAATCCCATACCGTGCCCTCTTACTAGGAATGTAGTGCTTAAAAACTAAACGCCCCTTGAAAAGGACCAAAGACTCGTCCACACTTATCTCTTTGCCTGGAACATAGACCTCTGAAAACCGATCCACAAAATGATCAAGGACAGGCCTAATCTTAAAAAGACAGTCACAATCAGGGTGATCTCGTGGCAAGGCTAAAGCATTGTCTACAAAATGCAGCATACGAAGAAGAAGCAAATACCGATTACGTGTCATAGTTGCAGGAAATATAGCAGTTGCCATCAAGGGACTAGTAGACCAATAAGAAGCCAGTGACCGCTTCCTGATCAACCCCATAAAAAAAGACAAACCTAAAAACCTTTTCATCTCTTCCAGATATGTGGGAACCCACTGAGTAGCTCTAGACTGAGGCTTAAGTCTGGCAGCGTTGTCCCGCAAATATTGCTCTGCATACACATTTGTCTGCTCCACAATCTCTTCCAAAAATACATCGTCCATAAACAAGCGAAAGAAATGGACAGGCAAAAAGTTTTCCGTATTAACTCTACACCCTGGAAGACCAGTAAATGCAGGTAACTGTGGCTGCTCCATGTTTGGGGCAATCCAGGTGTCAGGTCTTCTAATGGGAAACCCTTCAGCCACAGGCTGCTGCACTCTTGGCACATCAATGTCCTCCTCTAACACAGGCCCTTCATCTGCACTGAGAGTATCTTCCTCATCAGAAGAATACTCTCAGACAGAAAACTCACTTCCAGAATCTCCTGCTTCCTCCTCTGCCTCAGATGCAGAGTCAGTGTCCTAATCATGGTCTGAAGACGACTCAAAGAGCATGCGAACAACCTGCTGAGCGGTCACTTTGCGGCTAGCCATGATCCTCACTAACAACAAATGGATTGCCAACAACAACTAGCACTAAAATAAGTAATAAACAAAGTGTAGCTTTATCACAAAGAGTTATGTACTACAAAAAACTATACCACTCACTTGCCTGAAAAAGCTACTCACCAAGCAACTACTCTGCACAGACACAGCAATCACCAATGATATCCCACTAAAAAGAAAAAAGCAAGTTAGGCATATGACAACACAAACATCACTGTGCTCAAATCTAAGGACAATGTCAAACACACAATACTGCATTTAGTACACCACCTACAAACATGTCATTCATGCATGTCAACAATACTCCTTTGGAGTAAATTGCTTTCACTTACCTAAAACATGCAACTATGCAAACCGCAGGACAACTACTGCTAAAATCGCAAAGATCCACAGCAAAGGAAGCAAAAGCGTTGAACTAAAAGAAAAAGAAGAAATAAATTGTTATAATCACAAATACAAATACTTTGCCAGTTGACAAACACCCCACCACCAAGAACTTAGAAGTTGTCCCTGGTACCTAAGTGGATCCTGCCCCCCTCGGGGGTAGATGGGCGTAAAATAATTGGCCAATCTACCCCCAAGGGGGGCAGAAATGGGCAACACCTCTGTGCCCCCTTTAGGGGGCAACCCTTCCCAAAGGGGGCACCCCCAGCACAACACAAAACAAAAAAACAAAAATCCCTGCCGTATTGGTGGTTTCTGCCCTCCTTGGGGGCAGATGGGCCTACAAAAATAGGGGCAGAGATGGCCAATACGAACTTTCCCCACTTTACGGGGGCGACCGTTGCCCAAGGGGTGCCCCCAAACACACACCACACACACACCCACCACACAATCCCTGGCGCCTAGTGTGCTTCCAACCCCCGGGGGCCAGATCGTCCAAAAAATGGCTGGTCTGCCATCGGGGGCGAAACAGAAAAAAAAAATACCCCCCCAGGGGAGCGACCCTTGCCCAAGGGGTTGCCCCCAAAATAAACAATAAAAACAAAATCCCTGGTGTCTAGTGGATTTCGCCCCCCCCCTTGGGGGCAGATCAGCCCAAAAATTGGCAATCTGCCCCCGGGGGGGGGGGGGGGGTGAAACACTAAAAAAATTGACCCGGGGGGGCGACCCTTGCCCAAGGGGTCACCCCCAAAAAACACAATAAAAACAAATTCCCTGGTGTCTAGTGGATTTCGCCCCCCCCCCCCCTGGGGGCAGATCCGCCGAAAAATCGGCGATCTGCTCCCGGGGGGGCGAAATACTAAAAAAAAATGCCCAAGGGGTCGCCCCCAAAAGAAACCTAATAAAAAAAATCCCTGGTGTCTAGTGGAGATTCCTGCACCACGATCGCGGGCGGGGAAAGGAAAAACCCTTTCCTTTCCCCCCGTGTCTGTTTCCCCGCCCCACCCCCCAAAAACAGAAAGGACTCACCTGTTGAGCTCCTTTCCCCACGACGCGCTGGAAGCAAATGGCTTCCAGCGCGCCCGGCAACACTAGATGATGACGGCGCGCTGTGCGTGCGCTGACGTTATCGGATTGCCGGGGGGATTGGGGGTGGAAGGGGAAGGTCTTCCCCTTCCATCCCCGCCTTGGGGGGGAGGGGGGTGCACGGGGGGGCGCGCTAGCTAGGCACAGGGGAACTGTAGCCTTGGACGAGGTGACCTCGTCCAAGGCACAGAACCGGTTAATAAGGTGCTTTCCAAAACTCAGCATCCATAAATTACCTTTCAAAAATAACGTGTCTGTCACCATGAATCTTCAAGTGACTCCAAAAATTAAAGCTTATACTTGCTCCCAGCCAGCCTTCACATTTGATGATTGACCGATTGCACACATTTACATTTCTTGTGAGGTAGGAGGTGACCCAGAGAAGGGGGCACAATATGAGGATAATTTTTTCCTTTACAAATGGACAGAGACAGCCTCAGAGATGCCCCGAGGAAGGAGGGAAGATACGTGAACTCATCACTATCATTAGAGCAGCAGGCGCTGTGGCACTGTGACAATGATGTGAAGGTGCATTACACAGTAGTTATGGATGTGTTATTAGCAGAAATAGGAGGGGGGAGTCATTGTCCTAGCTAGGATTGGGGCTAGGTCAGTCTTGAAGTGCTGTGATCAGGTTCAAAGGAACAGGGGGGGGGGGAATATGTGGGGCTTTTTCACCTTTTTTCTTTCTTTTTTTTTTTAACACAAAGTGGCAGACAGACTGCTTTGGGCTGAAAGCTCAGGAGTGGTGGTCCAGTGGAGGTGGGCAGCAGAATATGTACCATTTGTGCTGCAGGTGCAGAGAAACTGGGGCCTAAGGGAGTGAGGTCCCCTCTACACCCCCTATTATTGCTGTTTTACTATCATTTCTTCCACTAGGGCCCAGTACACCCTTGCTGCCCTACTGCTGAATCAGGCCTTGAACCAATGGCCCAAGAGAGGGGAAAATTAAAGGAGACATCTTAGCTTAAGCCTCAGAGAGATGGCAGAGGGGTGGATGGGGCGAGATGGTGGTCCATGTTTTAACTAGAGACAGAGGAGACTGCCTGCTTCACAAAGCAGCAGCTCTCGTTATTGAAGCAGTGTCACAGGGTCAAAGAATGTGAGGGGTCCACTGTATCACAGTTATTACTGTTTACAAGAGAGGCAGAGGGCTCATTATTGTTGCTAGCATTATGACTGAGGGAGCCTATTTTTTCTAGAGGGATAGAGTCTGTTTCAAGATTGGAGTGATGGTCAGGGATGGAGGAAAATGGGTTAAGGAGGCAGGAGGTAGCCTGTTACTCAGGGCACCGGCCTTCATTGTTATGTTATTTTCTTATGTTAACAGTATTTATATAGCGCAAAATGAGTCACTCCCAAATGAGGATCTCAGCTCTAAGTGGAGACAAATGGAAAGGCAACTCTTCAGAAGAGCCAGGATTTCTACTTTTTTTTTTAAGCTTCAAAAATCCGAACAGGATTGAATGCAGTGGGGAAGGCTATTCCTGTGGTGCTGGCTATATAGGAGAAAGAGCGACCACCATACCTGGAGGTTTGAATGCAGTATGGCCTTAAGAAGGCTTTCTCCTTGGACCTCAGATTTCTACTGGGGTGATGCCAAAAAAGCCTGGCTCACAGGTAAGAGGTGCCATTCCACATAAGGGATTTATGAGTAAGACAGAGAAACTTAAACAGTGTGTACTTTCTGACAGGTAGACAAAAATGTAAAGCTGTAAGTGTGGGTTTCGAAGGAGCATCAGCAGGAGGTTTACAGTCTACATGGCCACAGTGTTTTGTACCACCCGTGGTTTGGAAAGATGAGTCTTGTTGGCTGCCACAAGAAGCTCATTCCCATAATCTAGATGGCTCATAATGAGGGTCTGGATCAGTTTTCTCCTGGAGTTCATAGGAAGCCATGTGAATATTTTTTTTAGCATCCACAGAGTGTTAAAACAGGTACAACAAATAGACGTAGCCTATTTTTTCATCGATAATTTGTTGTCCACCAAGATGCCCAGGGTTTTTTACTACCCTCTTGGGGCAAGGGACCGGACCCAATTCTATTGGCCACCAATCAACTGACCAGAATACCTACGTTTCGCCAAACAGGAGAATTTTGGTTTCTTCTCAGTAGAGTTGTAAATAGTTGAGGGTTATCTATGCAACCACCTTGACCACGTAGTCAATGAATCTGACTTTGGATGACTCAAGATCCTGCCCAAAAGAAATTATCAATTGTGCGTCGTCCTCATGTGATATGATTTCAAAACCACAAACATGAACAAACTTTGCAAGCCACATAGATAACGAAGAGGGTAGGACTTAGGGAAGAACCCTGAGGAACCCTTTTGTCTGTGGTCATAGTTCTGGATTTGAAAGGGTGTAATGATACCACTTGGATTCTGTCGGTCAGAAGATCTTTGAGCCAGCCTAGGGCCTTCCCATAAAGACCTGTCTCGAACAGTCTCTGAATAAGAATGGAATGGGAGAAGGTATCAAAGGCAGCTGACAAATCAAGTAGAACCAGCATGACTGGAGAGTCTTCATTCATCAGTAATCCGGTGGAATCCATTACTGTCATAAGGCTGGTCTCTGTGCTTTGAGAGGCCCTAAAACCTGATTGTGAAGAGCCCAGTAGACAATTATCCTCCATATACTAAAAGAGCTGTTTATTGACAAGGCCATCCAAGATTTTGCCAAGAAGAGGCAGAAGTGACATGGGCTTATAATTTGCAAGCTCAGAAGGATCTGCATTAGTTTTAAAAAAAAATAAGAATGACAAAGGCTGATTTCCAGAGCTGAGGCATTTTCAATGTGTCCATGGGTAAGTTAAACAGTTCCTTAGTGCAGCAGGAGCAGTTTCATAGGGACAGAGAAGTGTAGGGGCTCACATTGCCCAAATTATGGGGAGTAGTGTTTTTGGTCAGTTTGTGTTTTGTTTGATGTATTTGCTCTTTTATAAATCTGGAATAAACACTACAAAGAAAGCATCCCTGAAACAGTGTAATAAGCTCTATCCTGCTCTCCCGAAGTCTTGTCATAATGTTTTTGAGGGTGATCTGACTCTAAAATATTTTACTTGGGGGGGGAGTTCAAAGCAAAAAAAAGTTTGAAGGTCTCTGTAATAGAAGGTTAGACATCAAGACTTCTTAAGGGGTTTGAAGTTGTGAGCATGAGAGTTAAAATGTGTTTCCTTCCTGGGTTTATAGTATGTTTTATCAGCATTTCATTATACCCTTTCAAACTTTTAGACAATACCCCTGGGAAGTATTTGTTGCTTAAAGTAGTGTTTGTGGTGGCAATGATTATTGCAAGATGAATAGGAGAGTTGAGTGAAGGGATGTGTATTGCTCCGTATTTAACTATTTATGATGGTAGGATAATATTTACTTTGGGGCCAGGTTTTGTTTCAGAAGAAGTTCTAAATTTCATTGGAGGCAGGAAATAGTTCTATTGGTACTGTGTCTTAAACGTGAATCAGATCAGGATGTTCAATTGAGTAACGTGAATGTGGCCAGAACTTTGAAAAGATAATTGTATAGAAGAGCTCAGTTCAGAAATTGTGACTATTTGTAAATGTTGAAATTGCAAAAATAGAATGCAAGTCTTCTTTATCCACTCAGAGTGGATTGATAAAAGAAGTAATTGAATTAGCATATGACAAATCTGGTAATTGTCTTCAGGTTCCATGCAAGCCCATTCCACTAGACGAATGGGGTCAACTTGGTGAGTCTATTACGGACACTTGTGGTGCAGCTACCTGGGCTAATCCATCAACATTTGATAAACATTACAAGTTGCATGTGCCTCAAGGGGCAGAGTTGGGTTTTGGTACAAATGTTTTGAGTGCAAGTGATAGATCAGGCATTCTTGCTGTGGTTCCCCCTTAGTTTTTCCTCCAGACCTCCTCTTTTTGTTTTCACTGTTTTTACTGGCCTTAGGACTGTGCACACTTTACCACTGCTAACCAGGGATAAAGTGCCTGTGCTTTCTCCCTAAAACATATTAGATTAGCTTATACTCAAATGACACATTTGATTTACTTTAAATCCTTAGTAATGTGGCACTACCTGTGCCCAGGGCCTATAAATTAAATGCTGCCAGTGGGCCTGCAGCAATGATTGTGCCACCCATTGAAGTAGCATTTTAAACATGCGTCATACCGTCCATTGCAGCCTGTGTGTGGGCAATTTTAAACTGCCATTTCAGCCTGGCAAAGTAAACCTTTTGCCGGGCCAAACCTTCCTTTTTAACAGGGGTGGCTCTTCCATTAGAGCGGAGAAGCCTTGCCCCCCCCTCCCCGCCAGCAGTAGCAAAACCTTATACCAAAAAATTATAATAAACTGTGTTTATTAGTGTTTATTGGTAAAAGGGGTGGGACCACAGGTGTGACGAGTAGTGTGCATTCCCCCTCAAAGCACATCTCAGGCCAGCCAAACACACATGCTCAGTAGGCTCTCTCCAGCCCAGCAACACAGTTGCCGGGCTGGAGAGAACCTGCACAGTCTCCCAGTCTGCCTGGGAACACCCTGGCTGTGCGCTCCAAGCCAATCCTGAAGCTGCTTTGCGCAGCATCAGGATTGCCTCAGGGCAGGATGGGAGCCTGTGCCTGCAGCCTGGAGCTACGAGGGACAGAGGAAGGCATGGTGGCAACAGAGGAGGTAAGTGTTTTTTTTAATTATTTTTACTTCAATTTTTATTTGTGCCGCCCCGCCCCGCTACTTCTGCTTTCCGTGAGCCACGACTGCTTTTTAATAAATATAGGTCACCACTAGGGTAGGCCCTGGACACTCCAGAGGGCAAGGTGAAATGTATTTTAAACGTAGGACATGTACATTTAGGTTTTACATGCCCGGTTAGTAAAAAACATTTAAATGTGTTTTTAACTACTGTAAGACCTGTCTCTCCCATAGGATAACATTAGAGTTACCTTATTACATTTAACCCGCAGTATGTTTAGGAGCTGTCTGCGCACCCAGATAGCATGTGTGCAGGAATGCTCCAAGCCATCTTGGCACATGAGGAAGGAAAACGCTCTGGTGCAGGCACCAGAGGGATTTTCTCAAACTGAAAATACCCTCAGGAGTTGGGGAAGAGCTTCCCCAGCTCCCAAGGCTATTTCAGTGTTTTCATTTAAATGATCATCAGCGCTCATGGTCAGCCGACGTAATTTCAATGAAAATGAAAGTGAAATGAGCCTATTGGCTCATTTCACTTTCACTGCATCAGTGTCTGGGGGACATTGATTCAGACGGGGGAGGTATTGTTGGAAAGGGGATAATCTCCCCTCTCCAATTGTACCTTTCCCTGGGAATCCCTGCTTGGGGGTTGCTGCAGAAGGGCGATCCTTAAGAGGGAATCCACCCACTAGACACCGGGCTATAAGGAGCAGCCCCTTGGGCAACAGCTTTTGCCCCCCATAAAAAAAAAAATACGTATACAATCTTTCTGCCCCGCCAGCTGTAGATGTGGGCCATTATCCCCACCCCCCCCAGGAGGGCACAAAGCCCACTAGACACCAGGAATTCTTTTTTTAATTTATAGGGATAAGGTCTGCCCAGTATGGGCATGGCCATGCCCCTACTCCCTTACAAAATGGAAACAGCCTTTCTGCTCCGGGGGTGGGCGGGCAGATACGGATATTTATCCCCATCTGCCTCCCCGGGTAGGGTGGCAGGAATACCGATAGATACTAGGGATTACTTTTTTTCTTCTTAATTGTATAAAATTGGTAGCAGTCTTTCAGAACCTCCGCGGGGCAGATGGGGCAATCACCCCCATCGACCGCCTCAGGGGGCAGAAAGCCTGCTAGATACCAGGGAGTACTTTTTTCAAAAAAAAATTTAGGATTGGGATGGCCCACCATGGACATGGGCAATGCCCCACCCCTATAAAAATGGGGATACAGTCTTTCTGCCCCCCAGAGTGCAGAAGAGGCAATTCCTTCATCTGCCCCCCGGGGGCAAAAAGCACAGAAAACACGCTAGGCACCAGGGATTACTTTTTTTTATTGTAGAGGTGGGTCTGCCCAGCATGGGCATGGCCATGCCTCCATCACCCAGAAAAAGGGGGACAGTCTTTCTGCCCACCAGGGGCAGATTGGAGCGATTACACCCATCTGCCTCCCCGGGGGTGTAAAGCTCACTAGATACCAGTGTTTACTTTGTTTAATTTTAGGGGTGGGGCTGCTCACAATGGGTAAGGCCATGCTCTCACCTCCTTAAATGGGAAAACCGTTTTTCTGCTCACCTGAGGAGGGGCAGATTGTGGCAATTACAGCCATCTGCCTTCTTGTGGGTTGAGGGGGGCAGAAAGCCCACTAGACACCAGCTATTACTTTTTTTTTTAATTATAGGGGTGGGGTCTGTCCACCATGGGCATGGCAATTCTACCACCCCCATAAAAAATGGAAACAGTTTTTCTGCCCCCTTGGGGGCAGATTGGACAATTACTAATCTGCCTTACGAGGTGGCAAAAATCCCACTGTATGGCAGCAGAATATGTATTTAATATAATAATGGTGTGGGTCTTTCCCAGCATTACAACAGGCCCCACCCTCATCCCTAAAAGTGCAATAGTCTTTCTGCTCCAATGCGGACTAAAGCATCTTATCCCAATGGCAAGCAAGAGGACAATTGAATCTTTTGGGTGTTATTTACACAAATGGACCAGGAGAGGAGGCTAGCACCAGAAAAAGTCTACCAGACCCAGGCACTTTTGAAAACTAAACATCTGGGTGAGTCCAGGGTGGTGTGTCTCATATGCATCCTGCACCATTTTCTTGCCCATAATGCTCTGCCAATGTCAAATTTTGACTAAAAGCACACATTTTCTGACAATTCTGTGATGGAAACTTCTGAAATCCACAGTAATTCACAAAATTACTGCCACCCAGTATTGCTGTACTTCTGTTGATAAAAATGCTGTGCCACTTGTGTGGTAGGACCTGGTGCCAGTGACAGGTTGGATCCAACTGGTAGGAATTTGTGAATTCCTGCAGTTTCCGGACGTTTCCATTACAGAAATGTGTTTTTAGTCAATGTTTGAGGTTTGCAAAGGATTCTGGTAAAACAACCATGTGAGAGCCACCCAAGCCATCCTATTGTGGATTTACCTAGGTGTCTAGTTTTTGAACATGTAGAGCTTTGCTAGGTTTCTGCTGGTGCCAGCTGAGCCAGTGACCAAAAATCACATCTAGTCACTTTGCAAAATATGTTTTTGCATGGGAAGATTTGGTGTATCCATGTTGGGTTTTGGGCTGTTTCCTGTTGCGGGCCATAAGCCTTCCCACATGAGTGAAGTAACATTTTCATCAGAGGGCTTAGGAGAATGCTGGGTGAAAGGAAGTGTGTGGCTCCCTGCATATTCCAGAAGGTTCCATGACAGTAATATGAGGACAATGTATTTTTAAGTCAAAATATGAGGTTTGCAAGGGATTTTTTGCAAGCAGGGACAGCATTGTGGGGGTGCAACTGGTGCTGCTGCACTGGGCACTGGTTTTGAGGGAGGCGCTGACCTCATGTTTAGCAATAACTTATAATTTAAATGCACCTGAAGCAGAGTTCCATGTGTGTCTACCCGTCAAGCAACAATAAAAATGTCAAGATAACTCTTGTGATTTATGTTCCTGACAGAAAGATTGGAGTTTTGACTAATGGCAATTTTGACTCACCATAAAGTAGCGCAGAGGGTTAATATGCCTGCTGCAAAGAACAGATCTTTATTTTATGTTGATAGCTGAGTGGATTAGTAAAGCTAGCCTTTAACTGAATTTTAAAACAAATTAAATTGGAGAAAGGGGCTATGGAGAGATGAGGGGCACTTTTGGAGAGTGGTAGTGAGAGAATCCAAAGAGGAGGTCATGGGGAAGGGTGCCAAAAACATTGTCGCAAGTGCTAAAGCCGGTCCTGTTTGCAATGCATTCTGGGTAACACAACCTGGTTAGAGCCATGCAGTCACCACATCCTGGATTCCTCTAGGTGTCTAGTTTTGAAATATGTACAGGTTTGGTAGGTGTCTGTAGGTGCCGGTTGAGCGAGGGCCCAAAAACCACAGCAACCAGCTTAGCAAAAAATGGATCACTTTTGCATAGAAAATGTTGAACTATCCTTGTTGTACTAGGTCTGCCCACACAAGTGAGGTACCATTGTTATAAGAACTTAGGAGAATGCTGGATGAAAGGAGGTTTGTGTCTCCCTGCAGATTCCAGAACTTTCCATCACAGAAATGTGGGAAGAATGTTTTTTGTTTTTTAAAGTTTAAAGTTTGAGATTTGCAAAGAATTCTGGGTAAAACAACCTAGTGAGAGCCACGCAGGTCACCCCATCCTGGATTCCCATAGGTGTGTACCTTTCAAAAATGTACAGGTTTGCTAGGTTTCCCTATGTGCTGGCTTAGCTAGGGTCCTTAAACCATAGATACACACATTGCAAAAAACAGGCCAGTTTTGAGTAGAAAAATTTGATGTATCCATGTTGCATTTTGGGCTGTTTCCTGTGAAGGCCAATACACCGACCCACACAAGTGAAGTACCATTTTTATCAGAAGACGTAGGGGAATGCTGGATAGAAGGATGTTTGTGGCTCCCTGCAGATTCCACAAGTTTCCATCAAAGAAATGTGAGGAAAGTGTGTGTTTTTTGTCAAAGCTTGAGGTTTGCAAGGGATTCTGGGTTACACAACCTGGTGAGAGCCACGCACGTCACCCCCATTCTGGATTTCTCTAGGTGTCTAGCTCCCAAAAATGCACAGGTTTGTTAGGCTTGGGGAGCACACAATAGTAGAACAAGTGTTAATAACAATTGTATTTCTCTGCATTTGCACCTTTCAAATGTGAGACAATGTGTAAGAAAGAAGTCATTTTGACAAATACCCTCTAGTTCACATGCAAGTATGGGTGCACACAAATTCAGAGATGTGCAAATAACCCCTGCTTCTAAACTCCATATCTTGTGCTCAATTCAGAAATACATAGGTTTCCTTTATACCTATTTTTCAGTATTTATATTTTACCATATGAATTTCTGTATACCTGTTACACAATGAAAACCATTTCAAGGTGCAGCTCAGTTATTGGCTCTGGGTACCTCTAGTTCTTGGAAAACTCATAAACCCTATATATTCCCACAGCCAGAAAGATCTAGTAGATGTAATGGTGTATATGTTTTGTAAATTGCCCATTGTGAGGAGGAGTTACAAATGAAAATGGCACAAATAGCTGTTTTTTCTACTATTTTTCAATATTTTATTTCAACACTTGGTTTCTTTGGGGAAACCTTGAGGGATCTACACAAATAACCCTTTGCTGAATTCAGAGTTTTGTATGTTCAGAAATGTATAGCTTTCCAGGATCTACCATGAGTTTCACACTGGTTTCCACTACAAACTGGAAGGAGGTTGAAAGCACAAACATTAGGGGAAATTGGCTATCTCCCAGTAAAATAACAAAACTGTGTTAAAAATGGTTTTCTGAATGAAGTCTGCTTGTTCCTGAAATCTGGTAAAATGATGGTTTTAGCACCGCAAACCTTTTGTTGATGCCATTTGCAGGAAAAAAGACACTTTCTTCTGCAGCATGTTTCCCATTTCAATCAATCAATCAATCAATCATTTTTTGTAAATTGCGGCTACTGATAGCTTATGAAGACAAAACGTTATGGAGACCAAAGTAGAACTACCCCAAATAGCCAATAAAAGGCTTTGCAAAGAGGGGAAGGCCTAGCAGAAAACGTGTTAATAAGTTTAATTTCCAAATGGGCATAGATAATCAGTTCATGTTTGCTGTCTTTGGAATGGTCATGAAAAATCCTAATTGATGGTCAAGTCAAGATTTAAATTACGGTTTTGAAAATGCCACTTTTAGAAAGATGGCATTTTCCTGCCTTAGCCATTTGGTGCCTTCACCCTGTCTGTGGGTTACGTTACTGAGTGTAGTTAACAGCTTGGCTTTGTGTATTCCCCCTAGACAGCCACAGACAATGGGAAGCTTGGGTGTGACTGGATGGGCCATCACTGGCAGGGCGGAAGGGAGGAGCTGGGCCCAACCCACTTAAACTTGAAAAGGCTGTGTCCCATCTCCACACAAAGTGCTTCATACTCCCTGTAGTTAATCTGGAGAGAGGACCAGGAAGGCAGGCCATATGTGCACTTCAAAGGCCTGCCTCTAGAAGCTACTCCCCACTTCAAAGGCCCAACTGGGTATAAATCTGGACCTCAAACATCAACTCTTCAGTACACTTCTGGACCTGTCGGAACTACTGTGCTGCTAAAAAGGACCACCACTCTGCTGGACTTCTGCCCTGCTGTGCTGACCTGCTGCCCTCTTGCCTGTGTGAGAAGGACTGGACCTGCACCTCTTGAACCTAGAACCCAGCGTGACTCTAAGGGCTAGTTGGCTGGCATCCTGATCTTAAGCCTCAGGAATAGTCAACAGGCTTCCAACAGCCTTGTACCTACACCTTGACTCTGCCATCTGTGAGCCTACCCTGCCAAGTGGTGCCACCCGAGTCCTAAACCCTGGGAAGTGGAATTATGGAGCTCTGCCAGCCTCTGTAGATCCAGCAGAACTGCTGTATCTCCTCTGCTGTGTGCCACAAACCCGAGCAGAACCGATGCATTGCCACTGCAGTGTGGATTTGACCCTTCGCAAGACCCACGTTGCATCGCAGTCCATCTGAGCCACCACTGCGCAATGCGTCCTCAGCACAGGCTCTCGCATCCCTCATTGACTGCAGTCCCGACGATGATGATGGACTCCGCATCGCAACCTCACAACTCCTTGGAACAGACTCATCGCCCCAACTCGAGCCTCATCCCTGCTGCTGGACTTTGCATTGCAAACACGGACAATAGGCTCCTCGACTATGCAGGACCTCACACTGCAGCCTTGATGCATCTCTTCAGCGATCGGACGCATATTTGCTGCTGATCCTTGCAGTGCTTGCAAACCAGGATTTAAGGTGCTTTGTTCAGCCTGACTAGCTGGGTCCCTGTAGCCGGCCCACGCTCCATCGTGGTCACCCTGAACTTGTGACTTTGTCCTGGTCCCGCGCCACCAGATATCCACAGTTGGTGCTTTGTGCTTTTTTGGACTATATTCACAAAAATCTTTGGGATTGCATATCTCCAACTTCTACTGATTGGATTTTTGGTGTTTTAGGTGTGTTTTCTTTCTTAAAGAAATTTCTATTTTTCTAACTTTCTGTGTGTTTTTTCTCTGTCTCACTGTTTGAAGTGCTGCAAAAATATTTTACACATTGCCTCTAAGTTAAGCCTGACTGCTCTGAGACAAGCCACTAGATGGTTAAGCACAGGTTAATTTAGGGTGGGTGTGTGCCTCATCCTGACAAGAATTAGGGTGCTGCTTGACCAGGGTTCACACCCCAGTCCGACAATAGCCCAATTTCTACAGTAGCCAATCAGCCTTAATAAAAAAAAAGAAAAAAGAAAACCTAGACAATTTTGTAGTGGTTAGTGAGAATATGCCAAATAATTAAAAGTATTTAACAACTATTTGTGGCTAATTATAGCATTTTCTTTGAGCATTTCTATGAAGAAGACATTCCAGATTTAGCATACCTACAATTCGTCAGGAACAAGACAAGGAATGCTGGATTACATCAATTACCAGCCTTCTTCATTATTCTGATTCCACATTCCTCGTTCCAGTACTTGTGATCCAACCTTCATACCCTAGGTCTTCTTTTTGGGTTGGTAACCTAAATTACAAAAAGCCAGTGTAAGAAATTGGATTATTATTTGGAGTGGGTGACCACCTACCTAAAGGAATAATCACAACCCTTTTCAAGGGGTACCCTCAAAGTCACTGAATTAACCAAAGCTCAACCTCCTGGTAGCTGTGGCACAAGGCAGAAAGGCTTATTTAGGAGCAATATGTAAAGTACTTATGCCGTACTAAAACAGTTATAAAGTTGAAATGCAAAATAAGACAAATCTAAAACTGAACAAGTAAAAGAGTAGAATTTAATAAACAAATTACACTAAAATGACAAACATCCAATCAAGAGAAATGGAGATATGATTAATTTCAGTTTTAAGTACAAATAGCACCAAGAAGCATTCAGTCCTTCCGGGCTCTTCTCAGGTCACAGACAGCAGGTTCAGTCCTCCTCTATTCTTCCTACGATCCAGGAAGGATCTGAAGTGGGTACCTGAAGGTGGCACATTGATTCCCTGCATGATCTAGTGGGTGGAACTGATTCCTGTACAAGCCCTAACCAACGGGAGTAAAGGTTCCTGGTGCCAACCTTATCTACTTTGGGCATTTTCAAGATGATGAAAGTCTTCAGCCACAATAAATTAAAACCCACTTTGGAGCAAACACTATTCCCAAAATGAACCCAAAGACAGACATCTAGTATAACAAAAGTAGGGTTTCTCAGCAAACAGGCCGTGGATACACAAGAATTGTTTTGGAATCATGTTTCCCTTCCTTTAAAGTACACCCTCAGTGTTATATGTAAAATGCAGGGATAGAAGTCTGGTAGAACTAAAATAAAGTTTTCATGCAACCAGACTTTGGATTCATAAGAGTTGCTTTGACATCTTGTTTCCCTTCATTCCAAGGGTGCCCAAAAGTGAAATAAATAAACCCAGCAGATCTGCTAAGCAGGATTTGACATTCAAGCAGGAGTTTACACTATAATGCCAAAAAGGATTCTCACAGCCCACACCCTTCATATTCTGGGAGGCTAAGAGGAGTCAGCTCTGCCTGTTCAGGTCAACCTATTGTGTCATCTTGGGAGGCATTTTACATCTTTTTCACACTTATTCAAATGTTCATCGTGGCTGGGAGAAGTTTGAGAGCAAATGCAAAATAGCGTCCAGGAAATTCAGGCAGGAAGAAGGTAATTTTCCAAATGTTATGTTTCTTCATTGAATTGTATTTTGATAACCATTGAAAATAGTTTTTTTTTAATTGTTCTAGATAGATCCAATCCTGAGGTACAGTTTTAAGATTTTAATCTGTACTCTGGTGTTCTACAAAGGAAAGCTAGGCCTGCCACAGTGGAAAACAGCTTTTGAGTGTGCCACTGTAAGGACAAGTTGTCATTAAATTTCTACCTGTCTTAGTTGTAAACACCATGCACCCTTTCTTGTGGGTGACAAGGCAGGGGTGAATTAATATTTTAAAGGGAGGCTTTTACCTGTCAAAAGGGTTTGACAGGTTGAATTGCAGTTTTTACACTACTACGGATATGCTACACTGGAAGGCCTGAAACCATGCTTTACACTGTCACTGTAGTGATTGGCAGAATAGGTGCTGCAAACCGGAAGTGCCATTTAACTTATAGGCCCTGGGTACATTTTGTACCATATACTAGGGACTTATACGTAGTTTACAGTTTTCAATATGTTTTAAGCCAGCAAAGATACAGGGTACAGCAAAAGGCAAAGAAATTTGGGTTGGCAGCACAGAAAGGTGGATTTTCTCTAGTCGAGAAGTGGAAATTATGTTACATCCTTTAAATAGTGAAAGGAGAGAAGTTTGGTGTTTTGATTTGAGAGAGAAGAAAAATGCTTTGTGAAGGGTGATGTAACTGGGGCAATGCTTCCACACAGGAGTTAGTAAGTACTGTGGCAAGGAATGTGCAACCAGAGTAATGATTACTACAAATATGTAATCTAAACATTACTAATCATCCTTTACCACAGCTGATGGAGTTGCATCCACCCCACCTGTGTAATCCTAGTTCTCAATTTAAATTGTTGCCATTTCATACAATACTCAAGTCAAGTCAAATCATGCTTTATTCGGTTTTAAACAAACCATAAAAGCACATTATTGCACACAATACTTATATAAAAGACAGAGGTATATTTTTATAAAAAGCAAAATAGCAAAATCATCTAAAAACTCAACACATGACTTAAAACATTTAAAAAGAACAATACGAGAAAGCCGCGTCTAAAATAACAAACCAAGGTACATCACTCAAAATCCAGTATGTGTAACAAAGCTTAAAAATATGCTCAGTAATACCATAATTTGATGTTTCATAGCGGGTAAACTTTAAAAATCATCACAACAATAATTGTGAACAGAAGTTTTAAAATTAGCATAATAACACCCAATCCGAGATTCATCTTATCAGACTGGTGCTACCATCATTTCCCAACTACTCTGCGCAATCGCTTTGCAGAGGCCATAAACCTGTATATGGTACTGCAAACCAGCTCAGTCTGGAGAAGTTGAAGGTAAAATAGAGCTTCTTTACATTTTCTAATATTAAGGTTTTGCAATAGAGGTCCTAAAACGTGTAGCCTCTGCTCTTTGTAAAGATCACAGAAGAAAAGGAGATGTAATTGCGATTGAGGTGATACTGAGTCGCAAGGGCATTGTAGCAAGTCCTGACTATTGTAGACATTGGATTGGGGAGATAACAAATAGTGGACTGTGCAAAGCCTAAATCTGACCAAATAAAACCTTTGATAACGCAGTACTTTGGTCAGATAGGGCTCCATGCCAGCAGCGGGGCACAGCTAGAGATACATAGTGACTGACTTTTTCCTTGATTCCAAGAACAACCTTTTTGCTACAGAATGATTACAAATTCCAGTTTTACAATGCACTTGGTTTATTGATTAACAATCTGTGGATTATCATACAGGTCACTTTTCCAGTTGCCCAGGGATCATGGTTTACATGAATGAACCACCCGTTCTAATCATTGCTTAACTCAGTGCAGCCTCTGGCCTAGACCAAATTGAAAGCCACAACAGAGTTGTGGCTATGCTAATAATATCTTCCAACTATTGCATCTCTAACTCCTCATATACCATTAAAGATGGAGTACATCTGGAAAGAGGCAAAAGCGTCCGTAAGAAGACAGTTTTCGTTGACCTGATGGCGTCAACAAGTCAGTAAACCCCACACTCCTGCGCCATAAGAGGCGACTGAAACTGATCTTGCTTTATAAATAGTAACGGTGGCACGAAGTGGCATGGACCCTAGTTTTGCTGCAAATTTAAAAAGCTCAACTGTAGATTTGTCCACTATCAGATGATTCAACGATCCAACGTTATCAAAAGGTACCCCTAGATAAGTAAAGGTACTTGAGGGCAGTACCAGAGATGTTAAAAAAGGGATCTTACTCTGGGGTCGGCCGAACACCATGGCAAAGGATTTTGATTTATTAGTGGAGGGGCCTAGGTCAGACATAAAGGCTGCGAACCTATCTAGGAGTTTTTGAAGCCACTGTCCTGTTCTAGCCTTTAGGACACAGTCGTCAGCATACATTAACTCTGGGAGTGGATTAGTCCCCATCCAAGGGGGATCTGTTTCTGCCTCTGACAAGTAATCCACAAGCCCATTGATATAGAAATTAAAAAGAAATGGGGCCAACACACCACCTTGTCTGACCCCTTTTCTAATTTTGATGGGGGAATGTACACTCTCCTAGAGCACTGAACCGGATGCATCACCCCCACCTGTGTAATCCTAGTTCTCAATTTAAATTGTTGCCATTTCCTACAATACTCATAAATAACTTGTTATATATGGCATCTGCTGAATACACTAGGTAATAAATAACAAGGCTCGCAGTTGTACACGGGTAACTCAGGCTGTGCCAATAAATGCGAGTGCTTAACATTCAAACTTCTGCACATTTTATGAGCTCTTACTCTATCAGTACTTTGTTTATAATTTCTATATGTTTCTATAAATAGTGCTTCATTTGTGCCGTGGTTGCAGGTATGACCCACAGCCAGTCTTTCTTTTGGGGGGGGGAAGGAGCGGTGGGTAGGATTTTTTTTTTTCTCATCAGATCTAGAACAAGGGAGAGAGAGGGGAAACCAGCAAAGAGGGAAATCAGGAGGAACAGAAAGGGGAAAACACTGGAAAAGGAAGAAAACAGGGATAAAAATGAGCCTATCAAAGTGCCCTACACGGGCAGATACTATATTGGTGGATGAAAGTGCATGAGATGAAATAAAGAGTAAGACTAAATAAACTTGGCATTCTGCAACTCCAACATATGAGGTTCTTAAAAAAATGTGGAGCCAGCACTTATTCTTTTACAAACTGAGCACTATTGATGTGCGCAAAACAACACGAAAACGTGAACGAGATAAGCGTGTCTCAGCCTAGGGCCGTCGCACACATTGTGGACTCAGCGGCTGTCCAGGCGTCCTGGTGCTGATCACGGTGACTTTCTAGTGTAAAACAAGACTCGTTCAGTCAGAAGAAGGGGCTGGGGGCCCCGGTCACCCTGGCGCCCGCTAAGGCTCTTTGGTTGGTCAGACAGATGACCTTTTAGCAGTGGAGGGAGGAGGCAGCAGATGCTCTTGGCACCTCCTCCGGGCGGACGCGCCTCGCGCCAGGGGTGGGAGGGCGCAGTATCCTTCAGTCGTCCAATGGGCAGCAGGAGCCGAGTAGCATCGCCGGCGCCTCTCGCCCTCCCGAGCAGAGGCTGTCAAGTCTGAGCCTGGTCTTATCGTGGAGTGTGCGGGAACTGTGGGGACAGGTGCGGCAGGTGTCCAGGCGCTGATCTTAGGGGCGCCAGACATGGAAACTTGAGCGACTAGGAGATCTGTTTGCATAGGTCCTAAAAGCTGATCTCAGTGACCGTATTAGTGCGGGTACAGAGGTTCTCGTGCTTCCTGGTCACGCTGGCAGGTGCACCGGCTCTGGCTGCGGGGCTCCAGGCGGTGTACGTAGAGCGCCAATAACCTTTGAGGCTGCAGGATCCGTGGGGGCAAAGCGCCTGGAACTAACCTTAGGAACTCAGTGAACTTCTAAGACACCGGGATTGTTGCGCAGGTGCCTGGAAACATATCACAGAAGGACCCCGGGCGTGAAGAGGAAGCTCCCTAGTTCGGCTGCGCACTCCTTTTGATCCTCTACACTCTGTTAGCCGAGTACTTTGGGACTTTTCTGCATCCGTTAACCACTTTCTTCGTGACAGACGGAAAGTATCACCTCGGCTGCTTTGTTTTCTTGTGGTCTCTGTTCGTCTTTCTCCGGTTGGTGCAAGCAGAGCCGAACCCGCTGAGCCCCCTTGTAAGACTTATCCTGCCCTCAGCTGGTCCCAGGATTGAGTCCGGGAGTCTCTTCGTACCATAATTTGAGCCCCCTGATTTGGGCTGAAGTAATGTCCCGAGAGGGACACTCAGCTTCTCGCCTCAAGTGCCAGGTAAGGAACCTTTGTGCCTTCATAAGACTGAAGTATCACTCTGAGACCGCTGATGCTGCTGCGTGTATTTTTTTTACTAGCGAGAAGGCGCTCTTACAGTATTCCTAGACGGGGGCTGGCAGCAGTCTGGACACAAATGAAGCGCAGGGAGACACTTACTTGTTAACTTCCTATCAGCACTCTCCTACAAGGGACAGACCATTACTGTTAGAGGCTTAGGGACGCTCTCACTTGGCATTAGTTAACAGTGTTTTCCAAAAGCTTTTCATACCAATGTTCTCCCGTTTCTAAGAGCTGTGAAAACAGATTTTATTATTTCCTAATACTTAATTTCCCGCTAGGACTGAAGGTTGAGAGGACCTTGTTATGATTCGAATGCTAACCAGCGGACCACGGCATGTGTGGTCAGCGAGCGTTTAAACAGTGCTCATTTTGCTAAAGAAAAAGTATAAACACCTTAAGTTTTGGGGGGTTTCACGTTTTTAGTGCCTCGCTGCCGGCTCTGTCAAGTGACAGGCTTGCCACTAATAAGGCTGACTGGTTTTTGTTCACCTCACGCCTCTTTCTAGCAGCATACACTTTTTGACTCTTTAACTCAGCCGGGCGGGTTCTTTTACAGTCCCGAGTTCTTCCTCCCCGGTTATTTTTTCAGTCTTTTTCTTCGACTTCCTTTCTCCTCTTGCGCCTCTTACTCTGGGTCTAAGTCTGGTGATGAAAGATGCCTCGTTTGCACACACGGTGGCTGCTGTGGTGGTGTTGTGACTGGATGAATGGCTGTAGTCGTCCTCTTGGTGACGCTGGCGTGGGGGCTCACGGGAGCTTCGGGCTGCGAAATTACTCCAGGGCCGGTTGCGGTGCTGTATTTATCGTCACGGTGTTGAAGGGCGCTGGGGTATTTACATGGTCTCTGTTGGAGTGACTATTCCAGGGCAGCTGTCGAGTCCAGTTTTCCACCAGCCTGTCGAGCTCAAAGAGGGCTGCCGAGACCACGTTTGCTGTGTTTCCTAGGTCCTTGCGTGCTTGACTAGCTGTTCTAGTTTACTTTTTTTTTTATTCGCTTTCTGAGACTAGTAGTCCTGGTTTTATAACGGGATAAACAAGACTATCGATGCACAGAAAAAACATGGTCTGCCACGGCTACTCGTTCATGATCTGGGAAACTTGGCAGAGCAGGATCAGTTTTCTTTGTGATTTGACTTGACTCTTTTTCTCAGCGCCAGGATACCCTGCCGGGTGATAGTGCGCTCTACAAGTCTGCATCACGTTGGGGGGCTGTTAGGGGCAGGTATTTATTTTTTCTGTATGACTGGCTTGGCGTGGATCACTTTTCCAGCTTGAGTAGTTCAGATGGGGGAACTTGGGCTCCGTTCCCTAAATGTGTGTTTGTTCAGTGGTAGATTCTGAGCCCAGCTACTCTGCGTGTATTTATAGTTCAAATGTGTCTTCTGAACCCACTCTTCCTGCACATGTGGCTGGTAAGTGGTATCTTCTAACCCCAATGTTCCTGCATACGTGGCTGGTTCAGGAGTCTCTTCTAAACCCAGTGTTCCTGCATGTGTGGCTGGTTCAGGGGTCTCCTTTAAACCTAGTGTTCTGAATGTGTAGCTGGTTCAAGGGTGTCTTCTAAACCTGGTATTCCTATGTGTGTGGCTGGATCAACTGTATAATCTAAATCCATATTTCCTGGAAGTGTGATTGGTTGAGGGGCTGCAGTCAGTGGTACCTTATGAACACTCTATTCCTGTGAGAGTGGTTAGCACAGTGGTACCTGCTGAACCTAGTTTTGCTGCCCATATGACTGGTTTTGGGTATTTGCTGACTCATGTTTTCTTCAAGGTGCTAGTTCAGAGAGTAGGTTGCCGAGACCCGTTTTCCCCGTAGCTAGTTCAGAGGCGACGGAAAGAGGTGCTGTTGAATCAAGTTTCCCTGCATGCATGCTCAGCAGTGGACTGGGCCCCAAATCACAACTTGTGTATTTGTAAAGCGCACCTTTACCCAGAAGGGTATCTTGGTGCTAAATAACAGGTGTTTTACTGTTACCCAACTCAATGATACTAATTTTATCGACCTCGGAAGGATGAAAGGCTGAGTGGACCCGCCAGGCATTGAGCCTGTGACCATAAAGTCGAACACAGGCCCCTCCAGTGAATGCATTAGTCCACTAAGCCATCAGACCCGGCTGAAAGCAGCCATGGAAAACGTCTTCACACTAATTCCATTCTCCATGGTACTCTATTTCCATGAGGTTTTTATAAGGATGGAGTTGAAATATGCGTTTGCAAAAAATGTAAGTGCATTCCCTCAAAGTTGATTGCTAGGCTGTGTAGCAGAGCCACCCAAGTCCCCAGCTTACTGGAGGTTTCCCTCGTGTCCCGAGTCACCATTCCAGCCGTGTGCTTGCTTAAATTAGAAGGAGCTGCTGAACTCAATGTCCATGTTTGTGTGGCACTCCAGTCACGAGCACCTAAGGCCGGTTTCACTGCTCGCGTGGGTGATTCAGAGCGGACTTCTAAAACCCGTTTTCCCGCTGCCTTTGTGAACTGCTGAGCCATTTTTTAAAAAATAAGTGCTACTGTTGTTATTTCCGTAGAGAGATCCTGAGTCAAATTATCGTGCCTCAGTGGTTTATTCAGAGATGAACGTCTGCGTCCACTTTCCCGCTCGTTTGGCCAGTCCACACTGCGAGAGGTCCCAATTTCCCTTCGTCTGTTGTTAGTTCAGAGGAGGCTTCTGTACAGGTTTTCCCCTTGGTGTTGCAATTCGGATATGATCCGATGAGCCCAACTTCGCTGCTTTTAGTTGAATGTTTGTGCTGAGTTCAGTTGATTACCGTATGTAGTTGTGGCTAGGCAATCTGGGCGCTGCTGTGGCAAGTCCTTTGGGCGGGAAGAGACAATCGCTGCCAAGTTTCCCAGATCTATGCATGATGTCACACTCCAGGCCAGGTTTTTCCTTTTAATTCTAGGACTCGTATTCCCTTTTTATAAAGGCACAAAGAAGACTACACGTCACAGAATTCGAAGGAAAAGCCTTGAGTGGAGCAGTGCATCACGCATGGAGACGGGGAGAGGGGAATCAGAGGGTTTGATGAGGCCAGTTTTGCTGCTGGTTCGTTAGGAGTAGGGGCGTGGTCAACCCTTCAGTTGTCCACATTCAGTTCAAAGTCATTCTGTGGGGGCGGGGTTCATTTTCAGTTACCACTGGCCAAGAACAGGTGAGTCAAATTTTCACGCCTGTGTGTTTTTGTGGTTAGTTCAGAGGTCAGCTGCAAAACCTAGGGGCATATTTATACTTCGTTTGCGCCGAATTTGCATCGTTTTTTTCGACGCAAATTCGGCGCAAAACTAACGCCATATTTATACTTTGGCGTTAGACGCGTCTAGCGCCAAAGTATGAGCAATGAGCATCATTTTTTTGCGTGAACGCCTTCCTTGCGTTAATGAGATGCAAGGTAGGCGTTCCCGTCTAAAAAAATGACTGCGACGCAAATGCGTCGTATTTATGCTCCCGGGCAAAAATCACGCCCGGGAGTGGGCGGGTCAAAAAACCCCGCATTTGCGCCTCTTTTTAACGCCTGGGTCAGGGCAGGCGTTAAGAGGCCTGTGGGCTCAAATTGAGCCCACAGCTGCCCTCCCCTGCCCCCAGGGACCCCCCCTGCCACCCTTGCCCACCCTAGGAGGACCCCCAAGGATGGAGGGACCCACCCCAGGGACATTCAGGTAAGTTCAGGTAAGTATTTTTTTTTTTTATTAAATATTTTTTTTGTGGCATAGGGGGGCCTTATTTGTGCCCCCCTACATGCCACTATGCCCAATGACCATGCCCAGGGGACAGAAGTCCCCTGGGCATGGCCATTGGGCAAGGGGGCATGACTCCTGTCTTTACTAAGACAGGAGTCATTTAAATGGCGTCTGGGCGTCTAAAAAAATGGCGCAAATCGGGTTGAGGCGATTTTTTTGCCTCAACCTGACTTGCCCCATTTTAAGACGCCCTAACGCCATTTTTCCCAACGCCGGCGCTGCCTGGTGTACGTGATTTTTTTTCGCGCACACCAGGCAGCGCCGGTCTGCTAGCGCCGACTAACGCCATTCCATAAATACGGCGCCCGCATGGCGCTTCAGAATGGCGTTAGCCGGCGCTAAACTTTTTGACGCTAAACTGCGTTAGCGCAGTTTAGCCTCAAAAAGTATAAATATGGGCCCTAGTTTTTCCTTTGGCGTAAGTTTAGAGGGGAGTGCTGAACACCTCCTGACCTGAGAAGCGACAACCTTTTTTTGTAGAGCTTGAAGGCCCAACAAATTAACAGCGAAAACGGAGCCAGAGATCAGTCAATGTTCTGGCTTGGCTTTAAGAGCCTGTGTTCGAGCCCTATCTTCAAGCAGCTGCGCTTTCTACTTTAGGTGTTTTTGGCAGTGCAAGGGGTGCGTGTCAGACCAGGCCAACTAAACTGCAGGGCCAATTCAGGTGTGAGTCCCTCGGCGAGTCCTAGCTTTTTAGTCAACAGCACTCTGTTTACTGGAATTCACGAGCTCAATGCTGCAGCTTCAAAAGTGAAACTACAAGTTCCAGAATGCAACAATATGGTAGATAAACCGTTTGATAATGGCATTACATATTACATGGAAGCAACCCCTGGGGTGGTGGACTTGTCAAGATCAGATTTTCCATAGAAAGCTTTTTCCCTGCTGCTTTTAATCATCCTCAAGAAATCAGACATAATTTGAAATCCTATCTAGGGATAGAACCTTTTACTCTCGCCTCTTTCCACTAAGGGAGGATGGAGTGGCCAAAATCGATAATACCAACTTAAGGCACCTAAGGAAAGGGGCAGAAAGTTGTGTTCCGAAATGATTGCTGTAGATGCCGTTTACACTTGAGTGACACACATCATCAATGAATTTCACTATAAAAGCAGTGGATGCTTTTACATTGCAATCAAACCCATAAGGATGTCCAGTGGATTTTGGATTCTGTGTTCGCTGTGTTTTCCCCATTACGGGTTTACCACACTTGCCACACAATGAGGTGAAACCTTTGCTGAGAAAGTATTTGTTAAAATGTCAAAAAAGAACATAAAAGCTTCCACAAAGCATGAGACCTAAATTCTTATGATGTACCTTTCCTTGCCGCATAATTTAGTGCGTAATGTTAAATAATTTAGTCGTTCGTTGCCTCATAATTCTACTGGAAGTCTCCGTAGGAGAGCAATGCTGGGAGGGCAATGAGGGACGTTGGATGAGTGAGGCAGGGAGGTCGTAGCCCTCGAAGTGGGGTGAATGTATGAAATAATTTTTCAGTAGAACAACTATGGGGAAACTCTTTTACATGCTCCTACCTGTCTTTGTCACTCAAACAAAATATCCAACTCCCTTTTTGTAGAACTGCAGAGGGGGGCACAGTCCTTTCTCTTTTTACTAAATTCTATATACATATTCTCTTTTTATTATGTGTTTTGTGGCCAATTCATAGGCAGGTAAGAGTACTAGAACAGTAGTATAGGGGAACTACTTTACTACTACAAACTAATTTTGTGAATAGGCCCCAAAATGTCCCAGCCTCCGGTTTATGGAAGGAGGAACAGAGGGTGAGAAGAGAAAATATTTTCCAATAATTGAAAGGCCATTTTAACTACCCAGAACAATGGGCTTTTAAATCAGATAAATGGCCTGCCTACCTTGAAGGAAGTCTCTTAGGACAGCTCTGCCTCCCCCCACCCCCAGGCCACGTGTTCTGCTTTCACTTGTGACCCTTATGACCTTAACATGAGTATTAATATCCCAGTTAACATCGCCCACTGAACAAGGGCGCGCTTAATTCTGTTTGTCAGACAAGCAGCTACATCGTTTGTCATGCGTTGTAATCAGTGTCCGTAGCGCCATAGACATATATATATTTTTCCGATAACAAGGTCTGTAGTTTGCCCGTCTTTATGACCCCTGGTCTCCCGTGCTTCTAGACATGCGTAATAGCGCAGCAGTGGCTTAACGCAAAATGACGTTCGCTCCCTGCAGATTGTGTAAAAGGGGCTGGAGTCCCCCATGTCGCACAGATATCCAATGGCCTTGGGCTGAATGGGGGCGTCTTGAAGTGTTGGGGACTCCCTGCTCCGCAGGCGCTGCAAGGGCCTGTTACTCGCCCGAGGCACAGGGGTGTTTGCCAAATGTTGCTACGCTCAATTCAGTGCACAAACTTCTCCTTTTTATGAGCACCATGATGCAACAGTTTGTAAGTAGGGGATCACAGTTGGATTGGAAACATGGAGTGGCCTTCAATATTCAGGATTGAAAACAGTCACGATACGTAATTTGTCACTTGTTAATTTGCTATGGTCCATTTTGTTTTCATAGCAATATTCACTTTTATTACCAGCTAAAGAATGTGTGTGTGTTATACATAAATATGTTTTAAAGACTAACTCTAGACTGCAGTTTAAATTGCTAAGGATAACTTGGTGTAGATGATCCATGGGTTTGAAGTAGATTTCCGATTTTGGTGGAATTGACAACCAATCTTTGGACTACCCTTGGATAGCTGCAACAGTTGTAGATGCCCAAGGGTAAATAAACGATGTAAAATGCATTCACGTTGAGTTTCCACAATGTGGAAAATTCCCCATTAGCAAATGATGCGGTAATGTGAACACAAATATTTTTTCTTTCTCCCGAGGGAATTTTTATTATGATTTTTGCTTTAAAAAAGACCCTTCCTTGCAAAGATGTAAAACCCGGAATGGAGCCAAAGACCATGATCAGCGTTTTTTAATCTTGTTGATTTCTGAATTAGAGGCAGCTGTAGATGTTTTGAGTGCCCATGTAATAAAATAAAAATATAATAAAAATACAAACGTATCTACATACAAAGTGGTGCTTCTCTTACGAGTCTTCATCCATTGATCTGCTGAGATGTCATTCACTTTTTGCTTCCACCCACAAGACCATTCAAAATGGAGCAGTGAGGGAGCTCACTTCAGATATTGACTCTCTTGTACTGTGAATGGCGGCATTTTTTCTGCTCACATGGGACTTAAAAGAAGTGCACTCGAGTGCTGGTGGCAATACTTTACTTTCCTAATATTTTTTACTTTAAATTCTTTAACCTTTTCATTATGTTAGTCATCCTTGTGTGGTTAAACTGTTTCCAGACTTTAGAATTTCAAAGCCAATTTTAACTTTTCTGTGCACCAATAAGAATCCTATTTTCCTGCTATGAGAATTAAAACTAAAATGGATTTTTATTCAGTTAGTATGTACAACTACCATTTAGGCAGCATCAGCAATGTGCCATTAAAATAATATAGTATGGTTAATTTATTTTTTATTTTTTATTATTGCAAGCATATGACCATCATGTTTAGGTGCCAGCATGGCATTTAAAAATATATATATATTTTTCTCCTTGCCTATACTTGCAATACGTAGTGATCACTACGCGAACTTGTGAAGGCTAGGTCTATTGGCTTCGCTAATGCTAGTTTGTAATTTGCTGTCAATCACTTCGCCATTGTTTTACATATCCTCTAAAGAAATATGTTAAAATGTATAGATATCTGACAGGTTGGCTTCCGAGTTAGATTTAAATCCAGCATCTAGCAATCTGATTGGCCTTTAAGACCACAAGAAACATGGTGCAGACTCATGTGACAGTAAAGGTGACTCACAACTTGTGCACCCAAACTACAGTATAAAACCGAATTCTGGTACTTTTTAATTTGGGATGACCAAAACTGCATTTCCATGTACAAGAGTGCTATTCTGACAATTAAACGAGCAGCAATGGCTCCTAAATATACCGATTCACAAAACAAAGGAAAACTGCTAGCAACAATCATACTATAGTGGTAAACACAAAGAAAATCAGATGAAATGCGGAGCTCAAGAACAAAGTCGCAAATTTAGGCAATGAGCTCTCTTTGTTAGGATTACATTGAGATTGCGAACAGTTCAACAACATGCTTAGCAATGACTGGATTAAAATCTGGCAACACATCCTAGTGGACCTCTCGAATCTTCTAATGGCAAAATTACCACACAAATGGAACACTACTTCCTATAAATCCAACATCAAGGAAATAAGTAATGAAAACATGATTAATCTCATGTAATCGCAACATATATTGAAACAAGCCCCTTAAAATATCGTGTCATAGCAATTGGGAATCTGAAGGCTGCACAGAAACAAAAATTAGCAGAAATCAAGTATGATAACCAAGAAAAAATCTGGGCCAAATTAATGTATGCAATTTTAACCCGTAATGAAAGGGCATTCCGGACCCTGGTTGGTGAGGGTTCCAGGGCATATTTTCAGCCAAATGGTGTGTTTATATCCAATTAGAAATGGGAACCTCATATCAAGATGTCGTATAAATCAATGATTATCACTTAATCTGAAGGTCAAACAGACTTTGTACTGGTCTCATTCATCTCCAAAGAAGAAAGAGCAAAACTAATTGCAAGTTCTTGTGCATCAAAAGTGGACGGCATCTCTGTTGACTTGATTAAATCAGATATGCAGTTTTGGAGCTCATTATTATATCAGCTGTTTTTAAATGTAATTGCGATCGGTATGGTTCCTGCAACAGGGTAAGACACAATTGCTCATCCAATATGTAGAAGAGGCCCCAAACAAGATCTCTCAAAGTTATCACTTAATAGCTCTTTATGACTTCAAAGGGAAACTCTTCACAAAGCATTTTCTAAACATTCTGGAAGATTGAGTAACAAAATTAGGCATAACACCGCTGACTCAAACAGGATTTTGCTCATCGATAACATTGTGGCATTGACTCTACTTGCAAAAATATCTCTTAAAAAAAAAAAAAAAAAAAATAGTGACCGTTATGTGGACTATTTTACTGCTTTCAACAAGGTGAACCATCAACACTTGTGGACCAAATTTAGGAGCTGGGAATTGATTCTGCACTGTAACACTTCCTTATCATTCACACAGACACTTGACTGCAAGTAAGACTCTCCACAAATAATTCCCTGTCATCTAAATTTCATACAGAGAACGGCCTGAAACAAGGTTGTATCCCGGCTCCTTTATTTCTTTATACATTGAGGATTTACCTAAGTTTCTCAAATCAGAATATGGAATACCAGCCAAGTTGGGAATGGAGGGCTGATTCATTTGACTTATGCCGATGACTTGGTAGTATTTGCCTCAAACTCCCAAAGGGCTACAATATCTTTAAACCAATTAAATGATTTTAACTCGGCGCATTGTTTAATTGCTAACCTATCAAAAACAAAGATCATGATATTTGGGAAGAAAATAAAGACTGCATTCTGGGTATTAGGTGATGCGCCAAATGAAATTGTCAACCACAATAAATATCTCGGAGTCATGACTGACCATAAGCTTTCATGGATGAATCTTCTATCAATTACGAAGTTCAAATCTAATACGAATACTAATACATAATGAGATTTTCGAAGTTATTTGGAGGCAGAGCAATGAAATCATTGCTGTTAGAAATGGGGTGTCCAGTTGGCAGTAGTTTGCACCCTTTCCAAGTAGGGACCCACACTCTAGTCAGGGTAAGGGAGCCACCCAGCTAAAATAATCCCTGCTCACCCCCTTGGTAGTTTGAGCAATCTGGCTTATCTCGGAGGCCATGTGTAAAATATTTGTACACACATACAGTAACACAGTGAAAACACCACAAAAGTACTCCACACCCATTTAGAACAATAGCCAATATTTATCTAAGTAAAACAAGACCAGAATGACAACAATCCAATATACACAAGCAAAGATATCACTTTTAAAAGTTGAAACGCAATTGCGTCTCTTGACATCAATGAAGCGCTTGACTGAGGCAAAGTACCTAAGTTGCACCAAAAACAAAGACAATGAAGGGTGCACGGGAGGGGTGTGTAGAAAGAGCCAGAGATGTGTTGGTTCCTTACTGTTGCAGGGGAGGTGATGTGTCAGTGCCTTACTGCTAGGCAGGGGAGGTAGTGCGTCAGTTTCTTACTGCCACAAGAGAGATGATGAGTTGTTTGCAGCACAAAGCGTCGGCTCCTTACTGCAGCACTGTGTTGATGAAGAAAATGGCAGCTGGGATGATGCGTCAGTGATGCGTCAGAAGTCAAGCTGTGATGCGTCGACCTCACAGCGATAAAGCAGGTGCTACCTCACAGTCAGGGCGGTGCATAACAGACTTCAGTGATGCGGTGCTTGAAACTCAAACATTGGTGCTTCTGCTGATGCACTGTGATGGAAAGCTGGGGCCTGCGTTAAAAACCATGGTCATTGCATCAAGCAGGTACCATGCTCTGATGCAGGTTGCGCGATGCGTCGAATCTTTACAGTGATGCGTCGGTTTAGAAAGAAGCAGGGAATTGATGCTTGGATTTTATTCTTGTAGCACCAAAAGCCTCCTTCAAGGGCCTAGACTGGATTTGGAACCCCTTAACAGAGCTCTTAGCAGAGGAGCCCAGGTGCTGGCAGATGAATCTTTGATGTCACTGAGACTTCTTAACAGGAGGCAAGCTCAACTCAAGCTCTTGGAGAATGTTGGAAATCAGAATGCAGGAAGCAAAGTCCCGTCCTTTCACTCCCAGGACAGAAGCAGCAAGCAGCAGGCCAGCACAATAAAGCAACAGGCAGAGTTTCAGTCTCTCCTACAGCATCCAGGTCTGCATCCTGACAGAATGTCTTCAGTCCAAAAGTGTTCTGAATATATTTTGTCAGAGGTCCAGGACTAATACCCATTTCTGACTTTGCAGTAGACAAACTTCAAAGAGAACTCTTTTTAGAGCACAATACCCTGTTTAACATGCCCTTGCCCCAGACACACTCCAGGGGGTTGGAGACTGCTTTGTGTGAGGATGGGCACAGCCCTATTTAGGTGCAGGTGTCAGCTCCTCCCACCACTCTAGTTCAGAAGAACCATCAGCCTGGTGTTGGGCCATCAGAATATGCAGGGTGTGCCTCAGCTCTCTTTGTGTGACTTGTCTAGAGTGAATTCACAAACACTGACCCAGTCGCTTCTTCCACAGACAGGCAGAGGCACAGAATGGTTATGCAAGGAAATGCCCACTTTCTAAAAGTGGCATTTTTGAACTTACAGTTCAAAAACCAACTTCACCAAAAGATGTATTTTTAAAATATGAGTTCAGAGACCCCAAAATCCTCATCTGTTTCTCCTCCCAATGGGAAATTACACTTAAAAGCTTTTTCGAGGCAATCCTCATCTTACCCTATGGGAGAGATGAGGCTTTCAATAGTTGAAGACCAAATTAAATTTAGCCATATTCACTATCAGGACATGTAAACAACACCAGTACATGGGCCTAATTTAGGGGTGAATTGCATGTAGTACAAGGGAAGGTTTTGGCCGGGCAAGTGGGTGCACTTGCCAGGTCGAAATGACAGCTTAAAACTGCACACACAGACCCTACATTGGCAGGCCTGAGTCATGTTTGCAGGGCTAGGCATGTGGGTGGGACAATCAGTGCTGCAGGACCACTAGCAGCATTTGATTTACAGGCCCTGGGCACACTTGGTGCTCTATAGTTATGACTTACTAGTAAATCAGATATGCCAATCATGGATAAACCAATCATCAATACATTTTAGACAGAGAGCATGTTCACTTTAGCACTGGTTAACAGTGGTAAAGTGCCCATAGTCCTAAGGCAGCAAAAACAGGTCAGAAAAAATAGGAGGAAGGCCACAAAAAGTTTGAAGATAACCCTTCAAAAAGGGCCAGGTCCAACAATCGTTAAAAGCATTAAGTATGAAACTTAATCCGCTTTTACTTTATGCATCAACTGTTTTAACTAGTAAGGCTATATATATCCCAGATACAATCTATATAACATGTGTACAAAATATTTTTCATCTTTGCACAACCACCCCTCGCTGTGCCATTAGGGTAGAGTTGAACCTAAAACCTCTAACATCACTTCACTCTGGGACTGTTTTGAACTATCTCTACAACTGTGTGTGTGTGTGTGTGTGTGTGGGGAGGTGGGGGGTGGAAACCTTCACCTTAAAGTCCTTAATTTACTTGACACTGAAAATAACATCTTACAAAGACATGGATATGAATGTTAGATCAACAAACAAGGTCCTAGAAATCCTCAATCTACCTAATTAGAACCCATTATTATAGTTAAGCTGGGTGTCTCCTAAATATACCCTAAAAAAGGATGTCCTCAGAAGGCAGAGGGAGAATGACCAGTGGCGGCTGCTGCCAGTAAGACTTAGTGGGGCAGCGCGCAGAGTGGGGGGTGAATTAAAAAAATAAAAAGACTTACCTGCCACTGCTGGCCCTCTCTGTTCCTCTGCTCCGGCCACCTCAGTGCTTCTTTGCTTGCTCCCCTCCCATTCCAGAAACACATTTCTTATACTGTTACTCAGCATGAGGGAATTGCCAGGATTGGCCAGAGCAGGCTGAAATGCCGCTGAGTTAGGGACTGGGAGCCTGCACTGGTTCTCCACCCAACTGTGCAACACAGCTCGGGTGGAGAGTTCTACGTGCACGTCAGTTTGGCCTGCCTAAGACAGCCGGCCAAATCGATATGCGCACTTACAGTGCACTGACTGCTCTATCTCCCCCTGCTAAGCAGAGGATGGCCCCACCCCACCCTATACTCGGTGGACTGAAGTGGAAACATTAAATGATAATAAAATACTTTTATTATGAATTTATTTTTCTGCTGCCTTTCAGCAGTAGGACGACGCTCTTCTGCCATAGTAGAGGGGCCTTCCCTGAGAATGACAGGGCAACATTAAAGAAATACAATCATAGGGATCTAGTTTCAGAATCTTTTGGACCAAGCTTACGTCAGACCCACTCAGCTGGGTTATCTCAAATCGAAATATTTCAGATTTAGACTGTTTTATATTCTTGTCTATGAATTTGAAGGAACTTGGACTCAAGCATTCAAAGAAAAGTCTGTACTCACTCTATGGATATTGTATTGTATTGTAATAGTATTTATATAGCGCTTACTACACCTGACGAGGCGTCGAAGCGCTTTTCGATGAGTAGCACGCTACTCCGGAATGCATCAAGAATTAGTGATGGATTAGTATCATTTAATAATAAGTACAGTTTTAGTATTATTATAAGTTAATTTGAGCCGCGGATATGAGAGTTTGTTAGTTAGATTGACTGGAGCAATGTAGGGGTGGAGGAGGAAAGAAATCCAGAAGTGTTAATTGGGAGTATATCCTTCATTTACTCAACCCAAAGGCTTGGGATGAATAAAGGGGGGCGGAGGGGGAAGAGTATGTGGAAGGGTTAGGGAGAGCATAGTAGTAGGGTGAGATGAATGCAGGAGAATTTAGTAGGGTTGTGTGGGAGGTCACAGAGGTAGAGTGGGGGTTTGGTGAGTTAGATTTGGAGGTGGAGGGAAGAGCTTAGGCAGAGATATTTAGGAGATGAAAGTGGTCGAAGGGATTTGGGATGAGTCAGAGTGAGAATGGAGGATAGTTTGATAGAAACATGACATAAGAGTGATGAGTAGATAAGTGTGATAAAATGAGAGCAGAAATTCATAGATATCTAGTATAACAACCCAAAAACCAGGAGTCATGCAATGATCCACAAACATGCCAAGCACAGAAACAACATATACACATATATACACACACATATATATATATATATATATATATATATATATATATATATATATATACACACATGAATACACACACATATGCACATACAATACATAATTAGAATCATGGGTAAAAAATACTTAGTCAGATAGGTTTAAAAGAGTGTGTGTGTATTTTATTGTTATGACAGTAGCAATACATATTTTCCAAAGAAACTATAAATAAATAGAAATATACATATAATCTGAAAAAAATATTTATCCACATAGGCATATGCAGTTCATAGTTGTTTGAAAAGGTGGTTATGAAGGAAAGAGACAACTCTTGAGTAGTTTTCTGAAGACAAGAAAGTTATCTGTGGCTCTTATAGTTGGGGGTAATGAATTCCATAGTTTGGCTGCTTGGACGGAGAAGGATGTACCACCTACAGTCTTTTTCTTGTATGGTGGTGTTCTAAGGCGGGGTGCCAGTCTTGAGCGGAGGGTTCTTTGTTGGATGTATTTGGTAATTTTCTTTCTGATAAAAAGCGGTCCTGTTCCATGTATGGGTGGTACAAAGCAGCTTGAAAGTGCATCTTCTGGCAACGGGTAACCAGTGTAGTGCTCTCAAGGCAGGGGAGCACTACACTCCCTATACAGTGTACTTGGCCAAAACTTTTGTACTGATGAAAACTATTTTTACATCCGATTTTTAAGGATGCATAAATAAGATGTACCCCTTGTAGCTGTCAAGTAATGTTTTATACTACGAGATAATTTTTAGTATAACATTACCTACATTTCTAGACCATGCCTATAAAATCGTAGGGTCTTGTCCTAGCTAATCGTAATCATATTCCTTATCTTATATTTATGACCCATATAGCATATTTTATCTATTTTTGGATGACAGTAAATATATTCTCTTTTATTATTGTAATCAATGTGATTATTAGAATAAAAATCGGTTAATAATAATACAGCTTAATTGGGTCTCTGGGAATTATTGGAAAGGCGACTGCCACAACTTGTGCCTGGTACTTGCTGGTCATGATTATGGGGCAGGGGCTAGAATGGACTGGGTATTTGGCCTGTTCTCCCACAAGAGCTCTAGGCTCCGTTCACTTAACTCTGGGGTCAAGAGCACAACTCTTAGGTTCTTGAATCAATCAAAGTCACTTGGCATAAACTTCTGTCATGGCCTCCTGCTCTGGAGGTAGATGGACTTGGAACAGGATGGAACCAAAAGTCAAATCATGTCCTTCCAGTCCACTTGCAAGGCCGAAACATGGGCTCTGAGGCCCTGAGGACTGGGATGCAGGTGAGGGTAATGTTTGTGTCCCTTGAATGAGGTTCAAGGTATATCTGACCAAAACCAATAAAATATAATGACAATTTTTTATGGCTGTTCACTTGAGTTATGATCAAATACCTAAAAATTCATGAAATTCACCATTATGGTTATCTCTCAATCCCAACATTCCCCATGAAGTGCTTAAAGACCACTATGCAGTATTACAGACACCAGAATGAAATAATCATTGTTATCAATATTTACGTTCCTCATCATCACCAAATATGATGCAACGACAATGAGGGCACAAAGACAGTTTTACTTCCTAGACAAATATTCATGAGTATATATGTATTCTTTCGGTTCTTTTATTACTGATGATTTGGTGAGCCATTCCATAGGGCTAGGAGTAGAACAGCTGTTAACACTTGTCTTACTCAAGACTTATTCAAAGGCTGATATATGGTGATAATTCTTAGTGTTGATGAGAATATAGCTTAAGATGGTAAAGCTCATGTATGTTGAGAATAGTGATGCAAATACATTAAGTTTAGTGGATAGCGAGTGTCCGTCATTAAAAATATGTTGGTTCGAATGCGACTTGTTGTGATTTATTATTAATAAATTATAATCATCTTCTGTCAGAAAAGAAGTGTGACCAGGAAATAGAACATGAGGGGATTAAGACTAGCTCAGATGTTTACACATAAAGTCTAAAATAGGCGCTAATCTGCAGATTTGTTAGGGCATTATTTTGAACAGAGACTAGTCTAGGTATTTATGTAAAGTACATAAAATAAGTATTAATCTACAGATGTTTTTAGTGCAGCAACAAGTTCTCCAAAGGGTCTTTTGAATCTAGTAAATATGGAAAAGCTTGGCGTGTTACAATTCAAGAAGTGATGGCACTTATCAAGAAACCCAGACGAACTACGTTCACATGTTCAATAATATTGGACTAGTGGAAAGAAGTGAACATCAGTTTACATTTCATTTTCAACACGTCACATTGTCAGACATATATATTCCCTTTAATGACACAAAAGAGTAGGTATAACTAGAAAAAGGAAAACAACTTTTGCTAAGATGACGTCTTATCATGGTGGGATAAAGTGTCCTTCTGAAAAATTGAAAATCCACATACAAGCCACAAATTGCCACCTGAATACAGGCCTTGGTTAATTTCGGACAAATAGAAAAAGGCTGATTCATTGAACCATGTGAAATTAAATTATTTATTCTAATTTGGGAGGAGTTCTTATGGGGTTGGCTCAATAGGCTTGGTGGAGTTACTTCTAAGTAATTTGCGTAAAATGTGTGATTAGTTTGCAACTTTGTATTCATTTACAAATAATTAATTTATTTACTTTTGGTATGTCACCGAATGTATGTCCTGCTCTTGTCAACACTGTTAGCAGTGGTCGAAATGCATAAAAAAAAAGTTTGGGAGCCGTGATGCCGCACACAAATGGGGGGCTGAGTGAGTGAGCATGGGGGTGGGATCAAAGACATGGCAACCCCACCCCCCAAATATTCTATAATTTTTTTCAGTCTTTCACCATCAGGTAACTGCATATAAAATAACACACAGCTTAAATTTGAAATAAATACAAGTTAGGTTAATTAGTGGGAAATGCACTATCCTACATTTTGAAACCTCTATTAGTTAATGTACTGCAGAGATCTGTGTCTGTAACCAGAGAACCACAGAATTGAATCCTGGTTGGTGCACTGAATAATAGTAACCAATGTATGTTTGGTGCCGCAAGGTCCCAGTCTGTGATAGAAAGCATTGTGAATACGTAAAGCATTATATTAAACTTTCATTACACACAGTACAAGATAGGCTCGTACAAAATAAGCAACAATGTTGAGGGTTAAAAGAGGTTCCAAAACTGAGATTTTAGTGATACTATACTAGTGCAATTTTCACAGCTCAGATGGTAACTCCATTGGGATGCCACTCAAAAAGAATAAATCATTGTTATCAGAAAGCTTCAAGTCATTCCATCAATGAAAGCCATCACCGGCATCAAAGCTCCCTTTACGCTTGAAGATTAGTCAAAAAATATTTAACGTTTTTGGAGGGAAGCAGGTACACTAGCAAGAAGGCTTGTTTAGCTGTCTGCCCCTCCCTTGTTTTCACAACACATGAGGCTTACTGCCTAACACTTAAGCTGAAGCATTTCAGCACTCACAATTAACCATCCTGGGATGGTTATCTTTTCAAATAAAGTAGGGGAACTGTTGTTATTTGAATGAGAATTTATCTTAAGAAACAAAAGATAAGAGGCATCTGGCAAAAAAGCAAGGGTTCGTTTAATTAAACTTTACGGCCGGGAGAGCAGTTACAGAATCTGGGTATGAGCACTGTCTCTCAACATACATCTGATTAAAGTGGTTTATATACATTTTTCGGAGTACAATAAAACAATAAAAAACATTACATTCTTTGTAAAAATGCAAGCAGTTGTCATGGAGTAATAAATATAGTTTCAGATAGTAAATGCAGGTGGGCTTCGACGTGGTGTGGACACAATGCGGGCCAATGAGTACGTGTCCAGATGTCCAGCCTGAGGGTGCGCTTGGTTGCTGCATTTGCCGTATTCTGATTGGCTAAGTGTTCCTAACTACATGCAGCATCTACGTTTATGGTGTTTTGGGAATGCACACATCCCTTTGGTAATGTGTGTTTTATTGGGGCCAATCTCCGAAGACCATTGTGGTGTTGCTGTCCCTATCTGTGGGATCTGAACTAAGTTTTCCTGTTTGTGCGTATGCCTGCTGGCTAAGTGTTACCCCTCCTGTTACCTGTTTCAGAGCCTGCTTGACCACGTACCTATGTTGAAGAATTGATGAAGGGTCACGACGGGGGAATCTAATAATGGTGATGCTACTTTGTGTATATAGAAATGTATCGCTGTGTGCGTTGGGAGCGATTAATCCAGAATTACCACTGTTCTTAAATTAAAAAAATTATGGGACCGTCATGCTCCTCAGATCCCGCCCACTTCGACCACTGACTGTTAGTGATACCTCTTTTTGAATTCTGCTTCTTTTACAAATTTACCTGTTTACTTTACACTTGTAGTAGGTCAGAGGAACTTGAAACTTAACCTGTATATTATTTTAGTGTTCTTCTTTCATGTGAACTGTTTTGTTAAATGTATTTATGATAATAAAAGGTACATTGTAAACAGACTGTGAGAGGTTATGTCAGACTGTTACTAACTGAAAGATGAGATTCAGAGAGTCCGGAGAGTCGTGTGAGAGCTGGTATTTGAGCTTAAAGGACCTATTAGGAGGGAGAGAGTCTGATTAAATGTGCAATACTTTGTATATGGCGCTTTAAGGCCAAAGAAGTAGCAGTATGAGTGAAACTAATGACAGTATGTGCGTTCTACAAATACCTCAAAAATAATATATGACATACCATGTTTATTTTAACCCGGTATCTTTCACGCTGTGATGAATAAAAAAAAAACAGTGACCTGAATTAGGACAAAGAAGGAATTGTGTCAAGGGTGCGGGAGATGAATTTAAGAACTCAAGTGTTAAGAATGAAAACTGCTTGGTTCTTGAGGTGCGTCTAGTAAACATCTGTATAAGAAAAAATATCAAGATCCATCACAGATAATTTATTAAATCACTTTGCTAGGATTGAAAGGCTCATTTATTCGCACAGAATAAGCCCTGAGGAAGTGACCCTGTCGAAAAAACGAATTGGCTGTTATTTAAAGGATTTGGGCTAAGATTTTGTTAAGATAATAACTGTTACATTACCTAATTGAAATTGGATGACTTTAAGCATCATCTATAAATAAAATAAACACACGGCGGCCAGAAAACGGGCATTGTTGGCTCATCACTTTCACTTTCCCTTTTTTTGTTTTTGTAGAATCCTGTTAGGCAGCTATGTTACAGAACACAATAACAACACAATACAGAATAAAGGCAACATGGCACTGAACAGCCCAAGGATTCTACAACATTCAAAACAAAAATATAACCACAACAGTACACAACTTTAATATCACCGTACAACGCAAAACACAACTAAGACTCTTATAATACAACAGAACAATAACATAGAACCCGAAAATATATCATGAAACAACAATCCAGCAGCACAGTCACAATTTTAACGAAACCAGGCAAAACAGAGTCACAAAATGACACAATAATACAACATAACATTATACTTACACACCCACACAACTTTACAACAATACTCAACTGTACCAGTAAACAACACAATTACATTGTTGTGCCCTTGTATTGTTGTTTTGGGTGCCTGTGTTTTTTATTATGTTGTGCTCACGTGCTATGAGGCCTGGCGTTAGCCAACGTCTTTTTAGTTTACTAAAATTATGAGTAATTTACTTCAATTCAAATTTATTAATGCCGAGTTATTTTAAACCATTACATAACTAGAAGTATTAAACATTGATTAGTGACATGATATGTTTGGAATTGGTTTAGGTTGGTGAGTAGCAATACAATGTATTTTCGTTGTGTTACGTTTTTTTTTTTTTAAACATAAAGGGGGTCATTCTAACCCTGGCGGTCCGAGACCGCCAGGGCTAAAATGACGGAAGCACCGCCAACAGGCTGGCGGTGCTTCCTGGGCCATTCTGACCGCCGCGGTCAGAACACCGGGTCCGGCGGTTTCCCGCCGGATTTCCCACGGTTGCCCAAATCCGCCATGGCGGCTGACCCCCTTCCCGCCAGCCTGTTTCTGGCATTTTTTACCGCCAGGAACAGGCTAGCGGGAACGGGTGTCCTGGGGCCCCTGGGGGCCCCTGCACTGCCCATGCCACAGGCATGGGCAGTGCAGGGGCTGCCTAACAGGGCCCCAGTATGCTTTTCACTGTCTGCCTAGCAGACAGTGAAAAGCGCGACGGGTGCAACTGCACCCGTCGCACACCTGCATTCGGAGCCAGCTTCAGTGTTGCAGGCCCCTTTCCCGCTGGGCCGGCGGGCGCTATATTGGCTAGCGCCCGCCGGCCCAGCGGGAAAGTCAGAATGGCCCCAGCGGTCTTTCGACCGTGGAGCGGCCATATGGCGGTTCCCGCCGCCCGCCAATGTTAGAATGAGGGCCAAAGTGTGGTATTTCTTATGAACTAGTTGGGTTTGGTTTAATTTCCTTCTCAGTGAGCTGGAAAAATCTGATAGTTTTAACACTGAGTCTTAGTTATCCGCGTTGTAACAATGCTTGAGGGCTTAGCAAAGGGTTTATTCTTTCGAAGTATTAAAGTGATTGATTACTAAGAAGCGACCTTCTGGAAGAAGTGCCGGACATATGCATATGATGTGCACAATGATTTGTGTCCTGCCACTACCTATTTTGGGCAGAAGCGTAAGGTTGGATGGTCTTGTTGATTCTAAATGTTAGTTCTTAGTGTTGGTTTAGCAAGGGCCCAAATATGATTGTCGCTCAAGATTTTTGTAAGATTAAATGACGATCGCTGCGTGTGAGCTCTTTGCTAAGAGATGTTTATCTTCAAGTAAAGACAACTTGCATAGTGCAATTAATATGCTTCTTAAAAACTGCTAACGACATCGGCTGGTCCAACGGTTGGTTGGTTTGCAAGTTCCTTATGCACCTCTGTAAATAATCCCTGTGTGCTGATTTCCTGGACCGCTTGCCATTTATAGCCAAAGTAAGTGGTCGAGCGAACCCTCCCGTGCAGCTCCTAACTTGAAGCAAAATTTTGAATAAAGCTTTGTCTTGATGGATTGGTTGATTAGGCTGAATTCCATCCTGATTTGAGCCAAGGAAGCGTATGTGGATGCCAAAGATCTCCATGTAGGTGTTTACATTGAGAGTTTCTAGTAACTTTGGGGCAGATTTACAAGCCCCTTGCACTGCCCTAGTACCGCCATAGTGTCATTTTTTTTTACGCTAAGGCGGCACTAAGGTGGCCTTTCCCCCGCACCAGATTTGCAAAGTGCTTAATGCATGCATTGCACCACTTTGCAACCCCTTGTGCAACATTATGTCTGTGCCAGGCAAAATGTATGCAAGGGTGAATTCTGACGCAGGGAGGCCCGGGAAAAAAAAGTGCAGTGAAATCTTACTAGATTTCACTTTGCCATTTTTTCAGTCATTTTTAATGCCTGCTGCAGGCAGTCGTTAAAATGATGCACTCTTAGACCTGACAGCCTTAGGGTGGTCACCCCTAACTTTTTGCCTGCCTCCCTCCACCTTTTGGACACTGTTTTTGTGGTTTTAGGACTCTGCGCACTTTACCACTGCTACCCAGTGCTAAAGTGCTTTCACTCTCTCCCTTCAAACATGGTAACATTGGTTCACATCCAATTGGCTTATTTAATCTACTTATAAGTCCCCAATAAAGTGCACTACATGTGCCAGGGCCTGTAGATTAGATACTCCTAGTGGGCCTGCAGCATTGACTGTGCCACCCACATAAGTAGCCCCTTAACCATGCCTCAGGCCTGCCATTGCAAGGCCTGTGTGTGCAGTCTCACTGCCACTTCAACTTGGCATTTAAAAGTACTTGCCAAGCCTTAAACTCCCCTTTTTCTACATATAAGTCACCCCTAAGGAAAGCCCTTGGTAACCTATAGGGCAGGGTGCTGTGTAGACAAAAGGCAAGGCATGTACATGTGTAGTTCACATATCCTGGTAGTGTAGAACTCCTAAATTCGTTTTTACACTGCTGTGAGCCCTGCTCCCTTCATATGCTAACATTGAGGCTGCCCTCAAACATTGTTTGAGTGGTAGCTGTTGATCTGAAAGGAGTAGGAAGGTCATATTTAGTATGACCAGAATGGTGATACAAAATCCTGCTGACTGGTGAAGTTGGATTTAATATTACTATTTTAGAAATGCCCTTTTAGAAAGTGAGCATTTCTCTGCACTTAAATCCTTCTGTGCCTTACAATCCATGTCTGGCTGGGCTTACTTGATAGCTTCCTTGTGCATTCACCCAGACACCCCCCGAACACAGGATACTCAGCCTCACTTGCATACATCTGCATTTTGAATGGGTCTTCTTGGACTGGGAGAGTGGAGGGCCTGACACTTGCATATCAAAGGACAGCAGCCTGCCCTCACACAAATGACTGCCACACCCCCTACTGGGGCCCTGGCAGACCGGATTGAACTGAAATGGGACTTTGTGCACTTCTGAGCCACTCTTTGAAGTCTCCCCACTTCAAAGGCACATTTGGGTATTTAGGTATTTAAACAGGGCCTCGGCCCCTACCAAATCAGACACTTCCTGGAGAAGAGAACCTGAACCAGAACCTGCATCCTGCCAAGATGACCTGCCTGGCTGCTCAAAGGACTCACCTGTCTGCTTTCTGTGAAGGACTGCTGCCTTGCTGTTGCCCTGCTGCCTTGCTTCTCTTTGGCTGTGGAGAGAAGTGCTCTCCAAGGGCTTGGATAGAGCTTGCCTCCTGTTCCCTGAAGTCTCAGGACCAAAAAGACTTCATCCCTACAAGAAGGACTCCTTGTACAGCGAAATTCGATGCACAGCCTGCCAGAAACGACCCACAGCCTGCATCGTGGTGAAAATTTCACTGCACGCCAAACCAGAATGACGCAGCCCGACTTCACAATGAGAAGATCAACGCTTAACCAGCGTAGCAACCGGAAAATCGACGCATGGCCTTACCGGATCAACACACAGTGGAGCCGGAACGACGCAGCCCGACTTCCAGAGAGGAATCGACACAGCACCTGCTGTGCAGGTGAAAATTTGACGTAACGCCTATCGGATCGACGAAGCTATTGTGACTTCACTCTGCTGGCACTGGAAATCCATGCATCATCCCTGGGGCATCTGAAAACCCCACAACCCGAGGAGGATCCATGACCAAGCACCGGAAATCGATGCACAGCCGTCCCTGCATGAAAACTAAATGACGCTTTGCCATGTGCGGCCCGAGAAATCGACGCACACCCCTTTGTTTCCATGCTTATCCTCCTCTGCGGTTCTTTGCGGAGATTTTTCATGCAATCCAGGTACTTTGTGCTTGATAGAGACTTTGTTTGCTTTTAAAAGACTTAAGACACTTTATATCATTTTCAGTGATATCTCCACATATACTTATTGCATTTTAATCGGTTTCACCTGCATCTTATCAGATACATATTATATATTTTTCTAAACACTGTGTGGTGTATTTTTGTGGTGCTATATTGTGTCATTGTATGATTTATTGCACAAATACTTTACACATTGCCTTCTAAGTTAAACCTGACTGCTCAGTGCCAAGCTACCAGAGGGTGGGCACAGGATTATTTGGATTGTGTGTGACTTACCCTGACTAGAGTGAGGGTCCTTGCTTGTACAGGGGTTAACCTGACTGCCAACCAAAGACCCCATTTCTAACAATCACCCATTAAAATCAATGGGCCTCCCTGTGTTTTGGTGCACTAGTGTCAACATTTTTGACACTAGTGCAGCGAAGCGCCACAACATTGTCAAAAATTCTAACACTGTTATGGTAACGATCACCATGGTGTGCCGTATGGTAAATACGGTGCAACCTTGGTGTCGTTAGGTGGGGCAAGGGCGATGCAATAGAAGTGGTGCATTGGGATCAATGAGAGCTGGGAAATAGAAGATGTCAGAAAATAGGGGAGAAGAGCTGGGAGTTCTTATGAGAAAAGTTACAGGAAGACTGTAGCAACCTGGAGGGGAGTGCTCTATAGTAGACGGAGATGCAGATCCTTGGTACAGAGACAAGGGTAATATTTTACCGAAGACTTGCAAGAGGCAGGAGAGGTAGACTGAGAAGCAGGAAAATTATTATAAGGGCTTTAAAAAATAGAATGTAATGATGGATAAGAAAAGTAGACATCTAGAGAAGAAGGATGGTGAGACCATAGGCCAAGATACTAAGAGACAGCTAGTTAGTGGTGAACATACTGAGGGAAAAATACCTAATACTGAGGACTATTATTTAAATCTGAAGTGATAGGAACAGTTGGAAAATGATGTAAGAGGAAAGTGAAAGAAATAATGCTGAATGATCATCAAGAAAACATCTGTCAATATTATACAAGTCTAGGTCTTCAAAGATCAATTTCAAACATCATTTTTAGAAAAATAATTTAATGGGTGATGTACATATAGTGAAGTCTCTGCAAGAGGGCATTGAGGAAGGAAGGGGTTCAGATGTTTTAAGAGCAGCAATAATTAAGAAAACAATACATTATATAATTATTGGCCTTATTCATTGCACATTTTACCAGGCAAAAGTAGACTAGATGACTAAAGAACCTAGGGCTGCAGTGTCATGCTCTTGAGTTGGAAGTTAAATAATCTTAATTCTGGCTTTAAATGGCGGTAAATTAGGGAAGGGCTAGCTCAACTGACACCTGACATTGCCTGTGTAGTAGAGACCTATACACCTGTGCAAAGTCATTCCAATCTGTGAGAGTTAGGTTATCGGTTTCTCACAACTACCACAAAGGACCCCACCTTAAAAGCTGTTGCCATACTTTGTATGGTGGACACACAGAAATATCTGTGTACTGAGGGAGATGATAAAGGTCGCTGGGGTATGGCTAGGATGCAGTAGGATAAAAGATAACTACAAAGTTCAGTGTAGATACAAATGTCCAAATATAGATCATCCATCTGTGCTTGTAACCTGCTTTTAGAAATATTAGAATGTAATGGCCCATTAATTATCTGAGGTGATATCGATGTTCCTATAAATTCCATGATGAACAACTTTAGTAAATGGGTCATCCTCAGATGTGTAAAGTTCAGGCTGGTATTAACCTCAATATTAAGTCTTAATGTTTGAGTAAATGTTGGGCTGCAAATAGCAGTTATGAAGAAGGATAAAAATGATTTCTAGTCCACAAAAACACTACTTTTGGATTCCTGTTTTCATTTGCACTAAGGTTATTACTAAAGGTAGCACAAATACACATTCACCCACAGATATTATCCCATCACCATCCAGTTTCATTGGTACAGTCTTTGTTACAGACAGATATGCTGTTCAAGAGGTGGACATTTGATTGTTCATCAGCTTTTTAAGCTGAACTGTAAGTATTGATCACTCGTCTGTTTTCAACGACTTCTAAAGAGGTGACTGGGACCTATAAGCAATTGGTTGCTAACAAATTAGGGCTAAGCTTGCTAAGATGAGTGTAAGAAAGTATGTTGTTTCTTGATTGGGACGTGAACCCTGGTCAAGCAGAAACCGCAATCCTTGTCAGGACAAGACCGGAGCAAACCCATATTAAACTGTGCTCAACCCCTGGTAGCTTAGCACAGAGCAGTCAGAAGCAATGTGTTAATTATCTGTTCAAGACAACAAACAGCAACAGAGTGAAACACACACCACAAAAGGAGCCCACAGAAGACTTAGAAAAATAGAGTAGGTTTTACAGGACTAAAACAACAAAAATCCAATTAATAGAATCAGAGATTTTTTTTTTTTTAAAATAGCAGCAAGAAGCTGTATTGGGAATATCTGATTATGCTGGAACTGTACAAATCCACATGTTCAGGCCAATATATGATGGACCGTTGGCTGGCTAGAGGGACCCAGTTAAGCCCACTGACCATATTACTTTAAATACTGGTTGCAGAGTTTTGTGTGGGTCCTCGTCGAGGATGCGTCACTCAGCTGAGGTGATGTCTCGATTCTGAGATGGGGTGAGGCTGCAGTGCAAGATCCTGTTGTGCCTGTGATGAGGTTTGGGTTGACTGGGTTTGCGATGCAAAGGCCGGTGTCAGGGATGCGTTGCGCAGTGAAGCTGCAATGTAGAGCTTTCGTTGTTGACGTCGATACTGATGTTGACGAGCGATGCGGGGAACCGCTCTGGAAAAGCATCATACAGTGGCATTTCTGAAGGTGATGCGTGGAACCCAAGATGCAGTGGCGATGAAAGTCTTCTGTGATTAGTCAAATCCACGCAGAAGTGGCGATACATTGATTCTGTTTAGAGATGCGCTGATCTGTAAAGGAGATGAGTCCGTTCTGCTTGTGGATGCACTGCTTAGCAGAGGTGATGTGTTGGTTTCATTGGCAAGCACCTCAGGCCCACTTGCAATGGTCCAGGACAGGGATGGCACCACTTGGCAGGGTAGAATCACAGATGGCAGAGTCCAGGTATAGATGAAGGCTTGGTGGAAGCCTTTTATGTCAGATCAGGAGGCCAGCCAACTAGCGCTTTGATTCACTTTGGGTTCTGGGTTCAAGAAATGTAGGTCAAGTCCTTCTCACTCAGGCAAGAGGGCAGAAAGTCACCATAGCAAAGCAGGAGTCCAGCAGAGTGCAGTTGAGCAGAGTGGCAGTCCTTCAGCGCACAGCAGTCCTTCTCCCAGAGTATCCACAAGTCCAGAAGTGTACTGAAGTTCCTATAACCAGTTGTGCCTTTCAAGTGGAGTAGACTTCAAAGACAAGCCTTAGAAGTGCACAGATGTCCTGCTTTCCCTGTCCTGACTCCAGACTAACTACAGGGGACATGCAACCCTTTATGTGGGGACAGGACCCAGCCTTTCAGGTGTGATGCTGGGCACAGCTCCTCCCTCCCATCCTGCCAGGATGGCCCATCAAGTCACACCTAAGCTCCCATTGTGTGTTTCTGCCTAGGGGGAATACTAAAAAGTCCAATCGCTAAGTACATCCAGCCATGTGTCCACAAGCAGGCTGCAGGAACTAAATGGCTAACACAGGAAAATGGCAATTTTTTAAAAGTGGCATTTCCATAATTACATTTTATAGTCTGACTTCACCATAAGTTTCGATTTTAAATTGTGATTCCAAAGGCACCAAACTTGGAGTAATTCTTTCTTCTGATTTGGTAGTTATGCCTATTAAATGCAATAAGGCAACACCGTTATTATCCTTTGGAAGAATTAGACCTTGCAGTGGTGAAAAAAAATGAATTTAAGAGTTTTTCACCACCGGAACATGCACAACTAAAAAGTAAATCCCCTGGTTTTTAAACAAATTGCAGCCTGCAATCTGGGCTGTCCAGGGTCTACCCTATTGGTGTCTTATATGTATTAATAAGGAAGGTTTGGGCCTCGCAAAAGGTTTTCTATGCCAGGTGGAAATGGCAGTTTAAGCTGCCAGCTTTGGAATAGCAACTCTAAGACCTGTTTAAGGGGCTAATTAAGTGGGTGGCACATTCAGAGCTGGGAGGCCAGTAGTAGCATTTAATTTACGAGCCCTAGGCACATATCGTGAACTTTACTAGGGATGTATGAGTAAATTAAATATTCCAGTTGTGGATAAGTCAATTTTGCCATATTTTAGAGGTGAGAGCACAAGCACTTTAGCACTGGCTAGCAGAGACAAAATTGTGCAGTCCTAATACCAGGAAAATGGGGTCAGAAAAAATGGAGTAGGAAGGCAAAAGGTTGAGGTGAGGATCACCCTAAGGCTGACACGTCTACCAATAAGTCATCATGATAGTTACAATTCTTTGATCATATTGAGTCTGAACAAGTTGTTGGATTCCTAATTTAAAAGAACAGGAATCGATGTTTGTAATATCTGGGGGAGCTAAACAGACAATGAGGCAAGGTACGAGGACCCTCATCTATCTTGAACACTTTTTGTGAATAATACCCTGAATTTTATCCACAAGAGCCAAATGTTGTGTACAGGGGCGTAGCTCAGTCAGCAAGATTGGGGGATGTGAGCTTCAGATTTTCTGACAATCAGGCTGGCAGATAATGTTTAAATTCATTACAGGGCAAGCAGGGTGCATCGGAGGGGCCTAAGGGGCAGTGGAAAGCGAGAGGAATGTGAATTGGTAAAGGCACTAATTGAGTTAAAACACAATATTTTCTAAAATGACCAATATTTTTGATGACTTTAAAAACTGAGAGGGGCAGAGAATGTGTTTGTGTTTTTGTCTGAATGTATGCAAAAATTCCTGGTGAAATCTGGCAGACATCTCACCATAAGTGACTGAAAACATCTGTACCCAACTATTTATCAGAAAATTCCTTTATTAGAGGAATGTGGCACGCCACACACGCCCCTTTAAGCTACGCCCCTGGTTGTGTATTGAAATGTCACCAGGGAGAATCCTTTGAAGTCTGATAATAAAGCCATATTCACGATAGAGAATGTATTCACTGCAACTAAAAATCTCCCCCACCAGAATCACTCCTTGGGTCTGGTTGAGCAATGGATCTACTCCGTATGACCTTTGGTATTTTAATTGTCCTACATGTGAACTTTATTTATGTTTTATTTCATTATATGCTAGGAATTTGGAGGTTATCTCTTCTGTTTGTACCGCTTTTCACAAAAGTAAAAAAAATGATAGCAATTTGAGTTGTAGCGGACCCTCCGAGTAGCTCTCTATACCACCTGGCGTGATTTGCCCTGGGTAGGTGCGAGGGCCAGTAGTGTTTAACGGGTCATCGGAATAGAACTGCTGGAGAGCTCATGCAAAGCAGGTATCCTTCTCGAGTCGATTTCCATAGAAATTCTTTTGTCTGCTGGCTGCATGATTGCTCGTTGAATCATGTGCACGTGGCCGACCCCCTGACTGTAGGTTATGGTGGCGTAGTCCACCCAAACCCTGAACAAATGAGGGTATATTAAAGATGAAATGTGTGTTTATATACATTTTTCGACCTAAATACAAAAGAGGAGCAGCACTCGCAAATGGTTCTACCGGTGTGTGGGAAATAGACAATTTTTGTTTTCAGGTTTGTGTCCTTTCGTGAATAGGGTTCACATTTTAATGAAACCAATGTAGCAAATAATGTGAAGGGAATATTTAAGAACCCGCGTGTCTGAAGGTCACCTGCCTCCTAAGATTGCCTTTTCACTGCACCACGTAGCGCCTGTCAGTTGAGACCACCTGCAAGCCGCTGATTAAGACTGCCGGCAGAGGAACAATGTCGGAAGTATTAATGTCACTGTTGCTTGTTTGCCAGTCAAGGCCACGGTGCAAGGGGTGCTCTTTACGTTTTATTTGGGACCACAATGACTGCAATCAAGAGTCACTGAAATGTAACGCAAATTAGTACAAATTAATTTGTCTAAATAAAAGATGCGATGACAATTTCTTGCCTGCAGTTAACAAAGCCAGCGATTCACCTAACAAAACCAAAGACACTTGAATAGCGTTATGGTAATGCCAATGCATACCTGCTGCTTCCATTGCGTATTACATCGTTCTTTAAATTATAGACGATCAGTCATATAAACCCGCTTTCGGGGGACTGAAACATTTGAGGGCAGAATCACAAACGTATCTGCACTCCGAAGTTGAATCTGGTTAGTCAAATACCTTCATTTCATTTCTAAAGTCAAGCTTGTAGTCCACAACACATGAATATACGCCAGTAGGAGTATTTGCTCATCAGAGTGGTGTATTTTTACCTTTCTGCTAACTTGCCCATTACGCAGCTTTCGGGCGTTTCAGGACAGGGAGGCGCAACGTGAACACCTAAACCCGTGGGAGCTTGTGAGTTTTCACAAATCTTTGGCTGGCACATTAACACACCGGACGCACGCCCGGGGAGTAGCACAAACCCCTGCAGCCCCTGGGCACGTGGGTGGTGATGTTGGGCACTTCTTCAGGAGGCATGCGGTTGTCAAAGGCAGGAGTGACCTCTATCCAGGAAGAGGCCGGGGAAGTAATTGTACAAGTCGGTAAGCTGTTTTTAGTAAAATTGGCTTTTCTATGGTGGAAAATATTTACTTGTTGTGGGGAATACAGTTTTCAAAGTGCAAACGCACTTGTGTAGGCAGTCAGGCCAACATAGATGTACACTTGCTGAATGCATGCATAAATGGCAAAATATGAGGGTATCATGGAATTCACATAGAAATACAAAAGTTTACCTGAAAGTCTGCAACTACGTTTTGGGAACCAAGTACATGTTTTAGCCCATGTGTACCAGATACAGTTTAACTTATAATTTCCTTCCGCAGGAATCAAGCTACACAGACAGAAACTTGTACCATTTGAGAAAAAACAAACAAAGGTTCTTTCCTTATCAAAATAACGCCATGCAATGACTGTTCTGGTTTCAATCCCCACATTTTATGAGAAAGGAGCATCCAGTTGTAGTGCCAGATTGAGAGGTGTTGGTAGCATTACATTTGTGTTGGGTATCTCATAAAAGCACGTCTTCAGAATTTTCTAACCCAGCTTTGGTGAAGTTAAAGCTTTTGGTTGAACTTCATGCCAGTGCTTAATTTGTAGAAGAGTATGTGCTGGTGCCCAAAGTTTTGGTCAGAAGCCCTCAACCTCGTGACTAGCTCAATTAAATGCCAGGGGAGCTAAATATAGAAGAGTAAGTAGCCTAGATGTCTCATAATGCCTCTTTCATCCACCACTGCCACACGCTCATTGCCTTTTGGTGTCACGCTTTCTGGTTGTTTTTCATACTTTACTAGGGTCAGGCACGCAATCACTATCTCCTTGTTGTAATTTTACTGTGGGCTTTTAACCATGCCCATCGCACGCCCATCAGTGTGGTTGGTTCGTGGGCTTGCTTTTTAGAATTTGCTTGATTTCATTAGTGAAAGGCATGCATACGTCATGCCTTTTCCAGTGTTTAGCCCTCCTCAAACGCACCGATAAACTACTGAAAACATAAGGGGCCCCATATTTTCCATATGGTTACTTTTTGGTTCGTAGGCAGCTCGATCTCGCTGGGCAATAGCCAAGCGCTTTGCATGACATCGATCTTGTTACATGGATAATTGCACTTTTGTCAGTTACATGGATAATAACACTTTTGCGGATATGTGAGCGAACTTCTGTTTCCTTTTCTGTGTCTTCTTCACGCTTCATGGTGGCTGTGGGCTCGCTTATGTGAAACTGTTTTACTTTTCATTTTCAGTTTATATGGCAAGAAAAGTCGGTTAGGAGTTTACAACGCTAATAGCTCTAACTCGAGCAAATGCGAGACCCATTGCATTGAAAATGCTTGTTTTTTTCTTTATCATCAAATACAATAGGGATACCCAATATTCCCCCAGGAAACTGAGTTTAATACTTAACCACAGCAATATGTTCCCGAAGGAGTGGTTAGCATACACTTACAATTCGGCTGGTATAAGAATCTAACTGATGTTAACTTAAACAAATAAAAAAAGAAAAATAACAATAAAGTGTACCAACCAAAAATCTCAAAGAAGGCAATTTTATTTATCCAAAATAGTGATACATAATATTAAATGCTCAGTTTGTGGTCTTCAATCAGGGCTCATAATACAACGTTATCCAAACTCCTACTGACCCACATTGAACATATGTCATTTTCTGTATCAATGGGAAGCAGTGTATCCTCTTGAAATATCAAATGTTGCCATTCAAAGTCCGTTCCTTATTGATAGAAAAATTGAGGTGTATTAATTGATGTAAGAGAGGATCAATGTCACTGGTTTAATCTTCTAATGCAAAACAGTCCTCAAGACCATCATCACGACCAAAAGGAATAAGCAGAGCCAAACTGGCCAATCCCCTCAGAGATCTAACATAAAATACAAAAAAATATATAGAATTCAAATAAAAAGAAATCTAAAAAAGTACTTTAATAAAAAATAAGAAATATCGAGGAAGGTGCGACTATGAAAAAACATGAATGTGGATCAGTCACCAGCCATGTGCTTACAGACCCATAAGTCAAAGCCATAAAACATAAAAAATGTGTCATGCACCCCATTTGAATAAAATAACATCACCTGTGACGACTCCAAACATTTAAGTGCCTCAATGCACCCAGTGTAATCTATACTCAGAAAATGCTTACCAATGCATAAGGCATGACATCTTTAATCTAAATGCAAAAAGGAATAATCAATACAGGACAAACAACTAGCCTGTGTTTCGCACTTATGACTAATAACAGCGCTAAATTATAAGACTGTGAATTAAACATTTCTAAGGTCTAAGGAAGGGTTGGGGCCTTTGGCATACCTCAGACATTGCTATTCTCTCCTTTACACACCTGCAGTCCTTCACTCTGTTAGCCACTTGGACCTTTTCTCTCTACATTTTTCCAAAAACCTCCATCTGCATATCTGAGACATTTCTTTCCTCTTTAGCACTGTTTTATGGTCTGGCTTGACAGCACAGCTGTCAACAGACAGTTATGTGATCATCACTAGAAGGGGCTTTTGCTCCTCCCACATGTTGAGAGCCAGGTGTACATGTTTTGATTGGGCAGAAGTCTTGTGCTTCCCCAAAAAGTGCTTGCCCTCCATGCAGCTGTGATCAGTTTGTTTATTTATCCAGCTGCTAAAAGTTGAACTTTCAGGGGCACACGCATGACATTGGAATGCTGTTAAAATGTCTTAGATAACCAGATAAATCATGTTGTTTTACTCTGAGAGCTGCATAGATGGGAGGAGGGCGGTTTTACTCTACAAGTATTTTTAGGTATAGCTTGCCACACAACTGTCATCTAACTATTTAACCTACACCAATATTATTTTATGTTCTTTGAGTCTGGAGACAGGCCAGTAGGGCTGGGGCCAAGTCAGTTGGTGTCTCGGTCGTCTCTCCTGGGCTTTCAGGTCAGCAGTCCTTCTTCTTTCTTCAGGTTGCAGGAATCTGATTTCCTGGGTTCAGGGTCACCCCTAAATACTCAATTTAGGGGTGTGTTTAGGTCTGGGGGGCAGTAGCCAATGGCTACTGTCCTTGAGAGTGGCTACACCCTGTTTGTGCCTCCTCCCTGAGGGGAGACGGGCACATCCCTATTCCTATTGGGGGAATCCTCCAACCTCAAGATGGAGGATTTCTAAAGGCAGGGGTCACCTCAGCTCAGGGCACCTTAGGGGCTGTCCTGACTGGTAGATGACTCCTCCTTGTTTTTCTTATTATCTCCTCCAACCTTGCCGCCAAAAGTGGGGGCAGTGGCCGGAGGGGCGGGCATCTCCACTAGCTAGGATGCCCTAGGGTGCTGTAACAAAAGGCATGAGCCTTTGAGGGTCACCGCCAGGCGTTAAAGTTCCAGGGGGGGGGGGGGTGAGAAGCACCTCCACCCATTACAGGCTTTGTTCCTGGCCACAGAGTGACAAAGGCACTCACCCCATGTGTCCAGAAACTCATCTGGTTGTGGCAGGCTGGCAGAAACTGGTCAGCCTAGCACTAGGAGTCAAACTGGTATTCAGGGGGCATCTCTAAGATGCCCTGTGGGTGTATTCCCACACTGGCATCAGTGTGCATTTATTGTGGTAAGCATTTCAGTGTAGCCATTATGGAACTGTGGAGTTCGTAATTGACAGACTCCCAGACCATATACTCTTTATGCTACCCTGCACTTACAATGTCTAAGGTTTTGCTTTGACACTGTAGGGGCATAGTGTTCATGCTACTATGCCCTCACCTTTGGTATAGTGCACCCTGCCTTAGGGCTGTAAGGCCTGCTAGAGGGGTGACTTATCTATGCCACAGGCTGTGGGAGGTGGGCATGGCACCCTGAGGGGAGTGCCATGTCGACTTAGTCATTTTCTCCCCACCAGCACACACAAGCTGTGAGGCAGTGTGCATGTGCTGAGTGAGGGGTCCCCAGGGTGGCATAACACAGGCTGCAGCCCTTAGAGACCTTCCCTGGACACAAGGTCCTTGGTACCAGGGGTACCATTTACAATGGACTTATCTGTGTGCCAGTTGTTTGCTTCCAGACAAATTTATTATTTATTCTAATTACTTGTAATGCTTCACATTACCATGCAACATTTCTTTGAAGCCAGACCTATAGGCAATCCCAATGCTTGTTTACTCTGGCCTTCTGCGTGTACTTACTTTCGTCTTCTCCACTTCCTCATCCCCTACCTCTACACATAAAACCCACCCACTCACTCATCTTTATGCACTGTATTTTTGTTTTCTTTGGCGTTGTCAACATCTCAAGTCATGCACCTTCCTCACACACTTCCTCCTACAATTAAACTGGCAAACATGTGACCATCATTTTGTGCACCCCATGGAGAGGCTAAACATTGGATGAGCTGTAGATTGCACACATTTATGACCCACCTATAGACTTTGAGAGAAACTTGCACTGTCTTCAGCTTCTATGTAGGAGCTCTTAACAATTGTGCATTTTTGCAAACAACCACAAACAGTTTTTGGAAATTGAAAAGTGTTTTTGCTGGTAAAGTTATTGCTGGGTAAGTGCATCCTTAACCTGAGAGAGGTCAGGGATAGTATGCACCACAATCCTCAACTCCAAGGATGCAAGTCATAAGACACCCACCTCACTGACCTGATGCAAATTTATTTCTGGCTAGGGTGGGGAAGGTAGGTATAGATGGAAGTATAGTTGTGTTTCCCTTCACGTTTTGCCTCTGTTCCCCAGGTTGTTGATGTGTGCTGGACTCTGATTTAACTGTTGTTGTTACTCTGGGCACTTTACCGCTGCTAGCCAGTGCTAAAGTGCAAGTGCTCCTTTACAAAATGTGTATGTAATTGGCTTATTCATGATTGGCATATTTGATTCACTAGTAAGTCCTAGTAAAGTGCACTAGAGGTGCCAGGGGCTGTAAAAGAAAAGCTACTAGTGGGCCTGCAGCACTGGTTGTGCCACCCACATAAGTAGCTCTGTAATCATGTCTCAGACCTGCCATTGCAGTGTGGGTGTGTGCAGTTTTAATGGTAAATTCGATTTGGCAAGTGTACCCACTTTCCAGGCCTAAACCTTTCCTCTTCTTACATGTCAGACACCCCTAAGGTAGGCCTTAGGTAGCCCCCAGGGCAGGGTGCAGTGTATGGTTAAGGTATGACACATAGGAATGTGTTTTAAATGTCCTGACAGTGAAATATTGTTAAATTTGTTTTTTCACTGTTGCAAGGCCTGCCCCTCTCATAGGTTAACATGGGGGCTACCTTTAAATCTGATTCAAGTGTAGATTCCCTTTGGGAGCGGATGGAAATGTGGAGTTTGAAGGTCTCAGAGCTCACAATTTAAAAATACATATTTTAGTAAAGTTGATTTTAAGGTTGTGTGTTTGAAAATGCCACTTTTATAAAGTGATCATTTTCTTGCTTATACCATTTCTGTGACCATGCCTGGTTGTGGATTCCCTGTGTGGGTCAGTTTGACAGTTTGTCTAGTGTGAGGTGCAACAAGCCCAGTGACACAAGGTGAGCTGGGGTTTAGTCTGCATATCCTGATGAGCCACATGTGCTAGGAGGGAGGGGAGGAGTGATCACTCACACCTGAAAGAGCTGTGCCTGCCCTCACACAATGCAGTCTCCAACCCCCTGGTGAGTGTCTTGGGCCTGGCCTGGGCAAGGCAGGATTTCACATTCAAAAGAAACTTTAGTTTGAAGTAGGCCTACTTCAAAGGAGAAATTAGGTATAAGAAGGGCACCCAAAACCACAGACTTTAGAACACTTCTGGAAATAAGAGGAACCTCTGCCTGGAGAAGAGCTGAAGAGCTGAAGAAGAAGAGCTGCCCTGCCTGTGACTGTGTTTTGTGGAGCTATCCTGCTATTGCTGCTTCTGCCAGAGTAAGAGGGCAAAGACTGGACTGTGGGTGCCTTTCTCCTTGTGAAGAACTCTACAAGTGCTTGATTTAGTGCTTGCCTCCTGTTGTTTGAAGTCTGAGGGACAGCAAAGACTTCTCTCTGCCCGCACCTGGAGTCTCTGGAGAGACTCCTGCTCTGCCCCGTGGTGCCCATCCAGTTCCTGGGACCCTGAAAGGAGAAGCTGGCAGGCTAAGAGGAGGAAATCCACGCACTGAGTGCCGTGCCGGGAAAAGATCACCGCAACTCCGATCTGTGGCTGAAGAAACTTTGCGCCGCCGGCTCCGCGGCTGCAAATCAACGCTCGCTGGAAACGCGACCGAAGAATCGATGCACAGAGCTGTAGAAACAATGCGCAGCATCACTGACAGAGGCTGGGAGATCGCAACCCGTGTTGCGTGGTTTTCGGATCATCGTGCAACGGGATGTCCGACGCAAGCACCGCTGGGTGTGTAAAAACAACGCAAGGCCTGCCCGGACCCAAGAGTGCTGACTGGATTGACGCATCACTGTCCTGTGGAGAGAGGAAATGACGTGCCCCAACCCGGCGAAAGGAGAAACGATGCAAGGTCCCGCTCGTGAGTGGAATCGACGCATCGCAAGCCCTTTTTGACACACACTCGCCCGTGCGGGGTTATTTTTGATGCACCCAAGGTACATTTTCACGCTAACAGTGTTAGTTAAAACTACTTAAAGACTCTTTTTGATTTTTAATTGATAATTTGACCTGTGTATTGTGGATTTTTGTCATTTTGGCCTTGTTTTGCTTAGATAAATATTTCCTATTTTTCTAAACCTATGTTGTCATTTTGCAGTGTTTTCATTAAGTTACTGTGTGTGTTGGTACAAATACTTTACACCTAGCACTCTGACGTTAAGCCTACTGCTCTGCCAAGTAACCAAGGGGGTAAGCAGGGTTAGCTGAGGGTGATTCTCTTTTATCCTGACTAGAGTGAGGGTCCTTGCTTGAACAGGGAGTAACCTGACTGTCAACCAAAGACCCTATTTCTAACATGTAACTATGATAGAACTAGGTCAGTCCTGTTGCTTGTCTCTCCCTAGGTCTATCAGAAACTCTTTTATTGTGTATTTATTCTGAGAAATCAAACATTTCAGGGGCTCTTTCTACTACTGCTTCTGTTCTGCAGAAGGAGCAGAAAATCTGGAGACAACACAACTCTGTGATGTTGTTCCCTGCTATGAATCATAAAATGAGCAGTGGTGCAGGTTGATGGGCTTCAATTTGTGGATCCTCCCTGCACTCTGCATTAATATGTTCCAACCCAGAATGATCTGGAGATACTGGTGAGGCTGTAGTCTGTACAGGGAGATCTCTTCCTGTTGGCTTCCACTCTGAGCTGGTGGCAAGAGAAAAAGGATACTGAGAGAATGATGCATTTGCTAGATTTTTCTAACTACACAGAGTTCAGTTTTCTAGACCCCATAGTATCAAGGACTTAGTCAATGTACCAACCCAAATTAGAAAACAAGTTGTACTGCAACTATGTCACAACCCACTGAAACATATCTGATCAAGATTTGTTTCAGGCAAGGTTTATATCAATCCTACCTAGATGCTACTTCTAAGCTGTGATCTAATTCTAGCTCAGCAGAAAATAGAACTTATTTAGAATTTCTGAGATGGTACAAACCTACATACTTGTCTTAACAATGTACTTTTGTTCAACACAGTCACAAGGTCTGCTATTCTCATCTTACAAAGCCAGATGCACTGATACGCCAGTGGGAGAAGGGTAAATGCCTCCAGTCCCCACACCTTTTCTTTGGGACTGGAGATATTATTGGCCTGTCCAAGTCTTGCCTGCATGAATATTCCTCTATGGCCAAACTCGCCATCCTCAACTTTTATACCATAATCTCATTGTTAAGAAACTCTTAGCAATAATAATTAAGGGAAAGTGGCCTGATGCCCTTTCAGTTATTTTCATTCTACGAGATTGTGTTGTTTAGAAATAAAAACAGTGAACAAGACATAGTTGTCAAACTTCTAGACATTTTAGAAACCAATAACAAGCTGATGTAAATGAAGCAATCGGTATTCAAAGTAAAAAAAAATGCAACTATATTTAAGCTTGATTATCACATTGCAGAACAAAATAATACAGACTAAATGGGTGTCATATTAATCACATGGATTCAGTGTTTTACTAATCGTACATATTCACTTTTTGATTCTTCAACTATTACATGTATCTCAAGCAGGGGGATACCCGGAATAGCAAAGACATAATGGTGGTCATTACAACCCTGGCGGACGGTGTTAAGGCGGCGGTAAAACCGCCAACAGGCCGACGGTAAAAAATTTGGAATTGCGACAGTGGCGGAAACCAGCAACAAAGACAGCCACTTTAACACTCCGACCGCCACGGCGGTACAAACAAACAGCTTGGCGGTCACCACCAACAAACAGGCGGAGGACAAAGTACCACCCACAGTATCACAACCTACCAATCCGCCACCTTTTCCGGGGCAGATTCACCACGGACAAAAACACGGCGGAAACAGGACCTCGAAGGGAAACCGCTCACCTCTGCACACCCCACGAGGAACCAGGACGCCATGGAACCAGAGCTGCAGATCCTGCCAGCCCTTATCTTCTTGCTCCTCTACCAGGAGCACGAACTCCGGCGGCGAAGACCACAGTGAGTACTGCACCTACGATACAGGGGAGGGAAAAAACAGGGACACACACACGCAACACGCAACACCCCCACCCTCACCCAAGACAACACACACACTAATACATCATGATACATTATAGTTAAACCCCCCCACCCCCCTGGAAGAATGCAAAGACCAATGAAAATGAGGGTAACCAATGTAATATATTAAAATGCAGTACGCAAAAATATACATATATACACTATTAACAAAATATACACCAAGAATAGTAGTCCAGGTAGTGCTCCATTGAAGTCCGTGGAACACTGGGCCCACACGGTATGGGCGAGGCCCACACAAAATCCCCGACCTTGACGGGGAGAACACTGCAGAGGCATCAGGTAGCAATAAAACAGGCACCTCAGGGGGAGGGAAAGGGGGGGCACCTCAGCCAGTTGAGTGCACGACGCCTAATCCACGAGGGGGCCACATGCTCACTGTTCAATCCTGTTCAAAGCCACAGTCTCTCAAGTCTCTACAGTGGGTGGTTTGGCCACTGCTTTATCCTGGGGAGTGCAAAGCCACAGTCTCTCGAGTCTCTACAGTGGGTGGTTTGCCCACTGTTCAATCCTGGGGAGTGCAAAGCCACAGTCTTTCAAGTCTCAACAGTGGGTGGTTTGCCCACTGTTCAATCCTGTGGAGTGCAAAGCCACAGTCTCTCAAGTCTCTGCAGTGGGTGGTTTGCTCACTGCTTTATCCCGGGGAGTGCAAAGCCACAGTCTCTCAAGTCTCTACAGTGGGTGGTTTGCCCACTGTTCAATCCTGGGGAGTGCAAAGCCACAGTCTCTCAAGTCTCAACAGTGGGTGGTTTGCCCACTGTTCAATCTTGGGGAGTGCAAAGCCACAGTCTCTCAAGTCTCTACAGTGGGTGGTTTGCCCACTGTTCAATCCTGGGGAGTGCAAAGCCACAGTCTCTCAAGTGGATGACAGTCTCCATTGGTTCTGCAGGGGCCTTGGTGCCCAGAGTGCTTCATCCTGCCAAGGACTGAGGTAGTGGATGTATCTCTCCACTGGTTCTGGAGGGGGCCTTGTGCCCAGAGTGCTTCATCCTGCCAAGGACTAAGGAAGTGGATGTGATACTCCACTGGTTCTGGAGGGGGCCTTGTGCCCAGAGTGCTTCATCCTGCTAAGGACTGAGGAAGTGGATGTGATACTCCACTGGTTCTGGAGGGGGCTTGGTGCCCAGAGTTCTTCATCCTGCCAAGGACTGAGGTAGTGGATGTATCTCTCCACTGGTTCTGGAGGGGGCCTTGTGCCCAGAGTGCTTCATCCTGCCAAGGACTGAGGTAGTGGATGTATCTCTCCACTGGTTCTGGAGGGGGCCTTGTGCCCAGAGTGCTTCATCCTGCTAAGGACTGAGGAAGTGGATGTGATACTCCACTGGTTCTGGAGGGCGCTTGGTGCCCAGAGTGCTTCATCCTGCCAAGGACTGAGGTAGTGGATGGATCTCTCCACTGGTTCTGGAGGGGGCTTTGTGCCCAGAATGCTTCATCCTGTGAAGGACTGAGGTAGTGGATGTATCTCTCCACTGGTTCTGGAGGGGGCTTTGTGCCCACAGTGCTTCATCCTGCCAAGGACTGAGGTAGTGGATATACCTCTCCACTGGTTCTGGAGGGGGCATGGTGCCCAGAGTGCTTCATCCTGCTCGTGACGGACTCAGTAGCGTCAGTGCCCTTGGCGCTCATGGGCCACCGGTGCATGTGGCGGCGGTGCCCTGTTCAGCGGTGCTTGTGGCGGCAGTGCCCTGTTCAGCGGTGCGCAGTGCTTGTGGCGGCGGTGGCCTGTTCAGCGGTGCTTGTTGCGGCGGGGTCCTTTGCAGTGACTCAGCTGCTGGTGGTTCATGGCCCAGTGGGGCTGGTGGTCCTGTCTGGGCCAGCTGGGCTGGTGCTGGCGATCCTGTCTGGCCTAGCGGGGCTGGTGCTGGCGGTCCTGTCTGGCCCAGCGGGGCTGGTGCTGGCGGTCCTGTCTGGCCCAGCGGGGCTGGTACTGGCTGTCCTGGGCAGCAGGGCTGGTGGCGGTGGCCTCTTGGGCGGCAGGGCAGGTGCTGGCGGTGGCCTCCTGGGCAGCGGTGATGATGGCCTCCTGGGAAGAGGGGATGATGGCGGTGGCCTTCTGGGCAGCGGGCTGGTGGCGGTGGCCTCTTGGGCAGCAGGGCAGGTGCTGGCGGTGGCCTCCTGGGCAGCGGGGATGATGGCGGTGGCCTCCTGGGCAGCGGGGATGATGGCGGTCTTCTCCGCCGTGCTGCTCTTCCCAGACCTGCTGAATTTCTTGTGGCCCTTGCCCACCTTGGAATTTGTCGCAGCTGACTCCACACTCCCACCTGTACCCCTGGGAGCGGATTTGGTGGCTGGAGTCTTCCCCCTCTCCCGCCGGGCACTGGCCAACTTTTGATGCTTCACAGGTGGGGGACTGTCCGTGCTGTGGCTCTGTGCCACACTGGCTGCCCTGGTGGCCGGTGCACTCCAGATTCCGGTGACTACAGGCACCACTGGTCCCAGAGATGTTGAGGCTGAGGTGCTAGGTTGGGACCTGGAGAGTCGGGCTCTAGAAGACGGACGGGGTGGGGGAGGTGTGGGAAAGAGGTCAAGGTTGGACAGGAAAAGTTTTTTGGAAACACTGGGACAGGTAGCTGGAGGGGGTTTGGGAGTGGAGGAAGAGGTTGTGGTTGTAGGAGGTGTTTGTTTGGTGACTTTGGGTGAAGGTGCATGCACTGGAGGCTGTCGTGAGGTGGATGGCTGTTGGGTGGGTGTGTGCCTGCGTTTGTGTATCTTGGGAGGTGGCGTCACAGACACACTGGGAGAGGACACAGGGGACGTGTGAATGGCAGTGGGCGTGGTGACTGCACATGAGCGGGGTGTGGTGGTGTGTGTGCTGGTGATGGCAGTAGTGGCTGTAGATGTAGTGCACGCAGGTGTGAGTGTAGACGAGACTGGGAGGGAGGAGGGAGATGAGGAGGAGGGGAACACAGTGGAGGCAGTGGATGTTGGTGTGTCTGCATGTGTGTGATGCTTGCGTGAGTGCCTGTGGGATGTGTGGTGCTTATGTTTGCCTGAGCTTCCCTTGTGTGTTGACATTTGTGCATGCTGGTCTGAAGGTGCGCTTGGGATAGGCTGAGGTAGAGGGGATTGGGTCTGGGTGGAGGAAGTTGGAGGGGGGAGGCTAGACACAGGGACAATGGCTGCCATCTGTGTTGAGGCCAGAGTCTGAAAAGCTCGCTGAAGGGCCACCTGACCAGAATGAATGCCCTCCAGGAATGCATTTGTTTGTTGCAACTGCCTTTCTACACCCTGGATGGCATTCAAAATGGTAGGCTGTCCAACAGTGAGGGACCTGAGGAGGTCAATGGCCTCCTCACTGAGGGCAGCAGGGGTGACTGGGGCAGGGGCTGAGGTGCCTGGGGTGAAGGTGATGCCCACCCTCCTTGGTCAGCGGGCAAGGGGCAAAGGCTGAGGGGCTGCTGGGAGGGCGGTGCTGGTAGGGGGGGTGGCGGCTGTACCTGTAGATGAGGGGGGCATAGATGTTGCCGCCACCACAAGGGAGCTCCCTTCAGAGGACGAGTCCGTGTCACTGGTGTCAGCTCCTGTCCCCATCGTGGAGATCCCATCGCCCTCCGTCCCACTGGTGAACTCCGAGTCCGTTGTCTCGCCCTCCAGGGCCATGTGGGATGCAGCTCCCTCCTGCTCCGGTGCCACTGCTCCTCCGCCTGATGATACTAATGCACACAAGAACAGGGAGACCACAAAAAAGGGGGGGACGACTGAAGAAAGACATGTTGAGTGCATGCATTACTGCTACCGTTGGCGGACACGACAGACACAGAAGCCCCCTGCACTACGCCGCGCACTTGGGCTCCACTGTTCAATCCCTGGGACATTGCCTACAAGGCTATGGACGACATCTGCACACATGGATGACACAGGAGCCTGACTAGGTGTACTTGGCACTGTACACAGGTGGGGTGGGGTGCCACAGGGTCTGCCAGAACAAGGGGACCTTGCCTACTAAACTCGCCCTGGCCTAGGGAAACCCACAGCCCACTTCCCCCATCCAGACACCTCCACTGCGCGCAAAATCAGCAGAATGAGGGTGTACTCACCCCCTTGTGGCTGCTGTGATGCCCCCAAGCGCCCATCCAACTCCGGGTACGCCACCGCCAGGATCCTGAACATCAGGGGGGTCATGGTGCGACGGGCACCCCTCCCACGTTGGGAGGCCATCCCCAGCTGGGCCTCCGCCGTCTTCTTGCTCCAGCAGCGAATGTCCTCCCATCTCTTACGGCAGTGGATGCTCCGTCTGTGGTGCAGGGTCTGGATGTCCTTGGCGATGGCACGCCAAATATCTTTTTTCTGGTGGGTGCTGACCTACATGAATTGTACAGGGGAAAAGAAAAGTTATTACCAAATGCACCCTCACAGTCATTGGCCCCCATTCCTACCCTTGCCATGATGCACATGCACTCACTGTCGTTTCATGCACGCCTCAATCTCCCCCCCCCCATCTTTCATCCACCCCACTCCACACAGGCATAGCCCATACAGCTTGCTTCCAGTGTATTTACCTGTTTGTCTGGAGGACCGTAGAGTAGTGTGTACTGGGGGACGACCCCATCCACAAGTTTCTCCAACTCCTCCAATGTGAAGGCAGGGGCCCTTTCCCCAGACGCACAAGCCATTGTCTCTTCCAGACCGAGGTCACAGCAGTACCTGCAGTGTAGGTCCTCTCCTGTTGAAGATCAGGTATCGAGTGATTGAACAGATAGAAAATGGCGGTCACGTCCGCGGCGGTGCGTACCGTCACCGCCGTCGTACATCGTCATTGGCTCCTGGGACCCATAGGGTCCAATGTTAACCAATGCAGCATTGCGCCGCGGTCTTCGACCGCCTACCGCGACAGTGTACAACGCCAGCGCAATTACCTCACATCCCATTGTCCCACTTTAGAGGTCAGGCAGCCGCCATTTCAGGGGCCCACATGGCTTAATTTTTAACTGCGTCACACATACCTAGGCCTAGCCTCAACACACATACAGGCTAATTTTCAGATTATGATTTGTGTTCTGTTTAAGCTGTGGGTACGTACCTCTGAGTTGTTTGACTCTGTGCTCGCTGTTGTCCTTCATAGGCACCGTCCGCTGGGACATGTGAGGAGATGGCGGCATCCTCCGGTGTACAGACCGCTGGTGGACCTGTCGACAATGGAGGAAAGACATGTGATCATCACCTACAGGCTTGACCGTGCCACAGTCCAGGAACTGTGTGCCCAGCTGGAGCCAGACCTGATGTCAGCTATCCCCTATCCCACAGGAATCCCCCCTCAAGTGCAGGTGCTGTCAGTACTTCATTTCCTTGCAAGTGGGTCATTTCAAACAACAGTGGCGATAGCATCAGGGATGTCCCAGCCTATGTTTTCCAACGTGTTGTCCAGAGTGTTGTCTGCCCTGCTGAAACACATGCGGAGCTACATCATTTTTCCTCAGGTGGAGGATTTGCCTACAGTGAAAGGAGACTTCTATGCCCTGGCACATATCTCCAACATTATAGGTGCCATTGATGAGACCCATGTGGCTTTGGTACCCCCCCGCAGGAGTGAACAGGTGTACAGAAACCGGAAGAGTTATCATTCCATGAATGTGCAGATGGTGTGTTTGGCAGACCAGTACATCTCCCATGTGAATGCCAAGTTCCCTGGCTCAGTGCATGACGCCTACATCCTGCGGAATAGTAGCATCCCTTATGTGATGGGTCAACTCCAGAGGCACCGTGTGTGGCTATTAGGTGAGCACCTGGAAGCAAGTCAGTGGGAATGGCTGTCTGGGTCTGGGGATATCCCTACAAGTTAGTGTGTGCCTAACAGTTGTCCCTCGCCATTTGCAGGTGACTCTGGTTACCCCAACCAGTCATGGCTACTGACCCCAGTGAGGAATCCCAAGACAAAGTTAGAGGAACGCTACAATGAGGCCCATGGGAGAACTTGGTGGATAATAGAGCGGACCTTCGGCCTCCTGAAGGTCAGGTTCAGGTGCCTCCGTATGACAGGTGGATCCCTATTCTACTCACCAAATAAGGTGTGCCAGATCATCGTGGCCTGCTGTATGCTTCACAACTTAGCTTTGCGACGACAGGTGTCTTTTTTGCAGGAGGTTGGTCCAGATGGCGGTGTTGTTGCAGCTGTGGAGCCTGTGGACAGTGAAGACGAGGAAGCAGAAGAAGAGGACATGGACAACAGGAACTCGGTGATCCTGCAATATTTCCAGTGAGACACAGGTAAGAATACAAACCTGCCTACAACATGTACTTTAACACTACTACCTCTCTTCTGTCTGTTGTTTTCACCCAGTGTATAGTCACTGAGTTGTCACTTTCCCTTACGATTTCATAGATGTGTGTCCCACAGTGTGACATCTGCTTTGTTTCCTCATGGACTAGAGCTGTGTGACATAGGTATGTTGACATTACAATTGCAAGAGCATTTTGCCACTGTAATTGCTAATACACTATTTCAAAATCACAGACTGACTCCAGATTGTTTTGTGCTTCACGGGTGTTTATTTAAGTGCTCAATATTGGAGGGGGTTGTAAAAAGGTGAGGGGTTATGGTGGAGGAATGTCCATGGCAGAGTCCAGTCTATTAGTCTCACAGGTGCATTGCCCAAATGGGCATCAGAAGTGGAGCTGGGGCAGTTTGAGGATGAACAGGGTGACAAGGTGGGACAGAAGGATGACAATCAGGGTGGTCTCATTTCTTGGCGGGGGTCTTGGCATCGTTCTCTGTCTTTGTCCTGGATCTCAGGGACCGTTTGCGGGGTGGTTCTCCCTCTGCAGGGGGTGGGGTGCTGGTGTGGTGGTCCTGTGGCGGTGCCTCCTGTCCACTAGCGCTGGCGGAGGTGGTGGGAAGTTCATCGTCCATGCTAGTGTCAGGGGCCCCTTGTTGTGCCACAGTGTCCATCCTGGTGTTGAGTACTTCCTTCAGCACCCCTGCGATGGTGCCCAGGGTGGAATTGATACTCTGAGTTCCTCCCTGAAGCCCAAATACTGTTCCTCCTGCAAGCGCTGGGTCTCTTGAAACTTGGCCAGTACCGTTGCCATCGTCTCCTGGGAGTGGTGGTAGGCTCCCATGATGGAGGAGAGGGCCTCGTGGAGAGTGGGTTCTCTTGGCCTGTCCTCCCCATGTCGCACAGCAGCCCTCCCAGTTCCCCTGTGTCCCTGGGCCTCCGTCCCCTGGACCGTGTGCCCACTACCACTGCCCCCAGGTCCCTGTTGTTGTTGGGGTGGTGGGTTATCCTAAGTTCCCTGTAGTGGTGGACACACTGCTGCTTTGACGTGTCCTGGGGACAGAGGTATGGGTCTGCTGGGTGGGTGCTGTGCTGGTGTTTCCAGAGGGGGGAAGGTCTGTAGTGGCCTGTGACTGTGTGAGGGGAACCGACTGTCCAGAGGTCCCCGATGGGCCAGGCTGGTCATCTAGATCCAGTTGGACAGAGCTGCTGTCATCACTGTGGGCCTCTTCTGTTGGTGGTGTGGACATGTGTGGACCCTCCTGTCCGGTGACGTTGGGTAGAGGTCCTGCAGGGGTATAAAAGGATGTTTATTACATCTGTGTGTGCCATGGTGTGCAATAGGTGGGTGTCCGTGTACCCCAGTGCATTCCTGTGTGGGACCTTGTGTGATGGTGGTTTAGGGGGGTGTATGGGTATGTGCAGTGGCCATGCTTTGGTGATGGGTGTCCATGCTTTGTTGTTGCATGCAGGGCTTGGTGTTGGGATGGGTGGGTTGTGATAGTGGGACATTTGTGAGGAGTAGGAGTGATGGGGGTGAGGGTGAGGGTGGGGGTATGTGATGGCATGCAGGTAGTGTGGGGGATGTAATAGTACAGCTTTGACTTACCAGAGTCCATTCCTCCATCTACTCCTGCGAGACCCTCAGGATGCAGAATCGCCAAGACCTGCTCCTCCCATGTTGTTAGTTTTGGGGGAGAAGGTGGGGGTCCGCCGCCAGTCCGCTGAACCGCAAGGTGGTATCTTGAGACCACGGAACGCACCTTCCCCCGTAGGTCGTTCCACCTCTTCCTGATGTCATCCCTATTTCTTGTGTGCTGTCCCACTGCGTTGACCCTGTCCACTATTCTTCGCCATAGCTCCATCTTCCTAGCAATGGGGGTGTGCTACACCTGTGATCCGAATAGCTGTGGCTCTACCCGGACGATTTCCTCCACCATGACCCTGAGCTCCTCCTCAGGGAACCTGGGGTGTCTTTGCCGTGCCATGGGGTGGTGTGGGTGATGTGTGGGGTGGTGTGTGTAGTGATAAGTGGGGTGCTATTTAGTGGTGTGTTGTGTGAGGTGCGTGGAAGTAATATGGGTGATGGTATTGTGTGCCTGTGGATGCTTGGTAGTTGTTTGCAGTGTCTCTCTCTGGCCTTCTCTCGGTACTTGTGGTCGTAGGGTTTTGTGGGTGATGTGGATGTGTGTTTTATATTGTATTGGGTGTGTTTATGTGTATCAGGTGTGTGTATTTTGAATTGTCCAATGTGGTTGTGTTTTGTAAATGTGTGTGTATAAATGTGTGTGTATTTCGAGCGCGGCGGTGTGTACCGCCAATGGAACACCGCGGTTGAAAGACAGCCGCGTGGATTCGTGTGTCGTGATAGTGTGGGCGTATTTCTGTTGCCGTAACGGTGGAGGTTTTGTTTTCGCCAGTTTATCACTGACATTTGGTGTGGTGGACTTGTGTGGGTGTCTGAATTTTGGCGGATTCCGTGCTGTGGGTCATAATAGCTGTGGCGGAATTCCACGGCTGCGGTGGTGTGTTGGCGGTCTTCTGCATGGCGGTAAGTGGCATTTACCGCCAATGTTGTAATGAGGGCCAATGTTTTTAATACAACAGTTATTTCAGGCCACAGAACAGTAGGTTAGTAAAGCAGAGGAAGGTATCTGAAAGAAACTGAGCCTGTGATTTTGATCCTGGACCTATCTCATGATGTCAGCACTAAGGCATGGAAGGCTGTACCTGAACATGTGCAAATGCACATGGGCATTCAAGGCTGTAAGGGTATAACTGACAGCAGCATCTGGCTATGTGGAATTTCGTCCATCCTCCTTTCAGTCTCAACACTTTTTGCCTTTTCTGCACCCTGCAGTATGGACTTTACAGAGGACTCTGGCCTGAGTACATGCTTCAACTCTCAATTGCATCTATTTAAGTATTCTTATGTGTTGAGCACTGCTTGTAGACTATAAGGTGGACTATGAGCTGGGTGGAGCTGCTTTACTCAGTGGGATACACTAACATACCTACAAGTCATAGCATATGGTACAAAAGTGTGCACCGGGCCTGTAAGGTAAATTTCACTAGTGGACTGCAGCACATATTGTGTCATTACTAAAGTGACAATGTAAAGCATATCTTCAGGCCTGTCACTGCAGCCTGTGTATGCAGTTTTAAAACTGACAATCAAACCAGGCAAAATAAACCTTTTGCCAGGCTTAAACCTTTACCTTTCATGCTCATAGTGCAGGGTACATGAATTTAAGATGTAGCAAATGTGTACTTATGTCTTGCATGCACTGCCAATGATAAACCTCCAAAGCAGTTTTTCACTGAGGTGAGTCTGGCTCTCCCATAGAAGAGCATTGGGTTACATTAGAACACCGCACAATGCATACTTTCAGCTATAAGTAGAAAAAATGATTCAAGGATTCATTTTAATAGTAATTTTAAATGCAACTTGTCAAGGCAGATTTTCTATTTCAGTTTTTAAAATGACACTTTTAGAAACTTGTCATTTTCTTGCCTAAGCCACATATAGCTTTCTGCCCCAGTTCCGTATCGCCTGACTGTTAATGGCTCTCCTGTGCTGAGATGAGTTTTGTCCCCTCACAGTGGACAAAGAGCTTGGGTGTGGTGAGATGTTTTTGATCACCTTACACAAACAGAGAGATGAGAGGTCAAACCAGAGATGGATTTGGCGTCTGCAGACACACATACATGGGTTAAACAATGAGATACAATGGCCATTGTTACAAAAGTAAGTCAGGCACTAGACTTTATTCCCAGAAAAGCCAAAATGATCTACTGGGTATAGGTATAATTCAACATCATACAAGGAGCACCACGGTGGCCCCACAGACCTACATTGAGTACGGATGGCAGTGGCGACATGCCATTGAACTTTTGAGTTTTGGTTTGATTTATAATCAAGCAAGCAGCATCATGGAGGCAACACAGACGTACACTGATAGGCTTTGTGTGAGATCCATTAATATAATCCTTGTTGAGACTGCACCAGTGACTTTAAAACGATATGTTGTTATTCTCCTTCCCCCACCTGCGCACTGAGGATCTGCAATAGTTTGAGCGTGAAGCGCCACCACGCGATAAAAATCGGGGTGGAGTCAGACACACCTGAGGGACTGGACGAGCAAGGGACTTCTTTTCTCATCAGCCCCCACATACGGCAGCATACTGATGATGCGGCCGATACGCACTGGCTCAATACATTGCCAGCATGCATGAGGGCATTTATAGGGGAGGTTATCCTCCTCCGCACTCTCAGGCAATTGGCTGGGAGGAGGCTGAAGTAGGTGCAGGAACATGATGCACCCTTTGACGAAGTTAATGCGGTGAGCATGGGGGATTAGCACATGGCAGGATCGCCTGCCCGTGCAGACTTCATTCCTTACAAACTGGCAGACTGCCTTTTTACTAGTTAGCAGGTTGAGCAGGTTGTCACCAGTAACATTATTCTTACCAGGGTCACTGGAGGCAGTATACATTGTACAGTGTACATTACAGTCCTGTGCCCTACCTACATAGATCATTGGGGTTACCTCACCATGAAGTCTATGCATACTAAGCACGAGTTGTAATTCTTACGAGGGTCACCAGGGGCAGTATGCATTACAGTCCTTTACCCTGCCTGCCTGGATGATTGTGATTAACCCACCATGTAGTTTACGCAATTAGAGCACGAGTTGTGATTCCCTTAGCATATTGTGATCAGTAATGGGTTCATGGGGGTTATACGTTCTATAGTTCTCGACCGTGGCCGCGGAGATTGCTTGGACTACCTTACTATTGAGTCTTACATTTAGGGCCCTGAGACCCTTCACACAAACACCATTTGTTATATTCCTGAATGATGGGCACATTCCCAGTGGCAAGACAAGCTAAATGAACAACGAGTGGCAGCGCAGGCATAACCTTCCCCTGCCCATGGTACTAGTTCCATACATCCTGCAGGTGAATGTACTAATAAAATACGCAGAAATATTACTTTGCCAGATTCTCCAGTCACATGCAGTGCTCACTGGGGTGACATAATTGCGCATTATGGAGCATTGTGTTCATCCCACCCCGGGATTGAACAGGAGGTGTATCGGAGGTGACATGAACCACTGCCCACCCCCTTTGTATTTTATTCCTTCCGCAGTGTCTGACTACAAGGGGCATCATCCCTAGTCCCAGACCAGAGGCCCGAATCCCTAAAGTTTGGGGTAATATTTGGGTAGTGATTAACAATTGTTGGCACTATATTTGAAAAAATAAGGACCTGCATGTTGTGTTTTATTAGCATGTAATTTGACACCTGTGTTTGCAGTGATTTGTAGTGCTTTACCAGAAGGCATGTTCATCAATTTAGTTTTCAGTGCGTGCTAACAATAGAGCATTTGTCCCAGAATTTAGTCTTCTTATTGTTTTGTTTCTTTCCATGAATAGGTGTCCCTAATCTATTACTGTCCATTACGTAGGCCTTGAGTGCTTGGATATTAAGTGTTCCTTTCCAGTTGTGGGGCCAGAATAGTATTTAGCTCACTTATGTACGATTAGGTGTCCTTGGCTCTGAAGAATACCCCAGACCAGATTTGGCTCACTTTGAGGACAGAACCATGTTGGCTTTGTTTGACGACGGTGTGAGTCATTATACCCAAACATACTGTCAATTCATTTTTTAACCTTACCAACTGACACTACTATTAAAGGTGTATTAACACTGGTTGTCCGCTAGGTACTTTTAAATGTAACTGGATCCCTGTATTATCCAGAACACTATCTAAGAACTCCCTCTGGGTGCTTCTCACAGTGAGGTCGAGTTTGCCCTGGTGCTATTGTTCTACTAGGGTGGGGATAAGTGGTCTATGATGAAGCATGACACTAAGGGGGTCATTCTGACCCCGGCGGTCTCAGACCGCCGGGGCCAGGGTCGGCGGGAGCACCGGCGACAGGCCGGCGGTGCCCCGCAGGGCATTCTGACCGTGGCGGTTCGGCTGCGGTCAGACTAGGAAAACCGGCGGTCTCCCGCCGGTTTTCCGCTGCCCTACAGAATCCTCCATGGGATTCTGACACCCCCTACCGCCATCCTGTTCCTGGCGGGTCTCCCGCCAGGAACAGGATGGCGGTAGGGGGTGCCGCGGGGCCCCTGTAGGCCCCTGCAGTGCCCATGCCAATGGCATGGGCACTGCAGGGGCCCCCGTAAGAGGGCCCCACAAAGTATTTCAGTGTCTGCATTGCAGACACTGAAATACGCGACGGGTGCCACTGCACCCGTCGCACCTTCCCACTACGCCGGCTCAATTCTGAGCCGGCGTCCTCGTGGGAAGGTTGATTTGCCCCGGGCTGGCGGGCGGCCTTTTGGCGGTCGCCCGCCAGCCCAGGGCAAATCCCAAAATACCCTCAGCGGTCTTACGACCGCGGAGCGGTATTTTGGTGGGGGAAGTCTGCCGGGCGGCCTCCGCCGCCCGCCGGACTTAGAATGAGCCCCTAAGTGTGTAAGACCACCTGTTTCATAAGGATGAATTCTCCACACAGGTCGCTAAGAACCCCAAGATAATACTGAGAGGATCACAACCAAAGTGGCTGCGACTGATAGATTTATCTAATTTCCTCCACACCTATTGTGTATACTGATATGTTTTTTCTCCCTGACTGGATGGCCATCTGGGGTATGCTTGGGAACTTAATTAGTCTCAAATGGTGCATTCTCTGTCATAGGCATATGTGGCACACACCTGGGCCTGCCTCCCTATTGCCCTTCTAGCCAGCCAGGCACAAATCCCAGTGGGAGAGGGGCTGTTCCCAGAGCCAAATTTGAGTGACCACAAGGTAGTGTTTGCCTATTATCATAGCCAGACCTCTTAGCAGGCACAAGTGACCTACATGGGGGAAGAAAGGTTAAACTATGTTGGTTTTAGATAGATAGGGGCACTGTGGGATTATTTACAGTAACATACAGTGGAGAGGGTCACCTCTTGGACTTTTTACTCCAATGATTAGAGCAAGGCTATGAGTTTTCCCTACCCACAAGCTGGCACTGGGTATAAATGTGCCACCCCATCACCCTCTTCAGAACACTTCCAGACATGTGGAAAACAGCAAAAGGACTGCACCTGCTACTGTCACCTGTGGGAAGACCCCCATGGGCTAGACATGTACCTAGGATTGACTCCAAGGGTCATTTGGCTGGCCTTCTGTGAAGCTACAGGGACATAAAAGCTCAAAGAAGCTCACTTTTCTGATGAGCCTAGCTGACCATATCCTTCTAGATCCTGCTGATGGCTTTCATTGGAGTAACTCCTAACCACCAAAATGATGTCCCTAAGGTCCTGGGTCCCTTGGATAAGTGTTAGAGTGCACTTCTCCTTCCTAATTCTAAACACACTGACTCAGAAACATTTTCAAGGATTTATGCCTGTAGAAGCGACAGAAGACCGGGATCAGCCTGCCAAGTCAATCACATGAAGGTGAGTTGCTGCTGGGACAAAGATTCAAGTGTCTCCCCCTGGCAGCCTTTTCGCAGCAGTTAATGTGTTTCAGCATAACGTCTCAGAGAGGGTATCTGACCTTGTGAATCCCTGTCAATCTGCGGTTTGCAGCCTGGCCCCAGTGAAGGAATCCATGCTCTAGGAAAAGTGACTAAGGGACTCATTATGAGTTTGGCAGTCCCACCGCCAAACTCGCGGGGAGGACACCACCACCATGGCGGTGATGCCTTCCCCCACTGTCCCCCCCAGCGCGTATTACAATGTTCCTCCTGGGCTGACCTGTGGGAACATTGTAACATGCGGAGCCTGGTGGGAAAAGTGCTACGATATTGGCCTCTGCTCCCTTAAGAGAGCCAAAGCCAATATCGTAGCACTCCAGTATCCTCAGAATGTGCACTGTCTCCAAAGCAGACAGTGCACATTCCAGCTGTGTTGGGCAAACCTGTTCTCTGTATTGAACCCATGCTCAATTGCAGTCAGCCTTAAATCCTACCTTTGTACCAGTGTAGAGCAACCAGTTGCCCGTAGTGGCACTTTGTACTTTTGGGTACTATTTTTATCTAAACATTTTAAAATAATATCTCTAATTCGCATTATTGGATTTTTGAGGGTTTGGTCTCATTTTGTTCATTAAAATATTCCCTATTCTCATAATATGGAGTGAAAGTTTTTATTGTGTTGTTTTTCAAGTTTTTTTTTTTTTAAATATTATTGTTTAGGTAAATGCTTTACATATTTCCTTAAGTTAAGCCACTCTGCAATAGCTAGAGGTTGAGCTCAAGTTTAAATTAATTAAACCGTTACTGAACCTAACAAGAAGGTAACATTATTACTTGTGGTGGGCTACCATCCATGCCAACCAATGATCCACTTTCTCACATTGGTGTTCAGCAGTGAGATCTAAAACTTATATTTAGTAGAACCACTCGGCTATTAAGTTGGAAACTAAAAATCTCTAAACAGAAAGCAGTAGTTGATTTTTTATTATCATCAGGTCTTTAATTGGGCCATTTTTTTTTCTAACTTATTTTTAAGTCTAATTTTTCCCCTTTTCAAAATCTAAAAGTGCATGGAGGTGGATCTGGCTAACCTGGAAACTATCACAGTGGTGAAAATTGGAACCCTATGCAGGCCCAGGCAATTGAAATTGGGCTGGAAATCCATGTGAAGGGACTATATGAAGGCTCTCAGAACCTAACAGAAAGACTAAGAATTACAGGTCACCTCAGATGGGAATGATGAAATGGTTGATGAAGCCCCAAGAGGGGTAGAGGCCAAGGTCGTTCTGGCTTAAAGAAGTTTATCATATGCACTTTTCAGTGCAGAAAGTGAAGGTGCCCACAGCCTGAGCTGCTCACAACTGGTAGCCTGCCAAATGGAGTCTCAGGGCAAGAAGCATAGAGGGACTTTCAATACAAGTTGCCTGTGCTAGCCCTGGATGACAAGATGATTACACTGGGTAAGATGAAACGTCTTTAGAAGATAAAACAACCATACCGGGCCTGATGTCATACAAAGATGGTGGCAACAATGGTGAAGTGTCAACTGGGAGGGGGGCACACACCCATCTCTTGTTCAAAACATTGTGCCTAGATTTTGGGTTAGGAATGAGGTTAAAAAAGGGTTTGCCTCCTGTGAAAGGGCATTTAGAATGTGCAGGGTGGGTCAACAGCACTGGAGAACCTTATTGTGGGAGTTAGTACCAACACTGGGGAGGATACACTCCTGACTCTAGAAGCCGGGGTAGCTGGCTCACACACCTACATGAAAGATGCACTAGTGCTGCTATTTGGTTTCACACTAAACTCATTTTTTCCCTCTCAGATGACACCGTCACCATCAAGACAAGCTTCATAGAATGCATGACTAGCGTGGCCAATTGGATGAAAGAAAACTGCCTCAAGCTCAACAATGACAAAACTGAATTGCTGATCTTGGGGAATAAGAACTCACCTTGGGACCCAACCTGGTGGCTGCTAAAGTTGGACCCACACCCACCCCAACCAAACAAACTAGGAACCTAGACCTTATCCTGACACTGGCCTTACCATGAAGTCCTAGGCCAATGCTGTCATCTCCTCATGCTTCTACATCCTGTGCATGTTACATCAAATCTTCAAGGGGCTCCCACTGGACAGCAGATGTACCATCACTCAGTTTCTAACCACAAGCAGATTGGACTACATCAATACACCCTATGCCAGCATCCCAACCTATCATCTTCACACACTTCAAACCATACAAAATGCTACCCCCCACCAGTGCTGAACGCACACCACACCACTCCTCAGAGCGCTCCACTGACTCCCCATGCAGAAGTGCTGCCAGTTCAAATTTCTCATTTATGTATGCATTCAAGTCATTACACAACACAGGACCTGCAAACCTCAACCACCAGCTTCTCTTCCACCAATCCACCAGACAACTTTGCTCAGCATCACTCTCACCTGCACACACCCTGCATCCACAAAAGCAGAACGGGAGAATGATCATTCTCCTACCTAGCTCCCAGTCCTGTAACAACCTCTCCCAACACACCAAGGCCACCTCCTCCTCCTCACTTCTTGAATTCCTCAAGAAGCTAAAGCCCTTTCATTTCAATTAGTATTTTTGCAGGAGCATTGGGACCGCCTGAACTCAGTCCCAGCCTGACCACATGCCTACACTCGCCTACTTAGTGACTGGAAACCCTCATGGGTGACAAGTAGCACTCTACAAATACCTCACATTATATTACATTTGAATAGTATAGGCAGATTTTCCTAGGTGACACACAAAAAGTCACACAAACTTGGGAAGATTTTGTGGACAGTGCCATAAAAGCACAGGAGAGCTGTGTGAAGGGCAATGCAGTTGACTCATGATGGGCTGCACAATTTTGTTATTTTGAAGCACAACTTGAGTAATTGTTCTTCACCGTTACCCTAGCATCTAGGGGACTTCAAGCCGAATGACCCCCAAAGATTGGAAGGGCAGCTGATGAGTGGATATGAACTAGGACACCCAAAAGATCCTAAGGGGTTATCCCAAGAAGGGGCATCCCACTCATGGGAAAGGAGAGAAGCACCAAGCCTAAAACAGAATGTTCCTAGGGACCCAAGCATCGGACAAGGAGAAAAAGCCCTATTCCACTCCCAACAAGCATGAAAGTGGGAGCCCCTGAGGAAAGAAAAGTGCTTTGACCTCTAGCAGCCAGGGCACAGAATGGGAGATGCCTCACGCCCCAGACTGAATGCTAACACTGGTGGACACCCCTCAAGACTGACTACTATTACTTTGGGGAACAATTACCCATAAGAGGACCTATTAGCATTTGTTTGGGAAGTGGACCCAGAAGTTGGTGATCTCTGAGGGTGGGAGGGATTATTTCCACAGGATCAGAGTGAATGGGGTTCCTGCCACAGCTCTAGGGGATACAGGTGTCAGTTGGATATGGTGATAGACAGGCTGGTTCCCCCAGAGCAGTATCTGCCAGTGAGGAACACCCTTGGATAGCGTCCATCTGCCCTGTGGCCCTGATGTCCCTAAAATGGGAGTGGTTACTTGCCCGGAATAGGATAGTTTTTATTCCCGAACAATCCCTAGATAGCATACTTGGTTTGGACCTCCCATAGATGACAAAAGAGTGAGGAGGCAAGCGGCAACTCGGGGCTCCTCAAAACCCAAATATCTAGGGGTGCTTTCCCTAAGCGGAGGGGAATAGAGGCACTAGAGAAAAATAAAGGGTAGGAAGAGGTGGACACCCATATGGAGGGCCAGAGATCCATGCATTAGCTGCTCTGATGTTAGTGAACACTAGGACAAGCACTGGAGAGGCCCATACTAACCTAGAGGTGCTGCCTGAACTGTTTCAGCAACAGCGAATAAGAAACCTGGGCCACATAGACTCTCCGAAGATACCCGCAGAGTGTGTCACCCTGAATGGACTGTGTGTCCATCTCAGAAGTCTTGAATTGCCAGGCACCTGCTCATTCTCTGGGTACAGACCCTAAGAAGTCAGACATGAGAGTGAAATGAGGGTGTCTGTAGCTTAAGGTTGTTGCCCCTGATACTGGAAAACCTAAGAGGCCAAAGGGACCTCGAGAGGAAATGGGTGACTCCTTGCCAGCACCAAGACTGGAAATGAGGTCTAGCCCCAGCACCGGATTGGAGCTTTCACTTTTCAGTGGATGGCTAGGAGCCTTCTTCCTGACAGCTGTCAGTGGCCGTCACAGGTTACTAGCCTTTGGGACAGCACTAGCCCTTACTTGGGGATAGAAGCCTGACCGGGGAGGCAGAATGGACCACATCACTTTGTTGGCCATGGTGGTGCTGTTCACCTGGTGAGCGATCTCTGTGGGTAGGAAAGGGATAGCTCTATCCCAAATGGAGTCAGCAGATGAAATGGGTTCCCCATGGACCAGGATAGTTGCAGGGCGTGGACCTGACAAGAGGAGGTGAAAATGGAATTGGTCTTGCCAATACAGAGAGCTTTTCCACAACATCTCTGTTGACAATCAAGAATTGCCAAGGGAGTGGCCATTGCTCCTTGTCTTTTTAGCTTGGGAGGCCTATGTAGGAAATGTTTCTGTTTTGTAGACTCTGCACTGGGTTACTGGTGCCCAGTGCGAATTGAATGAGCTCCAACCCCTAAAACATGTTGAAACTGTCTCCCTTTCTGAATGGGATATTTAATACACCTATAAGTCTCTAGTATATGGTACAAAAGTGCTGCAAGGGCACGTTAAGTTAAATGTCATTAGTGTACTGCAGCACATATTGTGCAACCCCTAAAGGAACAATGCAAAACATACATTCAAGCCTGCTCCTTTAGCCTAGCCATGCAGTTTTAAAAGGCAAAACCCATTTGTCTCCTGGAACAACATAGTCTAAGGAAAGGTTTGCTAGAGGTCCCTAGATTTACTAGGCACCAGAAAACCTTTACAGCCTTGGCTTCAGCTATCTCCTATGTCTTTGCCGAGTTAATCTGAAAAAATATATATTTATGTCTGCGATCCCAACTTGTTTTCCACATCCGTTCTACTCTTTACCTTTTTACTGCTTAGTGAAACAACTCAAACCATCTCTGCCTCAGCTTATTCAGCCCATGTAACACGTTGGGATTATACAGACTCTCTGCATGACTGCTAAAAAAGATACCATTACTGAAATCAACCTGTCAAGCCAATCAAACTCTAGACTTGAAGTTGCAATCATTTGATACTGTTTTTATTCTCATCATACCTGGTGTGATGTTGTTGGTGATATTCTACTTGTATCACTACAACTTTATCATATATAGAATGATAAAGCACTATAATAATTACATGCAAAGGCTAATGGTCACTACTTTCTATTGTTTGTATTTTAAAATCATCAAAATAGAAGAAATGTAATGCAAATACAAAATATAATCAGTAGGAGAAACCTGAGATCCATATCTAAAAGTGCAATCAGCAGAAATATTTTCATTAAATGAACTTCTTAGATATATTAAGGCCTATTCACAAACTGCATTTTGTAGCTTGTTTGATAGTACTACAGAATTAATACTAAAGTGCTACAACATACTATAAACCTACGAGTATAAATCTTCAAGTCCACTTCTCCTATATTTTCTATGAGAAGATCCTCACTCATGTAAGATTGCTACTTAGTAATGAATGTGGGAGGAAACAGGGAGAGGGCTGGAAAAATGGTCATACTTACCATACTACGATTTAAGGAAGGGTTTAGGGAAGAGAGGAGGGATTTAGGATGGGCTAAGGAGGGATTTATGGAGCAAAAGTTACCCACACACAAAAGACAAGGCCCATTGCTATATATAAACTGCACTTCAAAAAGGTACTACAGCCAAAAGGAGAACCCAAAACAGTAGTAAATTACTCCAGCTCAGAGCTGGAGTAAGTTCAGCACCACCCCTGGCCCACTGGTACTGCAACCACTTCCCATAGAAAATATTGGAGGTAGGGACTTGAAATAAAACCTCATATGAAATAATGTTAAACTAAAATATTAAAAATGGTTAAAAATGTAAATACATCTGATGTAATATTAGACAAACATCTACAAATTAATAAAATGTATCCTTTATTTATAACATATTTTAATAGCCTTTTTCAAATGTATAGATTCATGGAACATTAATTGTTATTAAATTATTAACTTTTGATTAGTTCTGTACATCACTTTTTATAATTATTAATACATATAACAAATTACGTTTACTTTAGGTGGGGATTTATTTTTTTATTTAGACTTCAGAAAATTAATTTTTATTTAATGTTTTAATTAAATACTTAGTACAAAATTAAGTTAAAAGTACTTCTTTTACTTCAACATTTAAAAAATATTAAATTAGTTTACCTTATTATTTAATATAAAATAATTTTACTAATTTCTTTCAAGTTTCTAAACTTTTTTTCTTTAACCTATAATTTACTATTGGGAGATACTGTTGGGGGTGTCCATTTCCCTACAATAAAATATAGGGACCAGTAATCTCCTTTAATGTAAGAATTTGAGTTATTAGTTGTTCAGGGTGTGAGACATGTGCAATTAATAGATCCACAATTTCCCCTTACTGGGAATCAAGCACCCCAAGATGGCGCTTGCCTCTTTCAGGATAGCAAAGCAGAACAGTCCAAGGTCTACTCAGAGGAGGTAGTGAGGACTAGTAATCCCTGTTCACAGACAATCAATAACAACACTCAATAAATGATTGTCTAATCAGTGTTTTTGTTTAGGAAAGCAAAAGTACATTTATAATACACACACACTACTAAGTACTACACATGAATTTGCATATAAATACACCAGGAAGATTGAAGATAGCTATAGCTTGGATTCCATTCTGCAATCACATTTGACCCATAAGGGTCATGACCCCCAAAATCGTGGTACCTCCCTCCCACCTATACCATAGAGCTCATCACAATAAATAGGGCATATCACTTTAAACAAAACAAGTCCATTGGCTTTGTCAAGGAGTCATCAAAACACATATACTGGAAAGCCTATTGGCTTTTTTCAAAGGTTAACCATATTTAAGACCAACAAACATATCCAACAGTTTATGATAGTCATTAATCATGCATAAATGCAATCCTTTGTCAATAAAGCATTTTAATATTGATAAAAAATCACAGTGAGCATAAAGGGTTAATAAAGCATTGAACATGAACAAAACATGTGTCTGTGTATTTTTATGCACTTTCCAGGCACACAGAACCAGCCACTTGAGTGCGCTGCACTACCACCTGAAGAGCAAAAGCTCATAGCTTGGGAATGTTTTACAACTCAGTCAGAAAGCAAGGGGGTTTCATAATTTTGTAGAGCCTGCAAACTTAGGATCACTGGTTAACTTGCTCACGGGAGGTGGGGACTCCTGCAGCCCCTACAATGCTCCCAACATAAAGAGATGGTCCTCCTGGGAATAGTAATAAAGAAGAAAATGGTCCCAACGGGACTTGTGAGCCTCGGCTTCCTTGGCAATTATGGTTGACCATCAATAGGATTGGTTTGGACAAAAAAAAGCAGGTCAATTTTATTCAGTTAGTATTTTAAGAAAACAAATAAGCTTAATTATATTTTTTTATCAATAAGGTGCTCCCAAAAAATGCAACAGCGCAGTGAGAGCTAAAAAACTGAGTTTCAAGTGCTGTACAACAAACATATGTACAAATACTTGTGACTGGTGCGGATACATTGACTGTAAAATTATACTCTGAAATAAAGTATCATGTTTGAAATCAAATTAAAAACAGTCACTAGTACGATGTTGATGTTTCGACCCCATGGCATTTAACTAAATATGGTTCATCATCAGAAGGGGTATTGGAAGCACCTAGGAACAAAAAGACATATTTTAATGGACTGAAAAAAATTGTTGTGTGTTTCTATTAATAAACCATTAGCGTATACTTGACATAACCGGTGGTTTAGGTACTTAATATATACCGCAGTCACATGATGGCAGTCTGTCCTGTGATTCCAATGTATCAATATTCCACTAACGTTCTTTTTACTTATTTTTCCATGACACTTGCTTTGTCTTGTGCATTTTTAGGCAACATATTCCTTCAGTGCAATCCATACTTCTTGCTGGTGCTTCATTCACACTGATGTTGATTCATTCCTGTGTTTTTAAATACTATCCATGCTAGGGGTATCTAAATTATTTGGTAGGTCAAGTATACACTAATAGTTTATTAATAGAAACACACAACTGACATTTCAGCACATTAAAATATGACTTTTTGTTCCTCAGTGTGTCTATTACCCCCCTGTGAGGACCCCTACATAACTACGTTTCATGGGGTCAAAATGTCAACATCATACTTATGGACTGTTTTAAATTTGATTTGGAACAAGATACTCTGTTGCAGGGCGTAACTTAACAAAATTGATTTAAATGTGGATCTTCATCAGGAAGGGTATGGAAGCATCTAGGAATAAAAAGTCATATTTTAATGGGCTGAAAAAAGTTATTTGTCATTACCAAGGCAGGAATTGGAAGCACCTACAAACAAAAAGTCATATTTTGATGGGTTGAAAAAATGAGTTGCGTGTTTCTCTTAATAAACCATTAGTGTATACTAAAACACAGCAGCCATACACAAACTTCCAATGTCTTCACAGAAGCTCCCACGACGACTCACAGAAATGCCTGCTTGGCCGGCGGTGATCTGTAAATATGGTGTTCCTCTGTCCATCAGGTTAGTCAATATAGTGCCATTCACCATGCCGACAGACAGCCGTATAATTGTGATACTTAAATAAGGCCCTTAGCTCTTTTTGTTGAAGTAAGTGCTAGTAGATCACTCAAGGAAAAGCTTTGGGAGTTATACAATGCAAGCTTGTCGACAGAGACAAAACCCAAAATGGAGGGGCATTCCCTTGGCCAAACCTCCTGCAACAACAAAATATCATAACGTCGCAAGCCCAGCATGTTAAGAAACATCAGTTAAACCACTGTATTCCTCACACCCAGATGGAACAAATATGTCATTATAATGGAAGTGATTTCTCCCCATGAAGTGTGTGTTAGAAATAATTACACAAAGGTGTTATTCTGGTTAAGACGGTGCCAACCTCACCCCCTTATTCTTGATACAGTTACTCAACTCAAGCAAAGTTTTCTACTTTTGCACAAATTCCCCTTGGTTCGTGAAACAAATTGGAGTCACTTGACAGAAGTTCATGATATCAGTCTCTGGGATCAAGACAAGCCCTTTTAACTTACATTCAGTCATCTTCTATAACCATAGACTTACTCAAGAAGGGAAAAACTTTGGTCTTGTCACCTCACACCCATTCTCTCTTTCTCTCAACAAATTCCACAATCTGAAATTGTTAGAGAAGATAGAACGGAAATATTCTTAAAAATAGATATGTTATCTAGATTTGTATAGTGCACTAATCACCCGAGAAGGATCCTGGCGCTTGGACAAGGTGTTTAGGTGTGTGGTCCAAAGGCGCTTATGTGAAGAGCCAGGTCTTCAGCTTCTTGTGGAACTCAAGAAGTGAGGAGGTGGGTCCGATATGTTAAGGGAGGTTGTTCCATGCCTTGGATCTGATGTATGAGAATGAGCAACCTCCAGTTTTTCTTTTGTAGATGGGGGAAGTGTGTGTGAGTGAGAGTGAGGCAATGCATAGGTCTGGTTCGTTGGTGAAAGTGTATGAGGCTGTTCAGGTATTCTGGTCCTGTTGTGTAGGGATTTGTATGTGTGTGTGAGAAGCTAGAATTGTATGGGCTTGTGAATGGGGAACCAGTGATGCTTCCTGAGGTGTGGTGTGATGTAGGTGTGACATGTGAGGTTGAGTCTTGCAGCTGCATTCCGTGTAGGAGTTGTTTGGAGATTCCAGTGTAGAGAATGTTGCTATAGCTCAGCCTTCTGGTAATGAGTGCTTGCATGATGGTTCATCTTGTGCTCTGAGGCAACCATTTGAAGATCTTTTGCAACATGTGTATGATGTGGAAGAAGGAGGTGCACACTGCGTTGACTTGAGTTGTCATATTGAGCTTTTCTTCTGTGATCTCAATATTTCATGTAAGGTCTTTGGACATTGGTCTTAGCTCCAATGACCACCAGGTGGAATCTCAAGGAGAGGTTTTGTTGCCGAAGACCAGTATGTCTTGTCAGAGTTGAGCTTCAGGCAGTTGGTTCGTATCCAGTCTGTTACCATGGTCATGCAGTTGGTGAAATTGGTTCTGGTGGTGATTTTTCTTGTCCATCATGAAGAGGATGAGTTGAGAATCATTGGCATGAGAGATGAGAGTGATGTCTTGTGATTGTACAATGTTTTTGAGAGGTGTCATGTAAATGTTGAAAAGAGTGAGGCTGAGGGACTATCTCTCTGGGACACCATATATTAGTTTCTTGGTCTCTGATGAGAAGGGTGGCGGCCTGACCTTTGGATTCTTCCCATGGGAAAGGAACAGATCCATTTGAGAGGAGATCCTTGTATGCCAATCTTGTGGAGTCTTCTAATTAGGATGTTGTGGGAGACCGGAGAGGTCAAGCAGGATGAGGGATGCTGTTTCTCCTTGGTCCAGGTTGTTTCGAATGTCTTCGGTGGCCGCAACCTTTCACCAGTTTATAGGGTAATAATTTGCTTTCTTGCCAACCAAATTACTATCAATCTACATTGATAAGCTAGAATCAGCTGCATGAGAAATGGGGCCTGATTGAGCGATAATGCAACAATTTGCTGCAGGATCAGTGCTCTCAACAATAGTGCCTTGCTTATTTTTACCAACACTGTTAATATTTTGCTGTTTTCTAGTATTTGTTAATTACCCCTTAACTGAGGTTTTGGTGGGTATGTAAAGCAATGATATTTTAGAGGAATTCATGGACGTTTCTGCAGTTCTACTTCTGAAGGAACCCAATTTATATTTCTCTTGTCTTATCTGTGTGGGACAATATTGATATTTGTGAAACTTAGGCAAAAAATAAATAGTTCCCTCATAGAAACAGATATTCCGCTTAACATACTAGGCTTTTTTTCTCAAGGGGATGAGAATGATATTTGAGAACTTAAAGAAACTGTTTCCTTAGTTTAGGTTTTTGGGATACTAATCATAATTTAAATTACAAAATTAAGTTCCTCATTTTTTACTTTTTCTGCAGTATCTTTCGTAGATAATGCTTTCAACTCAGTGGCATCTGTTTCAGCAACATTGTGTTCTGCATATTTTTCATATGTGTGGGATGTTAGCCCTCTACCTGTTCATTAGAACTTTATGGCAAGACTTCAATAGAACATATTCGAGTGACAGGCTGCTACTGCTGTTGGAAGAATGTTTTTCTCTGCATGTGAAACCTTTTTCTCACATGGATGAGCAAGATACTTGTGAATTCATGGACAATGATTCTTGAATTTAGTTTCTGAAGTGCTAAACATGATTTCCATAAAAAATAATTAGAGAAACCCATTTTTATTTAAAGATGGTACATCAGATCCCAGCAGAGGGTCAGCACTTCTCATGGGCTGCAATCACCTTCAAACCCATCACTTTCATAAAGTTAAGATGGCACCACTAACAAATGATTAGAATTTTGACTAAAACCTGTCATCACCTTTTTTAGATGTACATTTTTGTGACCTGCAAAAGCAGGCATTTAGTACAATGTATTTCAACGGGTCAAAAATGGAGACGCTTCATCATCAAACAAATCTAACATGTATGATTGTAATCTTACAACTAAATAGTACCAATTTTAGAAATGGGGTCTTTGGTTGGCAGTCAGGTTACACCCTGTCCAATCAAGGACCTCACTCTAGTCAGGGTAAAGGAGAATCACCCTCAATTAACCCCCGCTCACCCCTTTGGTAGCTTGGCATGAGCAGGCAGGCTTAACATCAGAAGCAATGTGTAAAGTATTTGTACCAACACACACAGTAATACAGTGAAAACACTGCAAAATGGACACCACAGCAGTTTACAAACATAGGTGATATTTATCTAAATCAAACAAGACCAGAATGACAAAAATCCAACATACACAAGTCAAGATTTCAAAATAATCTTAATCCTTAGAAAACAGTGAGAATGCTGTTGTTACACAAAGTACCTGGTTTTCGTCAAAAATAAAGCCGCACGAGCATGCGTTGACAACATTTTAGGAAGTTCATCCCAATTTTCAAGGGTTTTATTTACAATGGCAATATTATCCAAGGAGGAGGAAACATCCAGAAAGCTATTGTCTTGGATGAGGTAATGTGCTTGATCTTGTCTCGGCCCTTTTGAATCCTCCCTGGTCAATAACCACTTGAGAGTGCCTTCACCTTGGATAACATTGCTTAAATGTTAATTCAGAACAAGCTAGTGTTGATTATAACATAATTACTGTGTTCTATTTAAAGCTGTTTAGAACATCCAAGAAAGCCAACAAAAAGAACTGAAGGTAGTCCAAAATAGGCCTGACAAACTCATAAAGTATCTTAAGGTATTTATGCTTAACAGGCTCAGCATTAGTTTTCAATGTCCGACAATCAACCTGTTTCAACTAACTGCAAGTTGTTCACCTACTAACCCCAAATCAAAGGGAGAGCTCCTGGACCATGAAAATGGTGAAACTGTATACCTTAAAGATGCACATGGGAGGCAGGATGTTAGATTGTAGTGCCTTGCAGCTTGCAACTCCTTGATCTTTCAGCTGAGTACAAATAAACTATCTGAAATGTAGAAAGAAGCTCTACGCAACTCAGTTCCACCACCTTTTTTTCATTAGAGCATCTATGACATATCTGCCCCTTATTCCCCCAAGGCAATGGAGCGACCCAAGCCATATTTTGAGTGTTTACAGCCCAGTCACTCTAAATTTCCTTTTTGCTTATGCATCACCCTTTTCCTATTACTCCCGTATGTCCCTAGTGTGGCCTTCAATCAGTCAGAAATGTATCCAAATTACAGCATCCTGAAGCTACATCACTGCAACGTGTGACACTTGTACATAGCCAATTCTTTAAAGTGACAAAATATGCTGACTGTAATAGTAACTTCATAATGGTCAACATATCACATTGCCTATACACTACTGATTTAGTTGATGATTTAGTGCTGCCCCTTGTGTCACAGAAGTCATCAATGAATGCATTATGTTAATCAAAGTATTAATAGTTAGAATGTAGAAAGATGCCATGAGAAATCATTAAAATGGTGCATTCATTTAAACTAGTATTAGAAGCCCTGGTGGTATCGTTTATAAATCAAATGTTTGCAAGATTTAATTAATATGATGTCATAATTTAGCCTTAGACTAACAAAACATATTGAAACAATATTACATTTCTAATGATTAATGATTTAAATATGAGTGCAAAAATAAAAAAGCACTTCTGCGTTATATAAATTGAAATGCATTAACAGTCTTCTTGTTTAAAATGAATGTAACATGTATATTATTGAATCATTAATGATGTTGAATTCATAAATGTGCATATTAAAAGTGTGTTTATTAAATCATATTGATTAAATGTATTGCTATTATTCATTTGAGTTGGCCTAAGTGAGGCATGTTAGTCTTGTATTTCGTGACTGTGCAGGAAAAGCTGATTTGTTAATTTTTCATAACAATATGAGCTTTCTTTCAGACTTCGTTCCCATGAGAAGACTAGCTTTAGCTTTGGTAATATGCCCTATTGTTTAGACAGAGAGAGAATATGTAACTGTGTCCTTGAGTTTGGAACATCCTGAGCAATGGACTACCAAATTATAGAAATATTTTAATCCTGTGTGGAGCTACATGGATGGATGAGGTTCCCATGACAGACTTAAGGATGGAGGTTGATGTTGCAACCTGGATTCGTGTGATCGATTATTATTGAATGATGACCCTTCAACGTAATATGGGCTGTCTTTCAGAATGAATATGGTCGCTTTATAACCATTAATATACTACTGACCAGTTGGACTTTGACTGGATCTCCGGAGTTCCAAAACCCTTGCTGATGAAGAATCCCTGAATGCTGAGCCCCTTGGTGAGGTATCTTCCTCTCTGCTTTGCCCCTTGGACATGCCCAAATGAGACTTGAAGATTTTTCTCCCCAACCCCTTCAGAAGACTCTTGATCGAGCTTCTGATATGCTGACACTTTCCCTTTTTACTTATCTTTTGCCCACCTTAGTAAGTACCTTGTTGTCTGAGATTTCCTTTTTTTAAACTATGTTTGTCCTTTTTGTCCTTGTTGTCATTTGTCCGCATGTATTCCCCTCCACACACACATGTTAATCTTTAATTTGGCTATAGTAGGGTTTTTCCTTTGCTCAGCTGAAAACTATAACTTTAATGATTTGAAATTGACTGATGCTGCATAAGCCTGAGCAACATTTACTTTCTATATCACAACTGATTCTGTTCATGTATTGTGTTTTTCTTATTTAATGCATAGTTTTATTAGTGTTAGTTCACCTGAATCTATTTTGTTGCCTATGGCAACTGTTGGTGATTCTGTATCTTTCTAATTTTATCTTGAGAGTTATTTACATGACTTTAAGCTTGAGTTTGTGATAAAATACCTTAACTTTATTCTTGACTGGAGTTTATCTTGTGTGGCCTAATGGGCCATACTGTTTAACTTAGCTTGTTTGTATTGAAATTGAATTGTATGGTTTTCCCACACCCTGTCACGGGATCCAAAGGTCTGTCAGCCACGATGAGCATTGATTCCTGCGAAGGATGGAAATGCTGCAGCCCTACCACAGATTGAATTGACTAATTTCATTATCTCAATTTTAAAGGTAACAAGCATCAGAAATCCAACACATTTTATGCCTGTATCACATAATTTTGGTTATGGCAATGCTTGTTTATGTACTGGGGAGCACACGCAGACAAAAGTTACAGAGCCTGTAAATTAAATGCTACTAGTGGGCATGCAGCACAGATTGTGCCACCCACAGAAGGAGCCTTTCAAACCTGTCCCGGGCCTGCCACTGCAGGACCTGCATGTGCAGTTTACTGCCACACTGACTTGGCTAGTCAAACTTCTTGCCAAGGTCTAAACTCCCTTTTTGCTACACCCAAGTCATCCCTAAGGCTGGTCCTAGATAGCCCTTTGGGTAGAGTGCTGTGTATGTAAAAGGTGGGACATATGTTGTATGGACTACATGACCTAGTAGTGACAAAGAGTATATTTTGTTTCTCACTACTGTGAGTGCTGCACCTTACATAGTATTGCATTGGAAATGCTCTTACATATATCTAAGTGATATATTCTGTCCTATAAGAAGTAGCATGTGCATGTTTGTTATGGTAGGAATGGTAGTGGAAAAATCCTGTTTACTAGTGTAGGTGGATTTTGTATTACTATTTTAGAAATGCCCCTTTTAGAAAGTGAGCATTTCTTTGTCCTTATAACTCTAGTGCTTTGCAGCACAATGTTACAATGAGTTACAATGGTATGATTATCACCTAATGTTGTCTGGCAACAGGACTGGGTTGAAAGGGTGCTACACCTGAAGAGGCTCTTTAGAAGTTACCCCCTGAACAAAGGCATTTTTGACTATAAGTCGAAGGGCTCTTGCCCCCTGATTTTTAGAGCACTTTTGGAACTGGGACTGCACCTCTGCCAGAGGGACTGCTGGTCTGCACAAGGGACTCATCTGGACTGTTATGTTGTTGCCCTGCTGCCAACCTGCTCACTGACCCTAGACTGCCAAAGTTCTGTGGGACTGCTAGAAGGAACCACCACCTGAACCTCTTCTTGTGTGCTGGCCTGTCTACCACTTTGGGACCCCTCCAGTGCCCCCGAGGAGCCCAGCATGTGATGAGTGATGTGTTATAATTTCTGCTCTCTTTTTCAGCATTAGCGTGTGAAGAGCACTTTACTATTGTACTGTTGTAGCACCTGCTCAGTGCCACATCATCTTCCGTGGATTCTGGGTCTGCACAAGGGAGTGCTGGATTTGTAGCATAGCACGAGGGAAGTGCTTACAGATCTTCCCACCTGCTCCCTTGTTGCCTTCATTAATATGTGCCCCCTGAAACTAGCAAACATCTGGGTGCAGCGTCTTTCCACCCCCGACTCCACACTCTCCGACACCCGAGAGCTGCCAGAGTTCCAGGGGAATTCCCTGCCTGGGGCACACAACACTAGCAGAAATACATGGAAACAGTTCCCCTGGGAAAGGGGAACTGTGACGGGTGTCAGAAGAAGAAGGTCCCATCCTGTTGCACCTTCATCTTGATGTGGGGACTTTGTGGCCGCCCCTCTAGGATTCCCTCCTAGCAGGGCCCCCACCATCTGAGGAAAACACTGGGCAGTGGCGTGGTGCTGCCTGGACTGCACAAGAAGGGAATCCCATAACCCGCCTACCTGTCCTCGCCCTGTCCAGCTCCCAGCCCCAGCATGCTGCTAAAAGGGACAGAGGCTGCCGCAGACATAGCCGTTCCAGGACAGGTGTGGTGAGTCTGAGGCTGGAGCGGCCCTGGGGAGTTGTTTTGCCGCCCCGCCCGAGCTTAGGAGGAGGCCCTGCTCTCTATCCTCCCGGCCCCAAAGATGTGGCCCACCGTTAGCCAGGAAGCTGGCTACCCCTGTTAGTCCCTGCCCTGCAGGCAGCTATGTTTTCCCAGTTCTACCATTGAGGGAACTTGTTCAGTATGAAGAACAGGGTGGATAGGTGGGGTCTGTAAGGGGTTACTGCAATTTCCGTGACTCTGACATCGCCCCATTCATGCTGCATTGGGTACCCTAATGTGGAGTCGGAATACATGGTTCCCTTGACATGATGGTAATTGGCTGCATTTCACACTCTGATATTGGGGCACGCCATTTTATACCTTTTAGTGGGCAGGGTAACAGGTATTATCATGATAACAGGATAATATGCACAGTAATCAGGATACTTGCTGGGTCACATGTTTCCTGTCATAATTTATTTAATGTGTCTCATGCCCTCATAATATGGGATAATTTAACCATGTGTAACCAAGGTCATGAAACTTGACTCAAGTTTTGCATAGGGTGCCCAGTGATCATGGGTATGGTTGGTTTTACTTATGTGCAAAATAATATATGTTTTATATAATCCTGTGTGGAGTCTCTCTTTCTCTGGTGTATTTATTGCATCACTGGTGTGCGTGTTGTGCAAACACTTTACACCCTGTCTCTGGGAATAAGCCTGACTGCTCTGTGCCAAGCTACAGAGGGTAAGCACAGGCAGGAAGGTAGCTTCAGGGGCGGGGGGTATTTACACCCCCTAATAAATGTATTTTGCAATAAATAGTTGGGTACAGGTGCTTTCAGTTGGGTGTGGTGAGGTGTCTGTCGGGTTTTCACCAGGAGTTTTTAAAGTTTCAAGTTTAAGTTTATTATGATACGGCACTCAATAGAGGTCCACATAAAGGAATAAATACATGCAATGGACAAATAACACAATATTATATATACAGCTATCACCCACCCCACAAAAGGATCTGATTGCCTAAAGCAAACATAATTCCTAAACAAACTTTAGACAGAATATGAACATTGAATTTAATATAAGGATAAAAAACTTTTTTTAAAGTTAAAAACTCTATAGCAAAACATCTCATTGGGGGGATTAGAAAAGGCCTACATTAGCTCAGTAGCTGTGCTTAATGAAAGTTTGAGACAGATAGGGTGTATCCACTTACGGCGGAAAGACAGCAAGGCCGGACATATAAAAACTACATGGTTCAGGTCTTGATCGCCATTATGACAAAGATTACAAGTGGCTGAAGAACCATACCATCTGGCCCGCAACAAATTGAGGGGAAGCAGCCCCTGACGCAACAGGAGCCAGAATTGCCTGATCCCATGGGGCAGGTTCCAGCTAAGGTATGGCTGAATTTTCCTCAACAGAATGGTGTCGGTTACAAATTGAAAACCCTGCCTCTGTGCGCAGGCCTTTTTTATCCCGTGAAGGCTAGCAAGCCAGGTTAATTGCCTGAGGATGGCTTTTAACTGTAACTGAGAAAATGTGGGAATAGAGGCGGGGTCTAACTGTAGGAGATCTATGGCATATATGAAATTCCTGCCAATGGTATATTTTGACCTGCTGCCTGCCAAGACTTCTTTTTTTAACAATGATCTCAGAGTCGTCACCACAGTTCATCATACTAACCACCCAATATACAACCCCAGCAAGACCTTGAACAAAAGCACTTTGCAGGCCCATCTCTAGTCTTAAGGTTGCTGCAGAGAGGGCCGAGTTTGCGGAAGAGAGTTTCCTCAAAACGCAACCCTCTTGTTTATCTAAAAAAAAGGCAATTTCGAAACTTCGATGTGCTCTAGGCCATAAAGTAAAGATGGAGGGATTTTTGCCCGGTACACCTCTAAGAGGTGTTTGAAATGTCTCTTGCCGGTAGCCCTATAAAGGATATTCAAGCCGTTAGCTTTTGATAGAGTTTTCCGTTGGTTTAGTTCTATGTGTGCCCTGTCGCTGAGGATCCCGCAGACAATTTTACCCAAAAATGTATAAGAATTTACCCTCTCAAGCTTCTGAGCACCCAGTGACCAGCAGAAGTTACCGTATTTGAGCCTTTTTTTACCTTGAAAAGACAAGATTTTATTTTTGGAGCAGTTTATTTTTAGAAAATGGGCTTCTGTGAAACGCCCCAAGGCCTGAAGACGATTATTTAACCCTATTGGAGTGTGATCCAGTATAAATATATCATCAGCATAGAGCAAGCAGGGTATGGACCTTCCTCCTAATATCGGGGCGAAGCCCTCGCACCGGGATAAGTGAGTGGGTAAGTCAGAGATGTACAAGGAGAACAGCATTGGGGCTAACATACAACCTTGTTTTAAACCATTCTGAGTTGGTATTTGATGGGATATACGCTTAACGCCCCCTAACAGCACCCTGCACCAGGTGGAAGAATTCAGGGCGATCACCAAATCTAGGAGCGTACCTGGCATGCCTAGTTGAGAAAGCTATGCCCATAGCATAATCCTATCTACCTTATCAAATGCCGTGGAAAAGTCAATAAAGGCTGCGCAGATCACCTCTCCACTCAGAGTTACGTATTTCTCATTTATTACCTGAAGGGCCGAGATGTTATCAATTGTACTGTGCTTAGCTCAAAAGCCCGATTGCTCCAGAGGGATGATTTTGTTTCTTTTTGCCCAGCACCTAATCTGGGAGAGCAAATATTTTGCAAATATTTTACCCACCACATCCAACAGAGCAATCTGGCGATAATTCTCAGGACAATTACGGTTCCCTTTCTTAAAAAGGGGAACAATAATACTACCCTTTCAGGGTGGTGGAATGTTCCTGGTTTCATAACAACACTTAAAGACCTGAAATCATATTTTGCTCCAGGTGAGAGTGTCGTGTTCTATAGCTAGAGTAGGGATTTCGTCAGGACCCATTGCTGCAGGGCTACGCAAGCCTCTAATGATAACCTCGATTTCTTTCATAGTGGGGTGAGAGTATGAGGGATCATCACCAGTTGGAGGAAGCACCACGGTATAACCATTGGATGTAAAAAGATCAGAGATGAAAGTGCTCCAACTTGATTCGTTAATGGTATTTGGGAGAGAACTGGTACTCGAGCCGGACCAGTCTGCTACCAATGACCAGAAGCGTCTTGAATGGCCGTTAAAAGCTGCTTCTCTTACATCGGTCCAGAATCTATCAATAGCTTCTTGTTTTAGAGGTAATCTAATGCGCCTCCTTCTTCTTTTTAATAGGCTCAATTGAGTATACCTTTCCAGAGTGTATTCCCTGTGTTGTTTCCAAATAAGGGCATTGATTTCTCTGTTTAATAGAAGAAGGGAATGAGGTTTTACTGTATGCTTGCCCTGGGACTTATGGCGGGTGATCGTAATTAGCTGCTGCATGAACTCAGAAATTTTTTCCAAAGTATTTCCTGCCCAGTTTTCTAGATTTCCTGAGACGGTCTTTAGAATATCGCCAAGCCCCTTAATCCTGTCACAGGACCAATGCGTCCTGTCAGTTTTGATATCAAACTTTGATTTTGACCCATCCAGGCACCAGGAATCTGCGGGGTGAACTGTCAGGTTAATAGGTGCGACCAGGATGTTATGATTATTGAGTGCTGGGTCTTTTACTTTTATATCCTGTACCATGGAAAATGTGTGATAGTTGGCTATCACATAATCCAGAATGGAAGTGCCCCCCGAGGATTTGTGCATGTGGTGGGCTGGCGAATCGGAGGGAAATTTACCATTTGCTATTATACAATCGCACGCCTTCTAATTTTCAAGGAGAAGCTTCCCGCGCTTATCTGATCTTATTTTCTGCGGAAAAACACTAGTGGGAATGCCAAATGCTTCCTCTTTTTCCTCATCCCAGAAACGTGAGAGGGCTGAATTAAAAACTTTACAGTTTAAGTCCCCAACCATGATTATTCGAGTAGCTGGCTCCCTATCACAAAGTTCATTAATAAAAAAGGAATACCTTATTGTTAGAAATGGGGTCTTTGGTTGACAGTCAGGTTACCCCCTGTTCAAGCAAGGACCCTCACTCTAGTCAGGGTAAAAGAGAATCACCCTCAGCTAACCCCTGCTTACCCCCTTGGTAGCTTGGCAGAGCAGTAGGCTTAACTTCAGAGTGCTAGGTATAAAGTATTTGTACCAACACACACAGTAACTTAATGAAAACACTACAAAATGACACAACACCAGTTTAGAAAAATAGGAAATATTTATCTAAACAAAACAAGACCAAAATGACAAAAATCCGACATACACAAGTCAAGTTATGAATTTTTAAAGATTAAACTCAAAAATAGCGTTTAGAAACAAAAATGCTTCGATGAGATCTTAACACGGCGTCGTGACGGAGTCGTTCCCAACAAGCCGACACCAGCGGCGCCGGACACAGAGTCGTGTAGACCCCCAAGTACAGTACCTTTGGTGGAGAGTGAAAACAAGCCGATGCGCGAAGTTGGTGATCGCGGCGTCTGTGCGAAACATTGAATCCGTGCACCTCGAGCGGCGTCGGTCACGACGTGGTGCGGCGACTTCCACGGAGTCGCAGACCTCAACGGGGCTGCAGTGGCGTCGGGCCTGCGAAGAGCGTCGTGTTCCAGCGAAGGTTACGGCGTCGGGTGCAGGCGGCGGCACCGGATTCAGCAGCGGCGGCGGTCCGGAGTCGTCCGAAGTCGATTTCCTTGGATTTCCACCAGCGTTCCTTTCAAGGGCCCAGGGACTGGATAGGGCACCACTTGTCAGAGCAAGAGTCTCTCCAGAGACTCCAGGTGCTGGCAGAGAGAAGTCTTTGCTGTCCCTGAGACTTCAAACAACAGGAGGCAAGCTCTAACTCAAGCCCTTGGAGATTTCTTCACAAGATGGAAGGCACACAAAGTCCAGTCTTTGCCCTCTTACTCTGGCAGAAGCAGTGCTGCAGGAAAGCTCCACAAGGCACAGTCACAGGCAGGGCAGCACTTCTTCCTCAGCTATCAGCTCTTCTCCAGGCAGAGGTTCCTCTTGGTTCCAGAAGTGTTTCTAAAGTCTGTAGATTTGGGTGCCCTTCTTATACCCATTTTAGTCTTTGAAGTCACCTTTCTTCAAAGGGGACTCACACCTACTTGTGAAATCCTGCCTTGCCCAGGCAAGGCCTCAGACACACACCAGGGGGTTGGAGTCTGCATTGTCAGAGGCAGGCACAGTCCTTTCAGATGAGAGTGACCACTCCACCCCTCCCTCCTAGCAGAGATGGCTAATCAGGAAATGCAGGTTACACCCCAGCTCCCTTTGTGTCACTGTCTAGTGTGAGGTGAAAACCAACCCAACTGTCAAACTGACCCAGACAGGGAATCCACAAACAAGGCAGAGTCACAGAATGGTTTAAGCAAGAAAATGCTCACTTTCTAAAAGTGGCATTTTCAAACACACAATCTTAAAATCAACTTTACTAAAAGATGTATTTTTAAATTGTGAGTTCAGGGACCCCAAACTCCACATGGCCATCTACTCTCTAGGGGAATCTACACTTTAATTATATTTAAAGGTAGCCCCTATATTATCCTATGAGAGAGACAGGTCTTGCAACAGTGAAAAACGAAGTTGGCCGTATTTCACTGTCAGGACATATAAACCACATTACTATATGTCCTACCTTATCCATACACTGCACCCTGCCCTTGGGGCTACCTAGGGCCTACCTTAGGGGTGCCTTACATGTAAGAAAAGGGAAGGTTTAGGCCAGGCAAGTGGGTACACTTGCCAAGTCGAATTTACAGTGTAAAAATACACACACAGACACTGCAGTGACAGGTCTGAGGCATGATTACAGGGTTACTTGTGTGGGTGGCACAACCAGTGCTGCAGGCCCACTAGTAGCATTTGATTTACAGGCCCTGGGCACCTCTAGTGCACTTTACTAGGGACTTAACAGTAAAACAAATATGCCAATCATGGAGAACCAATTACGTACACATTTTAAACAGGAGCGCTTGCACTTTAGCACTGCTTATCAGTGGTAAAGTGCCCAGAGTAATAAAAACAGCAAAATCAGAGTCCAGCACACATCAACAACCTGGGGAACAGAGGCAAAAAGTTAAGGGAGACCACGCCAAGGATGAAAAGTCTAACACTTATCTAAGAGGATGTCATGGGAAGCACCAAGGGGGATATAAGAGTTTTCCAGCGCTAGATGAGCTCCATCAGACCCTTCATCAGCACTGTATAGAGTAATAACCAAGAATAAATTGCTAGGATCTTTATAGCATTCCTATGGCCAGCTAAGCCTATTAGTCAACAGACAGGCTACCCCACCCTTGGCATAGCCCCTCTTTGAGGGGGTGGCGTTACAACAAAGCAAGTAGTATTTATCACATAAGAGCTCCTTAGTGGACCAAGTCTCTTGTACACAGATTACATCAGCATTAACAGTGTTCAGAAGCTCCATTTTTACCCCCTTATTTCTTATACCGGCTACGTTCCAGGATATGATAATAAGCTCATTGCTAAAATGATGGCACTATTGGATGGGATATTGTTGAGGAACTACTTAAAGCAGCCGGTAACCAGTTCCAATTAGCGCTTAATTTTTGTGATGCACTCTTCGAAGGGTTCCCTGCCATGTTTCCCTAAAGAGATTTGCAAGCTCTGTTGTCTGAAGGAATGGTTGTCTGAGTGACATAGGTGAGGGGGGGTGGACATGTGGTGTGAGGGCAGAGACATATAGTTCCTGACATCAGTGGGGAGATATTGTGGAATCTTACCAGTTGGAGTACTCCCTGGGACTCTTGGAATGGGGGTGACATAAATACCTTTGCATTGCAAACTATCTGAATTATTTAAAATTTTACAAACCAACAATTCAGAATAAAAAAACACTCTAGTTATGGAGCCAAAACCAAGGTCCTTCAAGGATACTAAGTGTAAGTCATTGCTAACTATTCAGCTAAGAGACTCTACCTCTGAGAAACACTTCAGAAGTAGAGATCTGTTTAGAAATGGATCAGTGTCAAATAGGATCTTAAAGTCTAAAGCCAAAGTGTCCTCATAATTTCAGTTCTCCGTCCTTCGCAGAGGTTGCGATCTAACCGGCTGAGGCTTGGACCACATTGGGGCTCCGAACGGTTGAGCAAAGGGATTCAGTGGAAGCATACTTGTTTGTAATGGAGGCAGATTTTGACTTGAAGGTGGACTGACCATACTAGGCCCGCAGGCAGTACAAAGAGAAGCAAGCTGTACTAGAGAATCAGAGGATACAGCATGGTGTTGAGGAGCGACATCCTCCAGGGGAGGGAGTTCTTCTGATGTAAGGAGACCCTCTGGAAAGTGCACCTTTCTCCGACCTTTTTTGGAGATCCTACGATTAAATTTTTTGGCCTTTTTGAGGTTTTTCTTTTTATGCGTAAGCATTTGTGGACAAGTTTCTTCAGTCACTGTATTTGCCTTCAGACGTGCTTTAAAAATCGGGAAGAACTCTTGTACTGTACTTTGGCATTCAGAGTTCCAGGTTTTTTCTGGGGAAAAATCATTCAAAATAAATCTGATAGCGTGGACCGGACTTTCGATTGGAACTGGGTTCGCAGGGAGTGCCTTATCCAGAGGCTTTCCTGCCTGGGAGCTGAAGTCAATCCCAGGTTGAGCCGCCGTGTTCTCTATGGCACTAGACGGTGCCAAAGCTTCTTCTCGTTGTGATGTAGGAGATTTGCGGTTATCTCCTTTGCGGTGATTAGTTATTTTAGAATGATTGTAATGGTGTCCATAATACAGTCAGATCCCCCAATGAATTTTTCCAAAAGGTTTAAAATAGATGAGAGTAGTCTCTCTAGACGAAGGAGAGAAGAGGAGACCTGTATGTTTTGATCCGGAGGATTACTTAGAAGATTGACATTTATGTTTAAGTCAGGGGTTGCTGAAAGATGCGAACATAATGAGGGATGGTTAGAGGGGGTACTACTGAAGAGTTTCAGGTCCATGGACAATGGCAGGGGGGAGGACTGGAGTGTGTTCATCCCCTGTTGAGGACCATATCTTTTGTATAGATCTAAGTCCAGATCAGGAAGCGTGAAGTCATCCGACTGGTGACCCGGAACAGTACTTTGAGAAAGGATTTTTTCCACAGCTCCGATGCACGAGCCCCACCCTTTTAAGGGTGGAGCAGTCAGAGTTGCAAATTGTAGGGAAAATAGTATTGTGGGAGGGTGTGGCAACTATACTTGGAGCAAGAGTCTCTGTATGGGAGGGGGATACTAAGGGAACCGGGAAATCCTGAAGTACATCTTCAGAGACATTGAGGCATGCTGAGCCCTTATAGCTAGAATACTGTTGGACCCCTGGCAAATAAGTGATCCTGTTGCCACTGGGTAAAGACTCTGAGGATGCAGAGGGAGCTTTATCCCAGAGGGAAAAGATTTGGTTTCTACATTTCAGCCCCGGGACGGCTACACCCTTGTTGCGAAGAGGATTGGATTTGATTTTGGAGCAGGACCTCCCAGGGAGTAAACGGCCAGATCTCAGTTTTTTGGCAGTCATTGTACCTTTGCTAACGCCTTGGAGACCAATCGAAGCAATTTCAGAAGTTGAGGCAGCGGTGCCTTATTTTCAGGTTGAAACGGATGATAAAGAGCAAGGTGAGACGAGCCAGAGGTACTAGGAGGAGGAAGGAGAAAGGCAGCAAACCGCACCACGGGGATCCGTGGCCGCTTCCGCTGACCAGACTCTGTTGGACACTTCTGTATGTTCTCTCCTGAATGGAACCACCCCTCGGAAGCTCTGGGGAACCCTTAGGGCCACCTGGGATCCCAATAGGCTTAACACTTTTCCAGATATGCTGCTCTCGGAGCAGGCAGCCTGAGATACTGCACAAGTCTTCTCCTGGGGCAGGTTGCGCAGGAAATCTCAGGGTCAGTGCTGCTGGAGTATATGTGGCTTGGGCCTTTTAGGCGGGGGCCACCTGGACCAGGATAATGTTTCTGTATTCAGATGGTTGCAGGCTCACGTTAAATTGGCCACCTGCTGGTTAAATGGCTAGGTTACCAGCAGGTTGGATAACTAGGCCTCACAGCCTATGATTCAGCGGCTTTATGCCCTTCAAGGGGCAGCCTTCCGGGGGGCTGCACGGACTTGGCGTGGTCTTAGCTGTCTTGGCAAACTGAGGCGCAGACAATCTGCAGAGTACTCAGTCCCCTTCTGGGGCAGGTGGCTTAGGGGTCAAAAGAGAGCCGGGAGGGTGCCGTTCTGCGGTTTGCTGGTGGGGCCTAGCCAATAGGCGAGGTGCAGGGACCACTGGAGATGGGAGAAGGAAGGGGATGCCGGGGAGCAGAAGAACACCCGAGCGGCCTTCTGTCTCTTACCGCAATCCTCCCGGTCCCTTTCGGCCACTTGACTCCCTCCCCGTGGCGCTCACTACTTCTGGCGCTTACTCCAGTCCACGTCTCGCGGTGCTCCTGGTTCTTGTGGCTCCCAGCGATTCGCTGTGTCCCTGTTCCCTTGGTCCCCGGCTGCACTTCTGGCTCCGGCTTGGGTCTGTGTCTTGCGGTTCTCGTGGCACTCCTGGCACCCGCGGCACCCTGCCGGGGCACTCACAGCTCGCGGCTCTCGTAACCCCTGGCCGTCCCGCTTTCTCTCGGCGCTGCGCTGTGGCTCTCTCACGCTGCTGCCACTGCGCCGCTGTGACCTGGGACAGGAACAGGAAGGAGCGGCTGTGAGCCCTGAACCTGAAGCAGAAACCACCGAGCTCTGCTTCACCTCTTATCTCTCCTATCGCTGAGTTTTTAAACACAGACAAAAAAAACCACACACTTTCCCCCTTTCTCTGTTTAGAGATACTTAAAAAATGTTGATTAGTTCACAAAATAATGCACTTTCTCTCACTTAGTACACCTGCTAAGCCACATTTCTCTCCCTTTTAAATGCCTTTGAAGCCCCTCTTGTGCACCTTGCTTGTCATATAATGTATTTTAACATCATGTGCCAGTGTGATATTTGGGAAATCTGAAGCTTTCACCCCTCTTCCCCCAATCATACTGACCAAGCTATACCCTAGAGCACATGTTGTCTTTGGTGTGCAACTTACTCGCCACGACTAGTGTGGTGGTTTCTGCGTGGCTGAGTTGCCTACTCAAGCCAACCGGAAACCCCATTTCTAACAACAAGTTTCAACATCGAGACATAACAATCCACCCTTTAAGGGCTATTGATTTTAACATATGCTTTTCACAAAACAAATGTGAGGCCCACAGCCTTTTTCATAACTGTTTTTAATAAACAGCTCAGGCCTACGACCCTGGTAGATGGTTTGTCACCATACCCAGACTGTGCTAAGACTAATCACAATAAAACCGCTATTTTCAGCATGAACATCATTTAAAGGTCACCAGGGGTCGCAGCTGTGATCCTTGGCTTACCCTTTGCAACCCCTGGATTCAGAGAGGCCAAATCAATGCCAGGAACACATTGTCAGCATGCCCTTACGAATGTCGATTGGGGCACCTTTCACTTTTTTTCATTTGTATTACACTAATAGTAAATAATGTTTAATTATTCACTGTTACTCTAATAAAAAAATTAGTTCAGTTAACTGGTCTATGGCCCTCTCCGGCCGGTGATGTAAATAAAAAAATGTTTTTAAATGTGTGTTGTGTGTGAGCTTACGGGTGAGTGTGTGTTTACGTGAGAATGTGTGCAAGCATGTGTATGTGAGTTAATTTAAATGTCAAAGAACATGTGATACCACCCCTGACATTTTGTTGAATTGAGATTCTTGATTTTCAGTGGAAACACACAACTTCTGCCCAACGAAAACCTGTACTAAGGTAATTAACATTTAATCAACATTTGGGTAGAGCCTAAGTCCTTCTCTAGTAATAATTTTCAAAGCTCACATTCTGTTGATCACATAAATTCTGGCGACAGCTGCACTGTCAAGTTAGACCTAAAAACACAAAGAGCGAAATATTCTTGTGTGCTGAGCCAAGTTGTGATTGACCATATCTTAAGCCAATTGCTGAAGGGCCCAGAGAGAAAGAAGACAATGACTAAAGGTGGCTGACCCAAATCCCCGTACAGTATGTACTGATGTGATATGTTTGCTATGAATGGCGCAAGTGTCATACATGTGAAACCTACAAATATATTGCCATTATCTGGTCTTCTGTGATAAGTTTAATACATTCATCACCTCTTTTCCTTGGTAAACCATACTTATATTAAATTTTACTGGTCACTATGTTTCTTGTCTAGTTATACACATTCTATTGATGTATACATGTATCGCGTGTAATTCCAGTTAAACCATCATTACAGGAATATTTCTCCATCGCTGTCCCTCTCCTGTCCATACTCTTTCCCTTTGCCCCCTTACTTAATCCTCCAATCTCACAATTTACTATATCCCCAACTATATTGTACATCGCTAATTTTCTAAGTAGTTAGCTTTGAGGTATATAAATCAAGATATACATGCAATGCTTTATATCTCAGATTTCTTGTGCTAGCCAGGCACTACTCAAAAATATGTCCCCAGCATACACTTGGAATAACTGCTTTGAAGCATACATGTAACAGTATGCGTATAGCTGCTAGATACCAATCACGGTATGTGTTGATTAACTTAAGGCGGTTCGCCGTCTGAAGACGCTGAATATTGAGTGCCTGAGAAATTCATTCATAAAATGCTTATTGTGAGACACACATCTCCGCTTCAGGAAGAGTGGACAGCCTGCATTGCTTTTATTTAATTAAAGATACACTTTGGCATTCACTAGGAATCTACATTTTTACGCACTCGTGGGGATAAAAACGAAGTTACCGTTTTTAAAAGTCCATTTTCTGAAAGCGCATTCAGTGGCTGGAAAGCCAAACCGAACCATATCTCTAAACGCACCCGCGTCCTCCTGACTGACAAAGAATACACAAGAGGTTCCCCTCTGCACATGCCTTGTCAGCACTACTAATTGTAAATTGAATTTCTGTTTGCACGGAACCCTGCATTTCTCGTGGTTTTGCATGCCTAAGGTGCCTCTGAAATTAATGGAAACCAGAAATGACATTGCATGACACTGGCCTGTCATGTGTTGTCTGATTACAATGGTGATTCTTCGAGACACCGCCTTTCGCCAAGGAGGCAAGGAACTGTGTATGGGTTTAGAATATAGAGCAACGCTAAACTCTTTGCTGGGTTGTAGGAAGAGACCGGCTCTGTGCGTTTTTGTGGACGTATGGTTCGAAAGCGTAAAAATCTTAACACCCGGGCAATGCCTCATCCTAAATAGAGGTGGGCATAAAGTAATTCGCTGTTGCACAATCACATACAATTGCAGAAAAAGTATGGAAGATTATGCAGAAATACACACTGAGTTTAACTGAGCTTGTAGTCAGTGGAGTAACGAAACTTGAGACCCCCCCCCCCTCCGCGCAAAGTACATGGAGGCTCCCCCCCCCCCCCCCACACCACTTATCACCTTGTGCAGTGTATTGTGCGGAGGGGGCCCCCCTGGATCAGAGGGCTGCTTGGCTAATGTTACCCCACTGCTTTTAGCAATATTGTCTCAGTGGCAAAAGCACCCTCGGATTCAAACGTGGGCCCGGAGATGCACTTTATGGTAAGAAAGTACAGTTGAATGCAACAGAACTCGCAGAGCAGCTGCCAGCAGCCACTCGCATTTCTGTCCCAAATTACTCTGAATTATGCGAGCTGGTGTAATCACATAATTTTTAGTAATTTGTGTTTCAAAATTAAGCAAAATTACTAAAATTAATCTGAGGACTCTTCGGTAAATAACATTTCACCCATGCTTAACTCTGAATCTGTCACATTAAACCAAGTATGTCAGAAGAAATAGGAACATCGTTTAGGTATTTAATGTTGTTTGAAGTGATTCATTGGGAAGTATTCAGAGCTCCGTGAAGCCTAAATTATACAAATGAAGGAGATATCTGAACCTCACGCACCTCACCCAACAACTCGATAGTGATAAACTGCATATTCCTCTCTTGCCACAATGCCCTGCAGAGTGGCACTAGAAACGTAACGTGAATCAGAACGCTTCGTGACTTTGTCTGGAGTATAAAGCAATATACACAATTCTGCAATACAATTCACAAGGCATTTCTACCACAAATGGTGTAAAAGCGACGGGCAGCACATTCGAACATAAGTAACAGAGTAGATCAATAGGTGAGCTTATTGTACTAAATGGAACAATAAAACCACATTACATTACATATAATTTGTATTGCATATGTTTACACATTTATTTGTTATGTTACATAGACATGCAGTGCCAGATTCAGGAAAATGAAGAGATTTGACAAGTACCAAAGCAGGGATCAGAAACTAGGCGTCTGATGTACAGTCATGTCGCAAATAGTGGTCATAAATTGCACATCGACTATTTGATTTTGCCCTGTGAACTATGTATAATTATGTCATAAAGTCTGAAGATGAAGGGGTTCATAGAAAGAGTTGACGAATGAATGTTAACTTGTCCGGTTGTTGCTTGTGTCCCCCCTGTAACTCGCTACAAATACAGGGAGAATGGCCTGTAAGGATCAGCAGCTCACCATCCCTATGTTTGCATTCCTACATGAGATTTTTTTTATTTTTTATAACGTAGTCCATGTTCCTTAAAGAGCCAGTGATTCTTTTAAAAACATTAGTTGTCTGTTCAGAAAAACATACCCTATGTCTCTTTTTATTCCCCCAAGAAGCCAGTGACACAATTGACAAAGAGGAAGGTTTTGTGGGACACCTTCCCTCTTGCAAATAAACTACTGCCCCAACTTGGAGGTCAATAACCCATCAATGGTTTATCTTTGAATAAGAAACAAGAGGAGGTTGGGGTATTCATGACCACTGCCATTTGCATTTAGGGAATGATTGCAGTAGTCATTTAGGAGTTGTAAAAGGGATTTCTACATACCAAAAAGGCCTTTTGTAGATGCAAGCACCGTGATTCTGAAAATTGCACAATTTGCAACTGAAAAAGAGCTTTGTACTTCAGACTGTGGAACTCAGCTCCTGCATCAACACTTGCTAATTCCACTGAGTTACTAAAACACTCTGCAAGACTCTGCGAAGTTCTGTGAGCAGCGTAATTTCAGTATGTTGCGCTGCTGGTGCTGTTTTTAGCGCCAGGCGCTTGCCCCACACTGAAAAATCAGACCAAAAGGGACCACGAGGCATGCCAGGGGCACTGCTTCTTCCTGCTGCTTGAGTAGATTTTCTACTCGAGTAGCAGCTTTCCCAACGCTAGTGGCAGCTTTTTCAATGCAAGGGATAGTGACCTGCCACAATCGTCAGGTGTTCTAGCACCCAAAACCGTAATAGGGGGTGCACATTTTCACTCAGGCTTGCTAACTTGACATTGGTGAGCCGCTTGCGAGAACAACTCTGCCACTTGATTTTTGGCAGAGTTGCGTCTGAACTCCGTGCTGCAACTTGAACAAGGAGTGGGTAAAACTCTGCCAGCGGAACGGAATTTATTGCCCACCCCCTGCTTATCATTCCCTGACGTGAAGTGCTGTGACGTAACATTGCTTCTTTATCATCTCATAAATAATTATTTATTTAGCACACACAACACATTGAATTGTCTGTAGGCGCACACATAATAATTATTACTATTGCTTAAATTGCTCGTGTTCTTACGGTGGAAAAATGAAAGGCGGAGCCGGCCCTGCCAAATTCGAACCTGTGGCCAGCAGAAGTCTGGGTGAACTCTCGACCCCACGAGTTATTAGATAACATTTGCGATTTCCTTATTTTTTCCATCAACACTATAGCTATATATTAACCTTATTCGGTTTATCTGAGTTCTCAAAAGAATATAATAGCTTTTCTTGTTCGTCTTCGGAATTCATCTTTAGGTACGTGCCTACATTGTGGTGAGATTCCTGCGCATGGGTCATTGTCTCGCAGTCCTCCTTCTGTTGATGTGTCCCCATATTATCCAGTGTGTAACTCTGTGGATAGACTGCCTTTATTTGAAGTAACTCTATGAGAAGTACTGCCTGACACCAAAATCACAGGAGCGAGACAACTTTTTCACCAGAATCCTAATTATAACTCATCCAGTTGCTGCAAGAAGGGCACAGTAGACTATAAATGTGTATTCTTCTAGCATACATTTTATGCGGTAAGACCATTTCCAATTTTTACGCTTTTTCGTTTAGGGCAAGACAATTATGTTTCTTCGGCCTGTAATGCAAGGTTAAAGCGAAAAATCAATTCAGTCCAGCTTTACATAGACAATAGCCAGGTTGCGTCCACCGCACACACTTTCTGAGCTAGCCTCCTTTACGTAAAACAATTTTTCACACTCTTTGTTCCCTGTTGAGGCTGACTGTTAAATTCAATCTATTTAACATGTATTTTTAATGCCAGCAGCATCAAGCCGTACCCACTGTGACACTGACACTAAAGCGATCATGCCTATCTGTTTCAAACGCCTTTTCCCCAGAGAACGTGTTAAAATGCCCAACAAAAAAAGTGCTTATTGATGTGAAACGATGGGGGATGACATGAGTTATGGCCATCAAGGCTGGGTCAATTAATCACAGGAGGTACATAACGATGTGGTTTAGTGTAATGTGTGAGTTCTTTCCCGGGGAGTAGGCAGCCCAGCACAGCAGTGACAAATCATGTTTATTTCTGAACTTGCAAGCATACCTATAGTGTGATCTGCTGAGCCAAACAAGATTACAAGGAGAGGGCTATGAAAGTCTTGGGATGTGATAAGTCAGTTATAGTTAAGCTGCAAGGTCAGTTAGAAAGATTTGTAAATAGAGATAAAGTTATGACCTTGTGGGTGTTCACTAATTTCCTAGTGGCCATAGATTGCCCTCTTTCAAAGTATGGAAGTTCGGTCCCATAACCATATACTTAAAGCTTCGGGATATCCCCCCACTTTTGCAATTCTTAGCAAGGTTGGAAAAATGTAGAAATCCTAAAACAGCCCCTCATTGCATGATGCGTTTTATCTAAGGGAGTATGAAGTGCGCGTAATTCTCTTTTATATGATTAAGTGAAATTCCAGAAAAATTGCACGAAATTAGGTGAAATTAAATCTGGTATTTTACCGTGAAATGTGTCCTCGTATTCATTTTGAATGCAAAGTTGCATTTCAGAAAAAAACAATCTACCTACAAAACACCAGTGCTGTGAACAACAGCCGCTAACAGTCTGGTCATTCGCGTGGTTCTTGTTCTCCTGCGATATGATTATTTTTTTTAACCTGGACAGTCTATAAACACGTGACCAGGTGTAATGTCATGTAGGAAATTTCACATAACCAGTTTAAAGTAAAATGACGAAATTACATATTACACTGACGTAATTGAAACTTCACCTTGACCTAGTGATAACTGGGTTGGAAACTGTACACCCCATTAAAACTGCTACCACTGGAGGCAGTAATTAGCAGGAGCAGAATTCCCTCCTGATAAGAAATGGTGGTGGGGAGGGGGGAGTTCTGACCACTTGTCATGTGGGTCCTAGGTGCAAAAAAGGTCATGGAAATGTGCCCCATTAAGTTTTTAGACTTCAAAATATTCATATTCTCTGCTGTCTGCGTGATTTTTGTTGTAATGTCCATCTTACCTTAGTGACCTGTTGAGCGCGAACAATATGCCAGGGTGTTTCCCCTCTTTGATGAGCCTTGTTGCGTTCCTCATGGCACCCTTATACGATATGTGGACCAGCTAGGATGTTACCTTCTGTGCTAGAGTTTTATATTCTACTTAGACTGAAAATACCCTATTTGAAATGGCAACAAAACATGAAAGTTACATGGAGGGTCATACAATGTAATAAATAGAACTTTGGTGCATGGTTTTCGAGCAGGCCTAAGTCTATCCAGCCACGCCCACATTTCCAGGTGAATTACAGTGTTCCCGGGGGTTTTGGTGCTTTCACTGCTAAATATCTCCTGGGAGACCTTAATTGTTCAACCACCCCCAACGTGGCTGTCGGGGCTGGACGAGAAACCAAATGAGACCTGGCAGAAATGTTCAAACCAGCCCCACACCCCAGTCTCGTTCTCTCACCCTCTGTTAGGCTGCTATGGTAACTGTCACATTTTACATACCGTGAAATGCAACTGCTGACGTGGCTAAAATGCACCGGGCTGCAATAATCCCTAAGAGGAGATCCCGTTTTGCACACATTTTGTGGTCAAGGCACACTTAACGGACTATGTTCTGATAGCTTTTTCCCTTCTCTTCTACAAACACCATGCCTTAAAATACTGGTAAAATAAAGCCAGCTAACTGAAATGTTTCTGCACGTTCAGTTTATTAAAAAAAGCTGCGTATTTTATAGAGGACATATGCAAAGCAGTTTTTCAAAACTCAATATCTATTCCTCTTTGGCACCAAAGGGATCTAGTTAAGTGGTTTGTGGTGTGGCTAGAACCCCTCGTTGACTTTCGAGCTTTGTGGATATCAATTGAACATCTTCATTTCGACTTTACGTCTCTCTCACTGATTGTATTACTTGTAGCTAGACACGCCCATTGTTTTGATGCTCTGCACCCTCTCACAATCCAAGTCGCTAACCTCATCTCAGTGACTGAGCACTTTGCACAATTATCCTTAAAAGCCCCTCTCCATTTTAGGTGCTGCCCAGAATAAGAGGGTAATACTTATGAAGAAACAAAGAGGGGCATGCTCCAGAACTGGTATAGATTTTGTCTTCTGGCTGATTTGGCTTATTTGACCACTGATAAATAATGGGATATAAATAACATGCCAATAAAAATGGAAAGGTTTCAAAACAGAGCAGATCATTACCTAGAAAAGCTAATGTTCAATGCACATATTATGAAATCGAGAGAAACGTGCATGCATAGTTTTAGAAATTGGGTTGTTGGTTGAGGGGTGTAAGCCCTTCTCAAGCGGAAACTACAATCCTTGTCAATGGGAACCACAAATAGCTTGGTACAAAAGTGATCAGGTGTGAAGTGGTGATGTGTGAAGTATTTATGCAGCACACAAACAGTAATAAAGTGAAAACACAAACAAAACAAATCCCCACACCAATTTAGAAAAATAGAGTAAAATGTAATAAATTATTTGACACAAAAAACTAAAGAAATCCAACCAGTAGACCTGGAAATATGCAATTTCAATGATTTAGGTAAGTGTAGTGCCTAAAGGCACAAAGTACCTTTCACTGTTATCTGTTTGTGCTACACTTGGGGAAAGTCACAAGTTGAGGCTGACCATGGTGGGCTGCAGGCTGGCTAAGGGGACCAGGTTAGTCCAGCCAAACTGAAAATGTACCCTCTCAAATTCTAGCATGAAGAGTTCAGTTCACGGTGGGGAAAGCTGCGAGGAGCAGAAATAGCATCCCACATAGTCTTCACTGTAGAGTGAAGAGAAGCCCTGCCATTGCTGATTTTTGTTGCTTTTGTGCAAGAATCCTGTCGGGCGTCACTGAGCATTGTTGCTCAAGCTTCACATCGGTGGTCACCACAGGCTGGTGATGCTGTAGCGTGAAGTACCGATCGTGCCGCTTGTTGCTGTCTGTCACTCTAGCACAAAGAGCTGGGTTCAACGGAGCTTTGAGTTGGCAGTCGGCATGGATGGCAAGATCTCAGCATGAACAAGCCCATTTTCAGTCGTGCAGAGCCCAAAATGTCAGGATTTTTCCTGTGTGTCCAGAGGAGTGCACTCAGGTGCCACACAAAGGGCTCAGGACCTGGGGAGAGCCTCTTGGGGATCAAGAACTTACTCTCACAGAAGCCAGCAGGGCTCAACAAGGTGCTCTTGCTGCAGGTTGGCTGGGCAGTTGCAAGGAGGCCTTTGGAGCTTGTTATGTCCCTGTAGCTCTGAACAGGAGTCATTTTAGGTAGCCTTGGATGAAGGGAACAAGTTCAGTCTTCCTTCTCAGACAGAAGGAAAGGCCTCAGGCAGTAGGGCAGTCCTCTGGCAGCAGGGCAGTCCTTTTCCTGTCATATCCACAGGTCCAGGAATGAACTGAAGAGTTGGTTTGAGGGTTGGTTATTAATATATGGTCCCTGGCCCCAGCTTTGTAGTGGGAGAATCTTGTATAGTTTCCCCCTTTCATGTGGTTTTGAAATTTCCCTTTTTACCCTGCCCCTGACTCAGGAGATCTGGGGTGGTACTGGACTAGTGTGAAGTCCTTTCTGAATGTGCTGCGGCAGCCCCTTTGAATTGCAAGGAGATGACAGCTTGGCCCTGCCCAACCACCCTGACAACACCTAACCCCTTTTCTATCGCTGTCTAGGAGGAATACACAAAGGCCAACTGCCAACTACACCCAGTCATGTGACCCTGGATACAGACATCAGGCACCAAAGAGTTAGGACTAGAAAACACCAACTTTCTAAAAGTGGCATTTTTAGAACTATGATGTAAATCTGACTTTTCCATTAAAACAAGTTTTAAATTACAATTTATTAGAGACCAAACATGACATTTCAACCTGTTCCCAAGCAAACATTATCAATTATAAAATGTAATGAGATAACCCAAAGGCAGCCTATGGAAGAGGTAGGCCTTCCAGTAGTTAAAAATGAATTGACTAACAGGCCAACGTTTTAAATATCCTGCACCCCACCCTAGTGCTGTTTAGGGCCTACCCTCAGGGTGACATATGTTAAAAAAAGGAAGGTTGAGGCCCGGCAAAAGGTTTATTTTGCAAAATTATAATGACAGTTTAAAACTGCACACAGGCTGCAATGGCAGCCAGCCCTAGGGCATGTTTAAAAAGGCTACCTAATTGGGTGACCCAATATGTTCTGCAGGACCACTAGTAGCATTTAATATACAGGCTCTGGGTATATGTAGTACCCCTTTACTAGGGACTTACAAGTAAGTTAAATGTGCCAATTGGGTGTAAGCCAATTCTATCATGCTTAGAGGAGTGAGCACAAGACATTAGCACTGGTTAGCAGTGGTAACATGTGCAGAATGCCAAAGCCAATAAAAACAAATTCAGCACAACAGGAGGAGGGAAAGCAAACAGTTTTGGGGAAATCCACACCAAGAATGTCAGGTCTAATACATATGTTTCACATGCTTTCAAAATAAAGTAGCGCAGCCAAATTATTCTCCTATTTTTCTCACAGACAGAAGGTACAACCAAATTTGGGAAAACTCTGCTTGATCGATTGATTCACATTAAGTGACAAATGTGAGTTGTTTATGTTTCCACCATTCCACATTGAGGAAGTTGGCATTACAAGGTCCACACAGATCAGGCTGTGCAGAAGTTATTTTATGTTTCTGACATTTGAACAATCGCCCACTGCCTAAAAGATCTGAATGTACAGTACAAGTTTGTATACCTTCCACTTAGGTAAGGGCTGGCTATGCCACAAACACCTGTTTTGTGGATGGAGGTGGTCTTTCTGGGTAGTTTGTGTGATCTGCACCCAGCATGTACTAGGCAAGATCACTGGACATACATGAAAGTATGAAACCTATACTCCAGGAGAACTACTTTACTGTGAAATAATGTCTATTCCACCCAGAACGTTCAGGAAGATACAGGAGAAAGAAGGGTTAAGGCATGGGCTGATCTTGTTATCTTTCTATGGTTTGCATTTAACTTCCATTTTCCCTATTACTGTCTCACACAAAGGTATATTAATGATCAGCTATTGTAAAAAGCAAAAATGGCTCCCCAGTGCCATTTACAATGACGCTGGAAATCACGGTCAATCACTTGTTCCCATTTGCTATGTTGTTTTCAATTCTCCATTGGGGAATAACAGTTCACAACATATTGGGAGTCTCTGGGTCTAGTAGGCATCTGTTCTCAGCCTCAAAACATAAACATTATTATATTACAGGAATCTAGTCATAAGTGAATCAAACTGAGAGAACGCTTTGAAACTGCAGGGTTGTTTAGGTTTATCTTATATCAGGGTAACAACTATATTGGGGGTCAACAGAGATTCCCTTAGGTAGCACTGGAGTTGCTTTTTGTGGGGGCTAGGATCGGAGCCATGAATTGAAAAAACACTAGCAAATTTTGAGGGACAGCATGGGAAAAAGTAGCATAATTTGAAGACTTTAGTCCTCTCAATTACAGGGACAGTTTAGAGATCACAGGAAAAAAGCAGTACAAACCTGTTTGCACCTCTAGGTTTAGTACACAGTTCTATGATTAGGTCACATTTGGCTTGTCACTACTTTCCTATGTATGACAGTTTTGGGTGACAGGGTAGAACGTTCTTTTCCCATATGATGCTTAAGACAGTGTACAATAGATGCTTCCTTCAGAACTGGTTGCTATGCAAATGATATTGTGTTTGTAGATCAAGGAAAGACTTGATTGTACAATTTATGAACATATACTCCAAACCCATCAGGTCACTAGTAGACCATTCCTGCCAATGCAATGTATTTCTTTTTCAATATGTAACTATGTATTTTTCCCGGTGAGGTTCCTTGGGTGGGCAAACCTGCATACACTGAGGGCCCAATTCACAAAGTTAAACTTAAACCTGAAATCTAACTTTAGACCTATAGGTCCAAGTTTATATCTAAAGTCTACCTTTAGACCTGAAGCCTAACTTTAGTTCTAAAATCTAAGTTTAGACCTAAGTCTAACATTAGACCTGATGTCTAAGCCTAGTCTTCAGGTCTAACGTTAGACTTCATTAGACTTGAAATCTAAACTTAGACCTCAAGCCTAAACTTAGACTTCAAGTCTAAATTTAGACTCCAGGTCTAAAGTCAGACTTCAGTTCTAAAGATAGACTTTAAATCTAAACTTAGAGTTTAGGTCTAAACTTAGAATTCAGGTCTAAACTTAAACTTTAGGTATAGGTTTACCTTTGTGAATCAGGTCCTGAGTTTTGTGTGTGCCGTATACCAAGCATGGATCAAGGCATCTAACCATGGATCATCAGACTGTAAGCTCAACTTCTGTACTTTCTGGAAGCTTGTATTTCCTATCTGACTCAAATAAAGTGGGGGTGTTATGCAGGGAAGTTTACAAACCAGGTTTATTGCCTGGGATTGTAGTAGAGAAACCTTACCTTGGGGAATGCCAGAATGGAAGAACCAGGATCACAATACTTACTCTTCCTGAAACCTAGTGAGAAGATGGAAATTCCCCTAGAAAAGTGGGATAATGAAAAGGATGTCTTTGGCTATTGGATGGTCAATAAAACTACCCAAACGGTTTGAATGAGGAATATGAGTTTGGAGCCTCAGCAGCTGGACATTCATTGGCAAGTGTTAGACCTGTCAGCCTTAGGGTGGTCTTTCCCCAAACCTTTTGTCTTCACCATCCTATATTGCTAAATCAGTGTTGTTGACTTTAGGAGTCTGGGCAGTTTACCACTGCCAACCAGTGTGAAAGTACTTTCTCCCTAAAACAGGGTAAAATTGGAATACACCTGATTGGGATATTTAATTTACTTATATGTCTGTAGTACAATGGACGCCATATACCCAGGACCTGTAGATTAAATGCCACTAGTGGGCCTGCCGCACTTACTGTGCCACCCGCCTAAGTACCCCCTTTAAACTTGTCCCTAGCCTATTATTGCAGCTTGTAGGCAATTCAACTTGGCAATATAACCAAGGTTTAATTTACCCTTTTATTGCATAAGTTAACCCTAAGGTAGGCCCTAGTTAGCCCGTAGAGTACTGTACAAAGTAATTAAAAGGCTGGGCACATACTTTTAACTTTTAGATGTCCTGGTAGAGTAAAACTCCTAAATCTGATTTTCACTACGGTGAGGCCTACCTCTCCCATAGGATAACACTGGGTTGCTGTATTATATTTAACAAACGCTAACTTTCGATTGGGAGCAGGTACACAGTTCATGCTTGGTGTCCGAAAAATTATAAAAAATCCTCTTCAATGGTAAATACTGATTTTGTACTTACAATTCTCAAAATGATAGTTGGACTTTGTTTATTCCTCTCAGACAGCCACACAATAGAAGGATTAGGTGTGCCTGGATGGGCTATCAACTGGCATGATGGGGGGCAAAGCTGAGCACAGCCCACTTGCAGCTGAATAGGCTGTTCTCTGCCTTCATACAAAGGACTAGCCAACCCTGTATTGTTCATGCAGACAGCCAGAAGCAAGAGCAGGGGAGTCGGGAAACCTCAAAGGCAATTCTACAGAAATCCTTACTTCAAAGGAGGCACCAAGTATAAAAATGGGACCCTCAGGCTCACTCTTTAGTACACCTCTGGTCATGTGAAAGACTGAGAAGGACTGCTGTGCTGCTCTGCAAGAAGGTCTGCTACTCTGCTTCCCTGTTTCCTTTCTGCCTGAGTAAGAAGCACTGGACCTGCATCTTGAACCCAGGAGCACCAGGGTGACTCCAAGGGCTTGTTGGCTGGCTTCCTGATCAGTGCTTCAGGAACAGGAAAGGCTCCAACCACTTTGAACCCAAGTAGTGCCACCTCAATCCTCGACCCTTAGAAGTGGGCCCAAGCTTGCACTGCTAGCCCAGCTGTCGCAATGTGAGCAGAACTGAGCAACTCAGCGCAGCATCTCACAGCAGCACTGGGACGGTTGCTGCAAGATGCATCCCTGACCCAGGATCTTGCATCGCAGCCCACAGCCTCCTTGGAACCATCACTGCATGATCCATCATCGACGCAGGCCTTCCCATTGCATGTCCCTCATCAACAGAAGCCTCAATGATGACACTGGTTTTCACAGTGCATCCCTGCAGTTTCCTAGGAACTGCTGCTGCACCGTCCGCACAGGACTCGGCACCACAAGCCCCTTATTGATGGTATCCTCGATGGCAATGCAGGAACTCTGCATTGCAACAGCTAAGCTTTCTCTGAACCACCACTTCATGAAGCATCCTTGATGCAGGATCTCACAATGCTCTGTGCTAGAAATGGGGTTTTTGGTTGGCAGTCTGGTTACCGCCTGTCCAAGCAAGGACCCTCACTCTAGTCAGGGTGAAAGAGAATCACCCTCAGCTAACCCCTGCTTACCCATTTGGTAGCTTTGGCACGAGCAGTAGGCTTAACGTCAGAGTGCTAGGTGTAAAGTATTTCTACCAACACACACAGTAACGTAATGAAAACACTACTAAATGACACAACACAGTTTTAGAAAAATAGGGATTATTTATCTAAACAAAACAAGACCAAAATGACAATAATCCACAATACACAAGTCAAGTTATCACTGAAAATGCAAAAAGAGTCTTCATGTAATGTTAAACACACACTAACACTGTTAGCATGAAAATATACCTTGGGCGCTTCAAAAATAACCCTGCTCTGGGAGTGTGCATCAAAAAGGGCTTGAGATGCGTCAAGTTCACCTACGAGCGAGACCTTGCGTCGTTTCTCCTTTCGTCAGGTCGGGCGCGTCGTTTCCTCTCTCCGCAGGAGAGCAATGCGTCAATCCGGTCAGTACTCTCGGGTCGGGGCAGGCCTTGCGCCGTTTTTACACCGAGCAGTGTTTGTGTTGGAAATCCAGCCGCATGATGATCTGAAAACCACGCAGCGCGGGTTGCGATCTCACCAGCTTCCGTCAGCGATGCTGTGTGTCGTTTCTCCAGACCCGGGCGTCGATCTTCTGGTTGTGTTGCAGGCGAGCGTCGGTTTTCAGCCACAGATCGGAGTCGCGTCAATCTTTTCCCCGCACAGCGTTCTGTGTGTGGATTTCTTCCTCTTAGGCTACCAGCGTCTCCTTTCAGGGTCCCAGGAACTGGATGGGCACCATTTGGCAGAGTACGAGTCTCTTCAGAGACTCCAGGTGCGGGCAGAGAGAAGTCTTTGCTCTCCCTGAGACTTCAAACAACAGGAGGCAAGCAATAAATCAAGCCCTTGGAGATCTTCACAAGATGGAAGCACACAAAGTCCAGTCTTTGCCCTCTTACTCTGACAGAAGCAGCAACTGCAGGATAGCTCCACAAAGCACAGTCACAGACAGAGCAGCTCGTCTTACTCAGCTCTTCAGCTCTTCTCCAGGCAGAGGTTACTCTTGGTTTCCAGAAGTGTTCTCAAGTCTGTGGTTTTGGGTTACCTTCTTATACCCATTTTCTCCTTTGAAGTAGGCTTACTTCAAAGCAAAGTCTCTCTTGAATGTGAAATCCTGCCTTGCCCAGGCCAGGCCCCAGACACTCAGAGGGGGTTTGAGACTGCACTGTGTGAGGGGAGGCACAGCCATTTCAGGTGTAAGTGACCACTCCTCCCCTCCTTCCTAGCACAGATGGCCCATCAGGAGATGCAGACTACACCCCAGCTCCCTTTGTGTCACTGTCTAGTGTGAGTTGCAACCAGCCCAACTGCCAAAGTGACCCAGACAGGGAATCCACAAACAGGCAGAGTCACAGAAATGGTATATTCAACTTTACTAAAAGATGTATTTTTAAATTGTGAGCTTAGAGACCCCAAACTCCACATGTCTATCCACTCCCAAAGGGAATATACATATTAATCATATTTAAAGGTATCCCTCATGTTAACCTATGAGAGGGACAGGCCTTGCAACAGTGAAAAACTAATTTAGCAATATTTCACTGCACTGTTAGGACATATAAAACACATTACTGTATGTCCTACCTTAACCATACACTGCACCCTGACCTTGGGGCTACCTAGGGCCTACCTTAGGGGTGTCTTACATGTTAGAAAAGGGACGGTTTAGGCCTGGCAAGGGGGTACACTTGCCAAGTTGAATTTACAGTTTAAAACTGCACACACAGACACCTCAGTGGCAGGTCTGAGACATGATTACAGAGCTACTTATGTGGGTGGCACAACCAGTGCTGCAGGCCCACTAGTAGCATTTAATTTACATGCCCTGGGCACCTCTAGTGCACTGTACTAGGGACTTACTAATAAATCAAATATACGAATCATGGATAAACCAATTACATACACATTTTGTAGAGGAGCACTTGCACTTTAGCACTGGTTAGCAGTGGTTAAGTGCCAAGAGTAACAAAAACAGGAAAAACAGAGTCCAGCACACATCAATAACCTGGGAAATTGAGGCAAAAAGTTAAGGGAGACCACGCCAAGGATGAAAAGTCTAACACGTGTCCCCCCCAGCTGAAAGTGGGGAGCAACTACCCAACCTAATGGGAGTTCTCCTAACTAAGGCAGAAGAACCTGGACAGACCATCCGCATTGGCGTGTTCTGTACCAGGACGGTGTTTCACCGTAAAGCCCATCCCCTGTAGGGAAATGGACCACCTCAACAGTTTTGGATTCTCACCCGTCATCTGCATGAACTATCTGAGGGGCCGAAAGTGAGACCCAAACAAGTAGGGTCTTAGCTTCTTCAGTGCCCAGACCACAGCAAACGCTTCGCGTTCTATGGCACTCAACCTACGTTCCCTGGGAAGTAACCTCCTGCTAATGAAGGCTACGGGTTGATCTAGGCCCTGTTCATTAAGCTGTGAGAGTACTGCTCCAATACCATGCTCTGAGGTATCTGTTTGCACAACAAACTCCTTGGAGTAGTCAGATGCCTTCAGCACAGGTGCTGTGCACATGGGAGCCTTCAGGGCATCAAAAGCATTCTGGCAAGCCTCTGTACAGATCACTTTCCTGGGTTGCTTCTGAAAAGTCAACTCATTCAAGGGGGTAACAATGGTACCATACCCCTTGACAACCTCCTCTTAGTATCCTGTGAGACCTAAGAAGGCTCTCCCTTCAGTCTGGGTCTTGGGAGGCTCCCAAGCCAGAATGGTGTCAATTTTTGGCTATAGGGGTGCTACCTGGCCACTTCCCACCTGGTGTCCCAAGTACACCACTGAACCCTGCCCTATTTAGCACTTGCTTGCCTTAATAGTGAGGCCTGCCTTCTGCAGGGCCCCTAACAATCTCCAGAGGTGTTGCATGTGTTCCTCCCATGTGAAACTAAACCCAGCAATGTCATCCAGGAAGGCGGCACTGAACTCATCCAGCCCAGCCAACACCTGGTTGACAAACCTCTAAAAGGTGGCAGGGGCATTCTTCATCCCAAATGGCATGACTTTAAATTGAAAGTCTCCATCTGGGGTAGAGAATGATGACCTCTCCTTGGCCCCCTCAGTTAAGGCAATCTGCCCATAAGCAGATGTTAAGTCAAACGTACTGAGATACTTGGCAGCTCCCAACCGGTCAATGAGCTCATCTGCTCGGGGGATGGGGTGTGCATCAGTCTTGCTGCCCGCATTGAGTCCCTGGTAATCCACACAGAACCTGAGTTCTGGAGTGGCACCAGGTGCAGCAGCCTTTGGGACCAATACCACTGGGCTGGCCCAAGGACTGCTGGAGTGCTCAATAACCCCTAGGGTTAGCATTTTGGATACCTCATTATTAATGCAAGCCCTGACCCTCTCAATCACACTGTAAATCTTCTGTTTCATAGGTGGACTGTCCCGAGTGTCCACATCATGGATGCACAAGTGTGTGACACCTGGGATCAGGGAAAACAGTGAGGCGAACTGTCCCAACACGTGGTGACAGTCCATCTGCTGCTCTTCAGTCAGGGAAGGGGAGAGGATCACTCCCTCCACAGACCCATCTTTCTCTCCTGCAGACAGGAGGTCAGGAAGAGGTTCACTCTCCTCCTCCACTCCATCATCTGCCGCAAGGAGCATGGACCGTGCTTCCCATGCCACTGGATTCAAGCTAGCCTGGCTGATGAGGGGTGAAACCCCGAAACCGGTCCCAGGATGCTTGTTTCCGGTCCAGTGAGGACCTGGCTTGGCAGTTCGGTCTGGACTGTTCCCATGAGGAACTGGGTCAAGACTGATTTGCATATGGCTGGGTTCAAGCTGGGGTGGCATGGTGAGCAAAAAAACAATGGATTAAACCCAGATCTATGACTGGGGGTGAGTGTTTGACAATGTTCAGCATTCCGTCCATCACTTGTTGTTTTTGCATGGACAGTTCAGTCTGCTCAAAGTTCTGCTTGAGGCGGATGACATGCAGGACCCTTGAAGGATTCCTTGGACATCGCAAGTCCACCAGGTAGGTGACTTCACTCTTGCACCCCACGGCCTCAAATGACCCAGTCCACTTGTTCTGGAGCATCCTAGGCTCCACTGGTGCCATCACCCACACTTTTTGTCCTGGTTGAAACTCGACCAGAGTGGCATTCTGGTCATACCAGCGTTTCATATCCTCCTGGCTTGCTTCCAGGTTCTCCTGTGCGAGACTCCTGAAGCGGGCGGTCTGGTTTCTCAAAGCCAGCATGTAACTGAATACATCCTTGAGGGGGTTTACTAGGAGCTTTTTCCAAAGCCTCCTTGACCAGACTTAAAGGTCTCCTCACAGGGTGGCCATAAATCAGCTCAAAGGGACTAAACCCAAGTCCCTTTTGAGGCACCTTCCTGTAGGCGAACAGAAGGCATGGCAAGAGGATGTCCCACTTCTGCCTCAAGGGCTTTGACAGGCCCATGATCATGTCTATCAAGGTGCGGTTGAATCTCTCAACCAGACCATTACTTTTGGGGTGGTAAGGGGTGATGAACTTGTAGGTTACCCCACACTCCTTCCACAGAGACTTCATATACTTGGATATGAAGTTGGTACCCCTATCAGGTACCACTTCTTTTGGGAACCCCATGCGGGTAAAAAACCCTATCCAAGCATGACCCACCACAAGGGAAGTGATTGATCTCAAAAGAATGGCTTCTGGGTACCGGGTGGCATGGTCCACCAAGACCAGGATAAACCTGTTGCCTGTGGCTGTCTTAGGATCCAGAGGCCCCACAATGTCAATGCCTACCCTCTCAAAGGGAGTACGGACAACTGGTAAAGGTTGGAGAGGAGCCTTACATTTCCCCCCACTCTTGCCACTTGACTGAAAAGTCTGACAAGACCTGCAATGTGCATCTGAGTGCCTGTGCATTAGGGGCCAGTAAAAGTGGGTGACAAGCCTCTCAAAGGTTTTGTCCTGCCCCAAATGTCCAGCTAGAGGCACATCATGAGCCAACCCCAGTAGGAAGGCCATGAAGCACTGGGGTACCACCAGCACACGGGCTGACCCAGGCTCAGGAACCTTAGGCTCATTATACGGGAGGTCATCCTCCCAATAAATCAGGTGTGATCCTGGCTCCTGTGCTGCATAGAATGCTTCCCTGGTGGGCCCCCTTCCTGCTGCCACTGCAACAGCTCAGGGACCTCACCCAGTTCAGCCACCTGCTCCCCTGTAGGCTCTGGGGCGTCACCCTCAGGCTCTGCCTCTCAGTAACCGTGGGAACTTCTGGGGCTGGTTTCCCACGCCCCCTGCCCTTCCTCTTCTTGGCAGTCCCCTAGGCACTGTTTCAGGCTCCAGGGGCTCTTGACTACCCTGACGGGCTGCTTTTGACCGGGTGGATACGCATACTCACTCAGATGCACCCAACATCTCCAAGTGAGACCTGTGTTCCACTTCCTTCCAAGGGGAATCCACCAGGTCATTGCCTAGCAAACAATCAACAGGCATAGTTGGACTCACAGCTACCTTCAAGGAACCTGAGACCCCCCCCCCATTCAAAGGGAACCTGTGCCACTCTGCACAGGTACTCCGAGTTGTCCACTGCAACTACTTGGTGAAGTTCCCGGGGATAAATCTGCTCTTCAGACACCAGTTGACTCCTCACTGTAGTCGCACTGGCTCCTGTGTCTCTCGGAGCCTCCACCCTTTGTCCATTGATGGTCACCCACTGCCTGTCCTTCTTAGTGTTCGCAAGCACGAGGGGTCTCTGGACCATCTCACTGTCCCTAAGTGAGACTAGGGTAATCTCAGCTGGCTCCTACTCACCTGGAACCAAATCTCCCACAAGCGCTACACTGGCTAAACCCTGGGACGGTGCACCAGTGGGTGCTGGTGTACTTTTGGAGCATTTGGGGTCCCCCTCACATGACCCACCTGGTCACATGCTTAGCACTTATGTGGGGGACCACCTGCCACTGGCTTCCCTTTGGAGAACCATGGCTTCTTCTCACTGGGGGCTGGGAATCCTTACCCTGGGAATCAGTTTAGGGCCCTTTAGAGAACTCCCCCTGTTTACCCTAACCCCCCCTTTCTTCTGAGACCACTAGTAGCATTTGATTTACATGCCCTGGGCACCTCTAGTGCATTGTACTAGGGACTTACTAATAAATCAAAAATGACACTCATGGATAAACCAATCACATACACATTTTGTAAAGGAGCACTTGCACGTTAGCACTGGTTAGCAGTGGTAAAGTGCCCAGAGCAACAAAGACAGAAAAAACAGACTCTAGCACACATCAACAACCTGGGAAACAGAGACAAAACGTTAAGGGAGACCACATCAAGGATGAAAAGTCTAGCACTCTGCAAACCAGGATTTAAAGTACTTTGTTCAGCAGGCCTAACTTGGTCCCTTTACTGGGCTTGTGCTCCACCATGGTCAGACTGAACTTGTGACATTGTGTAGGAGGCTTGCCTGGCTTGTAGTGGGTACCAAGGGGTACTTACACCTTGCACCAGGTCCAGTTATCCCTTATTAGTGTAGAGGGGTGTCTAGCAGCTTAAGCTGATAGAAAAGGTAGCTTAGCAGAGCAGCTTAGGCTGAACTAGGAGACGAGTGAAGCTCCTACAGTACCACTAGTGTCATATGCACAATATCATAAGAAAACACAATACACAGATATACTAAAAATAAAGGTACTTTATTTTTATGACAATATGCCAAAAGTATCTCAGTGAGTACCCTCAGTATGAGGATAGCAAATATACACAAGATATATGTACACAATACCAAAATATGCAGTAATAGCAATAGAAAACAGTGCAAACAATGTATAGTCACAATAGAAAGCAATGGGGGCACATAGGGATGGGGCAACACAAACCATATACTCTAGAAGTGGAATGCGAACCACGAATGGACCCCAAACCTATGTGACCTTGTAGAGGGTCGCTGGGACTGTAAGAAAACAGTGAGGGTTAGAAAAACAGCCCACCCCAAGACCCTGAAAAGTGGGTGCAAAGTGCACCTAAGTTCCCCAAAGAGCACAGAAGTCGTGATAGGGGAATTCTGCAAGGAAGACCAACACCAGCAATGCAACAACGATGGATTTCCAGACGAGAGTACCTGTGGAACAAGGGGACCAAGTCCAAGAGTCACGATCAAGTCGGGAGTGGGCAGATGCCCAGGAAATGCCAGCTGTGGGTGCAAAGAAGCTGCCACCAGATGGTATAAGCTGTGGATTCTGCAAGAACGACAAGGGCTAGAAACTTCCCCTTTGGAGGATGGATGTCCCACGTCGTAAAGAGTCGTGCAGAGGTATTTCCGTGCAGAAAGACCGCCAACAAGCCTTGCTACCTGCAAAGGTCGCGGTTAGGATTTTTGGATGCTGCTGTGGCCCAGGAGGGACCAGGATGCCGCCAATTGCGTGAGGAGACAGAGGGGGCGTCCAGCAAGACAGGGAGTCCCCTCAGAAGCAAGCAGCACCCACAGAAGTGCCGGAACAGGCACTACTAAGTGGAGTGAACTGGAGCTCACCCAAAGTTGCACTAGAGGGTCCCACGAAGCCGGAGGACAACTCAGGAGGTCGTGCAATGCGGGTTAGAGTGCCGGGGACCCAGGCTTGGCTGTGCACAAAGGAAATCCTCAAAGAGTGCACAGGAGCCGGAGTAGCTGCAAAACACGTGGTTCCCAGCAATGCAGTCTAGCGTGGGGAGGCAAGGACTTACCTCCACCAAACTTGGACTGAAGAGTCACTGGACTGTGGGAGTCACTTGGACAGAGTTGCTGAGTTCAAGGGACCTCGCTCGTCGTGCTGAGAGGAGACCCAGAGGACCGGTGATGCAGTTCTTTGGTGCCTGCGGTTGCAGGGGGAAGATTCCGTCGACCCACAGGAGATTTCTTCGGAGCTTCTAGTGCAGAGAGGAGGCAGACTACCCCCACAGCATGCACCACCAGGAAAACAGTCGAGAAGGCGGCAGGATCAGCGTTACAAGGTCGCAGTAGTCATCTTTGCTACTTTGTTGCAGTTTTGCAGGCTTCCAGCGCGGTCAGCAGTCGATTCCTTGGCAGAAGTTGAAGAGAGAGATGCAGAGGAACTCTGATGAGCTTTTGCATTCGTTATCTAAGGAATTCCCCAAAGCAGAGACCCTAAATAGCCAGAAAAGGAGGTTTGGCTACTTAGGAGAGAGGATAGGCTAGCAACACCTGAAGGAGCCTATCAGAAGGAGTCTCTGACGTCACCTGCTGGCCCTGGCCACTCAGAGCAGTCCAGTGTGCCAGCAGCACCTCTGTTTCCAAGATGGCAGAGGTCTGGAGCACACTGGAGGAGCTCTGGGCACCTCCCAGGGGAGGTGCAGGTCAGGGGAGTGGTCACTCCCCTTTCCTTTGTCCAGTTTTGCGCCAGAGCAGGGCTGGGGGATCCCTGAACCGGTGTAGACTGGCTTATGCAGAGATGGGCACCATCTATGCCCATCAAAGCATTTCCAGAGGCTGGGGAGGCTACTCCTCCCCAGCCCTGACACCTTATTCCAAAGGGAGAGGGTGTAACACCCTCTCTCTGAGGAAGTCCTTTGTTCTGCCTTCCTGGGCAGAAACCTGTCTGAGGGGTTGGCAGCAGCTGCAGTGAAACCCCGGGAAAGGCAGTTTGGCAATACCCGGGTCTGTGCTAGAGACCCGGGGGATCATGGGATTGTCCCACCAATGCCAGGATGGCATTGGGGAGGCAATTCCATGATCATAGACATGTTACATGGCCATATTCGGAGTTACCATTGTGAAGCTATACATAGGTAGTGACCTATGTATAGTGCACGCGTGTAATGGTGTCCCCGCACTCACAAAGTCCGGGGAATTGGCCCTGAACAATGTGGGGGCACCTTGGCTAGTGCCAGGGTGCCCACACACTAAGTAACTTAGCACCCAACCTTTACCAGGTAAAGGTTAGACATATAGGTGACTTATAAGTTACTTAAGTGCAGTGGTAAATGGCTGTGAAATAACGTGGACGTTATTTCACTCAGGCTGCAGTGGCAGGCCTGTGTAAGAATTGTCAGATCTCCCTATGGGTGGCAAAAGAAATGCTGCAGCCCATAGGGATCTCCTGGAACCCCAATACCCTGGGTACCTCAGTACCATATACTAGGGAATTATAAGGGTGTTCCAGTATGCCAATGTAAATTGGTGAAATTGGTCACTAGCCTGTTAGTGACAATTTGTACAGAGAGAGCATAACCACTGAGGTTCTGGTTAGCAGAGCATCAGTGAGACAGTTAGGCATCACACAGGGAACACATACATATAGGTCACAAACTTATGAGCACTGGGGTCCTGACTAGCAGGGTCCCAGTGACACAAAACAAACATACTGAAAACATAGGGTTTTCACTATGAGCACTGGGCCCTGGCTAGCAGGATCCCAGTGAGACAGCGAAAACACCCTGACATACACTCACAAACAGGCCAAAAGTGGGGGTAACCAGGCTAGAAAGAGGCTACTTTCTCACACATTGCCCCAGTCATGCGCAACCACATATCCACAGTTTGTGCTTTGTGCTTTGTGCTTTCAGGCACTATTTTTATCTAAATCTTTAAGACTGCATATCTCCGTTTCTACTGATTGGATTTTTGTCATCTTGGTTTCAAAAAAATATTAAAATGAACGCTATTTTATTAATTGATGTGGGATTTTGTTGTGTTTTGTTTTCACTATGTTACTGTTTATGTGCTGCATAAATACTTTACACTATAGCCTCTAAGTTAAGCCTGAATGCTTTTGGACCTAGGTACAAATTGAATTACTTTTGTTGTTCACCCTGACTGAGACTGAGACTGTGGCTGTTGCTTGAATAGGGGTCACATTCCCATTTAAACAACAACCCAATTTTTCACAGTAAGGCAAACAGGTCCATGAATAGAACTCTAGCTTCTGGCACAGAGCATGAAATATTCAAGTACAAATAACTTATTTGAGGCTACAAAAAATGAGATTATGTATATCTACAAATTTATAAGTGAGGTTGCCCAGGAAACTGCAGAGTCCTGTCTTGACAATTGACAGAGATAACTGTCATAGTATTGTCTGTTTCTCTAAGGACTCAATTCTGGTGCATATGAGGAAGAAAATGCCCCAAAGCCTTAACAGCTGTAGCTAACGCCTTACATCTGGAGGCGATATTTTTCTCTTACAGTGATCATCATCTTTGGAAAATGTCCATCCTAAACAGTAGAGCTGGCATTTGTGGTGTTTATTTCGGGAACAAGGGGGTGGAGGAGGCATCAACCTTAAAAAGCTGAGGTGTACAACCTCTTCTGCACTTGTCTTAACAAGTCCAGAGTGTCTTTTACCAAAGAGAGACCAGCTATGGAAGCAGGCTCGGGGCAATGTGAAAACACAAGCTGTCAGATGTCCTTAGTTTGTGAGTCTCACACGTGATCAGGCTCTCATCCTTCAAGAGCAATGTTACTTGATAGATACTCAGCTGAAGGGTTTCCATTTTGAAAGATATTATAGGCATCCATTGGTTCAAAGCCTTGTATTTTCACCATGTTTCTGATGAGTATTTGGGGCACTGAAATGTAGACTGGTGAATACATGGCGGTAACATATAGTGCAATGAGATGTGGGAGCGAGGGTGGTTGCTGCTTTTGAGCTTCTGTTCCTTAAGAGCCCTAATTCCTCGGCCTCCTTGAAGACTGAGAAAATTAGTGTTTTGTTGAAAGCTGCCAAAAAGAGAGTGCAAGACGAGGACGGTGAAGAGGATTTCCCCCATGTTCTTCTTAGTCGCATGTTTGTTGTAAACCGATTGCCATTGCCGAGCAAAAGCAACCAAATGTGGGCAGCATAAAGATGGATGACGTCTTACGTTGCTTACTTTCACATGGCCTTTCTGCGTCAGTGCTTACTACCAAAAGAAAACTCTGCAATTTTCGCTGGATCCTGGCATAAAGAAGCATGGCTCCCTGGATCCTGAGGCGACAAGGGGCTGTAATCAATGAGCAACTAATGAGAACATTGTCTTACCACGTTATAGGTACCCCACTATTCTTGCTTTTCTTTGCATTACCGATTCTATCCAAATGCTATTCGGGAACAACTCAGGCATCCATTTTTAGGTTGCATATTCTTCCTGGGGTCATAGGTCACATGCCCGGATAGCAATGGGAGCCATACCCTCAAACTACCAAGCCAATTGTAGCTCTCATACTTCACCCCCAAATCACTGTACTCAATACGACGAATTTTGAGTGGCTTTGTTACTAAAGAGCTCTTACAGTAGGAACACCACATCCCTTTGGGGATCCTAGTTAGGGTGAGTGGGGCTAGTATTTTAGTGGAATAAATTAGTTTTCTGTAGGACCCACGTTCTAGTTAATAACTGGAATGAGGGGTATCCAAGTACAGAAGTACTTTCTAAGGACCATAAAATGTTTTCCCGTCCTAGCTACAATGCATAAATACTTTGTCTAAACATTGTTGAATACACATCTTAGTAATGTGTTTAGCCATATTTTATGTTTCTGCTGTGTTTAATTAAAATGTGTTTATAAAACACTTGTAATGCTGCTGTAAAGATTTCTTTTAATGAAAAGCTGTAGAAATGCCTACATAAATAAATGAAACACCACCGGTTGATAAAGCAACAGTAAGCTATCAAAACAATCTTGCAATATGTGCTGTTTTCACGGTACCTAATTAATTCACCCCTGCTGTGGAACATTATTGTGGTGGTCTGCCCCAGAATTCAGTCGTCCTGGAAATGTAACCAGCAACACAGCGGAACCTTTATGGACATGCCAGGTAAAAGACAGTCTGGGCTACAGGCAGTGCGCGACGTGACGTCCAGTTCAGTCCGTTCCCTACATTTTGAAGTCTCCTTCACTGCCCTTGACACCGCCATGGAAATAACATAAACATGTAATTAGTCTAAATTAAACGGACCACAGATGAGCAGTGCAGATTCCATTAATAACATTTCTGCCCCACGATCAACCCTGAATGATTCCACCTGGAATCTCTATTCTTTTGTGTTTATAGAAGTGTAACCTGTTGAAAGCACCACATTTTAAATGGCAGTGAAACATGTCAAACAACCCAATGACATTAAAGGCCTCAATGATAGACCCAATTCATTTTAAAATTGTGGGTGCGGTGACAGGAATACAATTGATATTTGGCCGGGACTACTACGCAGAATTGTATTCACTACAAATGTTTTTAACACACACACACACACACACTGTACTCTTACACCATTTTCCCACTGCACAACATACCATTCAAGCCAATCAAAGTAAAAGATGCTTCTTGCAGCTGGTGATGAAGCCTGCCACGATCTGATGATGAGAGGTGATCATCCTTTTACAGAACATGCTTGAAAAGCTGTCTTTGCTTATGACAGATAAGAGCTTGATACCAGGTTTGCTGCAGTTTAAATATTACGATGAATATTATTAGGGTGGACGTGCATTTCACTTCTCTTCAAAGATAAATTGGTCACCCACTCTTGTGTGGTAGACTTCATAAACTGATGCCATTTCATGGGTTTTTGAAGTTTCTGCTGCGAGTCACTGAATGCCCATATTTTTCCGCTGACTGCGCTAATAAGTCAATTTGAACATCTCTGTTATTTTAAATAAGAAATAATACCATATTAAATAACCTCAAAAGATGTTATGCCCATGACCTTTGACACCAAAGATGATGACAAGTAGTAGAAGAATATAAAAGTATTGTAAAACAATTACAAAAAAAAATATTAAACTGAACAATAGCCAAACCTATTTGACCAAAAACGATACATCCTGCTGTCTGGTTATAGCTAATCTTTGGCAGAGAACTGTTTGCACTGCAGTCATTATTCTGTATGAGTGGGAGGGGGTTGCTTGGATGCTCCTTGTGCAGCAATTCTGCCAGAAAAAGGGATGCTTGTAGTTTAGTAATATATGTTTTTTGTTGGTACGAGAAGCTTGCAAGATCCTCTGTTGTGCCCTTTCTGTGTTAGTGGCAAACTGGCACTACTGCCCATGCTAATTTACTCCGTGAGTGGGGCTATCTTGTACTGCTTATACCAAGGTAATGCTAGTCTGTGTCTGAGGACAACTTGCACAGCTGCTGCTGCCCAGACTGTACCTGAGCATTATACGAGGGTGTCTTGGGGTGTGTTTGCCCATATGCCATGCTTGCTTTTCCTGTACGAGTAACACTTGCCCTGCTGCTGGATCCGTTTTGTGTTTTTGCAGAAGCCTGTACTGCTGTTTTTCCTTGACACACCTGTCCTGTTAGCTAGAGTTCAAGCAACCACTGCATAAACTGTACCACGTTTTGTGTTTGAGTGAGGCCAAAGGGGCTCTTTCTTAGCCATCTCATCAGATAATTAGAAAATGTGGTGTGACTTGTATGTCTTACTCTCCCCTACTTTCCCCTCCAAGTTCCTAACTCAGTTGTCTCTCTTATTTTCTTAACCTGTCCCTCCTACCACTATCCCATTAAATGACGTTCTCTTATTATTTTTCCTTCTTACTGTTTTGTTTGTCTCCTCACTCTTCATTTCTCGTTTCCCAAGTCTCCTCACACTTCATCACAACTATTGGCTCATTTTCACAACCTCACAATCACACATGGTATCAGTGAAGATACACATGCATTTATCAGTTTGTCAGACCTATCGATTAAAAAAAATAGTGCTTCGCCTTGTGTAATAGGGAAACAGGAAATAGAACAAGCAGTGTTTGCATCAAGGTAAAAATGATACAAACCTTTTTTTCTGTGTATGGAAAATAAAGTGCAAAATAAGAAAATCCTTTCCACTTTTGGCCTAACTGGAGGCAAAACCAGGGTGTTCCATTTTTATGACTTATTTCAGAATATAGCGCTATATTAGTTTGCTCTATTTACAAAAATATATATACATAAATACACTGTTCATGAACTACAGTCCCTTTATTAAAATGTACGGCACACATCAAATGATGTATAGACGTAAAGCATGGTTATATATAGGTTGTATGTATTTCACATAGTTTCATATTACATTGTACCTTTGTAAAAAGTTTCCTTTCAAAGGGGAGTGGATCAAAACGTGTGATCTAATCAGTGTTAACAAAAGTAGCAAAACGGTGAAAATGACATGCCCCCTTTTTGCAGCAGTACAAAGTTTCTGCTACATGACTCTTGGAAGGAGGGATGAACCAGGACAGTAAGGAATGTGAGAAGTGGAAATGTCCACCAAGGGAACTATGTATATATTACGGGAAACGGTTCAAATACATATAAACAAACTACACCTTCATACGGGGGTACTGTGGTGAAGCAGCCAAGGTACGTTTTTGACTTTGAAATCCAGTATCTTGGGGGGGAGGAAGAGTAAACTACAAGGATGGTGCCAATTTGAGTTGTGGTGCAATATTTTAAGGTGGGCAATGTTGTTTCTGGAAAGCAAACATTAATAGTAGCATTTTCGTTCAATGTAAAATTTTGATGATTGCCATAAGGTTTTGGCTCCTGGTCCTACTCCGCCAAAGTACATGTAGCTGCCTCAAAAGAGCTACATTTGAGTATATGACAATTTGCAACGGGGTGGTACCCTGCATTGCTTCTTTTTGTGACAGTCAGTCCTGCTTTGTTGCCGCGGAAATCAATAATTATATTTTATCGATGTGGACAAAATCTGAACTGTGGATATTGCCAAAGCTGCGTCTGTTGCATGCAGAGCCGAAAAATGTGCTAGCCTTTTAAAGTTGCCCTCAATGAAAGAGTGAGAGGAGAGCAGAATTAGTTGAAATTAGCAGGTTCAAGTTGTATTTTATTGTTTTGCAGCGTTTTGGAGGGGCCCGCGGAGAGGGAGAGACGCAGTCTAGTCTCTCCGCGGGCATTTTCGGGAAAAGGAAGTGGCGCGCAAGGCGCCCTATTGGGTAAAAGGTAAGTGGGGGTGGGTTTTAGTTTAGGAGATATAAGGGGGGTGGAGGGTGGGGTCGGCCTCTTCACCGCGCCGACTTAGCGTGGGAGGGTCGTTTAAATAGGACCACCCAGCTTAGGAAGGCAGAAGGAGGAGATTGTAGTTAGGCAGGAAAGGGGGGTCAGGTAGGGGCGGTTAACAGTCATTTAGGACAGGTGAATTTGGAGTGATGGCAGGAGATGGGGGAGGGTGGAGAGCCAGGTGCGGGCTTGTCCACCCTTCCAGGGGGAAAAACAAGGATTTGAAGGATCAGAGCGGGGAGGGGTAGGCTACAGGCAGGGAAGGCATGGGAAGAATAGGGGAGTAGATACGGTAGGGAAATTGAAGGGAGATATTTTAAGGAGAAAATAAAGGTAAAGGAATTGTTTAAGTTAAAGTCTGTTTAAAAGGAGATATAGTTAAATGTTTAAGTAATGATGTTTAAACCCTGTTCTAATAAATGACCTTTTACACCAACAAGAGTGTCACGTATGTATGTCCCGAGTATGTATAGGATGTTCTGACTACATCAAGTCTGTTGTCCGTTTTTGTCTAAATGTGTGCTTTGTAGATTGGTCTCTGTATGAAGTATTTTATGGGTCTCTGAAGTCTGTTTCAAACATGTAGCAGCAAACTCGTAGTTTCCCAAACCATGTTGTGCAGCTGAAAGGTATGTGAGAGACGAGTTATGTCTATACATATAGCGCATGGAAATTTAAAGAAGAGTGGATATGCAAAATTTTGATGAAAGAAAAAGGATACTTTTCTAAACAATCAATGCTGGCTTACTTTCAACTTTAGCTCTTCTGTCCAGGACCTGTAGTGTTAATCTTTTACCTGGAAGAATAAATGAACAGTGATGAGATTAGTGTTGTGTGATCCTGGGCAGGGGACGGGAGAAGAATGACATTATTTCTAGTGGCATTAGAGTATTCAGTGCAATGACCACTGTTGTATTGACATAGCTTGGTGCATAATAAGGTAGGTGATGGCATTGGTACTATGCTTGTAAATGCCTTTAGATCAGTGGTCTTCAAACTTTTCAATGCCGTGCCCCCACCAGTGGGGGAAAAAAATCATTGGGGCCCCCTCAGAATTTTTCACAATTTTCTTATTAAGTGGACAATGTTTAATATGTCTAGACTTATTTAAGCATTTCAGTTAAGTTCTGTTACCTTTTTAAAAATGCAATCAAATAGCCAAACATACTGTTCTGGTCAGGCAGGCCTTACTAACGTGGAAAAGTATCCACAGTGTGATTCTTATGAATAGGGGTGGAGGGGTTAGAAGAATATTTGGAGCCCCTTGTCTTTTGACACATATTAACAGCCATAACTTAAATGACAAAAGACGTTAGTGATGGTTCATTACACGGCGGCTTAGTGCCATTCATTTTTTCCACTTAAAAAAACACTGTTATCAGCATAATGCTTCTTTGGGCCAGAGCATGGAGCCCCACTCCCCCTGGGATCTTTTGAGTTACCCCTTGGGGGGGCCACCGCCCAGTTTAAAGACCTCTGCTTTAGACGATAACTGAAGTTATTTATTGTTTGTTCACCTGTAGACAAACTACCCAGAACCCCAACAAAAACGTGATTTTAAGTTTTGCTTGGTACAGAGGATGCTTTCAGTGAAGTTTGTCTGAATAGGAATTTGGTGTTGCTCTGATTGCTTTTGTTAATCTGATATAAATAATACACAACTGTCAAGGGTCATTAGTCTATGTGTATGTCATACCACTGATCTTAATTAGGCTTTTAATTATATATATTTCATTTTTTGTTTGTGAATCCTAATTGATATCACGTTCAAGAAAAACGAGTGTGTGGTCAAAAGTGAATGGAAAAAATATTTCTTACTTCTGCCGGTCTGAGTCATCTGTCGCACACAAAGCTAGGGTTAGTGAGAGGGGAAGAGTGAATTATTCCTTACAACCAAATTACAACCCAGTAAAGATTAGGAAAAGCTTAAGAAGCAGATTGATACAAAGTAGGTCCAGATTTGCTCCAGACTTTAAATCTCTTAATCCCAGATTTAGGATCAAGAGTGCGTGATTGAACCATATACTTTTCTTCAGAATTAGAAAAGGTCCCTTTCCTGAATGCAGCCGTCTTTTCTAAAATGGAGTTGATTTACAGACCATAATGAGCTATAATCTCCACATCGCATGGATAATTTGTGACATCTGTTAGGACTTCAGTCTACTGATTAAAACTGAGGCAGGCTTCTTAAAGGGGCACGCCCATATTTCTGTCATTTTAACTATTTGTTGTTGAACCAGATCTTTGATTCAGATCTTTTTGATCAGATTCGAAGGTGACTTTAGGACAATTATTGCAATATTTCCGTGAAAACAGCAGTAATAGGAAACAAGTCTGAGGTGCTAAATACTAATTTAGAGAGACACTTGTAGCTGAAATGTGCTCTATTCGAATTGCATCACATTTTTATTGCATCTTGGAATATAAAGAATACGGAAATATATCGTGTGTTTGAGGTGGGAATACTGCATGTGGTATTTTCCTATGAAGTAAAACACCAATATTAATAGAACTAGCAAAAAAGGTTAAAAAGCAGATGGAAAAGCCTGAAAAATACTACCACTCTAAACCAGGAAGATAAACGCTTGACTCCAATTAAATTTGCTAGTGGGGAGGATGCTATGCATACCTACGTGTGAACATGCTGCCAACTTCTGATCTTGACACAATTGCTCATGTATATATCAGGCGGGACAGTCACATTTACATGTTTTTTTCTTCACTTGGTAATACACATGAACCCTCCGGCAGTGCTTAATTAAAGCAAGCAGGGGCAAAGCCACTAATCCTGGCAAGCCTGACACGCTATATTTGTAAAAAAATATATATTTTGGCAACCATATGAAATAGGGATTACAACTGTAAAAGTAATAAAAAGTAAAATGCTATCGTCTAAAGTTGGTGTGCATATGTTTCTTAAAAAAATAAAAATGAACAGTGACCGATGGCAAGAATAAATTAAAATAAAACATGAAATTAAAGCAGATATTTATCCATCAGTCCCTGATAATGATGACCACTGCTTTTTATGCAGATGAGTATATGCACACAAACAAAATGCCATTCCTGACAGTAAAGAGAATTCTTGGATAACATGGGCTGTTTAGTGGCACCTGCTGCATGTTGTGGTGGATGGAAGCAAACCAACAACAAACCAGTGCTGATAAGGGCTGAATGGGAGTCCTTGTATCTAAATATTTGCATATGTGTTTTTATTATGAATGTTTTGGAAAACATGAACTGGTATAACACACAATGAACCACGTGAGGTATTGCAGCACATTGCACCTCCTGTTTCTTTATTCCAGCCCGCTGAAAAACTTTAATGCATATTTCCAGTAGATTCAAAAAGGAAGAAGTTTTACTACCTGTTTCCCCTGCAACTATAAAACAAGCATTTGCAACGCAACGAGTCTCGCATTTCTCCGAGTTAGAGCTATGAGCTGAGCTGTTGTAAACTCCCAACCGGACTTTTCTTGCCACATTAAATGGAAAAAAAGAGCGCGATCGCGCTGCTACACTTCACTCGTAGTGAAACCTATCGGCAAAAGTGCAATTATCTACGTAACCAGCAAAAGTGCAATTAACTATGTAACAGGGTCGATGTCATGGAAAGCTCTTGACTTCTGCCAAGCTAGATCGCGTGGAAAAAGATAAAAAGTAGTCCACAAACCAGACGGAAAACAGCGAGCCTCGCATGTTTTCATTACTTGGTCGCTGCGCTCGAGGAGGGCTAACCAACAGAAAAGGCATGACGTATGCATGCCTTCCACTAATGAAAGCAAGCAGGTTTTAACAGGCAAGCCCACGAAACAATAAAAGACACTGACGTGGCATGGACGGTGCTCCGATCCCCTTTCTAACTACTAAAGCGTCTCGCAAGCGAAATGCATGCGCAAGGGCATGCGACGCAGGTTCGTTTCACTTTATGTCTCTGTCCTTGTTGTTTTAGGGGAATCCAATGCCATACGTTACTAAGGGTCAAGGCAAAAAGTAATAGTTACACCCAAATTCAACTAATAAATGCATTTATAAAGGCAAAATCTCAATCGTGAGCCACACTGTCAGGACTGTTTAAATTTTACGATAGAAAATTTAATATGTGAATATTGAAAGTCATCCAGGATGGTGGAATTTCCCCTTTCACAACTGTAGAATGAGAGGCTGGTTTGTGGACCTTCCAATGAGCTCTTCTTTCCTAGCTACATCAACATCTACGCAGTACTAAGTTTGCGTGTGCGCATAAAACATTGTCAGATAGTTCCCCATTCTGGACACACATATAAACGTATTCATGTCACCAGCTGAAGTGTGTTTCGAAAGTGAGAATAGGCAGGGAGCACTTCCATATTTAACACTAAGTACGTGATGGGGTTCGTCCACAGGGGCCAACGATGTTTTTTCACTGTGGAGAAACCAAAGCAATTAAGTGTAGTAATATTTCATAGTTATACCAAATTTTGGGAATCTGAATCTTGCACGTGGTTGAAATTCTGCATTTCTACCTGTTATAAAATTACAACTATTGTGATTTTCTATGAGCCATCCTGCATTTTTATTTTTTTTAAATAAATCATGAAGGTTGACAACAGAAGTAATGCTTCAGGACCAAATGCTCATTTTCTCACACACCATTTGCAAAACTCTTTAAAGTGAAGCCAGTAATTACCTACAGTTGTTTGATCACGGATTGAAAGTTTGATCAAAGGCTTAAATATCTGAGATCGTTTATGCCCTGCAGAGTACATTGCTGCTGTCCTATTGTAGCATTCCATACGTTTTGATGGTAAATGTTTGGACTGCTGATTTGCCTGTAGGCATTTGTTTGTTGAGTGCAAACTTGCCACATGGGCAAAAATATCATAGCAATAGATACAGTAACTCAGATGCAGCCATGAACAAAACTCCTGCAACTTTTTAAAAATAAGGTTGCTGCTTACTACAGTACATTTATACCAAAGGAGTAGAGTAATAATTGGTTCAGTGACCCGTTTAATGACACGGTGTGAGGGTATGCAGCTCTGGGGAACGTATTCATTTGATCTGGGAGATGCAATTTAATGTGCAGTTAATATTTGTTCTACATGTGTGTTTTAGGCAGTGTTTTCCCTAATGAATCTCTAAAGACGAATGTGCTAAAACGACATTAAGCTAGTGATTAGCAGCCATATCACACCAAGAGTGTACTACCAGAGTAGCAAGTTTTTCAAATCAACCCGCAAAATATTGATCCACAATATAAACTTCCATTACATAATCTACATAGGTAAGCAAAGATCTGCTATTCCTAATTCCCCCTCTATATACCTTGATGAAATACATATAACGCCCTGATGCGGCATTGTTTTCTACATTGTACAGAGAGGCTGAGACTCATTCATCCCTGTATAAAAATCACAATCTCCATGATTAAGTTTTTTTGGCCACTAAAATGTACTTAATTATTTTAGATCTCACCTTGCAAAGCACAAGGCACAGTTACTACATTAGAGTTAATAAATTATGAGAGTGGGGTGTGTGGGCAGTTTTATGGGTGTTTAGGTTCACCTACAAATTTCATGCTACTTCCCCTTTTTAATATATGTGCATGCCCCATACATTTTTTTAAACATCTTTTTATTGTAAATATGGCAAGCAGAAAGGACACAATTAGACTACATATGGTCACGCATACAATCTAACTGAAACCATTGCATTTGCATCTTATGTTGAACACACTCCCCTGCCCCCCTCCCTGTCCACCACCCGATACCAGGGGTTTTCAGGGATCAGCGGCCTCGGTAACAGGTGCAATGGGGGCAGCACAAGGACTTCCTCTGTAGATGTTCCATTTACCCCATACCCTTTCCCTTTTTCTGGGGCAGCCCCAGCTTTCATAAACTACCTTCTCGGCCACCATGCACTAATCCATGTCTGTTTCTCAGTCAGTCAGGAGTGGTGCTAATGTGGCCACCGGGAGGTGTGCAATGTTACGTTTGGCGATCGTCATGCCCAATGTCATCCAGTTCTGTTCCATGCGATTTAAGTCTGTTGCATCCCACACATTGAGGAGACACCACTTGGCAGAGATTGACATGGTAGTGTGGCAGACGTCATTCATACATGCCACCACTAATTCCCAGAAGGCCCAGATCGCTCGATAACTCCAAATCATGTGCAAAAAGCCAGTCTCCTGAAGACACTGCCTTCAATTAGTTATTCTGCCCATTTTGACCATCATTTTGCAAGATAAATAAGCTATATGGAGTATTTTAAGCTGCGCCAGTCAGAACCCGGCCCTAATGGCCACCTCTCTGGGTGATGATAAGGCCTCCGCCCATTCATCGTCTGCTAGGCCTCCCAGGCCGCTATCCCAATGGTCCCGCAAGCAAAGTGTTTCAGGTGAGTTGTGAATCAATTTCTGGTACGTAAGGAATATTGCTTTGTGGTTTATATGTTCGTCTAGTAGTCTACTCTCAAGCGGTGAAGATTCAAGGAGGTCGTCCCCCAGTGAATCACCACCTGAAGAACATGATGTATCTGGAGATATCGAAACGTCTTTGAGGCCGCCAATTCATAATCTTTCTTCAGTTCCAAAAAGGGGATGACCCCACCCTAGGTCTAGAGGTCCCCCACCTGAGAGAGACCCAAGAGATCCCATTTATCAAAGCTGGATGGGGCGCAGAGACTGCCCAAGTTCTTGGAGTACCACAGTGGCATGGCCTGGGTGAGCGTGTCTCCCCAGCCCAATTTTTTGAGTGTTCTGTGCTAGATCAGGACTTCAAATGCAGTGGACCCCATGAGGGTCTGATGTCTTAGGTTGGTGTGAATGACTTGCAGATAACCCCTCGGATGTAATACAAGGCAGTCCGTATGGACCACTGGCTCATCACCTGAGTGCTAAACCCATTGGTCAATAACTGCCAATTGTGCTGCCCAGTAGTATATCTGAATATCTGGAAGTGCTATCCCCCCCATTGTACCAGCCCCGAGTTAACTTGGTCAGACCTATTCGTGTAGACCCACATGTTCCACAACAATGTCCTGACTTCACTTTCTATGGCTTTAAAGTAAACTGTAGGAACCAGGAATGGCATGTTGTGCAGCGCATAAAGGACACACGGCAATGCAATCATGTTGAACAGCGCTGCTCTCCCCAGCAGTGAGAGAGGTAACGATCTCCAGTGTTGGACATCACTTTTGAGTCTTGCCAAGGGGGGCTGGAGATTTTTGGTGCAGAATAGCTCAAATCAGTGGTGACAAAAATGCACAGATATTTGAACCCGTCGTTCACTATTTGAGCCTCACACTCCACTGGGAGATGAGGCATATAACTGAACAGGAAATATAGGATGAATTTAGTCCAATTGATTGTGTATCTTGTGTAACCGCCAAACTTAGTGCACATCTTAACTATCCTGTGTTTGGTGTACTGTGGGCCCACAATAAATAGCAGGCTATCATCATAAAGTGATATCCTGTCTTCCCATTGTTCAGTCCAGCGCAGGCCGCGGATCAGTGGATCTATACGAAACCGGCTGCCAGAGTCTCAAGAACTAGGGCAAAAAGGAATGGTGAGAGTGGGCAACCCTGTCTGGTCCCCCGTCAGAGGGAAAACACACAGTATATCCTCCCATTAACTACAACTTGGGCTAGGGGCTCAATGTAAGGGAGTCGCAGCCAGGACAAAAAATAGGGGCCAAAGCCCATGTGCTCCAACACCGCAAAGAGATATGGCCATTTGATGGTATCAAAGGCCATGCAAGCATCTAGGGAGGGGATCACAGAGTCCTCTTGGATTCTACCAACTCAACCTAGTACCCCATGTAGCAGCTGTAGGTTGAGGGCTGTATTGGGGCCTGGCATAAAGCCAAATTGTTTGGGGTGTAGAAGTTATGAGATAATTTGGATAAGCCAGGAGGCCAGTAACTGCTAGGAGCTTGACTTCTGCACTTAGTAGCGAGATAGGCTGGTATGAGGAACAACTCTCCGGAGGCCTACCCTCTTTGTGAAGGACCACTATCAAAGCCACTCGCTGGTCTCTGGGGAGAGTGCCCTTCTGTCAGCTCTCGTTGTACATCTGCAATAGACACAGTGCTATGGTGGCTGCTGTATATCTATAGAGCCCTATTGTCAGGACCCATCACTTTACCCGATCCTAAGCCCCTTATCGCATGGGCTACCTCCTCAACGATTGGTTCGTTCTCCATGAGCACTACATCCTCACTTGAAAGGGTTGGGAGGTGTATGTCGGTTAGTAGCTCGTAGGAATCTTCCACTGTAGCTGTGCGTGCCGGGGAGTAAAGATGGGAATAGTAGGCAGCGAACAAATCGGTTATTTCTTGTGTGCTCCTCAAGATTTCTACATCCTCTGAGTGAATGGCAGTTACCTATTTGTTCACTCTTTCTCTCTTGTCAAGCCATGCTATCAATTTTCTTGCTTTGTCCCCTACTTCACAGATATGATGTTTTGTTACCCGATGTCTAGCCTTGGTGGTCTCCAACACCATATATTTGTACTCCTGTTGCTTAAGGCTCAAGAGATGTTTAGTCTCTACAGCTCCGTCACCCTCCAGTTCGGTCTCAGGATCTAGGATCTCACGTTCGAATGCATCAATAGCAGCCACCTAATCTTGCCTGTGACCCACTCTCAAGGAAAATGCCTGCCCCTTTACAATAGCTTTGTAAGCATCCCATAGTGTCTGTGAGGAGTTTACAATGGTCTTATTTTCTGCAAAATACCATTTTGTGGTTATTACTAGGCCCTTTCCCATGACCAGGATCTTGAGGTACCACAGATTAAATGTAATGACTCTCCTTTAATGTACCATATGAAGACAGTAAATTTCCCACAGCATGGAATGATCTGAAATGTTCCTAGCCAGGTGGCAGACATTGCAGAAGTTGGGAAATCGGTGAGCAAATGTGAGGATGTAATTGAATTGAGAAAGACTAACAATGCGCTCTGGAGTGAAATGTGTTGCGTTGTGTGGAAGGGTTTATGGCCCCCCATATGCCAAACAATTCCTTTGCCAGGAGAAAGTCAGTAAGTTGGGAATGTGAAGATGTTGAGTGTCTAAGGGGCATGCAGTCCCTGCTATCGCAAAGCGCCATGTTGAAATCCCGCCCCACGAGGAGCTTCCTGTCTCGCAACCCCAGCAGGAGATCGCCCAGGTCTGGAAAGGTGGCACCATGTAGTGCCGGTGGGACATAGACCGTTATTATGTTAATTATCTATTCCTCCCACATCCCTGAAAGGGCAGCATATCAACCCAGTGGATCAGACCAAGTTTGGTTAACAGTGAATGGAAATTGGTTCCTGAGAAGAATCCCCGTCCCTCTGGACCTGGAGGTGAACCCTGCATAAACTACCATTTTAGACCCCAATCTGTCAAAGACCCTGTAAGAGTTGCCTAAAATGTGTGTTTCCTATAAAAGAATTACTTCAGTGAAATATCTTTTTATGTATTGAAACATCCTGTTCCTTTGATTTTATCCCCTAAACCATTTACATTCCAGGATAGTAATTTAACTTCAGTAGCATTCATTTTAGCTGACATTAACCCACACTAAATGGCAAAGCTCCCATGCTCACCCACTGGACTGTGGAGCCAGGTAAATGGACCAGGGTTGGATCATTAATATAGGTTAACCCAGTAATAGCTAATGTGGTGTAAGGTATCTGTTGCCATTTGATCAGCCGTGCAAACCAAACAATCTAATCAAAAAAATCCTCTCCACCCTGTTCCCCACTCCCATACTGGCCACCAAGTACAGAGTCAAAAATACTAATAATGCAAGTAATTCCCCCCTCCCTGCCTTCCTGTCTCCCTGCATGGCAGGGCTGGAACTGCCGGCTCCCCCAACTCTGCAGAGCGCAAGTCGCCCCAACACAACATGTTTAACGTAGGAGTGTGTGGCCTATCATCTTTTGTAAAGAACATTATTTTATCAAAGATTCATCGAGTCTTGAAGTGCCCCAAGGTTGCCAGTCCCAGCAACCCTGACTGTCATGTGGACCACTGTGAAAGGGCTTATCTCAAAGCCATGTAGTCTGAGTCCATGTCTTAATGGCGCAACCGACCACCATCGATGGGTGTCTCTCTGTAGTCACTATCTGTTTAAAATTAAGGTGTAAGGCACATGGACGCGTGTTATCAGGTGGATTGTCTTTGTTGAGGTCTACCCTCTTCCTGGTCAGTTTCCTTCGCTCTCTGTCCGCCATTTCAGGTCGCTGTCCCTGTCTCCCATGGCAATCTTTAGGACCCATGTTTCCTTCTTCTACCAGTCCAGCCACTCCCAAGCCTCATCCGGGCTCATAAAGAACCACGTGTTTCTTTCAGCCTCTACTTGCAGTTGTGCCATAAAAAAGCATTGAGTACTTTACTTCTCTTGCTCTCAGGACTTTTTTTTTAACTTTCAGGAAGCTACAATGTTGCTTCTCTTCTTTAAGTATAAAGTCAAGGAAGAAGGTTATGTTTGCGTTCATGTAGGTTGCTGGAGGGGTGATGCGGGCTGACTGAAGCACCACATCTTGGTCACTAAAATTGAATATGCCGGCTATGATTGGGCATGGGGGGGCCAGGTCTAGACCATCCATTGGATCTCAGTGGGCCCGTTCCTCTGAAAAGAATTTAGAGAGACCGCGGGGTTGTAGGTTCTGGATTATTAAGGCTTCCACAAATAAATCAACTGTAGGCCCCTCTGTCCACTCCAGGACACCCTATTATTCGCACATTGTTGTGCCTAGATCTACTTTCATAGTCCTCCAGACAAAGCTCCAGGTTTCTGTTTGTGGCTTGCAGCTCATTGATCGGAATCTTCAGTGCTGCTGCATCTTGTTGCAGAGTGATCGTTGAGTCTTCAACCTCTTTAACCCTTTCACTCATATTCCCAAGTTCTGCTCTTACCAGTGAAACCTCAGAGGTGATAGTCTATGCGCGCCTCCAAGGCTGTTCGCACTCTGTGGATGACCGCACAATGTCATGCAATGTAAAGAAGTCCCTCTCCGGGGCTGGCTGGGGGGCAGGAGGTGGTGTTTGCTGGGGTCAATCCGGGGCATCTGGTCCCTCGAGGAGAGTGTATTTGTCCAATTTGGTCTGTTGGGAGCCCCACTCTCTGTTACCACCTGTCATGTTGAGAAAATATTTGGGAGGGAGAATGGAGAATCTGGGGGCACGGGAGAGTCGCCGCCGCCTACCTGCAGGTGCCCACTGACCTTCCAGCGGCCTGTAGGCTTTCTCACTTGTGCAAACTGCTCCCCCAAACCCTCCACTGGTTGACACCTCAGAGGGGCCCATACCACCAATCGGGGGCACTGGCCTGACCAGGCCCCTTCTTTTACTGAGTTCAGAGAAACCTCAGAGGGCCACAACATAAGGCTCCTGGGATCCTGGACAGGTTTGTTTACAGAGGAGTCTGGACCCTCGGTTCGGGGGTTGGTGCACTTTCCCACTGTCCCCTGAACCCACTGAAAATGAGGACTGTGGATCTCATGGTTTCCCAGATGCCCCTCTATGTCAGGGCCCCCCCTGGCCGTACCGGTATTTCTGGCACTCACTGTGTCTTGCTGGGTTCCTGCTGTTGTGAATTTTTTGCCGCCTTCGCCCGGTGCCCAAACTGTCTCTGCTCATATTGAGGGTGGTAGAGGAGGGCTGCCCTGGAAGCTCTGGACAGGCCTGAGATGCTCTGATCAACTCTGCCACTGCCAGAGTCGTGGTCCCACTCTGCCAAAGCTGGGCAGTCCTGAGCCAACAAGACTGCAGATGGATAGGTGCAGTATTGTTGGCACCCACTCTGTCCATTGCCCAGGTCATACTTGAGGCCGGGGCTCACCAGGCCCTGCTTTGCCCTCTGCGTCCATCACTGCCAGGATGAAGCTTGATCTTTGGTAACCCTAGTGATCAGCACTCTATAGCCCATAGTCTGATTGTGGCCAAGGCCGGATTATTTTACAGATTTTAGGAGTGTTTGGAGGCAGAGAGCAGAGTTGCTCTAAGAAGCGGCCATCTTTGTTGGCAGTGGACCACCCCCGCATTCATATTGTAAGACGAGTGCTGATGTCAAAAAATCCATGCCTGATGCATGGTGACCTGCAGCCTAAGCAAAACTGGAAGATATTGTTTCTTCTTCTGTCCTGAATCTTTGCTTTCAGGTCTTAATTCATGACCTAGACCACAAGGATATTTGGATCAGCCTTCCTTGAAAATAGTGTCAGCCTCAGACTGTGTGGGTGCTGAGAATCTGCAAAAGACTTGGAATTAGAAGGTGGGGCTATATAGAAAAACACTGACCAAAGAGTTCTGAGTTTGTAGACCCAGTTCTAAAGAACCTCATCACAACAGATTTGTAGGAAAACTGATAATAGCCTTACAAATCTTTGCATCAACAACATTTGCATTCATCTGGTTATTAATTCAAATCACTTTCCCCTCCTTTGAACCAGCTCTAAGTAGCAGCATCAGGAAAAGCCTTCCAACAGGCCAGCCAAACACCTCTCTTTGACTTCCTCAAGAAAAATCTCCAGACAAAGCAATGGCTTGACTCACTTCTGGCTCCATACTTGCCTTGAAGGGCATCACAGTTGTGTCTACTCGTCAGCAGATGTTTAAAAAACAGATTCGGCATCTTGCATGCCTCTTATTTAACAGCCTGCAAACACGAGTTGCCATAATTTTGAAATAATCTCACAAAATTGATTATATTTCTACAGTATCATCTGCTATCTAGACCAACTGGCTTTTGATGTTTGATTTTCACTGAAAAACACTGCAAAAGGTACAGCCTATCCTTACTCCTTAAAAAGGACGCCCATATATTGTGCTGTTTCTGGGTATTTACTGACGTGGACAGTTGATAAAAGGAGAACATTTTAAAATCTTAATAAAAACATAGGGCAACCAAACTTCAACTTTTAACTTTTTAATCCTTTGACCAATTAAGTTGATCCTTTATTTTTTATTGGTGTGCCTTACTGTAAGGCCAACGGGCCAAAGGACAAGGTACAACAGAGAAAAAGAAACATGAGATTGAAACCCCATTGGAGGTTGTCTTTTTTTATTTTTGTATTTTCTTCTACTTAAGATAGTGTAGCCCTTTAAATTATCTATTGCTTAACTTTGTTGTTGTTTGGTTGTGCTGTTTCACATAACACCTCATACAATTTTTCTGAGGGCTGTCTTTGTTTTCTGTCCTGGCTTCCAAAGGTTGGCTAAGGACCCTTGGTGAAAAGTGTTTATCTCTGTGCATTTGAGTGAAAGGGCTACCTCAAAGGCCTAATCTTTACAATAATTTTGTAAATGAAGAGAGTATGGATTTCAGATGCCTTATTCAATGACTGATTACCATTGCTACAGTAAAAGTATTTAGCATTTTCCTTCCAATTCTAATAGCAACACAATATTGTGATAACTGTCTCAGGATAACCCTAGATGAAGGTGGATCTGACGATGCTTAAAGTATTGGGCACTTACTCTGCACATGATACATGCATCTGCTGTCTAGACAGTCTTTAGGGTGAGTCTAGTAGTAGTGGACATTGTCTGTCTATAATGTGAGCAGAAATACATATATGCTCAGGGCGTGCTCCAAGGATATAGAGGTGGAGGGGAAAACATGCAAGTGTTGCTCGTTATTGGAGAGAGAGATGCTATCTCAATTTCATTGGGAACATATAGTACATCACCTCACAATGATTCAACGTGCATGCTATTTCTGTGTGACACCAAAACTATATCCACTGCTATGCTTAAACATATTGCATGCATTTCAAGTGGCCCTGCTAATAACAAGATGTGCTATAAGCAAACATGATGTGCTATAAGTGAACTTCTCAAAACCCACGTTTAGGTACCACCATAAAGAGGTGAGATAAAGCTACCTAAGGTAGCCATGGCTCTCCTTTTAGTAGCAAGGGTAATCTCAAAGCTTAACACTGAAAGAGAAGCTGGGGTTTACAAGAAACAACAAAAAAATCAAAGCCACTGAAAGGTAGAAAATGGAATGTTAAAAAAAGTACATTGCAAAAATAGTAAACACGTATTGTCTAAGAAATACATAAAACTCCAAGTGAAAAGAAAAACAACTAGGACAGAAAATTAAGTCAATCATCTAATAGGTGTTTGGGTTAGGAAAAAAAATTGATCACTCTCAGGGACCATTAAAGAGTATGGAGGTAATCAAATGTGCAAGAAAAGTGTTGTTTCGTTTATTGTTCCCATGCTGCCCTGCTGGACAGGGCCCCGGGGCAACATGGGAACACTCTAATACATTTTGGAAGTGTACTAGTTAAGAAATCTTCATTTATACTTTTTCTGGTGCTCAACTCATTCAAACAGACCTGATACAGTGCCTAATAAATGATCTTGGTCATCAAATGTACTGAATGTGTGAAGAAGTTTTAGAATGAAGAAAAAGCTTGATTGAGGCTGTGATTTTCTGTTGAAGCTGTCTTTCAAAACTACGTTCTGTCTGATGGGAGATGATAACAAACAGGCTTCAATGGAGACACAATATGCTCAGTGTTGAAGAAACCAACCAAAACAGCTTCAGAAAACAAGAAGGTGAAGGCAAAATGTTTGGGGTGAAACTGGAGAGAGGGTGAAGTCCAACATGACCGTCTCATCAAAAAACCAGGATAGGCTAATCAATACCTTGGTTAGCATCCCCGCTTAGGTGATAGAATGTGGACAATGGACCTCTTCTGCAGTTGCATTTGTCAGTTCTATGCTCCTCTGAACTCAGTTGGATCCCTCTGTCTACACTCTCCTGAACCACTATACTGAGCCATGGGAACTCTTCTCCTCACACATAGACCCCCATCTGCGAAGTACTTAACTTTAACTTGCTCAAGGATGCACCCCAGTAGGCAGATAGTACCACCATAGACAATAAAGTTATGTGGCCCATTCCACCCTTGGATCAGATTTCTGTCCCCAACCCAAGGTAAACTTTACCCATAAGTACAGCAACCAATAGAGGCCACTGACACATGGTCCCAAGAGCCATCGAAGGTTCCCTGACCTCTGAGGTATAACAGAATGGGGAGCAACAGCCCTGGGTTTTAGGCACCCTTCTTCCACTCTCCTTCACACCAGTCCAGGGATAGTATTCTGAAACTGGCATTTCATACCAGGGCCTGTACCCTGAGGCTGAATAAGTGCCTGGCAAGCAAAGAATTTTAGGCTGATACCCATACCCACCTCAGGTTGACACACTCTTTCTGTGTCTTGCATGATTCTGTCTTGTGCCGGTTTCCTGCCCTCTGTCTCTTTGATGGTGCAGGAAACACTTTCAGGTCGGAAGTGGCCTCACCAGAGTCAGTCTTGGGGTGTTCTCTTCTCAGAGCTTGCTGCCCCTGGCCACTAGTCCTCCCACTGGGGGGGCACACTGGGCAGCTCCAAAGACACTGAGACTACCCCTTCAGGCCACAGACCTTGTTGTTCTGGGTGGTTCCTCATCCATGCACAGACTCACCTGTTCCCATGCCAAATCCTTTTGAGGATAGGGCCACAGAGGCTGAGGTAGAGCTGGACAGTCGGCAGCACCCTTGGTACCAGTTGCACACTTATCCCAAAGCACTATCCAAATACATAGACTTTGCTATGTGACAAGTCTGACCATTCAGTCAAATGTGTCTGTTTTAGTAATTTGCTACATTTTAGGAGGAAGTTATGTGTAACCATGGGTGAGTCATTGTAGTAGTTTGGGGGGAGGGGGAGCACCTGGGTGTGTCCCCTTTTAATTGGTAATCGGGGAGATGGTTTGGCCCAGACATCACTGGCTAGATTTAAAGCACGAGGCATAGGGTGGCAACAGTCGGATGTTAAATAAGAAGTACTAATGTAAAAAAAAATGTTTTGCTTGTTATGGGTCTGTCAAGTGGTGCTAGCACTCATTCAGTCCAATGACATAAGACATAACGTTACGCTTCCCAGGGAGACATACTAGCCATTTGTTCACATTTTTAGTTTTGCAAAAGCCCGGACACGATACATACATAGAAATTTACAGAAAATTGTCTGTATTCATTTTTAACATGGCCTTTCTGTTTTTGTTTACTTTAATTAGTAGTCAGGGACCGTTAAGGCATATCTGGAGCACTTTATAAGTTGCTTTCTTCTTTTATTCATAGTTTAAAGTATGTACTGATAAGGGAAGAATACTGGTCCTAGATGATTTTCCTAATATTTGTACTTGCCCAGACATTAAAATACTGATCATGTCTGTAAAGAACAGCCAGCTGGCAATCCTATTTACAGGTAACTGCATACAACTCCATGCAATGGATTGTAATGCACAAACCGTAAATGAAAAATGAATACAAGTTAAACTAACGTGGAGATGGAGAGATCAGTGTAATTTCTAAAGACTTCAACTGTCTGTGTATAATTAGAGGGGCTTGAATCCAAGTTTCTACAATATGGAATTGCGATGTGTATTTATAAGCTATTGGGTCCCATCCTGTGACAGGAAGCACTTTGGATATTTGAGTTATTAGTTTAAAATTCAATTTCCCACTATGTAGCAAAGTCTCCAAAATATAGCAAAAGGTAGCAAATGTACAAACTGCCCAAACTATGACAGGCTGCTGCAAAGTTTTCAAAAATAGTTTAATGACATTATTGTGTAGTAATAATTTAAAAGGCGAGTATCCCGGTGTCCCCATAATGCCCCATCCCACCCAGTCTCCCTGGGGATGCACTGACATCGACGTGGCCCTCGGGTATACCCAAGGCTGTGCTTTTTGCTCCCCAAGAAAATGTTTGTGAGATGTTAGAACCCAAGCTCCGACTCAATGGTTCACAGCCTGTGGTCCACAGACACCTGGAAGTCCATAAGGCCAATTCAGGGGTCCAAAGATATATATATATATATATATATATATATATATATATATATATATATAACAAAGCAACATTGAAAATACTCAGTATATGCGAAGAAATGTGAAATTGGATGCTAACAAATAAGTTTACATCATCTTCCTGATTGTGAGAGAGAGCAGCACAACTACAGCAAATTTAATGTGGTCTAATCTAGTGTGGGCTACTGCTAGCCTCAATTGAAACAGCAGTCATATGCTCAGAAAAAAGATCATAACTTAGGAGCCAAAAAAGCAGCGATATGCTAGAGTCTAGCACAGTGGTTCTCATTCTGTGGTCCTAGGGCCCCTGGGGACATAAGTCCTTCTCTGGGGCCCACAACTGTGTTACAAAATTAATTAATGCTGAAATTAATCATTAAAATGAATAAGGCATTTATAAATAAAGCAGCAAAATTCAAAATGTTAAACTTTTTTCTATATTTGATTGTGAATTAAACAAGTTATTTCAATATTTGAACATTTGTTTTGTGTATTCTTGTTTTGCATTGTTGTGAAGTTCAAATCATAGAAAGTGTTTAGGCTGGGAGTCCTCAACTTTCAATATTGACTCAGTTGGGGACCTTGAATTCCAGTAATGATTCAGTGGGGATCCACAGAAGTCAAAACGTTAAGAACCACTGGTCTGGCATATCACCTCGTATTTAAGAAATAAAGCTGGATTTTGAAAAGCTGTAACTTTCCCATAAATAGTAACATTTCTATTTTCACATTTGTGTTTGTTAATTTAATAATTTCTATGATTTATGTATCTGTTTGATATACATGAGCTTTTGTATAGTGAGTTTGTGGTTCGAATCATAGAAGCTTCCAAGGCGGGAGTCCCGGGCTTCCTGTAGTGATATATTGGAGGTTCATGAAAGTCAAGAAGTTAAGAACCATTGCTCTAAAGTAACTATCTCGGTTGAGTGCTAATACCCCTCAACTGTGGCTGATTCACAACTAAACTATTTATAGCATAATTTATAAAGGTTACTTTTATGTTGCTAAATTAAAACAAGCAGGCAGCGTCCATATTACAGAATGTATTTGCTACTGTACAGGCCACCGTTGAAGAATAAACTTTAAGCTGTCAGGATTGACTTGAGGGGTACTGACAGTTTTTTATTTTTTTCATTTACTACCAGGAACTTCTACCTTATGTCTACCCTGGTTGGGGAGAAAAGGATAGGAAAGTGGGGAAGGATGTTAGGGGTGCTGCATTATTTAGGGTCTCGGACAAAAAAACAACCCTCCACAATGTATAGTAGACAGGAACGGATGCAATATTTGAAGGTTGAATTCTGCAATGTTCTGCTAATCCAACATCAATTTTTTATGGCTCCATCCCGCTGGACCACAGTTAAAGCCTAGTTCTCGTTCGTCGTCTATTAAAATAAAGGATGTATTCCTTTAAAACATGAACCTGTTATATATCATGATTCATTGTTACTGTTACTGTTTGGTGCTAGAAAAGAATGTAATAGGATCAATATGACTGAGCCTTGAATAGAAAATCTAATTGCACATTTTGCTGCCTTGTCGCCATTTGATGTGCAAGTGCACCTTTTAATGTGAGCAAGGTGAGTGAACCGTTTTTATACGTACTATAGCCTTGGCATTGCTCTTGTGATGTGACTGAATTTGTGTAGGATGTATGAGGGGTGGGCTACCACATGTCTGTGGTTTGCGTAGACCTTGCCTGTTCAGAGTTGATTCTTTGTCGCCTTAATTCCACTATTTCTCTTTTTTTGCTTGGCACTACCCTCTGTGCACCTTTTCCGCTGCACACAGCTCCTTCTTTTCCTTTTACCAATTTTATATTTGAACAAACAAAAATATAAATACAAAAACAAAAATAAAGAAAATCCTCATAAAATAAATCATGGAAAACAAGAATGGATTTATTGGTGGGGAGAGAAACAATAAGATAAAGGACTGTAGGTGTTTTCATGTTGTCCTTTGTGTATCTGTTAGGGCATGTTAAATTATTCAGGCATACCGCCTCTTTCCAGAGCTGGATTCGAAGGAGGAGATTGCAGCTGTTAGATTTATATCATGTGCCGCATCTCCCATGGGTTTCTTCAATTCTGACTTTCCATTTTTTGCGCACAGAACCAGGATTTTTATAGGTAATCACATGCAAAATATATTTTGTAAAACAAAACATTTTTGAATGGAGCTATTGCAAATCCTCAGTGGTAAGATAATGCTTGGTGCAAATACCTTATACCACTATGTTATAAAAGTAGATTTCTGAAGATCATAATCTGTGACAAGAATGTTTTTACATATTTGTTGTGCTGCATTTTGTTGTGGCAGTGTTATTTTGTGGTTGTTTGTATTGTTGCGTTTCTGCCCTACAGTGTTACATTTTGTTGTAGATGTGTTGTTCTATGGTTGCTGTGCTTAATTCTGTTTTTTACTGCTTTGCTATTCCCCTTACATTTTAGATGTATTGTTATGTTTCTTTGTGTTATCTTATTGTATTATATTGTTGTTTTACTTAAGAGTCGTAAAAAAACTGGTTACATTTTGTGCCAAAAGCAGCACATTCCTGATATTTCCAGTGCCATACAACCATTTACTTTTGGCTAAGGTAGTACATACAACTCCTCCGGCTCCTTAACTATTTAAGATACCAGTCAGCCCAAAACCATGACATAGCCCTGACTTAAGTAAGCACTTTTAGTACTCACTCTATATGATATAAGTTATGGGGCCTGATTACAAGTGGTCCATCAAATTTTAATTGTCGAGGGATCACAATCACAAGTTGTGTGGTTTATTACACCCAGTAATGACCAGGTGTACCAAAGGCCAAACAAGGATTCCGATTTTGGCAAGTTAATTCCTGCCAGAATTTAACAAGGGGAAAAGCCTAACATTTACCGAGATATTCGGATTTTGGGGGGGTGAGACCCAAAATCTTTGTGTTATTCCACAGAAACTCTCACAGTTAGAAAATGATCACATCTGATAAATTATTGACACCTCGATATCGGATTTTCATGTGATATTATCACATGTCCACTGCCTTAATTTTCTCTGCTGGTAAATTCTAAATAATGTTGCTACTGGTTATAACTTGTTGGGGAGCCAAAGGAGCTACTACTATTTGCGAATAACTTTGATACAATAATAAAATTGAGATTATCAGATAATCCTGATGCAAACTTTCCTAATGGTACCTCTCACTATGGGCTACCTAGGACCTACCTTAGGGGTGACCAATATGTAATAAAAGGGGTGTTTAAGGCTTAGCAATGGGCTGTAAATGCCAAGTCGATATGGCAGTGTAACATTACATTCCAACTGCAATAGCAGGCCTGGGGCATGTTTTGGAGGGCTACCTAAGTGGATTGGTCATGAAGTGTTGCAGGCCTAGTGGTAGCATTTAATTTACAGCCCTGATTATATGTTCTGCCACTCTACAAGGGATGTACAAGTAAATCAAATATGCCAATTGGGTATATGCCAATCAAACCAAATTTTAGGGAGACAACACAAACACTTTAGCACTAGTTAGCAGTGGTAAAGTGCACAGGGTCCTAAAGTAAAGAAAAATTAATTCAGCAAATTTGGAGGAAAGCAGGCAAAAAGGTCTGGGGGAAGACCACCCTAAGACTGACCAGTCTAACAAAGACCGTCAACAGACACCTCTCAGACCACCTAGAATGCCTCAGACTCTTGAACGACTCATATTCATGACTCTGAAACAACCTCAGAACTGAAACAACCATTATCGCTGCCACAGATGACATGTGCACCATCCTCAACCATGGACAGACCACTTCCCTCATCCTCCTCAACCTCTCTGCCGATTTAGACACCGTCTTCCACCACACACTCATTTCCAGGCCACTCACAGTGTGGATACAAGGACCAGCACTCGAATGGATACCTTCCTTTGTCTCCAGAAGAACACAACGAGGCAAGCACTCACCATTCATTTCAGAACCCAAGGACCTCATTTGCGGAGCCCCTGAGAAATTCAATAATTTTCACACTCTTCAACATCTAGATGACTCCTCTGACAAGCATCATCCGATCCCAATCATCTCCTACGCAGACAACACCCAGCTCATTTCTTCCCTCTCAGACGACACTGTTACCACCAAGACAAACTTTAAAAAAATGCATGAGTAGCATGGCCAATTGAATGAAAAAAACTGACCCAAGCTCAACACAGACAAAACTGAAGTGTTGATCTTTGGGAATAAGAGCTCATATTGGGACACCACCTGGTGGCTCACTGATCTTGGACCCACACCCACCCCAACCAACCATGTTAGGAATTTAGGCCTCTAGGACTCGTATTGGACACCAAACTCACCATGAAGGCCCTGGTGAACTCTGTCAGCTGCTCATGCTTCCACATCCTCTGGATTTTAGGTGAAACCTACAAGTGGTTCCAGCTAGATACCACATGTACCATCATGCAGGTTCCAATCACAAGCAGATTGGACTACAGCAACACACTCTATGCCAGCATCCCAACCCATCTCCTTCAAAGACTTCCAACCACCCAAAACACTGCAGCTAGACGCGTCCTCGACCTACCATGCCACGAACACACCACACAGCTGCACAGAGTGATCCACTGGCTTCCTATCCACAAGCACAGCCAGTTCAAACTTCTCAGACATATTCACTACACAATACGTGACCCGCATACTTCGATCACTGTCGTCACCTTCACCAACCCACTAGACAACTTCGCTCAGCATCACTCTCATTTGCACACACATCCCACATCCACAGAAGCAGAACGGGAAGTTGATCATTCTGCTATCCAGCCCCAAAATCCTGAAATAACCTCACCCAACACATCAGGTGCACCTAGCATGAAAATGTGTGCCCTTGCTCATTCTCTGCTCATAAGCCTCATTCATTAATACGGCGCAACATGAAAATACACACATCTCTGACAACACACTGACAATGTCATTGTCATTCATTATGTTGGTCATGGAACCTGCCCTCTTATTAACAATAATCAGAGGTTATACACAGCTTACATACTGCAATATTTTATAGAAAGTTGTTGTATATTGGATTTTGTGTAGCAATATGTGTCTGTGAGTCTAGACATGTAGAAGGACACTCCTGTACTGGAAGACCCGCTCTCCACCTGGACAGCAATTTGGGAAAGTTCTGGGACTGGCATATTGTATGTAATTTTGGGCCTATGTGGGCTCTCATTGCATATGGACGGAGTCCATGACAAAATGCTGATCCTGGCATAATGGAGTCAATTGTTGATATATGGAGGCACTCATAGCACATTTTCCATTCTGGGACTGGGAGCCGAGAAGAGAGGGGGTCTTCCAAATATAGGTAAAAGAGCAGCATGTGATGCTTGACAAATGAATGACTATGGGGACATGTTCCCCCTCCTCCCATGTGGCTGTTTAGGATTCCCAGTAGAGAATCAAGGCCTATTAAGGCTATTTATAGACAAGTAAAATCTCACCTTGTATGCAAGAGAGTGCTACATGTCTTGGTTGGTGTGATGGCAATTCTGTAGCAATGTATATGAGATGTCCTGATGAAAGCCCTAGATTCAAGTGGCCCAGCTGAAGGGCTGCATCAAGTCAACTAGTAGTTAGGGTAACAGGGCCATAATATCCTTACCCCAAGTTTAGAATTATTTTTAATAATACCCAAAGAACCATTAATAAAGGTTGGTGTGAGGTATTTTTATATTCTTAGGTACCCCAGCTGTGAAACGTGCTACGTGAAATATGATTGAGCCCATCCTGCTTTTTAGGGACCAGGATAAGACCTAATGATGAATCATGCCACTATTAGAGTTGGTGAGGATTTAGCAAAAGAAAAAAACACTTTCTTTTTTGGATGTTGGCAGGGTATTTTTTGTGAGGAAAACCTCTACTTAAGGCAAGGGATACCCATTTGTCTTTTTCTTGTTAGGGGGTCACCACTTAAATAAGGCAATCCTGTTCCTTTGCGAAGGAGTCACCAAATTACTAACGTCAATAATAACATCTTAGATTCACTGTTAAAACCAAGGGATTCAAAAATAATGCTTAAAGGCATTCATTGTGAATGCACCTATTGAAATGTCTAGCAATATTCATTATCAAGAAATAATTTCTTTTCAAAACAGCTGTAATCTTTTGTTAGAGTCTTTCTTTTACTACTTGAGGCCATATAATGTAACCAAAGCATCAACCACTAAAGGTCCCTGCACTCTCCAGCTGAGCTCCAAATGTGTTTGAAACTATCAAAAACCTCTCATGGGGTCATGAACTCCATGACCCCAGGAGATGTAGGGTCATTTAGTGCCATTGTTCTAAGAGGGGCTACTACAGCTTCTGCATCCCCCACAACATCTGTGGTGTACACTAGTGGTATCCTTATCCCTTGTGGAGCACTACAAAGAAGAAGAATAGGCAAATGAAGGCCCAGGAGGCCATTAAGGGGTGCACCCTCACCAAGAGCTGTACCTATCTAAGCAGTGAGCCTCCTGCTGCTTTGTTGTGTTCTCTGCTTTGCACCGCATGTCTCTTTTTTGTTTTTTTAAAGACACTGCACAGGCACCCAGGGTCCACCTCCTCCCAGTTCAGACCTGGGGACGGGAGTCCCAGTCCTTCTACTGTTTTTCTTGCTTCGGACAGAGGATGGAGGCCCTAGTACTGAATGACCCTCTGGGTTGAGGGACCTCACACATTCTCCCCTCATTATTTACCAGGATCCTTGCATTGACTCCTGGATACTAGCCACCCTGTGGGTAATTCACAAATCGTGGCAGACCCTTATGTTCTATATATCTCTGGATGGCATGTTTAAATTAGAATTCCATTCAAGGTGCATAACTCAGGCCTCATAGGGCTGATTTTGATGTTTTTTTGTTCATTTTACTTCTGTTGATGAGCCCTAGTCAACAAAAGCTTTTCCAGCAGGCCTCTTAGCCTCAAAAAGGCACACTTTGAGGAGAGCTGGTTTTACTGTTACAGATTGAGTTGTTGGTTGACAGGAGTATGAGCCCTGGTCAAGCAGGAACCACAATCCTAGTCAGGGTGTCAGGGATCCCAAAATTAACCTGTGCATACCATCTGGCAGTGTGGCACAGAGCAGTCAGGTTTAACTGAGAGGCAGTGTTTAAAGTATTTGTGCAACACTTCAAACAGTAAAACAATGAAAACACTACACAAATGAATCCACACCGCTTTAGATAAATTGTTTAAGATTTAATAATTAAAACAAGACCAAAACAACAAGAATCCAATAAGTACAAGTTGAGTTATACATTATTTAGGGTTAAACTATGAAATGGTGCTTAGAAGAAAGAAGAGCCAACTGGGGGGATATCTGGTTGAATTGAACTGGGACAAAGTCAAAAGTTCAGACAGATCGTAATGGAGCACGGGCTGGCTACAAGGACCCAGTGAGGCATGCTAAACCAAAGTACCTTAAATCCTAGTTGCAGAGCATTACATTGGTTCCGAATCACACAGTGGAGGTCATGTGTGAATTTTCTTCACACAACAGTGGCAATGTGTTGGTTCTGAGATGTGGCAGAGTTAGAGTGCAAGTTCCTGCTGCACTGATGATGACGATCCAGGCTTGCGATGCGAAGATTGGTGTTGAGGATGCGTTATGCAGTCGAGGCAATGTGTTTGTTCTGATGAGCACAGAGGCTGCGATGCAGAATTTCTGTGTCATCATTGAGGCTGCCATCAACAGGGATGTGAGGACCTTGCACCGGAAAAAGTATCGTAGTGACGGTTCCATAGGTGATATGCCGGTTCTGTTCCCCGCAACACTAGCGATGCATCAAATTTGCTCCTGCAGCAGAGATGCATCAGTTCCACTGGAGCAAACACCTTAGGTCCACTTCCAATGGTTCACGATGGATGGCACTACTTGTCAGGGCAGACTCTCCGATGACAGAGTACAGGTGCGGGAGCAGAGTGGTTAGAAGTCTTTTATGTCCCTGAGACTTCAGATCAAAGGGGCAGCCAGCTAGCCCTTGGAGTCACTCTGGAACAAGTGATGCAGGTCCAGTTCTTCTCACCCATCTAGGGTGACAGCAGGCAGCACAGATAAGTAGGAGTCCAGCAAAGCAGCAGTCAAGCAGAGTGTCAGTGCTTCAGCAGTACAGTAGTCTAACTTTCTAGAGAGTATTCACAGGTCAGAAGTGTACTGAGTTAGTGGTGTCAGAGGCCCAGTACTTATACCTAGTTGGAACTTTGAATTTGGGGAGACTTCATAGACAGACCTTTGAAGTGTACAGAGATCCTGTCCTGGTTTTAGAATCACTAACGTCTCACTACAGGGGGTTAGGCAGCCCTTTGTTTGGGGACAGGACTGCTAAAAATTGAGTCTCTAGTTGGCAGAGGTATGCACCCTATCCAAGTAGGGACCACAATCCTAGTCCAGGTAAATCAGATACACACCCTAAATTAACCTTTGTTCACCCTCTGGTAGCTTGGCACTGAGCAATAAGGCTTAACATAAGAAGCAATGTGTATAGTATTTGAGCAACACTTAAATTACAGTAACACAGTTCAAAACACCACAAAAAGACTCCACACCAGCTTAGAAAAATAGAGAATTATATTTATCTAAGTAAAACAAGACCAAAACAAAAAAGAATCCAATTAGTAGAACTCAAGGAATTCATTTATAAAGCATAAATTGCAATACAGTGCTTAGAAATGAATAGCACAAGTTCAGGCTGACTGCGATGGAGGGCAGGCTGGCTACAGGACCCATGCAGGGCCAACAGAAAAGTACCTTGGATGGAGGACTGTGCCAACATTGAGGAAGCGAAGCGGATTCAATGGTTCTGATCTGTGCAGGCTGGGAGATGTGTTGTCGTCGAGCCTTGCAGTCATCGAACCAGTGTCCTTAAAGTGCGGTGTTGAACCCTCTGAGATGGAGTTGATGCCTGGCTGATAAACCATACAGCAAAGGCGATGCACCAGAGCTGGTGAAGCTGCATCGATCCACGACCTCAGAGACAGTGGCGATGCGTTGAGGGAGGATGCAACAGTTCCAATTGGTACAATGGCGTTTATGCTTTCCTTTTAGCAGGCAAACAGCTGCAGAGTCCCCTATCAAGGCCAAGGGATGGATTAGAACATCCTGGTAGGACAGGACTCACAGTTGGCAGAGTCGAGTAGCCCCAGCAGAGTTGGGGGAAGTCTTTGATGGCACTGAGACTTAAGAACAGGAGGGGGCCAACAAGTTTGTTTCTCGTGAGGATGTAGAGAGTTAAGTTCAGTCGTTCTCACTCCCAAGCAAGAGACACAACAGTTCAGCAGTGTGGCAGTCCCTCCTGACAGCACAGCAGTCATTCTTCCAGGTAGATTGTCCTCAGATCCAGAAGTGTACTAATTTGGTGGGGTTTGGGGTCCAGTACTTTTACCCAGTTGAGCCTTTGAAAAGAGGAGAGAGACATTTGAAGAGCACAAGGTCCCTATCCTTTCTCCAGCCTTCACACAGGGGGTTAAGCAGCTCTTTGTATGGAGACATGCATGCCCTAGTCAGGTATGTCACTTCCTTCCTCCCATCTACCTCGGGAGGCCCATCAGCCTGGTGATGGGCCATCAGGATGTAAATGTCGCACCCAGCTCCCTTTATTTGTGACAGCTTAGAGGGAAACCAACTGTCACCCACCCCAGATGTGTATTCAGAGACAAGCAGGGGCATAAAATGGTTAACCTAAAGAAATGCCAACTTTTAAAAAGTGTCAGTTTCACACTTAAAATGTAAAGTCTGACTTCACTATCAGATGTGATTTTAAATTGTGAGTCCAGAGACTCCAAATTTCTTTCTTTTCTCAATTGGACGTTACCCTTAAAGGCTGCTTCAAGGTAACCCCAATGTTAATCTTTTGGATTGATAGGTCTTGCAGTAGTGAAAAAAACCAATGTAATAGTTTTTCACTGCCAGAACATGTTAAACCTAAAAGTACATGTGCAATGTTTTAAATACACTGCACACCGCCGATTGGATCTAACAAGGGCCTACCTTAGTGATGTCTTATACATAATAAAAATAAAGATTTGGACCTGGCAAGTGGGTGAACTTGCCAGGTCGACATGGCAGTTTAAGACGGCACACACAGGCTCTGCAGTGGCAGACCTGAGACATGTTTAATGGGCTACTGTAATGGGTGGCCGAATCAGTGCTGCAGGCCCACTAGTAGCATTTAATCTACAAACACTGGGCGCATATAGTACGCTATACTATGAATTTACATGTAAATTAAATATGCCAATTTTGGATAACTCAATATCACCCCGTTTTAGATTTCAGAGCAACTGCACTTTAACACTGGTGAGCAATGGTAAAGGTCACAGAATCCTGAAGCCAACAAAAATGAATTCAGCAAAAAGTGGAGGAAAAAGGCAAAAAGTCTCTGCAGAATGGGCCAGGTCCAACAAGGACACAATCTATTCAGGTGTAAGTGAGGTGGTGGCCAGCTCCTCCCTCCCATCCTGCATGAATGGCCCATCCAAGCATCCATTGTGTTTGGCTGTCTAGGGGGAATACACAAAGCCTAGACAAGTGAACAAAAACAGGCAGCAGGCACCAAATGGCTAGAGTAAGAAAATGCCAACTTTCTAAAAGTAAACAAACACAAATGATGGATGGAATGCAGAACCAATCATACATTCACTCCAGTCACATTTCTGGGTTTAATCAGTCATTTCTTTTGCTCATCAGTCCACCCCAATTTTGACCCAGCTATATGCAAATCAGGCTTGACCCTGTTCCCATAGGAACAGTCCAACCCGAACTGCCAGGCCAGGTCCTCCCTTGACCGGAAACCTGGAACCGAGACCTGGAATCAAGCTAGCCTGGCTGATAAAGGGTGATACCCTGAAACCAGTCCCAGGATGCTTGTTTCCAGTCCAGGGAGGACCTGGCATGGCAGTTCGGGCTGGACTATTCCCATGGAGAGCAGGGTCAAGTCTGATTTCACTATGGCTGGGTCCAAACTGGGGTGGTGTGTTGAGCAAAAGAATTGATGGATTAAACCCAGATCTGTGTCTGGGAGGGAATGTTTCATTGGTTCTGCATTCCATCCATCATTTGTGTTTGTTTTCTTTTGTCGCCCTAAGTGCGCAGGGTATACCCAGACGTGGGTCCTGGGTTTACTATGCCACAGGAATCAAGCTAGCCTGACTGATGAAGGGTGATACCCGGAAACTGGTCCCAGGATGCTTGTTGAGGAACAGGGTCAAGACTGATTTACATATGGCTTGGTCCAAACTGGGGTGGATGGTGAGCAAAAGATCTGATGAATTAAATCCAGTGAATGGGGGGTGGGGGTGAATGTTTGATTTGTCCTGCATTCCATCCATCATTTGTGTTTGTTTAACTTTCTAAAAGTGGCATTTTCAGAATTACAATTTAAAATCCGACTTCACCATGAATTGTGTTTTTTTTATTTTATTTGTGAGTCCAGAGACACCAAGCTCAAAATTTTTAGCTCTCCCAGATTGTGAATGACACTTATGAGATGTAATAAGGTTATCCCAATGTTATCCAATGGGAGAGATAAGTCTTGCTATAGTGTAAAAGAACTGTGGATGTTTTTCACTACCACAACATGTAAAACATGAAAGTACATGCCCTGCCTTTTAAAGACATTGAATCTTGCACTTTGGCTTGTCCAGAGCCTATCTGAGGGGTGTCTCATATGTACAAAAAGGGAAGGTTTGGGCCCGGTAAAATAATTGTTTTGCCAGGTTGACATGGTAGTCGAAAAATGCACACACAGGCTCTGCAAAGGCAGGCCTGAGACAAGGGAACAGGGCTACTTAAGTGGATGGCACAATCAGTGCTGCAGGCACATATGTAGCATTTAATTTACAGGCCCTGGACACTTTACTAGGGACTTATAAATAAATTAAATTAGCCAATTGGGGATAAGCCAATATTGCCATGTTAAGGGGCGTAAGCACAAGCACTTTAGCAATGTTTAGTAGTGGTAAAGTGCACAGAGCCTTAAAGCCCGCGAAAAAAAGGTCAGAAAAATGGAAGAGGTAGGCAAAAAAGTTGTAGGGAATCCCACCCTTAGACTGTCAGGTCTAACACTGGCTCCCTGCACCAGTGTTCTCTCCCGGCTCTTGGTGTTCTTCTCCTGCTAGTCGGAGCTTCTTGCGCAGCCCCTCCATTGTCAGCCAGCAGATAACCCTCTTGCCTACACTCTCAAACCCTAGAACCTCTTGGATGTTTTGCAGGGCACTTGGAGTGGCAGTAAAGACCATATCTTCCCTCAATTGGTCATCCGGGGTCATAAGGGGGTCAGTGCTGGTGGCCATGGACAGAACCCATCTAGTCTTGGTGATCAGCTGGAGTTAAAGTCCTTAGCAGGGCAGGCATCAGGTGGCGTCTCCTCGCAATTGTCCATGTTTCTGCTGCTGTCTCCTCCCACGTCAAGGGTCTTATTCCCTGTCTCTCCCTTGTGCAGTGGTTTATATGTGTGAGTAAAAAATTGTAGATGCCAGGCACCCCCGGCCAATCTTAGGATGCCATGTCATATGTCCACTCCTTTCTCATCCCTCCTGCACAGCATTCTGGGCCAGTCCAATTGGATGCTGTCTAGTTATCTCTGTGAAGAACTGTTCCACCCCTAGCTTACATCCCTACCTTGCACCCAAAATTTCAACGGGGATACCCCTCTGTATTGGCTCCAAATCTCTGGGCTTTCTTCTTTTTTCTGTGGGCGTGGGCAGCCCAGGCGCAGTGTGACAACTAGTTATCCGATGCAAATTTTACTCTTCACCTCTCTCCTTATCAGGAGCCGAGTCAACCACCTTTGGGGTGGGATGCTTATTTTAGCTTTTTTGTGACCCTGACACCTATAAGGAAAGCCACATCGATGACTTTCCTACCACATGTATATCAAATTTTATGGTTTGAGGATATGTTGTACCACGTGTGAAAACAGTTTCAACGCTTCAAATTTTACACTTCAGATTCCCAGTTGAATTCCAAGGCAAGTGCAAGTGTAACCACCTGCTACGGTACTACTTGTGTGCAGATTTAAGGTTTAGCCAAATAACAGCCTTCCTTACTCAGCCTGTATATGTATGTACTCATATGTACACCTTTTCAAAGAGAGGGAGCACACTGCCTGCACTCCAGCAACAAAGCATAATCCCAAAGCATCATGGAAAATGCAGTCTTTTTGTAGTCTGTTCAAAAAGTAAAAAGAGTCTTTCACCTTCGTAGGTGCAGCAATTGCTGAATATCCCTGTACACGTGTTTCTCGGTTTAGCCCATCATCAGCAGAGAGCAGCGTGGTGGACTAGGGGCGTACTTGGTATGATGCCAAATGTCTTCTCAGGGTTAAGTACCGCTCATGGTGTGCAGGTGCCTCCCAAGGCTCGTCAGCTGTGGCTCAAGGGAGCCATCAAAAGACAGTTTCAAAGAGAGGGAGCACACTGCCTGCACTCCAGCAACAAAGTATAACCCCAAAGCATCATGGTAAATGCAGTCGATTCATAGTCCGTTCAAAAAGTAAAAAGAATCTTTCACCTCCGTAGATGCAGCAAGTGTTGTATATTCCTGTACACGTGTTTCTGCGTTTAGCCCGTCTTCAGCAGGGAGCAGCGTGGACTAGGGGCTTGCTTGGAATGCCGCCAAATGTCTTCTCAGCTATAAGTACCGCTCATGGTGTGCAGGTGCCTCCCAAGGCTTGTCAGACGTGGCTCAAGGAAGCTGTAAAAAGACAGTTTCAAAGAGAGGGAGCACACTGCCTGCACTTCAGCAACAAAGAATAACCCCACAGCATCATGGGAAATGCAGTTGAATTGTAGTCTGTTCAAAAAGTAAACTTACTTTATGGATAAAAAAACAAACTTGTACTGCATTTACCATGATGCACTGGGGCTGACTGAATGCTGGAGTGTGAGGCAGGGTGCTCCCTTTCTGGTTTTTCTGTTTAAGAAGGCTCCCTTGAGCCAAAAAGCTGAAGAGCTCTGGTTGAAGCACCTGCGTGCCAGTGAGTGGTACACACACCTGAAAGGACTTTTGGCAGCATTTCCAGCAATCCCACAGACAAAGCTGCTCTCTGCTGATGAAGGGCTTACCCAGAAACATGTGTCCAGAGATTTACAGCATTTGCTGCACCTACGAAGATGAAAAAGTTTAGTTTACTTTATGGATAAAAAACTAACTTGTACTGAATTTACCATGATGCACTGGGGCTGACTGCATGCTGGAGTGTGAGGCAGGGTGCTCCCTTTCTGGTTTTTCATATGTACCCATGTTCATATGTAACCGGTTCAGAGCCTTGCACCATTTTCAACAGATGCTTACAGTTGGAGTCTCTCATTTGTAGCAGAGGTCCACAAATAAGTGGTCTAAAAGCACAAAAACCCAGGGTTCTCACACGTCAGAATCTGGTTCCATACAGTAACTTATGCACGTGTGTATGATAATTGTTAAACTTGCCTAACTAAATCTTGGCGAATAAATTAATGTTAACATTTACTGGCATCCTGCTAGCAGCCTTCTATGTAAAACTACTTTTCCAATCCCAGTCTGAAATAAAGAGGGCAAAATAGATGCACGACCTGGGCGCATCGCCTACACATATTAAATGTACACATATGGTTTCAACATATATTTATTTATTTGACCTGTTCATAGTTTACGCATGTGCACACTGACACGTTTTCTCGATTTGAGTCTACGTTACACTTGGAAACAGGTTTGCGGATTGACTCAAAATATCTCCTCTTCAGGGTGACTACAGTCGCTGTTAGCACAATTGGGTCAGGAACACCCCTGGGATGCAGTGCTCCAAACAGAGAGGCCAAGGTACCAGTAAAGTGTACACCACACAGGGACAGCTGGGAACATTAAAGGAAAGAAAAATGCAATTTTGGAGCTACGGCCAACTAAGTGTGCACAAGTATCAAGGTTGCTAGCTGGAGTCTACAAACTCATTAGTAAGAAAAAATAAGTCTGGCTAATTGTTAGAAATTGAGTTTTTGGTTGGCAGTCAGGTTACCCCTTGTCCTAGCAAGGGCCCTCACTCTAGTCAGGGTAAAGGAGAATCACCCTCAGTTAACCCCCACTCACCCCCTTGGTAGCTTTGTATGAGCAGGCAGGCTTAACTTCAGAAGCAATGTGTAAAGTATTTGTACCAACACACACAGTAATTCAGTGAACCACTGCAAAATGATACAACACATGTTTAGAAAAATAATTAATTTTTATCTAAACAAAACAAGACCAAAACAACAAAAATCCAACATAAACTAGTCAAGATATGAATTTTCAAAAGAATAAGAGTCTTAGGCCCTCATTACGACTTTGACGGTCTTTGCTTAAGACCGCCAAAGCCGCTGGCACCCCAGTACCACCAGTGCTGATGTGCAGATATTGATGTGCAGCAGCACCCATCGCGCATTTCACTGCCCGTAATTTGAGCAGTGAAATGCGCGATGGGACTGTGCCTGGGGGCCCCTGCACTGCCCATGGCAAGTGCGTGGGCAGTGCAGGGGCCCGAAGGGGCACCCCGAGTCCCCCTTACCGCCAGCCTTTCCGCCATGGACAGGCTGGCTGATGGGGACTCATAATCCCCAGGGCAGCGCCGCTTGCAGCGCTGCCCTGGCGGATTACGACCACCTGGCGGTGGGCTGGCGTACTGGCGGTATGACAGTGGCGAATGCGCCACGGTCATAATACGCCTGGTAGACACCTCTAGCCTGTCTGGGACCGTAGGGGTAGTAATAATCCCCTATATCTTTAGAAAACAGTGAGAACTCTGTTGTTACACACAGTACCTGGTTAGTATCAAAAATAAAGCTGCAAGGGTGAGCGTGCGTCGGAAAAGTCAGCGATGCGTCGATTCCTTACTCGCAAGTGAGGCCGTGTGTCATTTGCTTCTCCGGTCGGGTCGACAATGTGTCATTTTTTCTCCCTCACAAGACAGCGATGCGTCAATTTCTGGACGGGCACCTTGGATCCACGCAGAGTTGGGTTGACTTGAACGTCTAGGGACTATGCGTGAAAAATCTGGTCACACGATGTTAGAAAACCACGATGCATTGGGTTTGCGTCATTATCAGCCTCCGTAAGTGGGTGTTGCTCGTTGTTTCTCCAGCCACGATGCATCAATCTACCAGCTGCGATGCAGGTAGAGCACCGATTTCAGCCGTGAAGCCGACGGCGCGTTATCTATCAGCCGCGTTGCAGAAAGTGCATCGTAAATTTCCCCGCATGGGGTTCTCTGTGTGGATTTTCAGTTCTTGTCTGCCAGCTTCACCTTTCGAGGGCCCAAGGACTGGATAGGGTACCACTTGGCAGGGCAGGAGTCTCAGCAGAGAGTCCAGGTGGTGACAAGGGAAGACTTTGATGGCCCTGAGACTTCAACAATGTGAGGCAAGCTTATTTCAAACCCTTAGAGAATCTTCTCAAGCAGGAATGCACAACAAAGTCCAGCCTTTGTCCCCCTTTCACAGGCAGAAGCAGCAACTGCAGGATAGCCCAACAAAGCACAGTCATAGGCGGCAGCAGCACTTCTCCTCAACTCTTAAGCTCTTCTCCTTGGCAGCGGTTCCTCTTGATTCCAGAAGTGATCTAATCTTCAGAGGTTTTGGGTACACTACTTATACCCCTTTCTGCCTTTGAAGTAGGCAAACTTCAAAGGAAAGTCTCTCTTGTTTGTAAGATCCTGCCTTGCCCAGGCCAGGCCACAGACACACACCAGAGGGTTGGAGACTGCATTGTATGAGGTCAGGCACAGCCCTTTCTGTTGTGAGTGACCACTCCTCCCCTCCCTCTCAGCACAGATGGGTCATCAGGATATGCAGGCTACACCCCCAATCCCTTTGTGTCACTGTCTAGAGGAGAGGTGCAAACAGCCCAACTATCAAACTGACCCAGGCAGGGAATCCACAAATGGGCACAGTCACAGAAATGGCATAAGCAAGAAAATGCTCACTTTCTAAAAGTGGCATTTTCAAACACACAATCTAAAAACAAACTTTACTAAAAGATGTATTTTTAAATTGTGAGTTCAAAGACCCTAAACTCCATATTTCTATCTGCTCCCAAAGGGAATCTACACTTAAATAATATTTAAAGGCAGCCCCCATGTTAACCTATGGGAGAGAGATGGGCCTTGCACAGTGAAAACCGAATATGGCATTATTTCACTGCCAGGACATGTAAAACACACAAGTACATGTCCCACCTTTAACATACACTGCACCCTGCCCATGGGGCTACCTAGGGTCTACCTTGTGGGTGCCTAACATGTATAAAAAGGGAAGGTTTAGGCCTGGCAAGTGGGTACACTTGCCAAGTCAAATTAGCAGTTTAAAACTGCACACACACACTGTAGTGGAGGGTCTGAGCCATGTTTACAGGGCTACTAATGTGGGTGGCACAACTAGTGCTGCAGGCCCACTAATAGCAAATGATTTACAGGCCCTGGGCACCGCTAGTGCACTGAACTAGGGACTTACTAGTAAATCAAATATGCCAATCATGGAAAGCCAATTACACATACATTTTACATTGGAGCACTTGCACTTTAGCACTGGATAGCAGTGGTAAAGTGCCTAGAGTATCAAAAACAGCAAAAAAACAGAGTCCAGCACACATCAACAATCTGGGGAACAGAGGCAAAAAGTTAGGGGAGACCACGCCAAGGATGCCAAGTCTAACACTAATGGTTTAGCAAGCCCCTGTTGTAAGACACTTCATGCTGGCCTGGAAAATATGAGCCTTGATGGATAGAATACAGGGGAAATTGACCATCATGGGACACACTTTGGATAGGTTGTATATGTGAAAGTGTTGGAAAATGGGTTATTGGTAAGGGCAGGTTAGTACGTACACTTAGCAATAGGCCACTAACCTCCACTTAGGTCCAGTTAGGTCTCAATAAATTAAACCTAGCTCAACCCTTGGTAGCTTGGCAACGAGCGACAAGGCTTAACTTAGGAGACAAAGCGTAAAGCATTCAAATATCACATAACAGTAATTGAATAAAACACAGGAAATAGTTTAAAAATCCAATTTATAAAAATAGAGTATATTTGTATCTTTAAAATGACACAAAATTGAATACAATCGGATAAGGGGAACCAGAGATATGGATTTTTAAAGAATTATTGTTTTCTAGTGCCTAGAAACAAAAAGCACCAATCTGGTCATCTGGTCGCACCCCGCCCGGGGCAAAGTCAAAGTTTAAGGCCAACCGCGATGGAGCCCGGCTCGGCTACAGGCCACAGGAGGCCTCGGTCAAAAGTTTACCTTAGTACTTAGTCGATTTTCTGAAGATTTTCTTCGGCGGGACGAACCTGCCAGCCCAATCTGACCTCCTGGAACTCTTCTTCAGATACAAGTAGCGGGAGCCTTCGGTGGAGATTTTTACCTTCGGACTCAGTCATTTTTTCGAGGTGAAAATCCTTCGATGGGGGCAAACCTGGATCTTGATCCGACGTCCTTGGAGCCTTCCTCGGATATGCTGGCTGGGAGGTCCTGGTCAACTTCCTACGTTCGGACTTAGTCTCTTTTTTGGAGATTTTCTTCACCAGGACGAACCTGCAAGTCAGGCCGGGTCGCGGTTGAGGCAAGCCGGCTAGAGTTGCCGTGGAGGGTCGGTCCCTCTATGGAGCTTTTTTTCAAATGTTCTCCAAACTTCTCCAACTTCTGAATCTTCTTCCAGATGTTCTTTTAAGGTTCTTTTGAGGTACACAGCTCACTCCAAGGTTCCAGAAGCTCTGAGATGCTCCTTGGGGGTGTGGACTACAACTCCCAGAATGCACCTGGCACAAACTCCTTTTTGGCCACTGGCAGTGGTCAGTTGGTTGGTTTCTTCAGGAGTTGGTGCAGGCGACTCTGGTTAGCAATTTTTCACCTGTAGCAAACAGGGAGTCCCTCCTTGAACCAGTTGAAGCCAGGGAAAGTCCTTCTTGTGGTGAAGCCCAAGTGTGCAGCTGGTGCAGTCCTTCAGAGTGCAGGGTCCAGGTGAATGCCAGGGGTCCAGCAGGGCAGTCCTTCTTCTTCTGTAGTTCTTCCTGGTAGGAATCTGGTAGGGAACTGAGGTGTGGGTGCAGGTCTGCCAGTTTTATCCCTGCTCATGGGTGAAAAACAGGGGGGTCCTGGTTCTCCAATCAGGTGCAGAGTCCTTCCCCCTGTGATGACCACTTCCTGGGAAGTGTGGCAAAAATCAATCCCAGTGAGCAACATTCCTCAAAAATCCATCATGGCTGAAAGTGATTTTTGGAGGTTACATCTGATGAGCCCACCTACTGGTGTGGCTAAAACTCCTAAACACACCCCTCTCCTGCCCTCTCCGAATCTAATCAAGGGGGCACCTAATTGTCTGGGTTTGTAGGATGTGAGGGTGTTACTGGGTTGCTCCAAATGTCCTTCTCTGCCTTTGAAGACCAGTTTGGCAGCCCTCCCCCTTCCTGCTTCACCATCTGCTGAGGGGAGACCTCCTCTCCCAGGCACATCCCTTTGTGTGGAGCCAGGCCACTTCACACCTCATCAAGGCAGCCTGACCAGGCTGCGAGAGGCTGGCCAATCAGAGCACAGCAGCAAAAACACTGCAGGGCTGAAGTTGGCAACTTTTCAGGTAAAGTTTAAAACTCTTTACCTGAACAAGTTATATTAAATCCAACAACTGGGAATTGTGAAATTTATTATAACAATTAATGAGATACCAAACTTCTGGTATCTGTTACTTAAGGGGACTTTAAAAATTAAAATAAAGTCTCCCCATTCTAGCCTATGGAGGCCATTCACTACAATGACGGAAACACGAATTTGGCTGTTTTACCTCACCAGGGCTTATAAAACAATTTTTATAAGGTCCCTGCTTATAATTCCAGGGCACCTAGCCCTAGGGGCACATAGGGCACACCTTAGGGGTGACTTATATGTAAAAATAAGGTAGTTTATGACTTTGGAACTACTTTTAATTCCAAAGTCGAATTTGCATATAACTTTTATTTAAAAGCAGCCAGGAAGGTAGGCCTGCCTTTAAAATGACACTGGGCACCTCAGCACTGCACCTATGGTGCACTGCCTATGCTGGGGTCCCTAAACCTATATGCCCTACCATATACTAGGGACTTATAGGTAGGTTGACTTAGCCAATTATAATTAGCCTAATTTGCATACTGATTTTATACAGAGCACAGACCCTGGGACTGGTTAGCAGTACCCAGGGCACCATCAGAGTCCGGAAAACACCATCAAAAAGTGGAAAATGGTGGCAAAAAGTTAGGGGGCCTCTGCAATCAGCCCTGTTCTCTCACACAAGCCCCCCCCCAGCCCACACGCCAAGGAGACTCCGCCCAACACTGGGAGGGTTTTCCTTGCTTGTCAGGCAAGGAAGACAGTGAAGAGAACAGGCTGTCCCTTTGCAGGGCCTACCCTGCCTTACATCCTCCTGCCATGGTCACTCCCTCTGGGTAGTGAATCCATCCCAACAGTGAAAGGACCCATCTCAAACTGAAACATTCCTCTAGGGGGATCTTCCTCCTCTCTCTCTGCCAACTTGGGTAGTGAGGTGCCCACCTCCCCTACCCCTAACTTTGCTAGGGCAACACCTAGCTTATCCAAAGAGGTCACCCAACACTTGAGCAACCCCACCATGACCAACAGGTTCAGGGGGCCTACTTTGCTTTTGGCCCTGGGGTCTGCCTCCCAGGCCAAGTACAGTGCTGCAAGGAAGGCTAGCACCCAGCAGAGGCTACTGACAGCTGTCAGTACCCAGAACCACACCCTAAGCTCTCCACTGACAGGGGGCTGAGCTGCTTTAGGGGCACCTGTGGGGTCCTGACACCCCTCTTGCTGTCTAGAGTGGGGGGCTACCACCTCCTGTGGCAGACACCCTCCTTCCACTCTCCCTTCTGTCAGGGCATGGGCAACACCCATTCCAAAGTCCGCATTTGCATATAACTTTAATTTAAAAGCAGCCAGCAAGTCAGGCCTGACTTTAAAATGACACTGGGCACCTCAGCAGTGCACCTATGGTGCACTGCCTATGCTGTGGTCCCTAAACCTTCATGCCCTACCATACACTAGGGACTTATAGGTAGGTTGACTCAGCCAATTATAATTAGCCTAATTTGCATACTGATTTTACACAGAGCACAGGCCCTGGGACTGGTTAGCAGTACCCAGGGCACCATCAGAGTCCGGAAAATACCAGCAAAAAGTGGAAAATGGGGGCAAAAAGTTAGGGGGCCTCTGCAATCAGCCCTGTTCTCTCACAGAAAATGAGAGTGTTTTTGTCACTGATTGTACCTGTGGAATGACAAAGAGTTATGAGTCAAATATAATCCGAGTATTGCATGCACTTTCATGAAGGAGGGGGTTTCAGTTTGGATGGCTGGGTGAAAAGGGTTGTATATGTATTTGTTGAACTTCGAGTTAAATTCTCAGTTTTTGTAGGGCTTCTCTCCAACCACATTTTTTCAGCTATTTAAATCAGAAACATTGATTTGTGTCTTGCCACTTTTTTGTAGGTCCAGGATGATTTAAGAGCCGTCTGCATACACTAGAAAGCTGTCATGGAGTAAATAGTTACATCCAAGAGGCCACCATTCATGTTGAAGAGGAGAATTGAAAGGGCTAGGCCCTGAAGTACCCCTCTAAGCAGGATTTTTTTCTTGAATGATAAAAGATCTAGCCCGACGTGTTGTTTTCTGTTCGGGAGAAAGGAGTGAATCCCATTAAGGTCCTTGTCACTGATAGACCGGATCCTTTTTCAGATCAGGAGCGTGCATTTTTATACCCCTTTCATGCCACTTCCATGAGAGGGCGACTAAAGGGAGGTTTAGATGCCAAACGTTCTTGGTATTTCCTATGTGTTCCACCTTACTGTGTGCCTCCTGACTTGTGCGCCTCCAGCAAGTACAAGTGATTCCTAGTAAAAGTGCCCCATATTAGTTCAGTATGCTACCAATGGTCTCCTGTAAGGCAGTCCATTATCTCTTCTCTTGATATGGACTGGAGACCAAAGCTTCTGTATGAAGGGAATTCCCTTTGAAAACGGTTCTGTGAAAGTAAATTCCATTTATCATTCTTCAATGCCTCACTTTCTCAAGGAAGAGTTCTGCTCTTTCCGTGAATATGATGATGTCAATGTTGAATGAGAAAGGTTTGTTGAACAGTGAAAGCTGAAAAACACAGAACCGAGCCCAGAGGTATCGTTGCATAAGTTTCATTAAACAGTATGGCTAGTCATACCTTTTCAAATTCATAAAATACTGAGTACAGAGAAAATCAGTAAAACAGTTTTCTTCGAATCACCTTCTTCCCATTTATAAGGACCATAAAAAAATAGAAAAACGGTGAAAAAAAATTATTCGGTATACTTCTTTGGTATGTAAAATAAAATCTGGAAAGGAAAAATAATTTGGCAATTGAGCAAAGGTTGCAGAATCGCTGACCCCAGGCGGCATAGATAGTCGGCTGGCTTCTCCTGCTCAACGGCATGATCCTGGGGTTAATAAATGCAAACCTGCACACAAGGTCTATGCTTACTACTAAACACTCATACTTAGGGGCTTACAGTTCTTAAAACACAAAAAACTAATTATTTTATTCAGTTTCTTGCTCGAATTAGATACAGCAGTACTCACCCGCAATTAGCGCAGTATTTGATTTAATATATTCGGTGGCATAGGGTTAAAGTGATTTCCTCTTTTGTATTTTTTATTGCTCTGGGTTTGTGTGCAAGCGTGTTTGAACATGTGCGTGTGTATGTATTTGTGTATGGAGTAACACCTGGATACGCCAGCCAGTCAGCAACTGAGAGTAGATCGGTTAACATTTCCCAGTTGTTTGCCATTGTGTGGTACAACATGTGCCACTGTTTTTTAGGGTCGAGCCTGCATCGCATGTGTTTCGCTTGCGAGACGCTTTAGGAATTAGAAAAGGGCTCGGATCCCCGTTGACCTCATGTCAGTGTCTTTCATTGGTTCGTGGTCTTGCCTGTTAAAATCTGCCTGCTTTCCTTAGTGTAAGGCACGCATACGTCATGCCTTTTCCGTGGCTAGCCCTCCAAGAGCGCAGCGACCAAGTACTGGAAACATGCGAGGCTCGCTGTTTCCCGTCAGGTTTGTGGACTACTTTCTATCTTTTGTTTGCAGCACGATCTCGCTTGGCAGAAGTCAAGCGCTTTGCATAACATCGACCCTGTTACTGTTCACTCGTAATGAAACCTATCAGCAAAAGTGACGTTAAAGTTAATTGCACTTTTGCCAATAGGTTTCATTACGAGTGAACTGTAGCAGCGATTGCGCTGTTTTTTTCTTTCAATTTGGAAAGAAAAAATCGGGTGGGAGTTTACAACTGCTAATAGCTGTAACTCAGAGAAATGCGAGACCCTAATGCACTGCCAATGCTTGTTCCCCCTTTCACATACATTTGTTTGTTTTAAAGTGCTTGTAAAGGCTGGCTTTACTAATCCACTCATCTATCCACATAAAATATAGTTCTGTTCTTTGCAGGAGGCATATTAACTCTCAGCGCTACCTTATGGCGAGTCAAACTGTCACTAGACAAAACTCCCATCTCTCTTGCAGGAACATTCACAAGAGGTATCTTGACATTTTAATTGCTTCCTGAAGGCTGGACCCACAAGAAACATTTCAGCATGTGCCTTTAAATCACAAGTTCAGAGAGTCTTTGCTAATCACAGCGCCCCCCTTAGGTCATTGCCCCCCGAATCCAGGTCACACCGCTCGCACCACCCTAAAGCCGGCCCTGCCCTTAGGCAATTAAAGTTTACTGTGTTGCTGTTAGGCTACTGTTTGAATTGTTCACTGACCACAAGAAGCAGGCACAGAGGCCTGCCCTCTTGCTTGTCAGCTTGACCCCAGGTTTAAAATATGTTCATATTTTTATTTTCTTAGAAAACAATACCCCTTTCCTTAGTTACATTCAACCCCCCAGCCTCACATACTGTGGTCTAATACTATATACTAGCTTGTTCTGTTTTAAGAAAATTTAAGTTGCCAAACATTTACTTGTGTCATTTTGTGTCTCAACTCTTTCAGTTCTATTACTTTATTTGTCCCTCATAGCTTATGTTTGGACCACTGGTTGGGTTTGGTAACTGAAAGAATCATTTGTCCTCCTTTGAGTATGGCAAAACATGATTTTGGTGAGAGCTGGGGTTCAGGACAAACAAACCTTTTTCTTCCACAGCTCTGTGAAGCCAACATAGACACCGCAGTGATCATGGCAGCAATAGCCCATTGTCCAATCCACGTGCACAATCTACATGTATTAACATACACTGTCACTGAGCTGTTCTCAATGTGTGGTCCATGGTACTTAGAGTCATGTGGTTCTTGAGCACAGAATAGGGTTTATTCTGTTTCCTGTGCAAATTGAATACAGCAATATTGCACCCGTGATTTGCCCCACTATTGTATGCAGCATTCAGAATATGTGCAATTACCAGACCGTTCAAAGTTTTGGATTGCAGAACGGGGAATTACTTGTGAATTGCGCACAATTTCTTCTTTTGATGTGCGAAAAATCTTTTGTACACAGGGTTTGTTTAAGGATTTCCTGCTACAAATCCTGCTGGTAAAATTGCCTGAGGTGCGCAACTCACCATCTTGATTTGTACCAAAATTGGAACATGCGCCTGATTCATAATGGTTCCAAAATTCTGAAATTGTAAATATCTGCAAACGTGCTCAGTCTGAGAGACCTATCTAATTTGAAGTTGAAACACCAGGGTCATGCTTTCATGTTGGCCTGTAACTTCTCAACTTTTTCCCTTTTCTCATATTCTTTTATTATTTCTCCTCACCTGCTCATTTGCTTTAGGACTCAAAATAGGCTACACAAATCAATGTATGCTTTTCTTTCTCAGGGGTTTCATTGTCCAGGGTTCCATTAATGCTGCTTTCTTCCCTTATCATTCGATCTGTTTAATAGCACAGGTCATGCTATGGAAAAACTAAGATTTAGCCACCCTCACTAAAATAGAGCAGTTTGCAACTTGATCACATACCGGAACATTTAAAAAGAATAGTGTGCAGCATATTAATTTTATGAAATGGATCTCCCTATGTAACTAATTGCTCTGCTAGTGGCAAGACAGTGTCTCCCAGCTAATGAGTGTATGTATGTTTTTAAATGTCAAGACAATTGTGGATTCAATAAAAATGAGTATAATTATTCACGATGGCCTGTAATATGAGAAAAAGATAATTGCTTTTTTATGGAAAAATGCTGAATAGCTCTAGGAAAAAGGTTCGCTTGGGTAACCGGAGGACTGTGGGCAAAAGGTGCATCAGCAGCTGAAATAAATGTTGATTTGCTCTTGCCAATCACTGCACGTTTCCGTTATCTTTTTGGGTTAGATAATGGCCAGGCATGTTAAACCTAATTTCTTTATATAGTATGCACAGCGAGCGAGACTCTCAGACTTTTTTGTGCTTGTAATCAGTCTCACGTCGTAAAAACTGCAATTTGCGAGTCCACAAAAAGTTCACAAAAACAAACAAATGTAAAAGATGCATCTGGCGGACTTTTCACGGCATGCGCATAGTTTGCAATGTAAGTGGTATAATCCCAAAGATATTTTCGACTACGTATAGTAATTCTGCTGTAGTACCCTTTTGTACACTCTTCCATGTCTTAGTGCATGGGCTCCAAAACGTATTAAATGGGTTTTAACAAATAAGATTTATATACACTTTGTGTACATAAAAAGGACTGCATCCTCTTTGTGCTTTTACTAGCAGGAAGTTGGAAGTCTCAGGTCTGTTTCACACTTTTGTAGTACTACTTTCCCTGCCCATAAATATTTTTGTTAATCAGACCCATTGCGGGCAACCTACACATCCACAAATTGTATTTAGCTGCCATAAATTGGATCTAAATTGTAGAAGTAAAGAAACGCAAAATGAAAGCTTCCTAAGATTGGTGATTAGTTAAACAGAAGCAAATTTGTGGGTGGTTTTGGACCCTGCACAGTCCGTGCCAGCCACACATGGACAGTTTTGCCACTCTGTGGTTCAATGCACCTAGATGTCCTTTTAAAGACTTTCACAAAAACATGATTGTTTTATTTTAACAAAAAGCTGGGCTGTCTAGTTTGAGGATTCAAAATAATAGCTACATCTCCCAGTGGCACAAACAGTGCCCACCACTTTTTGATCAGGCTTACCAAGACTGGTTTTACATCTGAGAGCCCCTTATGTGCTCCCTCTTTATTATTTCAGTTTATTGTTTTAGGACATTGTAATGTTGCCAGATTTCTGATTTGTTACTCTTAAGAGTCTTTGATTGTAGGACCCACCATCTTGCTTCTCTGTAAAAAAAGATGATATTGAGGTAATGCAACAATGAATATTGCATCAGAACTTTGGGCAATGGTAATGTGATAGTGAGATTAGATAAACTAATGAATGGTCTCTCTGCACTTTGCTAACCTCCGCGCAACTTGAAACTCTGTCATCAATACCCAGAAGGGTGTTTGTCTCTAAGAGAGGCTGAAATAATCATTCAATCAATACAGGAGTTTGTAAAGTGCACTACTCACCCGTGAGGGTCTCAAGGCACTGAGTGGGGGGCTGCTACTGCTCGAACAGTCATGTCTTGAGATGTCTCCTGATGGTAAAGAGGTCCTTGGTCTAACACAGGTGGGTGGGAAGAGTGTTCCACGTCTTGGCGGCGAGGTATGAGAACGCTCTGCTGCCAGTGGTTGTTCTGCGGATGCGTGGGACGGTGGCGAGGGCAAGGTCGTCGTAGCAGAGCTGTCTGTAGAAGGAGAGCGATCTGTTGAGGTATTCTCGTCTGTTGTTGTGCAGTGCCTGGTGAGAGTGGGTGAGGAGTTTGAAGGTGATTCTCTTGTTGACGGGGAGCCAGTGTAGGTCTCTCAGGTGGGCTTTGATGTGGCAGTGGCGGGAAATGTCCAGGATGAGGCGTGTTGAGGCGTTCTGGATGTGTTGCAGTCTTTTCTGGAGTTTGGCCGTGGTTCCCGTGTAGAGGGCGTAGTCCAGTTTGCTGCTTACAAGGGCTTGGGTGACTGTTATTCTGGTTTCAGTGGGGATCCATTTGTAGATCTTCTGAAGCATGAGGAGGGTGTTGAAGCAGGAGGAGGAGAAGGCCTTTACTTGCTGGGTCATATATAGTGACAAGTCCATGATGAATCCCAGGTTGAGTGTGTGTTCAGTGGGTGTCGGTTCCCATTATGGCAGGCCACCAGGAGTCGTCCCATGTGGAGGGGGTGGAGCCGAAGATGAGGGCCTAGGTCATGTCGGAATTCAGTTTCAGGCAGCTGTTCTTCATTCATTCGGCGATGGCCTTCATTCCTTCATGGAGGCTGGTCTTGGCGGTGTCCTTGGTGAGGGAGAGGGTAAGCTGGGTGTCATCGGCGTATGAGATGATGTTGAGTTTGTGAGATTGGGTAATGTAAGCGAGCGGAGCCATGTAGATGTTTAAGAGGGCCAGGCTGAGGGATGAATCCTGGGGTACGCCGCAGATGGTTTTGGTGGCTTCAGAGTGGAATGGAGGGAGGCGGACTCTCTGAGTTCAGCCGGTGAGGAAGGAGGTGATTGAGTCCAGGGCTCTGTTGTGGATTCCTGCATTGTTGAGGCGTGTGCGTAGGGTGTGGTGGCAGATGGTGTCCAACGTGGCTGAGAGGTTCAGGAGGATGAGTGCCACGGCTTCGCTGTTGTCCAGGAAGGTTCTGATGTCGTCGGTGGCGGTGATGAGGGTGGTTTTGGTGCTGTGGTTGTTGCAGAATCCAGATTGGGATGGGTCCAGAGTGTTGTTCTCCTCGAGGAAACGGGTCAGTTGTTTATTGACAATTTTCTCTATGACTTTTGCCGGGAAGGGGAGCAGGGAGATGGGTCGGAAGCTCTTGAGGTCCTTTGGGTCCGTCCTGGGTTTCTTGGGGAGGGCGTTGATCTCGGCCTGTTTTCAGCTGTCCAGGAAGGTGGTGGACTTGAAGGACCTGTTGATGATCTTCCGGAGTTGGGGTGCGATGACTGAGCTTGCTTTGTTGAAGATGTGGTGAGGGCAGGGGTCGGATGGTGAGCCGAAGTGGATGGTGTTCATAATTTCGATGGTGTTGTTGTCATTGACGTGGGTCCAGAAGAGCAGGAGGTTGGTGGGTGGTGACTCTGTGGTGTCAGTGGTTGACGGGGGGGTCTGAGTACTGAAGCTGTCATGGATGTCTGCAATTTTGCGGTAGAAGAAGGGGGCTAGGGAGTCGTAGAGGTCTTGTGATGGCGGGATGTCATTGACGTTGGAGCCGGGGTTGGAGAGCTCCTTCACGATGTTGAAGAGCTCCTTGTGGCTCTGTGCATTGTTGTCGATGCTTTTTTTTGAAGGTGGTTCTCTTGGCGGTTTGGATGAGTTGGTGGTGTCTGCAGATGGCGGTCTTGAAGGGTGTGTGATTATCCAGTGTTTGATCTTGGTGCCACTTCTTTTCGAGTCTTCGGCATGTTTGCTTAGAATCTTGGAGGTCAGCGGTGACCCAGAAGGCCTTTCTGTTGGTACGTCTGTTGGAAGGATTTTTGATCGGGGCAAGAGTGTTGGCACAGTCATATATCCATTGCCTGAGGTTGCTGGCTTCTGTGTCTGTGTCAGTGGTGTTGATAAGGGAGTTCCGGGAGAGGGTAATGATCAGTTGGCCTTCGGTGACCTTGTTTCATCTGTGGTGGGGAATCCGTTGCGGGTGATGGTGTGTTGTGGGTTGCTTGAAGGAGAAGTGGATGTAGCAGTGGTCGGTCCAGTGGAGTTCGGTGGTGTGGCTGAAGGAGATGTGTTTACTGGTGGAGAAAATGGGGTTGAGCGTGTGTCCTGCGGAGTGGGTGGGTGTTATGACAAGCTGCTTGAGGCTGAGGTTGAGAGGTTGTCGAGCAGGGTGGTAGAGATATTGTTAGTGTTCTCGAGGTGGAAGTTCATGTCTCCAAGGAGTATGTAGTCTGTGGATGCGAGAGAGTGTGTGCTGATGACGTCAGTGGTGGAGTCAGTTAACTGCTGTCGGGGCAAGGGGGTATGTAAACGAGGGTTCCTTTGAGGGTGATGTTTGGGTCGGTGTGAATCAGGAAGTGCAGGTTTTCGGTGGTGCTGAGGGTGTCTTCGGTGCTGGTCGTGATCTGGAGGGTGTTCTTGTGGATGATTTCGATGTCTCCTGGTTTGTTGGAGCGGTCCCTGCGGTTGATCTTGTAGCCGTCTGGGATGGCTATGGCGATGTCGGGCGCTGAGGAGGGGTTCATCCAGGTCTCAATTAGGAAGGCGACCTCTGGGGAAGCTGAGTCGAGTAGATTCCAAAGTTTGACGGCATGCTTGTGGACGGAGAGGGTGTTGAGTAGGATGCATCTGAGATGGTTGCATCCTGCCTTCTCAGGGTCGTCGGCGTGGAGGCTGGTGAAGGTGCAGATCTGGCAGGAGAAGGGTCTGCGGGTGAGCTGCGGGGTGGCTTGATGGCAGGTGGGTGAGCGGCTGGTGTTGAGGGCATGGAGGGTGGTGGCATCGTAGCGGAGATGGTGTAGCAGCAATGGGGGGGCGAGAACCAGGGGTTCCAGCGCTGGGTGTGGTCTAGGCGCAGACGTGTGCAGACGGGCTTGCCTTTGGCACCGCCATTAAGTAGGGAGGGGCAGAGGAGAGGACAGCTGGGAGGTGGGAGCGGGGCTGATAATGGCACGAAAAATGGGGCCGGGCCGCGGGGGCAGCAGCTGCGGGAGTGCAGCGCAAGAGAGAGGAGGGGGTGGGGCCTCAAGGACAGCAGCGGCGGCGGGAGAGCGAGCAAGAGAGAGCGGAGTGGAGGGAAAAGCGAAGAAAGAGTGGAAAGCAAAATCAAAAAGAGTACTGAGGGGAGCGAACGGCAAAAGAGGCACAAGGGGGAAGACACAGAAGTGAGAGCACACAGAGAGCGAATCAGAGAAAAGGAGGTGAAAGATAGAGGGCAGCCTAGTAGGAAAGCAGAGCTCTCCCACTAGACACCAGGGATGAGGCGCAGGCAGAAGTCTGTGGGTGGAGGAGGGCCTGAAACTCTTGATGAGGTAAGGAGTTCAGAGGAATGAAGGCTCACTTAGAGGTGGAGCTACAGGAGGCAGATGAGTTCACTGATCAGGTTTGTAAGCATTTAATAAACAGTGAGGCAGATTTTGCCTTACAGTGAAAGACAACGAGGGGTAGACTGCAAACCATCAAGGTTTTAATAGACTAGTAGAATATCATCTCAAATGAATTCAATCACATTAGATCAACATTATTGGATACAGCATGCATGAATATAACACAAGCAGAATGTTCAATAATCCAAAAATTTAGAAAATCAAACGCATCTTGTGCAAGGAGAAGCAAGACTCATTTCCATGAAGGAAACACCCTAATTCTATACTATGGTTGTGGGCAAGTTGGAGAATTTCTAAAGCAGTTGGTATCACAAATATAGAGTGGAATGAGGAACCAAATAAAAGTTCCAATCAGAATCAGAAGAAGGGCACTTGCTCTTGAGAATATTTCAGTGAGCATGAGAATTAGGAGCATTGGACTCAAGGGATGAGAAACGGTGTCCACCTGCAAAGATCGACTGGGGCAAGTGATCGAACTAACCAACAAGCATCTCATACGTAAAACTCCACATTTTGTCCAAAGCTCACCATCTTCGGTTTCCCACCAATTGATGACCAATCACAACCTAGTGTTCTTTTGGTGCCCCAAAATGTATTTTTCCTCTAGTCTTTCATAAGAGTTGGTTGTGATGCATTGTCAAATGTGGCACTTAGATCTAAAGAAAATGACCACAGCTGCACCATTGGAGCCTAAGATTCCTTCAAGCTCTTCGGTCACAGATAAAAAGGCTGGTTCCATGCTATTTCCTGCTTGAAAAGCCTGTTTGAGTGGGAGTTAGGAGTCCCTGATCCTCCGAGAATGTAGGGAGCTCTTTATTCACAAATTTCTCTATAGCTTTAATAATACATGACAGAAGTGAAACTGGCCAGTAACCTTTGGGTAATGAGGGATCTAGGGCAGCTTTTTCAAAAGTGGTTGCAGCATGGCCTGTTTCCATCCTGGGGCACCTTGCCTGTCTCTAGAGAGTGATTGAGTATTTTGGCCAAGATGGGCAAAATGTAATTTTTGCTTTTAAGAAGGATATTAGGGGGTGCAGCGTCTAGAGGTGAGTCTGATTTGATTCGGATAAGAAGGCTTATGATATCTTCTGTTTTGATTTTGGTGAAGGTTGAAAACTTTTCCTTCCTCTCTGTCTGGTGGGTTAGAGTCCTCCTGGTGATTAGGGGGTCGACCTTAGGCAGAGAGGCACAGATGTTAAAATTACTAGCGTATTAAATCTGGCTTCAGGGGCTACTGGTCCTGCTTGGGGTGTAGATTTGTATTTATTTCAAAAGTGCACAATAGCAAAGCTTCTTGATGCTAAGTTACTAAACAAGAGAGAATAATAGACATGAGGGGAAAAAAATCACAGAGTGAAAGGCAGCCTAGAAGCCAAGACAAAATCACCAGCTGGTAGAATAAACATCAGAAGAAAAAACTATTAGTTAAAAACCACAGGTTTTCTGGAGCTTTCTGGAAGCACTAAAATGTGGTTAATTTTGAAGATTACAAAATAGCTAGTTTCAGAATATAGCTTAGTCTATGTAGAAAGGACAATCTTTAATTTATAAATTGAAGATGGGTTTAAAGAGGAAAAGCGTCCACCTTGGGTAGTAAGAATAAAATTCTAGTCCAGAAAGCTAGAGGAGTTCTGATATATAGCCTTGATAACAATGGCAAAGGTTTTAAAAGTGGCCTTATGGTGTATAGGCAGCCAATAGGAGGGCCTTAGCACAATAACGATCTTCAGATTGCGCCTAAATCCTGATGGGCGGCTGCATTTACTACCAGTTGAAGATTATGGAAATGCTTGCAAGGAACTCTAAGATATATTAAGATATATTAGGATGGCAGTATACAACCTGGATTTAACTAAAGTCTTTACAATTTGGACAACAAACTTTGATATCAAAGAAATAAAATATAGTTTTGAGCTGGCCGAATCACTCACTTGCCTCCTTTCTGCCTATGAATTGATAGCCAGACTGGAAGTAATAAGGTCACCCAGATTTCAAATTCCTTTCACCAGAGCATATGGCTTTGGCTTCAGATGAAAAGGGGGTAGGGCAACTACTTTGACACTTTCTTTAAAGCAACTATTGCTCCACCTCAGGACCAATGCATTAATCAGAGCTCCAGACAATGATTTGATCAGGGAGTTGTGATTGATGATGTCAAAAATAGCATAAAGAGATTTTATTTATTGTTCCAATGTCAACATTATTGATAAGATGCCATTGGGTAACTACTACTGACAGTATTAGCAGACTATGAGAGGCTAAAAGCTTGCCCGAAAGGACTATGGGCCTGATTCTAACTTTGGAGGACGGTGTTAAACCGTCCCAAAAGTGGCGGATATACCACCTACCGTATTACGAGTCCATTATATCCTATGGAACTCGTAATACGGTAGGTGGTATATCCGCCACTTTTGGGACGGTTTAACACCGTCCTCCAAAGTTAGAATCAGGCCCTATATAAGGCCATTCTCTTGTTCAAAGACTTCCCTCAAAGATTTCCAAATAGGTTAATTACATTTTCTCTAGTTCAACATGCTCAAGACTCAGAGAAGGTTTCTTAAGCAATAGCTTTAGTGCAGCCTTTCCAACTGACAACAGTTTGTGCACATCTCATCTACAGGTCACAAAAGATCCCTATCACCTGTGAAGTCCCCTAAGGTTTCATACTGTCACTTGCCATCTTTAACCTTTACATGGATTCGCTTGTTGGTATAGTGACATATAACAGCATCAAGATTTACCAATAAGCCAGTGATTTACACCTGTACCAGAAGGTCTTCTCTGCTTCTCCGCAGACATCCAGCACCACAAACATTGCTTGCACATCATCCAGCCCTGAATCTCCAGCACCTACCTGATGAGCAACTCAAACAAAACAGAATTTATGTTATCTGCTAGGAAAAAACAAACAAGAGGAGTATAAAACTGGCTCAATGACATGAAACTTAATGGCTTTGAATTTCAACATTCACTGCAAGCTAAGCCACTTGGAGTTACCATAGACACCAACCTCACTCTCAAGCAACACATTCCTAAAAAAACAAAGATGATGTGGTACCATCTCTCTCTTCTAAAGAAAGTCAAACAGTTTCTTACAAAGAGCAAATTCAGAACTGTTGTTCACGCCATTGAACTTTCCTATCTTGTTGGTGGTCATGCCTTACTCTATGGCCTCTCACACTGGCACACCTTAGGGGCATGCCACACATCGCAGTATGTCTCATCCATGTGCTGAGAAATATAATCACCTCACCCTCATCCTGATATAACTCTATAGGTTCCACTTGCTGGTCTGCACCATCTTCAAAACCAGTTGAGTTGCAACATTTACAATGCTATGGGGCTGCAGACTAAGAAGTGTAAGTAAGAAAAAAATGAGACAGCTCCCTTTTCCATCTGAGTACCCAGGACCTGGAACAACATTTCCATATCCACCAGGATCACCCCAGTGCTGCTCTAATTTAGGAAATAGTGGAAGACTCACCTTTTCACAGAACACTCGCAATGCATTAACTTCCCTAATCCACCTTTGTCTCCTACGTGTCATTCACTTTGTTTGTCTTTGACCATGTACAGCACCCCACTGTCTTGGCTACGTTTATGTTGTAAACATACAGCATATTTCCAGGCATTAGATAAACGTTCCTGTGCTAAGGGGAGGCTGAGCAGTAAAATAAGCTTATTTTTTCAAAATGGAACAGTAATTTTATGTACCTAGCTTTAGAGAGCTGTAGAGAGCTTCAGAGAGCTTCCAGCAAAGGCCTACCCAACTGAACCTAAGTTATTGGAAAAAACGTTTAAAAAAGGCATCTGGATAGGCATTGGTCACTAGAATAGTTATCATGTTACATGGTATTGTATGTCATCATTCAAGCGGGCAGTGTTGATGAAGGGTGATGAAGCTTGAATATTTGGGTACTCTCTTGTCTCTGCATTACTCAGGCCATCTGAATATGTGACCGTGGGGCCAGAAAAAGCACAGACAATGATTTGCTTTTAAACATAAATCTTTGGATGGTACATAGTACATACAGCCTCTCAGAGACAATGTAATACAGCTCAGATGTAACTGGTTTTGACCAGGGTAAAGGCACTAATTAGTAATGGCAAAATGTGATATATTAATATATGTATGTATATATATATATATATATATATATATATATATATATATATATATATGACATATCAAAGTTAATTTAATCTTTGGTCATGTAAAAGGAAATATTGAAAGCAAAATGAATATTTATCTCTCTTTTAGTGGGTGTCCTCGTGTCCAACTGAGTATAGTCACACATGACCTTATATGGATCAAATGTTTGTGGTGGTAAGTGACCAAATATTGTTTGAAAAATATTGTGGTGCAACAATACTGTGTAAAAAAAAAAAATCACATGAAACATATAGAGGGTAAGAATACAAAAGAGAAAAATATTGTTTTTGTTGTATCAAATTATTTTTTAAATATTAAATGCAATATTGTTTACTTTAATACATTTGCCCTTCATATTGTTTTATTTGATTTAATTTATATTTGTTATTGTATTTGTATTGTTAGTATTACTATAATTATTGTTTTGTATCACTTAATATAGTTTGAAAGTTTAATGTTTAAATAAAATTATTTTATTTTATACTAATAATTTATAATTTAGAAGTGGGTTGTTGGGTTTGTAGGAGAATAGGGCAGGAAGTTCCTTAAATGATATATTATTTTTATATTTTAATTATTTTTTTATATTAGTTAAACATGTAATTGATATTTATGAATGCAAATTATGGCCCCCCTGCCAAGCACCATCAGAATGCACACTGTCTGCCACCGGTCAGCCCTTCAGGAATGTGTATTGCAATGTTCCCACTGGTCAGCCTGAGGGGTACATTGTAATACGCTCGGGGGGACATCACCGCCATGGCGTCCTCCCCACAGCTTTTGCAGGCCTGTGGTGACCAAAGTCATAACGAGGGCCTTAGTCTGACCCATCCAAAGTCCAACACCTTCCCTACTGTTCCTTAGATTGTAGTGGGGAAATTAAAGCTAACCCCTCCAAAGTGCAACACTTTTCCTGATGTTGCTTTGATTGCAGAGGGAATACTAAATGTAACCCCTTCAAAGTCTAGCACCTCCCCTACTGTTGCGTACTGTAGAATGGCAATAGTAAATCTAACTCCTTCGAAGGCCTACATTTTTCTTAACATTTAGTTAAACTGGAGGTAGTCTAGTTAGTGTGATTTCTTTGAATTTGAAAAATGTTGGTTGAAAAAATGTTTTTTTTTTGTTTAAATTGTACTGATTTCTTTATATTATTAAATTTATAAAATACATGTTATATATTATTGTTTATATGTTTGTTGATAATAATTTTTAAGTTTTAAGGTAATATTATTCATGACTCGTTAGAAAGTGTAACTATTTAATTATTGTTCTATATCTATGTACATATCCATGTATATATACATAGTTTATCTAAGTTATCATATTAACTAAAGCTTTTTATATTTATTTTAATATTTACTTTGTTACATGCATGTTTTGGCTATACATATTTGTTAATTTTTAGCTCTCATTTATTAGAAACATATTTAATTTTCTATCAGTGACAAATGTTTTAGTTATTGATTTTTATATATATATATATATATATATTATTTACAATACTTAGCAAAACTGTTTTTGTACTTATATTATTATGTAGTATAATAGTTGAAATACCTTACTTAATTTTAATAAAATTCGAAGTTCCTACCATTTAGGGATGAAATTCTGTTTCACGATATTTGTGACACAGTGTTTTGGTAGTGTACATATAAAGTCTGTAAGCTCGATATTCTTGTGGACAATGTTTTTGACAAAATATTCATGTCATTTGATATTGTTCTCAATACTCTGGCACACAACCATTGTGTTAATATATTACAAGGTATAACTTGTGCTTTATCTGATATTATGAGGATACAGGCTACCTCAGAGTTCTGTGACCTTATAAAGGTGCTTAGCACTGGGTCTCACTCAAATATCTGATGACAGAAGTGACTTTTAGTACTTTTACAAAGTTCACTGTAGCAATGACCCAAACTTCTTAGAGAAATTGACCCCAATGTGCATCCTTAGGAGAAGCTTGGGAACAAATTAGGCTAACAAGATCACTCAAAACAGATTTAAGTAAGATTCACAGAGGAATATTAATCCATTTAATGGATGAAGATTTATGTGATTTACTATGTCTCAATCTCAACAATCAATCATATCTCTATTCACTACGAGAACCTTTTTAAAGAAGTCCCCTCCGCACTACAACAACCAGGCTTATCATGGACGTGTTTATCACAGATGGACTGGGAACCCAAAGCGGCCCTGGTAACTTTTTCTGATCAGCCCATGGGGGTGGGGTACCTTTACACGCACAGTGAGGTCTTAAAACTGTGCACGTAAAGGTACCACACACGGTTTTAAGACCTCATCGGGGTGTTCAAGCGCGGGCTTGCTGCTGTTTTCGGGGCCGAGTGTGCAGCACTGCTGCAAAACCAGCCCTCAGTCACAAAACCGGCCTGACCCCACCAAAACTGTCCCCACCCTTCCAGCCCACCGGGAAAACGCCTATTGCCCCTTACGGCCATGCCTGCCCTGATGTTTATCGTTTTGAGTGTTATCAGTCATTTACTCTGTAATGAAACCTCATTCTTTTAATTGCTATTAATAGCCCTTGCACTGCTACATAGTGGGTTTATGTCAAACACTAGCTCTAGTCAAAATACTTAAATGGATATGTAAGTAGAATATACCAAAGCGGTGTACTTTATCACATATGTAATTTCTCTTCTGCTTCTACAAGGTGAAGTCATTCTGGAAAAAAATATTAATCTAAAAAAAACAACATGGCTGCCTCTAGTTAATTAGATGCTCAGTAATCTTGAGCACTGTTCAAAGTTCCAATATCAACTGATAGTAAAATGTAAGAACAGGTGGCACTATAAGAGTACAACATTAAAACATTATAATACATGTAAAGTGCAATCACTGCATAAAAGCCCATTACTAATTTACCTATTAGGGTTGAAATGTAACTTCTTTAGTCCCTTTTAATAAATAAATGATGTAGCTGCTCAACTGTAATACGTTTTTACAGTTTAGTTGTGACATCATCGGAATCAGTGGGCAAAATAAAAGGGTGGTCATTTGGCATCATTACAGTTTAGTGTTGCATTTCAAAACTAAAAATAATAATAATATGTGTCTCTTCCTTCTTCTGATACGTTTTTCTACAAAGTGATCAGTAGGAAGGAGATATTTATAGCAGCCTATTTGCTTTGTTTACTTTATGTATAAATATATAGGTTGTTACCAGGAAGATACAATCTCTGTGTGTTCTGAGACACAGTATTCTTGATTCTTATTTACAATAATCTGATTCTAGTATATTTTTGCAAAAATTGCTAACTGACTTATGGAGTGTTTAATTTAATAGTGCATATTGTGCTTTTATGCTTCATGTGGATTGGAGAATGTAGCCCACAGGACAAATATCAGTGGACAAAGCATAATGTGCAAAGACAGAAGTTCTTCTCATTGATTCAGGCCCCACAATGCAGGTTACACGTAATCTCACTCACCATCCAAATCTCTTTGGCTTTTCCCACTACCTTTGTGCAAACATATACAAGTCTTGGTGTTTCATACGATTCGTTTCTATATTTTGAAACCCCCTCTAAGCACAGTGGTCCACTTAGAACCATTTTTGTCTGCGCCAGTTGAAGAGCCAGACTGGGAACCCAAAGCAGCCCAGTCAAATTTTGTCAGACCAGCCATCATAGGGTGCACAGAGAGTGGGTGCGGCAAACAAGCCTGACCACTAGAAGGGGGGTTGGGGAGTTTCTCCCAGCCCAAGAAAATTTTGGGAAAAATGGCAAAAACAGTGCATTTTACAACACAGTTTACATTATATATTCAATTGTATTATTTGTAAAGCCAAGTAAATGATGACCTTAGAGAGCACCAGGATATGGCAATCTATATTAGGGCTCTTCAAAGATCCTCTCACTATCACCCTCCAACAATGCTTCTCATCTCTCCATACCTCCAATCTCATATGTATTTCATTTGTTTCATAATGACTCTTTTACTAGTGTAGGGAGTTGGGCACTTTACATCACACACACATACCGAGACATGAATCATGCAGGTGTAAATCAGCGAATAGGAAATTTTACATGAGACAAAGGGGACTACAAGGTGTAGGATTCACATGTCATCCATACTGGTTGGCAATATTTAAGAGTGTTTGGTCTGGGGAAGCATAAACTCAGGATTCAGAACATAACACAGTGGTTAGGGTAGACTAATAAGAATTTGTTTCTATCCAAATAAACAGTTTTTACCGAAATTAGGATAATGAAATTCTGAGAAAAAAACATGACTTTCCAATCTCTAACATGCTGCTTTTGTGCAGCTCTTTGATGGGAGTTCATAGCACACTGTGCTAGATCATGATAGTAACTTATGAACTGCACAATAACAAAAGGATCCCTGTTACAAAAAGGAGTAACCCACTGAGATATGCACAAGAAAAACTGTTCTGTGATCTGCATAGTACACATATTATTACTATGCGTTATCTTGGATGAGTAAGAACTGCCACTAAACTCTGATCTCTCTCTAGAAGGTGCATTATTCGCCAGAGGTATCTTGGCACTTTTATTGTTGGCTGAAAACTGTTGGATACACAAGGAGCTCTGCAGTGCTTGTAAAACTGCTGAACTGCTAGAAAACAGGCCCACAGTAATAAAAGCGGCCCCCACCCTTCGAGCTTCCCTGGGAAACACCCAATACGGCCAGTCCGGCCTTGGCCAGTTAAAGCACTTACTACCCTATCTAGATGTTAATCGACCTTGAGCTCACTTACCAATTCTAAATTGATTTTGTGAATGTCCTCATTGTGCACTGTCCTAAGGACATATTGAGCAGCTATAATTGATCTAAAATATGGCAGCAATATTGCTCCTAAAACTGGTAAGGTGAACAGCCTTAGGGCTGGCCTCAATCCCTACACTGACTACCTGCATCCAAATATGTCACATTTAAACTAACAAGTATAGAGTTCAAATGCCTAAAAGGAAATGATCCATTTTATCCTTGGGGAAAAATGAACATGTTAACAGTGCTTACTGACGTCAGGCACTCGGTCTGTCTTCAGAATTCCATGGACCAAACTTCACTGGAAAGGGGGCCATAGGATAGTTGTTCTGGGTCCCCACATCTGGAACACTTTGTCGAAAGCCATTAAAGATTTAGAAAAGCAGTTACAAAAATCTTTGTTTAAAGCTGTGGCTGATCACACACTGATGTTCTTGTAATGACATTTCATAATGAATTAATAACAACAGTTTTTCTAATTGTGTCTAGATGCCTAGCAAAAATACATTGTCGTGTGTGAGCTAAATAAATAACATGTGGAACGTGAACGTTCACATATAAGTGTTCTGATGATGAATAACAAATGTTTTATTGGTGCCAAATTCAATGACACTTGGGGGGTCATTACAACCCTGGTGGACGGTGTTAAAGGTGCAGTAATACCGCAAACAGGCCGGCGGACAAAAAAAGGGAATTATGACCCTGGCGGAAACCGCCAACAAAGACAGCCACTTTAACACACCGCCCGCCACGGCGGTACAGACAAGCAGCGCGACGGTCACCACCAACAGACAGGCGGAAGACAATGTACCACCCATAGTATCACAACCCACCAATCCGCCACCTTTTCCGGGGCGGATTCACCGTGGATAAAAACACGGAGGAAACAGTTTCTGCAATGGGAAAACGCTAACCTGAACACATCCCACGAGGAAGGAGGACTCCATGGAGCCGGAACTACAAATCCTACCGGCCCTTGTATTCCTACTCATCTACGAAGAGCAACGCCGGCGCCGGCGGAAGACAACAGTGAGTACTGCACCTACGACATAGGGGAGGGGGGAGGCAACAGTTAGGGGGACACACCCGAAACACCCCCACCCCCACCCTTGCACATTATAACACACACACCAATGCATTCACAAAAATTTCAGTAACAACCCACAACCCCCCCAGAAGAATGCAAAGACAAAACGAAATCAGTTCAAACATTGTAATGTATCAATATACATGTCTCAAAAATATACAGATATATCATAAAATCTGTCAAAAGTATATACATTACGAGAAGTAGTGCAGATATGTACATATCAATGTCCGTGCACCACTAGTCCAAAAATGCATGGGCGAGGCCCACACAAGATACCTGTCCACAAACGGAGAGAACACTGCCGGGGCATCAGATAGAAATACTACAGGCACCTCAGGGGGAAGGGAAGGGGGGCACCTCAGCCGGATGAGTGCAAAGCCAGATCCACAACGGGGCTCTATGCCCATTCATGTATCCTGGGGAGTGCAAAGCCACAGTCTCTCAAGTCTCTACAGTGGGTGGGTTGCCCACTGTCCAATCCTGGGGAGTGCAAAGCCACAGTCTCTCAAGTCTCTACAGTGGGTGGCTTGCCCACTGTCCAATCCTGGGGAGTGCAAAGCCACAGTCACTCAAGTCTCTACAGTGAGTGGCTTGCCCACTGTCCAATCCTGGGGAGTGCAAAGCCACAGTCTCTCAAGTCTCTATAATGGGTGGTTTGCCCACTGTCCAATCCTGGGGAGTGCAAAGCCACAGTCTCTCAAGTCTCTACAGCGGGTGGCTTGCCCACTGCTTTATCCTGGGGAGTGCAAAGCCACAGTCTCTCAAGTGGATGCAGGTCTCCACTGGTTCTGGAGGGGGATTGGTGCCCAGAGTGCATCACGCTCCCCGTGACGGTCCCAGTTCCGTCACTGTCCCAGCTGCACATAGACTAACGATGCTTGATTTGGCGGTCTTTGCCCTGTTCAGCGGTCTGCACCATGGCGGTCTGTGCCCTGTTCAGCGGTGCTTGCCTTTGCTGTCTCTGACCTGTTCAGCTGTGCTTTGCCATGGCGGTCTTTGCCCTGTACCGCGGTGCTTTGCCATGGCGGTCTTTGCCCTGTACAGCGGTGCTTTGCCATGGCGGTCTTTGGACTGTTCAGCGGTGCTTTGCCATGGCGGTCTTTGCCCTGTACAGCAGTGCTTTGCCATGGCGGTCTTTGCCCTGTACAGCGGTGCTTGCCTTTGCTGTCTCTGACCTGTTCAGCGGTGCTTTGCCATAGCGGTCTTTGGACTGTTCAGCGGTGCTTTGCCATGGCGGTCTTTGCCCTGTACAGCGGTGCTTGCCTTTGCTGTCTCTGACCTGTTCAGCGGTGCTTTGCCATGGTGGTCTCTGGACTGTTCAGCGGAGCTTGCCTTTGCTGTCTCTGACCTGTTCAGCGGTGCTTTGCCATGGCGGTTCTGGACTGGGCATTGGTGTGTGGCATGACGTTCTCTGGACTGGGCATTGGTGTGTGGCATGACGTTCTCTGGACTGGGCATTGGTGTGTGGCATGACGTTCCCTCATTGCCCAGCGGGGCTGTGGCAGCCGGGGCCCTACTGGGCACCGACTCCGGCGGTGGTCTCCTGACCAGTGACGATACTTGGGCCCTCCTGGGCACTGACTCCGGCGGTGGTCTCCTGACCAGTGACGATACTTGGGCCTTCCTGGGGACCGACTCCGGCGGTGGTCTCCTGACCAGTGACGATACTTGGGCCCTCCTGGGCACCGACTCCGGCGGTGGTCTCCTGACCAGTGACGATACTTGGGCCCTCCTGGGCAATGACTCCGGCGGTGGTCCCCTGACCAGTGACGATACTTGGGCCCTCCTGGGAAATGACTCTGGCGGTGGTCTCCGGACCAGTGACGACGGTGCTGGCGGTGGCGTCCCGACCGCCGGGAAGGATGCCGCCCTTCTCCGCCGTGATGCTCACACCAGGCTGTGCAGACTTCCTCTGGCCCTTACTCACCTTTGGAGGAGTCACAGCTGACTCTGCAATCCCCCTGGAACCCCTGTGAGTTGTTTTGCCTCCAGGAGTCTTCACAGGGTCCCGTCGGCCACTTTCCAATTTCAGAGCCTTTACAGGGGATGGGCTGCCAGTGCCTTGGCTCCGGGTCACACTGCCTGCCCTGGTGGCCGGTGCACTCCACACACCTTGAACAGGCACCACTGGTACTGGAGGCTTTTTGGCTGAGGCGCTACGACGGGACTGATGAATTGGAGGGGGGGGTGGGGGCAAAAAGGTCAATTTTGCAGAGGGACAGTTTCTGACGAACACTGGGATGGGTAGCTGGAGGGGGTCTGGGAGTGGAGGAAGAGGAGGTGGTTGTAGGAGATGTCACTTTAGGTGTTTTGGGTGCAGGTGCAGGTACTGGAGGCTGTCGTGAGGTGGATGGATGTTGGGTGTGTGGTTGCCGGCGTTTGTGTACTTTGGGTGGGGGCGTCACAGACACACTGGGAGAGGACACAGGGGATGTGTAAATGTGAGTGGAGGTGGTGAGTGCAGGTGAGCGGCTCGTGGTGCTGGGTGTCCTTGTGCGATTCCTGGTGTCTGTAGATGTAGTGCATGCAGGTGAGAGTGTAGACGACACTGGGAGGGAGGAGGCAGACGACGAGGAGGGGGACACAGTGGAGGCAGTGGGTGTTGGTGTGTTTGCATGTGTGTGATGCTTGTGTGTGTGCCTGTGGGTTGTGTGGTGCCTATGTTTGCCAGAGCTTCCCTTGGATGTTGACGTGTGTGCATGCTGGTCTGTAGGTGTGCTTGGGATGGGCTGGGGTACAGGGGATTGGGTCTGGGTGGAGGAGGTTGGAGGGGGGAGGCTAGACACAGGGACAATGGCTGCCATCAGTGCTGAGGCCAGAGATTGCAGGGTTCGCTGAAGAGCAGCCTGACCAGAATGAATGCCCTCCAGGAATGCATTACCGTGTTGCAACTCTCTATCTACACCCTGGATGGCATTCACAATGGTAGACTGCCCAACAGTGAGGGACCTGAGGAGGTCAATGGCCTCCTCACTGAGGGCAGCAGGGGTGACTGGTGCAGGGCCTGAGGTGCCTGGGGCGAAGGTGATGCCCACCCACCTGGGTGAGCGGGCACGGGGCTAACGCTGAGGGGCTGCTGGGAAGGCGGTGCTGGTAGGGGAGGTGGCGGCTGTACCTGTAGAAGTGGGGCGCACAGATGGTGCCGCCACCACAAGGGAGCTCCCATCAGCGGACGAGTCCGTGTCGCTGGTTGGTGATCCGGTGGCCGACGTGAAGCTCCTCTCACCCTCCGTCCCACTGGTGCATTCTGAGTCCGTGGTGTGGCCCTCCATGGCCATGTGGGATGCAGCTCCCTCTTGCTCCGGTGCCACTGTACCTCTGCCTGATGATGCTGATGACAAAAGAACAGGGAAAGCACAAAAAGGGGGGGGAAGACAGAAGAAGAACAGGATGAGTGCATGGCATACCGCTACCGCTTGCGGACAATACAGACACAGCAGCCCCCTGCACTACGCCGTGCTCCTGGCCTCTGCAGATGCAATTCTGGACTACATGGCTATGGTGGACATCTGCACACATGGATGCCACAGGGGCATCTATACCTGTACTTGGCACTCTACTGCGGTGGGGTGAAGTGCCACATAGGCTGCATTACTGAGGGACCTAGTCTACGTATTTCTGCCTGGCCTAGGTACACCCACAGGCCTCCTCCCCCACCCAGACCCCTCCACTGCGCGCAAAGTCCGCAGAATGAGGTTGTACTCACCCCCTTGTGTCTGCTGTGATCCCCTCAAGCGCCCATCCAACTCAGGGTAGGCCACCGCCAGGATCCGGAACATCAGGGGAGTCATGGTGCGACGGGCACCCCTCCCACGTTGGGAGGCCATCCCCAGCTGAGCCTCCGCCGTCTTCTTGCTGCAGCGGCGAATGTCCTCCCATCTTTGCCGGCAGTGGGTGCCCCGTCTCTGGTGGGCCCCCAGGGTCCGTACTTCCTTGGCGATGGCACGTCAAATGTCCCTCTTCTGGTGGGCGCTGACCTACATGACATGCACAAGGGAAGAAGAGAAGTCATTACCAACTGCACCGTCGATGTAAGTGTCCCCCCTCCTTACCCTTGCCATGTGGCACATGCATTCATGTTCCCTGAACTCTGCCCCCTTCCCTCTTACAACCAGCCCTCTCCACCCAGGCCTAGCCCATACAACGTGCTCCCTGTGTACTTACCTGTTGGTCTGGAGGACCATAGAGTAGCGTGTACTGGGGGAGGACCCCGTCTACTAGTTTCTCCAACTCCTGAGCAGTGAAGGCAGGGGCCCTTTCCCCAGACGCAGCAGCCATCGTCGCTTCCAGACTGAGGTCACAGCAGCACTTGCAGTGTAGGTCCTCTCCTGTCGAAGATCAGGTATCTAGTGATTGAACAGATAGAAAATGGTGGTGATGTCCGCAGCGGTGACGTCCGCGGCGGTGCGTATCATCACCGCCGGCGCACTTGTTCATTGGCTCCTAGGACCCATAGGGTCCGATGTTAACCAATGCATCATTGCGCCGCGGTCTACGACCGCCTACCGCGACGGTGTACAACGGCAACGCAGTTACCCCACAATCCCATTGTCCCAGTGTAGAGGTCAGGCAGCCGCCATTTCAGGGACCCACATGGCTTCATTTACTTCTGCGTCACACATAGCTAGGCCTACACTCAACACACATACAGGAAGGGTTTTGTGTTTGGTGTCGTCTTCTGTGTCACTGTGGGTACATACCTTGCTTAAAATTGACTCTGTGGTCGCTGTTGTCCTTCCTAGGCGCCATCAGCTGGGACATTTGAGAAGATGGCGGAATCCTCCGGTGTACCGACCGCTGGTGGACCTGTTGACAATGGAGGAGCGACATTTAATCGTAACCTACCGGTTTGACCGTGCCACAATCCAGGAACTATGTACCCAGTTGGAGCCAGACCTGATGTCACCAATCCGCCATCCCACTAGAATCCCCCCTGACGTGCAGGTGCTGTCAGTGCTCCATTTCCTTGCAAGTGGCTCTTTTCAGACAACAGTGGCCATGGCATCAGGGATTTCCCAGCCTATTTTTTCCAACGTCCTGTCCAGAGTGTTGTCTGCCCTGCTGAAACACGTAAGGAGATACATCATTTTCCCTGGGGTGGAAGATTTGGCTACAGTGAAAGGTGACTTCTATCCCCTTGGACATATCCCCAACATCATAGGTGCTATTGATGGCACCCATGTAGCTCTGCCCCCCCCCCCCCACAGGAGTGAACAGGTGTACAGGAACAGGAAGAGTTATCATTCGATGAATGTACAGATGGTCTGTTTGGCAGACCAGTCCATCTCCCAGGTTAATGCTATGTTCCCTGGCTCAGTGCATGACTCCTACATCCTGCGGAATAGCAGCATCCCTGATATGATGGGTCAACTCCAGAGGCACCGTGTGTGGCTATTAGGGGACTCTGGTTACCCCAACCTGTCCTGGCTATTGACCCCAGTGAGGAATCCCAGGACCAGGGCAGAGGAATGGTACAATGAGGCCCATGGGTGGACTAGGAGGGTGATCGAACGCACCTTCGGCCTCCTGAAGGCCAGGTTCAGGTGCCTCCACATGACAGGTGGTTCCCTATTCTACTCACCGAAGAAGGTGTGCCAGATCATCATCGCCTGCTCGATGCTTCACAATCTTGCTTTGCGACGCCAGGTGACTTTTCTGCAGGAGGATGGTCCAGATGACGGTGTTGTGGCAGCTGTGGAGCCTGTGGAGCCTGTGGACAGTGATGAGGAGGAAGCTGAGGAAGAAGACAACGACAACAGGGAGTCAGTCATACAGCAATCTTTCCAGTGACACACAGGTGAGAACATTTTCTTTTTTACCATTACATTCACTGTCACACTTCTTCCTCTATCATGTGTGTAATTTCATTGCATTATTTGGTAACTGAGTTGTTCCTTTCCATTACGGTTTCACAGGTGTGGTTACCAACGTTTGTCATCTGCATGCATCCTTCAAGGACTTGTGATGTAGGACATAGGTATGTTGCCTTTACAAGTAGGAACGCATTCCTATGATGGTGCCCAAGGCGGAGCTGATGGTCCTGAGATCCTCCCTGAACCCCAAATACTGGTCCTCCTGCAGGCGCTGGGTCTCCTGAAATTTGACCAGGACTGTCGCCATCGTCTCCTGGGAGTGGTGGTATGCTTCCATGATGGAGGATAGGGCCTCGTGGAGAGTGGGTTCCCTTGGCCTGTCCGCCCCCTGTCGCACAGCAGCCTTCCCAGTTCCCCTGTGTTCCTGGGCCTCCGTCCCCTGGACCGTGTGCCCACTACCACTGCCCCCAGGTCCCTGTTGTTGTTGGGGTGGTGGGTTATCCTGGGTTCCCTGTAGTGGTGGACACACCGCTGATTGACCTGTCCTGGGTACGGAGGTTTGGGCCCGCTGGGTGGGTGCTGTGCTGGTGTTACCAGAGGGTGGAAGGTCAGTCTTGGGTTGTGTCTGTGCAAGGGGAAATGACTGTCCCGGGGCCCACGATGGTCCGGGCTGGTCATCAGGATCCAGTAGGGCAGAGCTGCTGTCGTCACTGTGGCCTCTTCTGTGGGTGGAGTGGAGTTGTCTGGACCCTCCGGGGTGGTGACCGTCCTTTGTGATCCTGCAGGGGCATAAGGGCATGATTATTGCATGTGTGTGTGTCATGGTGTGCAATTGGTGGGTGCATGATGGTCAAGACTTGCTTCTCCCATGTTGTTAGTTGTGGGGGAGTAGGTGGGGATCCGCCGCCAGTCCGCTGAACCGCGATGTTGTGCCTGGAGACCGCTGAACACACCTTCCCCCGTAGGTCATTCCACCTCTTCCTGATGTCCTCTCGATTTCTTGGATGCTGTCCCACAGCGTTGACCCTGTTGACTATTCTGCACCATAGCTCCATCTTCCTGGCTATGGATGTGTGCTGCACCTGTGAGGCAAATAGCTGTGGCTCTACCCGTACGATTTCCTCCACCATGACCCGGAGCTCCTCCTCGGAAAAGCGGGGGTGTCTTTGGCGTGACATGGGGTGATGTGGGTGATGTGTGGGGTGGTGTATGTGTTGATGAGTGTGGTGATGTGTAGTGGTGTGTAGTGTTTTGTGCGTGGATGTTGTGTGGGTGATGGTGTTGTGTGCCTCTGTGTGGTGGGATTGTCTAATCTGTGCTGTCTCTCTGGCCTCCGTGATTACTTTTTGGTCGTAGGGGTTTGTGGGTGATGTGGGTGTGTGTTTTATATTGTGTTGGGTGTGTGGGAGTGATGTGTGTATGTGTATCAGGTGTGTGTATTTTGAATTGTCCAATGTGGCGGTGTTTTCGAGATGTGCATGTATTTTGAGTGCAGCGGTGTGTACCGCCAATCGAATACCGCGGTTGAAAGACCGCCGCGTGGATTCGTGGGTCATAATAGCATGGGCGTGTTTCTGTTGGCGTGACGGTGGAGGTTTTGTTTTAGCCAGTTTATCACTGACCTTAGGTGTGGCGGACTTGTGTGGGTGTCTGAATTTCGGCGGATTCCGAGATGTATGTCATAATAGCTGTGGCGGAATTCTGCGTCCGCGGCGGTGTTTTGGCGGTCTTCTGCACGGCGGTAAGCGCCTTTTACCGTCAATGTTGTAATGACCCCCTTGGTGATTTCTTTCTCTGCTAGACATCATTTAATGTAGTTGACAGAAAAAATGTCTCAGAATTAATCTTATTACAGAAAATACGAAAAAACAATTATCTGAAAACAAGGACCATGAAAAGGAACACTAACTCTAGTGACTGCAGAGGCAAATGACGCAAAGTTAACTAAATGTTTTGCAAGTAAGAAATGACTGCCTGAATCTTCCATTAATGCCAAGCTGGGAGACAAATATATCTCACGGGGCTTGAATATAGGGATGGATGTCCCCACATAATATGAAGGTAGTAAATAGCCTGTAAGCATGAATGTCTGTAAGATATGTGTAATATCTGTTAGTTTACTATCAAAGACGTATAAGAATTGCAGCTTAAATGGTCCACAAGACTCCATGTTCTGCTGAGTTTCACGTTACCGGTGTAAATATATCACATGTATGGACCCTTCGGTCCTGGGATATCACTGAAGTGCAACAACTAAGTCACGGCTACATCTATGGCAGGTGGCAAATATCATCATTATATTTAAAAACAAAAAAAGTCTTGCCCCACATGTTATATAAATTTCTTCTTGATTCAAATACTTAAATCTGTGCCTCTTGAAAGCTAAACATCTAGAAAAACACCTGTCGCCCCTACATCTATGTGCTTAAATACAGCGAAAAGACACAAATTATAGCAATAACCTTTGGTTCGTGCTCTTTGTGGATCAATTCAACTGCTTGTTAGCTCTCTATAAAGAAGGCAGACTTTTATCCTTGCTGCAAAGGGAATCAGCCAGAGTTGTGTATTTCTTGAAAGATGGCCATCCTGTTCATGCTACAGAATGGGTAGTTGGGAAAAAGTCAAAGTTAGGAAATCAGTTTCATGGCAAAACTTTGAGGTTGTCCCAAGTGCCTTCCCAGAGATTGTTCACCATTAATTAGAGATTCTTCATCAAGATGACCGATGAATTGGTATAAGATCAGTTTTATACTGGTGCAAAATATAAAGTGTGCAATCATTGGTATGGATAATGGGGATATTATCTCTTATCCAACTAAAATATTGTGCTATTAGTAAAACTATTTAACATGTTCTGACCTGCTACCTCTCACCTTCTCTTAAAGCATATCCTCTGCCTCCACTTCTGGATGTTAAAAAAAAGTCTGTGGAATGGTTTATTGTGTACCTTGAAGTTAGAAATGTTTGTCTCTTATGGACCGAATGCTGAACAAAACACACGTAATCATTGTGCACATTGAGTAAAGGGGCAAAGTCAGATGATAGTTGTACTTCTCAAATCTCAGCAGTGTTTCACCTTCGTTGAAGTTTCAGTATACCTGGTGTCTTATTTGATGTACAGGCAGCTTCTAGAGAATTCCCTTTAAAGAGATTGAGCTTTCCTGTTTCCTCTTTTCTAGCTCCAAGCTGTGTGAATGGACAATGCAGGGTTAACATGTCATGGTGTAAAGGCACAGCACAGCCTATTCAGTTGAAAGTGGGGCTGTGCCCAGCTCCTCCCTCCCATCCTGCCAGATCAGTCATTCAAGGCACAACTAATCCCTCTATTGTGTGGCTGTCTGGGAGGAATAAACAAAGTTCAACTTCACCTAGTCATGTGATGTAGGACAAGCTGCAGGAAGCAAATAGTTAGGACAGAGAAATGCCAAATTTCTAAAAGTGGCATTTTAAATATTGTAACCGAAAACCTGACTTTTTCATTAAAGAGGATTTTAATTACAATTTCTCAGACACCAAACATGAAATGTTCACCTGTTCACAATCAAAGGTCAGTACTTATTAAATGTAATAAGGCAACCCAATGATATCTGATTAGAGAGGTAGGCCTTACAGTAGTGAACATTTTTTAGAAGTTTTTCACTACCAGGAAATGTAAATCTTACAAATACATGTTGAACCTTTTAACTATAATGCCCCTTGCCCAAAGGGCTACCTGGGGCCTACCTCAGTTGTGCCTTGTATGCAGTAAAAGGGGAGTTTAAGGCTTGGCAAGAGGGTTATATTTCCAAGTCAAACTTACAGTTTGAAACTGCCTTCAGGCTGCACTGGCAGGCCTGGGACATGTTTCAAGGGGCTACTTAAGTGGTTGGAACAATACGTGCCGGAGACCCACTAGCAACATTTAATTTACAGGCCCTGGCCATATGGTATACCACTCTATTAGGGCTTTATAAGTAAATTAAATATGCTAACCAAGTGTAAGTCAATTTAACCACGTTTAAGGGAGAGAGCACAATCACTTTAGCACTGGTTAGCAGTGGGAAAGTGCACTGAGTCCTAGAGCCAACAAAAACAATTTTCAGCAAAACGTGGAGGACAAAGAAAGAACACTCTGGCATGTCTAATGACTTTTCAGGATAAGGTCTACAGTCAAACTAAGTTAATTCAACATGTAACTGTATTAGAATACATAATGATGTATTCATCTGTAAAATTCAAAATGAATGCAAAACCTGAATAAGAAAGTTATTGTTACATATTTATCCATACACTGGTGTATTTATGTATAAATCTTTAACCTCTATAATGATTACATTTCATTAATATGTTGAGATGTTTAGGTTGGAGACCAACCTAAGGCAGACAGGTCTAGCAGTGTTCTTGCCCATTTGGAGATGGGAGCCTGACTTTTTGTGAATATTGGCAAGCTTCTTAATTTAATTGTTTGCCTGTGGAATAAAAAATTAAACCATCTTCAAGTACATATAGTTTACACAAATTCAACAGGATTGTACTTGTAGTAATGGATTCTTCCTGGATTGTAGTATTACATACCTGCACACACAGGCTGCCTAACTGCAAAGAGGTGCCATTTGCTCAGGGTTGGACTGGCCTTTTAGTTAATTGGGCAGAGGCCTGGTGGGCTGGAGCCATTGAAGACTGTTTTGAAAGCTACGGGATGCTGCTGGTGCCTCTGTCACTTTCTCCAGGTCCCTGCAATTAATTGCAGCAGGCATTGAGGGGCTTCAAAAGAGAGAGCGAGAAAGGGAGGGAATTGGAAGAAAAGAGGTCAGAGAGGGAAAAGATGGATGAAAGGATACAAAGATTGAATGGATGGATCAAAAGAAAGATAGAGTGAGTGGATCTGGTTTGAGAATTCCTGCAGGGGCTTTCGGTTGCTGAGTCCAGCCCTGCTTCTGGGTCCAACCCTGCCTCTGATTCACTGTAGCAAATGCTGCTTTGGAGCATAAAACAGTACATGGCCCACATAAATTGATATGTATAGACTTTCCTAAGGTGATCAACTATGCATAAAATCCAAGAGTATGGCGAAAAGTCATATTCCTAAAGTTAGAAGTGGGAATGTGGGCTATTACGATAAAGAAGTTGGTAAACACACACAATAATTTGCTTGCATACCTCCTGTAGGTAATTTACTACCTTGGAAGAGCAAATAATCTGTCATTTTGAACAGACAAGTGTAAAGGCCTGATCTAGAGTTTGGTGGGATGGGTTACTATGTCCTATAATAGCCTATGGGAATTGTCACATTTGTGATATAATAACCCGTCCGCCAAATTCTAAATCAGGCCCTGAGGGCCTGATTCTAACTTTGGAGGACGGTGTTAAACCGTCCCAAAAGTGGCGGATATACCACCTACCGTATTACGAGTTCCATAGGATATAATGGACTCGTAATACGGTAGGTGGTATATCCGCCACTTTTGGGACGGTTTAACACCGTCCTCCAAAGTTAGAATCAGGCCCTAAGTCTCTTTCAAGAGACAGAAAATTGAGGAAACACACCCATAGTTAAAGAGCATACAGTGAAATAGATTTTCAGGTTGGGCAAACTATTTTCATAAAAAAGTTATGTATGCAAATTAAGATATGCACTTCATTTACACAAGCAGAGTTTTATTTACTTGGTGGAAACTGCACATTCATGCATTTTGTGTATTAGAGAGCTCCAGAACACACACAACTGCCATTGATTTCCTGATGTACTCTTTGAATTTTTGGTGAATCCCCCAAAAAATCAGAAATGTACACCAAACATAACAGTCCCAATGGGGTAGATTTACCACTTTGTAACCTGAGACTTTTTGAATCGTGCCTCTTGAAAGCTCAGGGACAAATTTCTTAACAAACAAATGTAGCAGATTGAGACAGTAACAACCCTTTTTTTGAACCTCATTCTGAGTGATCTCTTAACCCTGATTACTAGAATATTTGTAAGAATACTCCAGCTCAGTAGTTGTTTTTAAAGTAGACAATTCCCCTGTTCAAAGCAGAGGAAGCGTCAGGGGTTAAAACACATATAAATCATAAAATAATACAGGAATCAGTGCTGAAATACCAATTGTTGTGCTATAGCTGCTATCTCATAATCAAGAATAATTTCTCAACCCTGGCATTACTTATGCCTGCAGTCTCACAGATTTGAGGGTGCTGGACTGCAGCCTATAACCAGTCCACTAGTAAAAGCCACTTCTCTGTTTTACAGAACCAGTGAAAGACATTCAACACATATGCCCAAGTCGTGCAGTTTTCTCCACACCTATTCCAATTAATTGAGGTTTGCACTGAAGGCCATTTAAAATTCATAAGTAGACCAGCACCAGATGGTGAGAGCGGCAGGGAAGTGTACATTAATCTCTTAGTAAAGTCATCAAAGATTTTTCCTGCTTGGTCGTATGGACCTTTTTTGGTTGACGTGAAGCACTGACAGAGAGGATAGGTATTAACAATCCATTTCAGACTTGTGAAGCCATTGTGACTCCACAGTAAGGACTAGAGATCAATAACAATGGTTAACAGGGATTTATTTCAGGTTATTAATCAATCCAGTATATAGACATGCCTGGAATAAATTCAAAAGATACAACAGTACAACTGACAAGCTGAATATGTCAGTAAGTTCAGCTGTAAAGGTATAGAGTAGTATGAACCACAGCAATAGAGAAACTGAGGATAAGGAAAATGTGTTACATAAAGTACCTTCTGTTCTCTCGCCTAAACATAGGTTAACTACAGAAAACTCTAATCAGGGCTTTACGAAAAGAGTTATGGAAGGTTTCAGCATAGCAAAGACTCCATTTGAAGTCTTCAGGAACAAAATAAGTGTTTAGCATAAAGCTTCACAATTGCAAGAATAAAGGGAATTGGAAAGTTCTGTACCCCTCGAAGCCTAAAGGAAATATGCCTAACTACTAACTGTGTAAACACGAATTAAAAGAACTTGAGTTTGCACAACATTCATATTTTCCCACACCATCAGGGACCCATCAGTTCATTACTCCTGATGAGCATCTGCAACATCGCTGTGGTTTCCCCTCACATCAAAACTCATACAGTACCTACAATCTTGAACATCTCGCGATCCTGGTACATGATGAATAGGAAGCTTCTTGTCACCAATAGTCTCCACACTGGTTCCCATGTTCTTCTCTTCAGGCCTCACTATCAGGAGTCTAGTACTAACAATACTCCTTTCTATGGCTAATGAGAATAATGATAATGCTCTTGCAAAGAAAAAATACTCTGGCATAGCTAAAGACTTTTCAGGATATGGTCTACAGTCAAGCTAAGCTAATTCACCATTTAACTGTATTAGAATACATTATGATGCATACATGTGTAACTTTGAAAATGAATGCAAAACCTGAATAAGAATGTTATTATTACATATTTATCCAAACATTGGTGTATTTAGGTATAAATCTTTAACCTCTATAATGATTACATATCATTAATATGTTTAAATGTTTCACTTGTTAATAAGATGAAGGCACACAGTGAATAAAATGTCAAATACAATTATATGATTGCGCAATTGTGACCTGTAAAGGATAGAGTTTAAATTGCGCTACTCCAATGGTAATTTGTGCGTATTTAATTATTTTGCGAACCATTCATTTAATTTAGTATAGTTGAACAACTTGCAGTGCAGCTTTAAAAAAGGGCTTACTCTTAATATTGTAGCCTAATTTGTAAGTAATATTTACTGTAATAAAGTCATTACAGCTACATGCATATCTTCTGTGTTAATCTTTTAAAAACCTTTGTATAGTTGGGAGAATAAGTGTAGAGGTAATCTACACTTTCATGGAGGTTTAAATGGTATATAAAGAAACAGGTGTCTGTGATATTCAGAATCTTTTTGAATGAGATTTAACATTGATCATCTTCACAGAAAGAGATGTGTCTATCCAACGAGTATCAAAGGAATTCAAAATGAGTAAGACATTTTGCTGGAAGAAGTCTGGTTATTTCCTTTTCCAAATCTGGGGGCTACCATACAGTGCTGCTGGAACAATTTTCAGATTGAGGCTGCTACCATCAACATTACATCAATGAGTTCATAGGGAGTGTGAAATGACCAAGCATCACACATAGAACAGGTGCAGCATATACAGGAGAGTGGTAAGCGTGTGTTATGTATCATGAGGTGCACTTTGGAGCACATTGTCACCAATATATTACTAAAGCATGGTGTAGTAGTATACTGCAATTTCCAGACAACACATTATTGGTCACTAAATTAGCACAGACATGCAGTCTTGCTGACTGTTAGAAATTGTGCTCCTGGGTGATGGAGGAGTGCACCCTGAGCAGACAGGAAGCACAATCCTAGTCAGGGTAAGACACACACACACCGTAAATTAACCTGTGCTCACTCTCTGGTAGCTTGGCACACAGCAGTCTGGCTTAGAAGAGGCTATGTGTAAAGTCTTTGTGCATCACTTCACACAGCAAAACAGTGAAAAAAATCACACAAAAAGATACACTTGGTTAGGAAAATAGAACATAATTTAATAAATGAACCAGGACCAAAATAACAAAAATCCAATAAGTAGAACGTAAGTTATGAATTTTTAAAGAATAAACTTTAAGATAGCACCTACAAGAAAAATGCACCAGACTTGGTCAAAGTCAAAAGTACAGACTGACTACGATGGAGTACAGGCCAGATACAGGAACCTCGTTGGGCCCACTGAACCAAAGTACCTTAGAATCCTAGGGTGAGAGTGTTTCGCTGGTTCCAAATCACACTGTCAAGGAGATGCGTTGATTCTCCCCACACAGTTGAGCAGACGCATCAAAGTTCCTCATGCAGTAGTGGTGATTCATCTCAGGCGAGATGCGATGGAGTCCGGGTGTGGGTGCCAGCCTCATCAACATCAAGGTGATGATTCTGATGAGTGCAGTGGCTGCGATTCTGATTTCGGTATTGTTGTCGAGGCTGCCATCGACAGGGATGCAGGGACCTTGCGCTAACGTAAGTGCTGTAGTTCTGGTGTCTGAAAGAGATGCACTGGTTTTATCCATGCAACTGTAGAGATGCCCGGTTCTGTCATTGCAATGGCTGAGATGTGGTGGTTCTGCTGGAGCAGCACCTTAAGATCTACTTACAAGGCCCTAACGCAGGGGAAGCACCACTTGGCAGGTCAGACTCACAGCTGGTAGAGTCCAGCTGCAGTGTTGGGTTGGTTGGCAGCCTTTTATGTCCCTGAGACTTCCGATCTTGATACCAGTCAGCTGACCCTTGGAATCAGTCTGGGTTCTGTGTTGGAGAGATGCATGTCCAGTCCTTTTTTCCTCGGTAAGGAGATCAGTACAGGCAGGCAGAAGTTCTTCCAGAGCAGTGGTACAGTAGAGTGGCAGTACTTGTAGCAGCACAGCAGCCCTTCTTCCTTGCAGGGTATTCACAGGTCCAGAAGTATACTGTGTAGGGTCTGAGGTCCAGTTCTTATACCCAGTGCTGTCTTTGAAGCGGATCAGACTTCAAGGACCTCCTCTACTGCCCTGGCTCCAGACTCACTACAGGGGCTATGCAGCCCTTTGTGTGAGGACAGGACACATCCTACTCTGGTGTAAGAGTAAGACTGTGGCAAGCTCCTTCCTCCCAACCTGTCAGGATTGCCTATACGGGCCCATAATGTCACACATAAGCTCACCTTGTGTTTGGCTATCTGGAGAGAACACACAACACCCAGATTTCACCCACCCTAGACAAGTGATCAGAGACAGGCTACAGGCACACAAGGGTAAAGGCAGGAAAACACCAACTTTCTAAAAGTGTCATTTTAAAAATTGTAACAATAAATCCGACTTTGCCATTAAGGAGGATTCACAATTCCATAGGTACTAAACATGCCATATTTACCTCTTCTCAATTACAAAATACACCATATTATATGTAATAAGGAATCCCCAAAGTTATCCTACGAGAGGGGTAGGCCTCACAGAAGTGAAAAACTAATTGAGAGTCCTTCACTACCAGGACATGTAAAAACATAAAAGCATATACCCTACCTTTTAATTACATAGCACCTTGCTCTATTCTCTATCTAGGGTCTACATTAAGAGTGACTTATATATGTAATAAAAGGGGAGATTAAGTCTTAACAAGGAGTTGTAAATGCCAAGTCGACATGACAGTGTACCACTGCATTCAGGCTGCAGTGGCAGGTCTGAGGAGTGTTTAGGAGGGCTACTTAAGTGGTTGGCATAATACGTGCTGCAGTCCCACTGAGAGGGCCATTCCCAACACTCACAAAATTATATAGGGCACAAATAACAAATAATATATGGTGTTTCAGTGAATATTTATCGCTTTCTCATTAGTTAGTAAAGTGCCTTGATTTATTTTGGGTACATGGAAACATTTGCTTCCACCACACTTCAGAATTACAAAAAAAGGCTTAATTTGCGATTTTTTACCCGGTGATAATTTTTTTAATATTTGTCCATTTCATTTACAGGTATTTAAATTGTGTAGAATGTTAGAATCAAACAAGCATCCTGAAGCCTCTCCTTACACACTTCATGTATTCCTGGAAGATTGTCACATACATCGTAGCTCACCATACAAAATCTTAAATTGCAGCCAGAGAAGGATACACCAGTCTCAATGTTAAAAGAATAAGGAGCAGCTTGTCAATATACATAGCCTGACATTTGGCCTCTGTCAATGAACGCACAACAAATGTGGCAAAATAAAAACAAAATGTAAAGGTACCTTTCTTCTTTCTTCTGCATCCCTACTCTCAGTGCCTATGCTACCATGATCCACTCTTGCACTAGTGCTGAAATGCAGGAGGTCACCAAATCCCTGTTTTGAATTAGTCGCAATGTCTACAGCTCATACACTGCCTTCTGCCTGAAAGGCAGTGCATGATCTCTGGACAGTGAAGCTCCAAAACAAAGCAGCAACCATTATTACTGCTTTTCTAATCTATACACTACAGCCGTTGTGATAAGTGACAAAATCACTGACAGTGCATGCTCTGACAGCAGCTAAATTTCCTTAAAAATGGATGACGTTTCTCTTCTGGGCCGGTGCTTTGGCACAACCTGGGATAATAATAAGGTCCCACAAGGGACACAGCTTGTACTTTGACTCATAAAATTACCAGAGGTAGTGAAAGTGGCATCATGCACCCCTTCACTCTTGAGTGCATGGCTGGGTTCACCACTTGCCCCATTGTTTGCACCTGAATGGTCTTCTATTCTAGCCAAAAGGCTAAAGGAAGGACAAAGAGAATAAATTACTTAAAGTGAGTATGGATGTTAGAGCCATCTTTACTTGCAGTTGCAGCTGCTGTGTTCCTGCTCTCTAACATCAAGTCAGTGCTAGGGGTATCAAATGGGAAGCCACAAGTTGAAGCTGCTACCCTCAGCTACACCTAATTGATGTCATGCTTTGATGGTTCAAACTAATGGCCACGCTTGGATGGTCCCAACAGACATTCATGCTTAGTTGGTCCTAATTGACACTGATGCTTGGATGGTCCTAATTATCCCCTATGCTTTGATGGTCTGCTGATTAAGGCACAGTATCATAAACCTGATCTTGAACTTGATGGGGAATAGTGGCATTTGTTCTAGACAAGTGATCCTTAACCTGTGGGGTCCGTGAAGACCACATTTGGGTTCCGCGACTGCTTAGAAAATTAAATTATATTAACAGGTTAATGAAGTGTATATGAAATAAGAAGCAAAATCTACAACTGAACATTGCACAACGTTCCAGAAATGTGAAGGCATTTGAAATTGGATGCTAAAATGTAAGCTAGCATCTTCAGGTTGATTCGTGTGAGCAATGGAAGTGCATTAAACAGAATATAGTATGGGTGTCGGTGGCCTCAATTCAATTGGGAAATACTCCAACCTTCATATTAAAATTAACATTAGATTTTTTTAATCCATTTTTGTGAATTAAATAAACTATTTCATCATTTGGTATTTGTTTGATGAATACTTGTGTGAATAGTTGTTTGTGTATTCATCGAAAATGCTTAGGCGGAGGTCTTTTCATTACTGACTCAGGTGGTCCTTTCGACCCTGGCGGCCTGAAGACCGCCAGGGCCAGGTGGTGGTCTCCGGCGGTGAAGACTGCCACATTACGAGTGTGGCGGTTTGGCCTCTGCCAAAACTGCACATCCCCGCTGGTACTGTCAGGGCGGTAGGACAGTCGGGCTGCAGGACAGCACCTCTGGGCCTGCTGTCCATTGAAGACCGCCAGCGGTATTAGGAGACGCCTGTCTGCCAGGGTTTCCACAGCTGTAGCAGCTCCACGAAAACCCTGGCAGAAATGCTATTGGCAACAGTAAATTCCTTTCCCGACACCGGCAGACAACTCCCCTCCCCTTCCAACACAGCACCCCACTCCCCCAGCCCCCTTCAACAAAGCACCCGTTCCCCCACCCCCTTACAACACAGCACCCCCCTTCCCTCATACACACACACACAGCCACACGAACCCCGCATACACACATTCACCAACATGCATACATACATGCATTCACCAACACGAATACATACACGCATTCACCAACACGCATACATACACGTATTCACTCGCACCAACAGACACGCATTCACACAAACATACCAACATGCACTCACTTCAACAATCACACATGCATACACACAAGCATACACACTTACATACACACACACACATACACACTTACATTCACAGACACATACACACTTACATTCACACACTATACACACTTACATTCACACACACGTACACAACACCCCGACCCTCCCACCCACCTCCCCTGTCGAACAATCGACTTACCTTATGCGGCGAGGAGGTCTTCCGCCAGGGAATGGGAACAGGCACTTCCACCACCGGCAGCACCCCGCCATCAGTAATGCTAGTAATACGGCGGGCAGAGTCCTTGTGGCGTGACGGTGATGGCTGTGGAACAGCCTCTGTGACCCCGACCACCAGCACGACTGCTGAAGGATTTCCACCCAAATAGTGGTAGAAATCCTTCAGTACTCGTAATATGGTGGTCGGAAGACAGCCAGCACTGGTGGTCTCCTGGCACCCGTGGCTTTGGCGGTCTGTGTAAAAGACTGCCAAATTCAGAATGACCACCTCAGTGTGGGTCCCTGGATTCCAGTGATTTAGTGGGGGTCTTCAGCTTCAGTAATGATTAAGTGGGGGACCTCAGCAGCCAAAAGGTTAAGAACAACTGATCTAGATGACAACTAATGTGTAAAACTCAGGACAATATTGACTTAAGAAAGACCCGAGGAGCATTTTAAAAATCACATAGGGCTAGAGGAAATGGGGCTGTGTTATTTTGATAAACTTGGTAGTTTTGCTTTCAACTGCAATGCCTTTCACTTTGAAACTGACAGTATATCTGGAATTACTTTAGCAATGGTGCCCTCTATTGCTATTAGTGAGTGGCTAATATTTGTACACATTCTAAAGGGAGGGAAAATCAATTACACTCCACTCCTCTCCTTCTCGCACCAAATATCACCTTGTTACAATCTTTACAATCTTTCATTTTACATTTAACTCCTGTTTGCAGTCTAACTCATTAGATTTGTTTTTTTTTGCATAAGAGAAAAAAGTAGTTTTTAGTTCACCTATATTTGTCTCTCTTTACATTTGTCTGTTTTTCAATCTCACCTCCTAACTATTCTAACAACTCTGAGATGCACATTTGTTAAAATCATCTTTAACTATTGAGGGGTTAGAACGCAGAATCCAAGGTATTACATTCAAGACTGCAAACAATGCCAAAAAAACAGTTTTAGGAGAGAAAAGGTTAAAAATGCTCTTGTATATTGGCACTTGAAAGACGCACACGTAGCACATCTAGGCGTGGTTGAAATGATTCTAGTCATGAAACTAAGCGAATCTACAGATGTCTTAGGCTTATACATGTCTGAATAATCATAAAAATAAAACTATCTGTGACTAGTACAGTACAAATTCTTAGTTTTTGATGACTGTATTTTTCCATTACTTCTATGCCTTACTGATTTTTAGGGTCCGAAAATTCACCAGTCGGGGCAAAATATTGAATCCTTAGTCTCAACCCTTTCAGATGATTTTGTCTCCTTGAAAAGTAAACTTCCAGTGACACAATATGATTTCCCATTATAGTAAGTGCAATTTTATACCTGCAATGTAGACTTAGATTATGCATTAATCTCCTTTAATGCAGCAGCATGTTCAAAGAACCGTAAACAAAATGTAGACAATCTTGCAGGACACTACAACATCACGAGGCGTTCTGTACTCCTGCTCTTGAGACTGCTGCTCCTTAGACTCTAGGCTATAATTAATACCACTCAGTCAAGTGTTACTGAGTCAGGTGTTTAGGACTACATGTTCTGTCTAAAATTGTGAATGCCTTCACGCTGAGTGTCTTAGAGTCAGGAATTTAACACAATATCAGGCCAGTCTGAAGTTTACTGGAGTTGCCCTCACAGTGAAGGCATTCCCCATTTTAGACATAACATAAAGCGGCTGTGTCCTTGTCAGCAGGCCTTAAAAAGCAGCAGAGGTCAAGAATCCAGAGGTTGAAAAATCAAAAAGTATCGGCAAAACCAATAGGTTGATGCCAGACAACGGTAAGAGGCACCCTTGTATACACCCCCCCTGGACCTTGACCGACCTTCTGCAACGCCATCTCCAACATCATTGCCCCTCTTGCCATCGACTCCAAACACTACCTCATACTCGGTGACCACAATTTCCACATCGACAACCCTAATGATATCAACTCCACTACTTTCCTGGACAACATAGCAACAATGGCCTCGCCGAACTGGCAACCGAACCCATGCACAAAGCAGAACACACACTCAACCCCATCTTCACCTCCAGCGCAGAGTCAAATTCAGGCATGTCACAGAACTCACATGGTCCGACCACACCATTGTTCACTTCACCATCGCTGGTGCCCAGCATACCATCACCAAGCACCATGGTTTTAACCACCACAGCTGGGGCAAGGGAGCACAGACACAGTAGACACAGACTCTCAGCACCTCCCAACCCACGGCCTCCTAAGACCTAGAACAGGTCGTCCAGAACTTTTCCACTTGAATAACCGAATGCACGGACAAAGTCACCCCACTGAAGCCAGCCCGAACCAACAAAACCACACAACAAGCCACTTGGTACACCCCAGAGCTCAGAACCACCAAGCAGAGCTTCTACAAACTTCAGAAACAATGGCGATCCACTGGGCACTCTTCTGATAGAACTGTCCACAAATCCGCCCTCTGTGACTGCCACTGACTTATCAAGAAAGCCAAGAGAGTAGCTATCACAGCCTGCATTGACACAGCAGCCAACCGCACAAAGGAATGATTCAAAATAGTCAATGAATATTCCAACCAGACAGGCAGAGAAAACACAAACCACCCTTCCCAAGAACTCTGCAACACCCTCTCGGACTACTTTAACAGCAAGATTGCCACCATCTACAACAAATTCGCCCCACAAACCACAGTTCACAACCTCAGCGGCTGTGACCAACCTATGCACACCAGCCGGATGATCACCATATGGACATTACTCACCACACAATCTACATCGATAAGCAAGTCAACCATCCACTCCGGAGCACCAACTGACCCACTACATCTTCAACCACTGATCCAATCACATCAACACAAAACTCACCAGCATCCTGAACACCTCCATTACCACAGCAGTCTTCTGGGACAGATGGAAACACGCATAAATCAGACCCCTCTGAAAGAAACTATCTGCCGACCTCAACAAACTCAAAAAATATCGACCGATTTCTCTACTCTCCTACCCCACCAAAGTACTTGCGAAGGCCATCCGTCAACAATCCTCAGAATACTTAGAACAAAAAAGGTGCTTGACATCTCCTAATCAGGATTTAGTGCCAACCACACCATGGAGACTACATGCATTGCAGCCACAGTCAACATCAGAACACTCATCAATGGCAGGGCGACTGCTTCCCTGATCCTCCCAACCTCCCAGCTGCTTTCAACACCATTTCCCACCACACCCTCATCAACAGGCTTCACAACATCAGCATACAAGAGAATGCCCTCATATAGATTGCCTCCTTCCTGACGGGATGTACGCAGAGCATCTGGCTGCCTCCCTTGACCTCCAAACCCAAAAACATCATATGTGGCATACGCCATGTATCCTTCCTCAGCCACACATCATTCAACACCTATATGCCCCCCCAGCTAACATTGTCAGATCCCACAGTCCCAACATTATATCAATCAATCAATCAGTTTTTGTAAATCACAACTACTCACCCATGAGGGTCTCAAGGCACTGGTGGTGGGTCTGGGCCTGATACGAAGGGCCATGTTTTGAGGTTCTTCCTGAAGATGGTGAAAGATAGGCTTTGTCTGAGGTGCATGGGCATGTTGTTCCAGCTATTAGCTGTGAGGTATGTGAGGTATGGTGGTTTTCCAGATGTGTGGGATGGTAGCTAGCACCTGCTGGGTGGAGCGGAGGGGGCTGGCAGGGTTATGGAAGGAGATGTGGTGGTTCAGGTAGGCCGGTCCGATGTTGTGCAGGGCCTTGTAGGTGTGGGTGAGTAGTTTGAAGTTGATTTGCTTCTCTCCTGAGAGCCAATGGAGAGTCCTCAGATTTTGGGAGAAACGTTATTGGCAGGGGAGGTTCAGGACGAGTCTCGACGTGTCACTTTTTATGAGTTGAAGTTTCCTGATGTTCTTTGTTGTGGTGCCGGCGTAGAGTGCATTGCTGTAGTCAAGCTTGCTAGTGACCAGGGCGTGGGTGATTGTTTTGCAGCAGTCGACAGGGATCCATTTGAACATTTTGTGGAGTTGGCAGCAGGTGTGCCAGAAGGAAGACGTGACTGTGTTTATCTGTCGGGCCATTGATAGGGAGGAGTCGAGGATGATTCCTAAGTTGAGGGTGTGGTCAGTCGAAGTAGGTGGTGCGCTGAGGGACGTTGGCCACCAGGAATTGTCCCAGGCTGAGGTGGAGTTTCCGAAGACGATGAACTCGGTCTTGTCCAATTTGAGCTTGAGGCAGCTCTCCTCATCCAGGAAGCGACGGGTTTCATCCCGGTGTAAAAGTTCCTATTAGCTTTGTCTGGGTCTTCAGTGAGGGATATGATGAGTTGTGTGTCATCAGCGTATGAAACGATGTTCAATTCGTGGTCTCTGAAAATGGCTGCCAGCAGGGCCATGTATATGTTTAAGGACATTGGCCTCAGGGAGGATCCCTGAGGGACTCCCCAGGTGACTTCTGTTGGTTTAGATATAAAGGGTGGGAGCCTGACTCTCTGTGGTCTTCCAGTGAGGAAGGAGTAAATCAATTGCAAGGCTTTTACGCTGATTCCTGCGTCGAGGAGTCTGGTGCATAAGGTGCTGTGGAAGACCGTGTCGAAGGCTGCTGAGAGGTTGAGGAGTAAGAGTGCTGCGGTGTGTTTGTGGTTGAGGAGTGGGTGGATGTCATCGGGGGCTGCAAGAAGAGCTGTCTCTGTGCTCTGGTTGCTGCAGAATCCAGACTGAGAGGTATCTAGAGAGTTGTTGTCCTTGAGGAACTGTCGCAGCTGCGAGTTTATGCTTTTTCCAGGACGTTGACTGGGTAGGGTAGCAGCAAGATGGGTTGGACGTTCTTGAGCTCTGATGAGTCGGCTATGGGTTTCTTCAGGAGAGGGAGGACTTCGGTGTGTTTCCAATCTTTGGGGAAAGTGGCTGTTGTGATGGAGCAGTTCAGCATCTTGCGGAGTTCGGGGACGTTGGATGCACTGGCTCCATTGTAGATGTGGTGAGGACAGGGGTCCGCTGGAGCTCAAGAGTGAATGCTGTTCATGATGATTTCAGTCTCTTCTGTGGTGAGGGTGGACCAGTTGTGGATGATATGGGTGGGTTCTGATGGGCTGAGTCGGTCGTAGGTTCTTACGGTGGGAGGATTCTGCAGGAGGAAGTTGTCATAGATGTCTTAAATATTGCGGTGGAAGAAAGTGGCCAGTATGTCGCAGAGGTCTTGCGATGGAGGGATGTTGGTGACTTTGGAGGGAGGATTGGTGAAGTTCTCACGTGTTGTTTGGGGAGGTGTTGATGCATTCACGGAGTGCAACTTTTTTGTGTTCTTGATGCGTTGGTGAAGAGTGGCAATGGTGGCTCTAAAAAGGTACAATGTCTTCACTGGTTTTGCTGTTTTGCCGTTTCTTCTCTAGGCGCCTGCAGGTGCATTTGATTCTTGGAGTTCGGCGGTGAACCAGCTGGCTTTTTTTAGGATGCACTTGACCGAAGTTGATCAGAGAGGGGCTAAGGAGTTGCTGCATTCGGTGATCCAGGAGTTGAGGTTGCGTGCTACGGCATTGGTGTCGTCGGTGGGGGCGGGGGTGATTTGGTGAGGGTCGCGGTGAGTTGCTAGTTGATGATTCCATTCCATTTCCTGTGGGGGGCCCTGGGTACGCGGAGGCTGCTGTTGGTTGCGGTGATGGCGAAGTGTATGCAGTGATGGTCAGCCCAGTCCAGAGTGGAGGTATTCTTGAAGGTGATCCGGTTGCTTGAGGTAAAAATGGGGTCTAGTATGTGTTCTGTGGAATGCGTGGGTGCATTGATCAGTTGCTTGAGGCTGAGAGTGGCGAGATTGTCGAGTAGGGAAGTGGTGTTTCAGTAGTTGCATCCTTGAGGTGGAAATTGAAGTCATCCAGGAGGAGGTATTCGGTGGGCACCAGGTTGTGGGGGCTTGCAAATGTCTACAATGGGGTCGATGAAGGCTGGGCGGTGGCCAGGCAGTCTGTAAACCAGGGTGCCGCGGAGGGAGGAGTTGTGAGTGGTGTGGATCAGGAATTGTAGGTGTTCCATTGTGGTGCAGTATTACTCCGTGTTAAACGTGATGTTGAGTGAGGATTTGTGTACGATGGCCAGTCCTCCGCTTCAACGGGAGGGTCAGTCCTTCCTTAGGAAGTTGTAGCCGTCCTGGATTGTGATGGCAATGTCTGATCCATAGGTAGAGTTGGTCCAGGTCTCGGTTAGGAAGGCGATATCTGGATGGGTGGAGTCGATTAGGTCCCAGAGTTCGGTGGTGTGCTTGGGGAGGGAGCGTATATTCAGAAAGAGGCACTTGATGAGGTTGTGGTGGGCGTTTGGGGTGTTCTGGTTGTCTGTTGTGGCTGAAACTGAAGTTGTAGTTCCGGGAGAAAAAATGTCAGTGGGTGTCCTTAGGAGACGCAGTGCAGCAGGCGCTGAGACGCCCAGTGTTAAGGCGATGGAGGGTCTAGGCATCAGAATGGAGGGTGGCCAGGGAATGGCTCATCGGAGATCCAGGGTTTCTGGCACTGGGTGCGGTCCAGGTGTGGACGGGTGCAGAGGGGCTTGTCTTTGTGCGCCTTGGCGTCCCAACAGCACGGCTGCACTGTGGCCAACATTAAGAAGGAGAGGGTGGTGGAGGGGTCCAGTCAGCTGGGAGGTGGGACAGCAGGAAAAGTGCATTACGGTGGGGCAGGGTGGCCGGGCCGCAGGGCCAGCAGCAGCATGGGAGGGAGAGGAGAACAGAAAGTCAGAAAAATAGGAGGAGAGACCAAAAGAAGACAAACAAACTAAAATGAAGTAAAAACTGAGGTAAAAGGGAGAAGTAAAAAGCAGGAGAAAGGAGAGAGAGAGAGAGAGACAGAGAGAGAGAGAGAGAGAGAGACAGAGACCGAAGATACCTACTTGTAGATGGCCACTATGCCACCAGGGATGAGGCACAGGCAGGAGTCTATGGGTGGAGGAGGGCCTTGAACTCAGGCAGACTCTCAGTTTGTTTCCAGAGACTGAGGCAGCAGGAGGAGCTGGGGAGGGCAACAGACGCTGGCCAGGAGTTCAGTGGAGTCGTCCTCTCACAGCGCTGCGGCCACCATTAAGAAGGGGAGGGGTGTGGGCGGTCCAGACAGCTGGGAGGCGGGAGGGTGGAAAAAGTGCTTCGCAGAGGAGCAGACTGGATGAAAGCAAACTGCCTTAAACTCAGCTCAGAAAAAAACTGAAGAGAAACACATCCATATAGGACCACAGCTGGTGGCCAGCTGAACTCAGACCCTTCCCCATTCCAACAGACCATGCATGCAACCTCTGCATCATCCTCGACAGCAAACTGACAATGAAGCGACAGATCAACGGAGTCACCCCCTCCTGCTTCCACACCCTTCACATGTTCCATAGAATCTTCAGATGGATCCCAGTCAGCTCTAGCAAAACCGTCACCTAGACCCTCATCACCATCTGCCTCGATTATGGCAACTCACCCTATGCCAGCATCTACACCCAGCTCCTCAAAAGACTCCAGACCGTAGAGAATGCAGCAGACAGACTCTTACTGGACCTCCACAAATGTGTCCACATCACCTTCCACATCGGAAACCTCCACCGGCTCCCCATCTAGAAGAGAGGCCAACTTAAGATCCTCACACATGCCTACAAGGCCTTAAATGACCAAGGACCAGCCTACATCAACCACCGACTGAACTTCCACCAACCTGCCAGACACCTGCGCTCCTCCTCACTAGCCCTTCCACACATTCCAAATCTGTCACAGCCGCAGCAGTGGCCGTTCCTTTTCCTATATCACCACCAAGACCTGGACCCTCGACCTCAGACCAGCACCCTCACTTGTGGACTTCAGGAAGAAACTCAAGACTTGCCTCTTCGATGGAGACCTCGAACTCCGGGGTGACAGTGCTGCGCCATACAAATGCTGATTGATAGGCCTGGAATTGGCCTGCAGCTTTTTGGCTTTGTCATGGTTTTTAAAAAAAGGTATTCCTGGAGAAGGTTCAGAGCCATTGGCAATCAAATAAAAAAACACTGGTTAAAAACAAAAAGTATTTTCTTGTTCTCAAAAAGCACACATTTTCATAGTGGTCTTTGACACTTATGGCATGTACTTTGTGTTTAGGTATGCTAACTGTAAAAAGAGATGAATACTGTCATTCACAGTGATGTTAGCTAATAGGTGAAGTGGGCTTTCTTACTTCCCCATGCTGTATGCTGCAGTGGGCATAGGAAAGTTTAAACAGCACAATAACAGGCCAATGAATCGATGAAGAAGGCTCACTGAAAGCCCCTATAAGTTTGCATATTAAACAAATAAGTTAGTAAAATCAAAAGGTCTTGGCCACTACCAGCCCTTAAATAAAACAAAAAAACACAAGGAAGCAGGGTAGAAATAGAGTGTTGTGTAGCCATTTTAGTTATAGTTTTATCCACGTTATTTTATCAAACTAGGCCTGCCACTGTGCACTTTAACCTAGATATATTTTATTCAGCTTTGTTTATTATTTTGCCATTAGCCAGATTTGCGGTCTTGTTTTATTTTCTCAATCTAGCTGTTGTTCGCCTAGTCAGCACTGTGTTCCTAAACAAAACATTTCTTTCACTCTGTACTTTTCTCAAGTCTGCAGTAAGATAGGTTGACAGCAAAAGTGGTACTCTTTGTCTCCAATGTTCACAGAAACATATGCACTCTTACATGGGGATCCTACTTTGACCCATGTACGTTAGAGAGAGATTCCAGCCAGATGGCCACGATTGTATGCTGATTGCTTTGCTACAGCTGCTTATGAAGTCTACAGGCCTTTAGCTCAGTTATGAGGGATGCTGTCTTCTCAGGGGGAACCTGAAGGGCAGAATTAGAGGTTAACATACTGTGCTCTAAAATAGTTTAGGTAGGATCTATCTCTACAAAATCTAGTGACAATATGGTAGCGATATTCTTGTGTTTTACTCTTCTTGTCACAATTTTAATCTTATTGTGCTTCATCATCCTAGATAGCAATTCATACTTTATTATCTAAGATGCAGTTACTTCAATAAAACCCTACTGAACTGTACTCTGCCTCTGATTGTCCTTGCATATGTGAGACTAATGTAACTGAAAGAAACGGATGAGATCTGAGTGACCACGATTCCCCTGAGGAGTCAGTTATACCATGCGCCCGGTTGCCCTAGTCATCCCTACTCTTGAGTGGAGATGAGGCACTGCTAGTTAGCCGGAACAAACCTGGATTAGGCTGACAGGAGTCACATGGTGCGGGTTCAGACTCAGTCTCCCGCAGTCCAGGTGATTCTGCCGCCCAAATCCAGTAGTCTCATTAGGATAATAGGAACTTACGCGACATGGTGCTGCCAACGTTTGGTCAGGCACTAATTTACAGGTCCTCCTCGGTATCTCTGGCACACTACATGCAAAGGCACCTCAGTACTATATACAGAGACGTCTGTGGTATTAAGGATTTTTACCTCCTCAGCTAAGTAGGGAGCACCTAACTAATGCTGTAGGTTGTTCAAGCTTGCACTCTTAAAGGATAATCCCCATTTCGTGTGCTTATCTCTGAACAAGATTTACCATTCACCATGGCGAACCTGCAACGGATAGCAATTGCAGTCAATATGCGACCACCCCTTACTGCACATTTATTGGCACATGGCCTCACAGCCCAGGGGGTCAAGTTACATTTGTTGTTGAAGCTCATACAGCATACAGAACAGAAATGTTCTATTCTTGGGTCACATTTCGAGCAGCCGATGGGAACACAAATACATTTCACCACTATACACCTGCAAACATACCTTCACAATATAGAGCATATGCATATTTAGAAATACCTCTATCTTATCAAGACCAGAATAATTGGCTTGATAGCGCCGTACCACATACAATCCTACATGTTAGGTTAGATCCTCTAAGTAATGATGGTCCTATCTGGCCTTTATTGGCCATATATACACTGCACCCTGATGCAGCAACCTTGAAGGTAGCTGAGGTTTGCCATTTATATGCTGAACTTACGGTAACACACATACTATTAGTGCAGTTTGCAATGAAAACATTAAATACAAATCCCAGCACATGCTTCCCTGGTGCAACCACATGCAACAAAGCCAGGTATTAATCCTGCAACTGTACATTCGATCTTGGGGAAGGCAACCGCTGAATGGGAAGAGATTCCGTTTTGGTTACCTCAAAAAAATAAATGCACTGGAAGCAATATTTCCCAATACAGGACCTCAGGATAAGCATAGAATGTTCACTATGTGCTTATCATTTGGGATGGTTCTCACAGTAGGTAACTGCAATACTTGGGGCACGGTATTAGCCACACTCTACTGCACACAGTACACCGACAATTGCCAATCTTCCAGAAGTGTTAAAACAAATTCAAGATGAATACAGGACTGACCGCCCACCTATCTCACATTGTTTTTCCAGTGAGTCCTGCAAAGAACAAGATTGTTGTGTATCAGTATATTGATATCAGTCAGGCGTTTTTATATTATCTCTATTTCTGAGATTATATCTATTCTGTGGGGGCTCCGTATGCGGAGATTCTCCCCTTTCTTTTTTTTAGGTGTCTGGTTTTTTTTTATCCCAGCGTTTCTTAGTACCATTAGATGCTTGTTTGGTAGAATCTTTGTTAGATTTAACTTGTAACTTTGGTTTTGTGGGTCTGGCCCCCAGGCTATCTCGACCAATGCTAGAGTAGGTCTCTGCGATAATCTTTGGCAGCTCACATTCTTGATCCTGTGAAGGAACATTTTGTAGCTGCATGTGCACCGCTAGTGCGACTGCTTCCCCTTTAATGTTACTTAATATAATTGAGGATACTATGACAAAATTGCCCATTAGTTGCATCCCCGAGGGCTTGCATGTTGGAGGCATGAGTGATAGTATACTCGGCTAATTATAACGAACCAATTTCAGTTTTTTTAGATTATTTTTATAACCATTACCTCACTTTAACTGTGTTTTTCAAGGGGTTTCTGATTTTTCAAAACATATTTTAATGCATTTTGAACAGACGAAACTATAGCTTATCATTAATAAATGCCACACAGGGAACCTCCCTGAAAAGTGCGCAGCCTCCAATCTGTTCAACCTCCTGTGTGCCCATCCGCACAGCTCACAGATTACAGCCATGCAAAGCAGAGATCTTCTGCAGAGCCTGGCCTATGGTGGAGTCATAAGCTCAAACCCTCATGTACCCAACTACAGCCAATGGCCACACCCTACACCCATCCTCCTGCATACCCAGTTGGGTCTGAGGATACGTTTTAGCTGTAAGCAGATAGGTTTACTGCAGGTATTTGCATATATCTAGACCCTGCGTGCAACCTCTTGGACACCCAGGCCCCATCTTTGGTTTTGCATTGCAGGATTGGCAATAAGATATGGAATGTGGCCCGGCTGTGTGCTAAAACTCCCATGCAACCAATCTCCAGAGATAGATTTTATATGAGCGCACAAATAACCAAGGCCGTGAAGGTGCTAAAAAGACTGGTTAGCTCGTAAAAAAAGGGAAGCATAACAGATTTAGAGGTAACAGGCACTGCTTCAAAATGTATAATGTAAATTCCAGGGTTATAAAGCTTTACTAAAGGAAAGCTGATTCTTCCAACAAGTGATATGTCGGAGATGAGAATTCCATAACTCAGCTGAGTGGGGCTGCGTAGAAGGTACATAGCACTGAAGCAGAGATCTAATTGCTTCAGGCACTACTCTATGCCCTGTGAACAATACACAGGACTTTAAACGTGATGAACTTTTTCACTGTTAACCAGTGAAGTTTGTTGAGACCTGTCACTACAGAATGATATTTGGGAATGTCCAGGTTCAGTGGTGCTGCTGTATTTCGTACCATTTGCAGCTTAGTTAAGGCCGACCTGTTAATGTTGAGATACAGCGAATTGCAGTAATCCAGTCAGGAAGATATCAATGCTAACCACTAGTTTGTCGCAGGTGCTGGGATGAAAGTAAAGATTTTTTGAAGAGTCCTAATAATATTGAAACAAGTCGAGACAGTGCAAGACACCTGTCTGTCAAATGACAGGATATTGTCCGAAATTGTTTGCCGAGTCAATGGGGGTAGGCAATGCTCCCAGAATCTCCGACCACCAGCTATTATTCCACATACCTGGTTTGTTACTGAAAATTAAGATCTTTGTCTTATCTCCATTTTGTTTAAGACAGTTATGTTTCATCTACTTATCCACTGCCTTCGTACAGTTATTGAAATGGTAAGATATGGTCTCATTATCTTTAGAAATGGCCACAATTATTTAGGTGGCATCAGCATAACAAGGAGCCTGTGGCCCACAGGTCTGCATCATGCTAGCCAGTGTGGAAGCATCTAGATTGAATAATGTTGGACTCAAGGAAGATCCATGTGGAACCCCCACATGGCAGGGCGAAGGTATCTGATTTGAAATGGTTAACTGTCACTAGTGATCTTTCCTTGAGGAAGGATTTTACCAAATTTAAAGCAGATCCTTTTATTCCCAGTTCCCGTAATCCATTTGTCTGGTGAATTGGGGAGATGGTATCAAAGGGTGTAGACAGATCCAGTAGATTCAGCACCACAGCCTGCCCTGCATCCACCAACGATCTGATACTGTCTGCTGCAGAGACCAATGCGGTTTCAGTGCCATGATTGCTCCAAAAACTAAACTGAGCAATATCCAGCAGTACCCGTTCCTCCACATGGGACATGAACTGTGTGTTTAGATGTTTTTCTAAAATGTTGCAGGTATGAGGAACAAGGAACTAGAGGGGTACTTTTTTATATTGTTAGGATCCAAGTTAGGCTTTTTCATAATGGCCTTATAGCCACCTCTATCCGGAGCTGTGGATAAAAGGCTGTGCTAATGACTCTGTTTATTATTGATGTCAAAGAAGGAGCAACCGTAATGCTGCTAGGTGTAATATTTTGGGAGGGCAGAGCTTAAGGGAGACCCTGATGATGTTCTCAGGAGATGGAGTTCTGTTTGTTCTACTGTTAAATGTGTGAAACATGATAGAGCAGATATATAGTCCTTAGTGCCCTCATTGCATTATGGGGCACTAAACTTAGACTGTGAATCCAGATGTGAGATATTTAACGACTCCACATAAGGGGGTATCAAAGTCTTTATAGATGGTCATGATTTGTGTTTGGAAGTAGTCTGCTAATCTATTATAAGGATCTTGAGGCCCCTCTAAGTTGGTGGAATATTTGTGTGGACAGCGGATTTACTATGTTGAATACTTCTCTTGTGGAATTAGCTACGTTGACTTTGTTAATGCAAAAATGTGCTTTCTCTTCTTTACTTGCAGCCTTGTAGTCCCCAATAGGAACTTTGTATGCTGTTCTTTCATGAGTCTCATAGATTTTCCACCAGGCACGTTCTTGTTGCCGGCAGAACTGCCTAAATTGTCTGGGCCACTTGGTGAACCATGGGGCGGATCAACGTTTTCTATACTTCTTGACTTCCTTAAGGGGGGCAACCATATCTACAGCATAGCTGATCCACAATGCAAACTCCCAGAGGGCCAGCTGCACATCCTCGCAATCAGTGCTTCTAAGGGTATTGGAGAAGACTTCTCATGGTAGTCCCTTCCAGTTCCTTTTGTATGACCTGCTATTCCTGCAGTGTGTGTCTTTCTGTATGGTCACCCGTGAAAGAGAAAAGCCTACTGCATAGTGATCGGACCAGCTGAGTAGTAATGTCTCATTAAACTTTAGGTGAGAGTCTTTGAAGAACATTCTGTCCAGTGTGTGCCCTGCACTATGTGTGGGAATGTTAAGTAGTTGCAGTAGTCCAGCACATTCCATCATATCTCTAAAAGTTCTTGAGTCTTTGCACAAGCCATCCTCCAAATAGAAATTAAACTCTCCCAGGAAGGTAAAATTGTCTTTTTCTAAATAGGGTTCAATTAAGTTGGCTAATCCTGCTATGAAGATTGCCATCGGTCCTTAGGGTGTATACACTAGAATACCGGCAAACTATTTAGTCACATGTATATTTATCCAAAAATGCAAAGCCGCACAGAGAGTGAGACTCTGAAAAGGCTCCATAAAACAATGATACTTTGTTTTGTGTATGACTGCAAGACCTACCCCCCGGTCTGCCCAGCCTGTCGTGCCTGAGAATTGTAAACACCGGGTATATAACATCCACCAAATGGGGACCAGATGAATCAGCTGCCCAGGTTTCAGTAACAAACACCCAATTTGGGTCGTATGCCACAATGAATTCAGTGCCCTCCAATTTACTTTTAATTAAAGACCTGCCATTTATCAGGAACCCCTTGTAAATTACCTCTATGAGGTCTGACTCCTTACTAAGGTGGCATCTCTCTAGGGTACTAGGGGATCTTGTAACCATTCTGTGTGGCTAATCAGGGGTAATAAACCTGAACTCACACAAAGTGCATAAACTCTCATTGCCCTAACACAGTTCCTTGAATTTAAAGAAAAACAGCACATAATGAGGGCTTACCATGATGATAAGTCCCAGCAGTTGTTCTCGAGAATAGGAGAGATGTGAGGCTTTTCTGGGATAAACCGGCCAGAGCTGGCGCATGGAGCAGTCAAGGCATGGATGGACTTGCTCTTGGCACGCCCGCTGCATGTGTCCACGGGGCGTCCACGCACTCAAGATGTTTAAATAGGCGTGTATGATAGAAAAAGCAAAGCCTAGCCTGCTGCCTACCCAAAAATGGCAATCAGGAAGTGGGGCAGCAACTTATTCTCCCTCTGGAACAATCATCCTTGAACAGACCACAGCGGACAGGGGAGCTGAAAAGTATGAATAGGATCAGGCTGTTTAGATGATAAAAAGTGGCACAAGAAGTACAGAAAATTAAGAACAAAACAAAGGTAAAATATAGTAAGAAGAGCAATAGCCAGCACATGGCCTTTGTCCCTGCACAGCCCGGGTTGCTGAAAGCCGCTTGCCCAGCCTCTTGCATGCCTGATCTCTTGTGTGCTACATAATGGACATGTAGTGTTTGAGTGTTTGTAGCAAGCTCTAGCTACAGCTGCTGAACCAGTTCCTGCGCCACCAAGCCAACATCACTGGACCAGATGTGCACATCCTTTCACCATACACTAAGGATCTGCACAAAAGGTCAGCCTTTAAACGGCCAGGCACTGAGCTGACCCCATGGCCCACAGTACTCACAGTACACGGCCTAGAAAAATGGACACTAGTTGCACAGCGAGCCTTTCTGTGGAGCCAGAATGCTGGACCACGATTTTTTGTTTCCTTTAACTTGTTTTAGGACTTTGGAAAAAAGGATATTGATTTAAACAAAAAAAATGTCTATCAACCTGCAAATTTACAGGTCTATAGATGTTGAAGTTTAATACGTGAATCCCGTGAGAAAAATGTGGGCGTTGTTTTTATTTTATTTTTTGCCTGCAGTATCCGCCCCTCTGGGACCCTCTCAACATTTTCGGTGGAGTCAGGGAATGCTCATTCATACCCCTTATGTCCCCTCAGCCGCAGGTTTGAGGATATTGGGTTCAGTGGCTGGCATCCTGTAATTGCCACCGGAACAAAAGTTGTCAGGAGCTGCAAGCCACTCACACGGGAACAAGGGGAAAGGGTTCCTTTTCCAATTCAATTCTTTTATTTTTCAAAGGTATTAACGTTGAAGGATTAGAGGTTCAGGATCTTCGAAAAATATGCAAATCAGCAGTGAAGATATACAAAGTTTCACTCTCATTTTTACTTCAAAGTCTTCTCCCCACACCTTTATCAAATTTGTTCAAACCCTACTGAACAAATTTGCAAAGAACCAACCAAGGACACCACTATGAGTAAACTTCTAGTTTTATGCCAAGTTTTGTGTAACTTCATTTGGTGGTATTGCTGTACTCGAAACCAAGTTTTCCTATGGCAAATACAATTGAAAACACAAATGTTTTGACCCCCACATGCTAAATGTAGCCACATAAACTATTTGATTGGAAAGTATTGTGCAGAATCATCAAATAGCACAAAAATTACAAGCAAAATAAAAATGTCATTACAGTAGAAACCAAATATTATCTTTAACTAAAAAGTTGATGTAGCTGCCAGTGTAATGTACACCATAACTCACACACGTCAGTTTTTGTACTTGGTAGACAGCTTTTATTTTCCTGTTCTATTGGCCATTGGTTATGGCATGAGTTGAGCGTGCTGCATACCATGATGTGTGAATGTTAGGTGTTTTAAAGTTTTGTACTTCCTGAACCATAACTAGTCTTTAACTTTTTTTTCCGTTTTTTTGTCTTTTTAATGATGCACTTCATTTACATCCCATGTACCAATTTGGCCGTGGACAGTAGGATTTGGCAACAGTGCGTGGCCTTCGACAAGGTCCTTCACCTAACATACCACAGGTGGTCATCCTCCACTGTGCACATTGTTCAGTCATTCACAACAAAGGTGGGCTTCTGAGTCTGAATATTACCCAGCCCTACAGCACTTGCCTATGCATCCTAGGAGGGAACATCTACACCCATAGCTTTTCCTTTAAAAAAAAAAAAAAAAAGAATTCTATGAAGATCACGATTGTCTTTGAAAGATGATGTCCTTTGTTTGAAAGATGAAATGGCGAACACATGTTCGAGAATTTCTGAAAAGTTTACAGTAGCAGACTTTTGTTTTGTATTTTTTCTGCATTTTTTGAGTCTCCGAAAGCGCTCCAGAACTCCCCTGGAGTCAGCACCTTCTTGACGCTCCCACTATTCGGCGGAAATGTTGTACAACATCACAGTTTTCAAGATGGTGGAAAAAACTATTTTGATCCTTTTCAACCATCACATTTGTCAAAAATTGAAAATGTGTCCGACAGAAATCGAAAGATGGAGTTTCAAAGGCTAATGTACACAGTCATGTTAACTCTTTCAAGCCCACCCTTTAAAACACGAATATCTTAAAAACTACAGAACATGTTTAGACGAGACCAACAAAAGCATGCTTTCTGAGTAAATTTGATGGCAAACTTTAAAAATATATATTTTTAACAGGTTTTACATAAGGTCAATGATACACACATTGCAGCAGCACATCTGTAATCCATTCCAAAATGTCTATAAAGGGGCACATCGACCTCCAGAACAGAATATTCCCATGTAACAACTCTGTACCAATATATTAATGCAGGGAGGCATCCTTCACCCTATCTGACATGATGTAAGGACATTTGTGTCCAAGGTGCTTTGTTGATGAGATACGGAATAGACCTGCAAACATTAACAGTAACAAAACAATTCAAACAATTGGCTCTAGGCTCATCATCATGGGTCTATTTCAGCATACACGTGTCCTGGAGGCTGCAGCAACAAGCTGCCCCCACACCACAAATCAGCTAGGCATTATCTGGTGAGAACCATCAGAGACGGATAATGCCATTTTCCCACCCCCTCATAACTCATCTGTCCTGCATTAATGCCTCACATCTCATCTTGGGGGTCCTGATAGAAATGTAGGTATTAGGATGTGCTCTAGACTGTAGCGTCACCATCCTCCTCCTCTGACCCAGAATCATTGACCGAGGACCCAGTACAGCCCTCAAGATTCTCGAAGCCTTCTAGCATATTCTTCTGCTCTAGCCCATTCCATAATGGCAGCTTCCCACCTAGATACCATTGGGCCCCCTGCCGAAATCCATGTCAAAATGCCAAAATGAGGGCCAAATCAACAAACCTGTTCCACACTTTCTTCAATTTTGGCCTGGTAAAGGACCCAGCAGACATATTTCCAGAGTCCAAGACACAGTACAGTGGAGCATTTCATTTAACCTCCTGACCACAGTTCCCCAGAACTCCTGGGCATACACAGAAGACCATGTCATGTGGCAGAGATCTTCTTCAAATGCACAATGAGGGCAACTTCCCCCGCCCCCCACCAATTTGCAGTGAGTTTTTTTGGGAGTCATAAACATTTGCCACCCTGTGTGTAGAGACTCCCGGCAAAGGCAGAGAAGAGCGGTACACGTCAGTGTCAGCCACGCAGTTGAATTCTCCCCCAAGGACCAAATGTCATCAGCACTCATACTCAGTCATGTAGACAGAATGGAAAAGAAAGCTAGCTGGTCCTGGTTTGGAGCATATCCAGACCCAGTAGCCAGTGGCTTACCATCCAGCCTTCCTTTCAATAACACATACTTTACTTCCTTATCTGTTCTGCCTTGCAATACCTCAAAGGGGACTCCCGCCCTAAGCCACACCAGGGCCCTCCTCGAACATACTGAGTATTCTGTGGCATACACCTGTCCCCTCCAGTTTTGTTGGAGTAGTTATTGCACCTCAACCGTAACCTTATGAGTTGTGTTTCCTGAAGAAGCACAATGTGTATGGCCCTACTCTTTAAAAACTAATGGATCTTCTGGGCTTTGTGGCAGATCCCTCACCCCTGATGTCCCACGTCCACAGCCTGAACTCTTCAGGTAATGCCATGACATCCATTCTCCCCATCTCGCTTCAGGTTAGGCCTCCCAGAGCCCAACTCCCACCATGCAATGTATCTTGACTCAAACAGATACCCAGAGCCTAGAACCCAGCAAGCAAATAGAACCCAACTCCCTGACCCCAGAGGGGACCAGCAACAGCCAACTGCCTAATCACAGACAGAAGTGGACAAGGGCATGGGGTGTAAACGCTACACAATTGAGACTTGGAGGCACCCTGGTCTGGCCTCAAACCACCCTAGTCGGTTGCCTTCAATCGCCACAGCAGCAGGGGGAATTCAAGCAGAACACAAACACCCTCAGGTACACACTTCTCATCTGAGAAAGCCTGCTAAAGTCACTCTTGGCCAGTAACCAGGGGCCCCCACAGCAAGCCAACACCACACAGCAGACCAATACTTGATTGCCCCCTTTCAACAGCCAAGCAATGTGAGCCTCCGCCCACAGGCTTCACCTGTACACCTCCCAATGGTAGCCAGTAATATAGTGCACTGTCCACTGTATATCATCTCAAAGAAACCAGCTCACCCACCATGGTTTATAATGTCAAACCAGGTCCTCTGCCATTTGCGGCGTCACATCCCTCTGATCGGTCACCAGGCTGGGTATCATCCTCCGAGTCCATGGGAGCCAACAAAGCTGCTGCACTGTGCTCAGCTGCCTGTTTCTTCACTGGCTTCCTGACTTGTTTAGTATTCGTAGGATTCTGGTGCCGTTCTTGCACAGGCTGGACCAGCCAGGGCCTCTCCTTGTCTTCTTGTTGCCCATGCCCTCCGCCTCTTACATCTCAAACCATTCCCAAGCTTCTGAAGAAGTCAGGAAGATGTGCAACACGCCATTGAAGAGCACCCACAACTTCTCTGATAATGAAAGGGAGTATTGCAGCCCTGCTTCTGGGGGTCCATTCTTGACTTCTGTAAAGGAGACCCAGTTTTCAGACACAGTGAAGTCAGGAAATAAGGTCACCTCTGCATTCTCAAAAATGAAATTAATCTTCTGTGCATGTCCTCTGAAGCAAAGTATCACAGTCACTCTAATGGAACTATTTAGTCACCACTGGCTGAGATGGCTGGCCCAGGGCCAGAGGCTTTGCTGGAACCCTGTGTTCCCTTTCAAGTGCATAAAAGGGGGAAAGTTGTGTAGGCGCCATTCTGGTCTTCTTCACCTGCTCTAGGAAGGCGACCATGTCTTTGCCTGCCACTCCCTCAGGCAACCCCCCAGAAACCAGACATTATTGCACCATTGAACCCTGCCACATACTCAGCCTTGTGCCATACGTCCGCACCCGCTCAGTCAGATTGTGCATTTGTTGTTGTAAGGTGTATTGCACCGGTTGCAGTTCCTTTATAAGCACATCAGTGGCTTTCATCTTTACGCCCAGTTTGTGATGATCCACCCGATGGTTACCCTCAGGGGGTTGAGCGCAGGTCCTCAATGAGTGTCTGTGCTTGTGCTTAGTGTTTTCCCCCAATCAACTGTGTATATTTACTGTCTGTGTGCATTTGTTACTCCACCCAGACCACATGGCCCCCTACACTGGGCTCACTGGGCAGTCTGCCTCGCCTTATAAGTACCCCATATTTCTAAATGTCTATTTTTATTGCAAATTATGATTCTCAATCCGCGATGTGGATTTCAGAAGAGCAGTCATTGTATGACGATTACAGTCACCTTAAAAAAGTAACGGTCCTTGACCCTGTTCAAGAATCACTGCTATTGCGAGATCATCTCCTCAGAGTGCTGCAATTCACATACTGTGTGCACTGTTCATATGCTTTACTTCCTTACTATTTCCCATCTTGTCTTTTATTGTTATCACCTCGTTCATGATCATGGGTAACGTTTAAAAAATCTTATCATTGCTTTTTTTTTAAAGTTTACTTTCAAATCTGTTTGGACGTTCGTTCACCTTACGTTTTTAGTAGCGTAAGAGAATGGGGGAAATTCATTCCCCCATGGGCCTTTTTGCATGTTCATATTGTATCTTAAATGGTGCACTGTGGGGATGCCAAGTGCCGGCAGTGGCGACCTAGGCGGCATTCACCTAGTTTCCTAGATATCAAAAATGTAGGTGCAGTGCACGGGGACCATGAAGAATAGAGGTCCCTCTAAAATATAATTTACTTTTTTATTATCAAACCTGGGCATGCGGGGCTCAATTTCCTTGATTGCTTCATGGCCCACATAGTCCTTGCTGAGCCAGTGCATTCACCTACCTGCCCCCTCTTGTATTGCTTATGGTTCTTGTGATGTAGAACTGTGGAAGTTGTTAGCTGCTATGGTCTCCAAACCTCTCGCGCCTTTGAAAGGGGCAGAGTGACACTTGTCAGTGGTCCTGGTCCTTCGTCTTCCATATACAGGCGAAGGAGGCCTCTGTCTTGCTCATAATTTGAGTGGGATGCTTTGGCAGCGGTCTCCTGTCCCTGCGTATGGTGAGAAAGAGGCCAGCAATCAACCGTGAAGGCCAGGAAGTGGGGATGAGAGGTTCCTTCCTTGTAAATGGCCAAGGCCGGGTAAGGCGGCCGAGCAGACTACAGTAACTGTGAAAGTCCAGGGAGGTTTTCCCTTAGCTTCCCTCCTGTCTGCCCTTGGTTGTGCTGGGCATAAAAGGTCTCTTCTGGCCTGTGTTGCTACGCTATGGAAGCACATAACCGCGAGTCCATTGGGAAGTGTGGGGGCAGTGCCAGCTCTTCCCTTCTGTTTACGAAGGATGAGAAAGGAGTGGAAGATGCTTATTTCCGGCTGGGAAGAATTTCCATACCGCACCCCTGGCAAGGCTGGGTTGTATTCAATGTGTTTTTGGCCAGATGTAATGCCTTGTGCCCTGGTTCCAGTCAAATAGTTTTACTTATATCTACTATAGATTAATTAACTGCATGGATATTCCGTGCATGCTGGTCCGAAGAGTGCAAAATGCAATGTATTTCAATTATGGATGTCGAGGTGGGAAGGGGACCTTGACTCAACGGACATAAACAACGGACATAGCTGGCTTATTGCTCTCTGCTTATTTGTAAATATAGTATAATATTAGTGTGTGTATGTAGGGTTCAAAGACTGTGACGTTTTTTAACATCCTGCCAATTAACGCAGGCTCAGTAACTGAAGTGCCTACAGTTGGTTATGGTAAAAGCAAAAACTAAGCACTCTTATTTGTTGCTCTCTCTATTATTTGGTAAGATCTGTGGCTGAAGTCATGGTTACAGTGATTAGGCGGCCAATACATCCCAAATCCCTGGCCACAAATTAATGTTTGATTGAACGCTGCTTGCCTCTTACCTACACAAGTCATGTTCGTCTAAACAACTCATTTGCAGTTAATAATATATTAAATGTTTATGAAATTTCCATACTTAGAGGAAATTTCGATCTCACTGCTAATCTGAGTATAATTCATTTTAGTTAAAAAGATGATCCTTTTAAACTCAAGGTCGCATCATTTTGAAAATAACGATGGGGATGTTTTGGAAATGGTCTGCTTGGTACATTTTGAGAGGCAGGGATTAGTAGAGGAGTTGCGTGACTGATCGAACCTCACACCCACAGCATGGGCGGGACAATTTACTTCACGAGACTGAAAGTGTAAATGTGCTTCGGAAAAATTATGTTTTTTTTCTTTACCAAAACTGTATTGTAACTGCACCTTCACTTAACACCACTAGGTGGCAACATTGTCATATCCAAAGTGTTAAGCCCCGTAAATATGACGTTACCGACTTTCGTCCCTTAAAATGGCCATGAATTTCCAATAATTTTTAGAGCTGGATTCTCACTATACAAAAAAATGCTAGCACAAACATGGAATTATCCGTTTATTCAACCCAAGTTGTCATTTTTCCCACAGCGTAATTGTGTTTGGCAGAGAAAGACTTATCATAGCCAACCTGCGACTTTGAAAAATGTAAATGAAAAAAACAACACCCTCTCGTTGTCTCTTGTCATCTTACTCGTGAATTCATTTGTCCGAGTCAACGTGCGCTGCTTCTGTTTCGTCGTCTATAATAAACAAATTAGTTATGTGAAAAATCAAAACATGGTTATAAAAGTAAATTAAAGGTACACCTATACAATTTCCAGCCGATCCTTATCGACGACTTGAACAATTGCAAAAAAACCTTTACGTCCAATTAAAAGACAAGCGTAATTAAGACAAACTCAGCAGTGAGGGTAATTAGGCCATTAGAGGTTTTCAGCAAATAGCCATTAGTGCCTGCCTTCATGCAATCTGGTCACTGGGCGATGGCTCTTGAGCAGCGGGAGACTGGGCGAACGCCAGCCGCATAATCGTATCTATTATTGAATGTGATGAATACTTATTTTAATCAATAATAACTTTTTGTAACATCTTTTAGCGTGCTGATTTTTACATCGGCGTGCACGCCCACGTATGAGGAGCCGATGGTCACTTTCAAGTGACAGAACTGCTCCAAGTGACCGTGTTTTTTCAATACCTGCTCAGCTACATCACGATTCCGCTGTCTGAGGTAGCAGCTGCAGGCGCCCGACAAACCAGAGGGTCGAATCCCTGTAGGATCAACGCAACCTTTTATCCTCTCAAGAAGGCTTGGAGATGTTGTAATTGGGAGAAAGAAGCACACAGGGAAATCTGAACAATCCCTTTACAACCGCGAAGTGGTGATCAGGCACTTTGTTGGGCTCGCAATGTGAAATTTAACACTGGAACAAGTAGATAAACACGCACTTGCAATGTAGTAGGTCGCGCATTTTCTTGAGGTAGAGCTATTGGCATTGTAAATTCATAACTGGACATTTCTTGTCACATAAATCGGTCAACCCTGTCATATAATTCCAGTGGCTCAGCATTTAACTAAAGCACTTCCATTTACCTTCTTCCTCTATCTTAAAACATATACAATTATCATATTAGCGTTTATCGGAAATAAACTTTTGGCATTAGATTGTGATGCTCAAAACACCATAACAAAATTATAATTTGGGTCGGATCGGAGGGTGAAAGGAAAGAGGGAGTCAGGAGTAAAGAGGGAGAGGACAAGTGGCGTAGTAATGGTTTCATGGGTCATGGAGTAAGAAAGGAAAATGGTTGACTGGAATTTTGATAGGAAAATAGAGCAGTAATTAGAGTTGAGCGAGGTCCGTAAGTCTCTGGGCCCCGGTGCCACTGAACCTGTTGTTCCATTGATAACGAGGCCTCAGGAGAGAAAGTGGAAGGGGCAGAAAAAGAGAAGTGAAAGGAATATAACACACAAAAGGAAGAAAGAGAAGGGGTCACAAAGAAATAAAAGAAAGAAGGGAAAGAAGGGAAAGAAAGAACGAGAAAATTAAAATACAACTAAGAGAAGACATAGAGCAAACGTGAGACAAGAGAAAAAAGGGAAGGAAGCTAGCGAGTGAAAGATAGAGAGGAAAAAATGATGAAAAGTGTGAAAAGAAAGGGAAAAATTAACATTAGAGGATAAAAGAGAGATGGCGAGAGAAATAAGCAGTGAAAGCACCAGGGCATGTATGTACTGTCACATATCCCACAGACACAGAATGGGAAAACCACTTTGACACTTTGGGTCCCAACGAGTAACTTGTGGCTTCAACATACAGATGGGAAAAAGAGGGATTTATAATAAAACATGAATTGACAGATAAAGATAAGAAAAATTCCAGAGAAAGGAAGGAAGGAAGAAAGATAAAAAAGTGAAAGCATTCATACTAGGTCAAAGGAAAGAGCAGATAAAAAAGACAAAGAAAGAATGAAAGGAAAAGAAAAAATTAAAAAAGTATGAACGTCTGATGAAGAAAAAAAGAGATGAACGAAACAAGGAAAGAAATAACCAAGTTTTTGCATGTTTGAAAGATTAGGTAGGAAGAGGGAAATAAAAAATGGGAGAGGAGTAGAAAAAAACAGTTGAAAGAAACAGTGAAACTGTTAACATCTGGATCTTTAGAGCTGGAAAGAAAAAAGCGGGGAGAAAGAAAACATTGAGAGTTAACAGAGTAAAAGAAAGAACAGAGTGAGATAGGTGAAACAGATCCTCCCAAATAAAGATGGCAGCTAGGAATAGATTTAATTGGCTCCCTTACGCCCTAAAACAGAAGTCAGAGAGTTGGACAGCAGGGGGCACTACAGAACAGCAGGAGGTGCATATTTCAGAGTTGTATGTGAACCCCAGTACCGCGATATTGGGCGCTTCAGATCAGGATTGGGGTTATAGACAGAGCTGTGTCCCGGCCCAGTGCTGGAATAACAAAAAGGCAGAGGGTGAGGAATGGGAAACCGAGTGCTGTGTAATTCCTGGAATTGAAATAATGGGGCGCTGCAGGATAGGGTTGAGGTGCACTGACTAAGTTGTATGTGGGCTGCAATACTGGAATAGAAATGGGCACACAAGGTCAGAAGCGAGGTATGTTAATGGAGCTCTGTGTGGAACCTAGTATTGGCATGCCAGTGTTGCCGACTGTTAGCCTGGAGGTGCCTTGATGAAGCTGCAAGTGGGGCCCAGCATGGGAGTGGCTTTGCCTCTTAACCACAGAAGCAAGGGATGTGTGTGTGAGCCTTAGTACTGAGAAGAAACATGCACTGAATGTTGGAATTGATGGATTCCGGCAGAGCTGTGGAGGTTCCCATAAACAGTGGCATTGAATGTTAGACTTGAGGTGCACTGCCTGAGCTGTATTTTGCTCTTTTGGGTCCAGTATTGGCTTGGCAGTGGGACTAAATATTAGAATTGAGCTGCTGTATCAGAACTGTATGTGAGCGTGGTCCCAGTATAGGAAAGGAAGGTCCTAGTACTGGAACAGCAGAGTGTACTGACTGTAAGAACTGAGAACGCTCTGGCAGACAGCATGTATGGGGTTCTGTTAGAGGCATGGCTGAGGTGCTTGGAGTGTGTGAACTGAGCTGTGCTAATGGAGCTGTGCCCAAGATCTCAGTACTGGAACAACAGTATGTACTGACTGTAAGAACTAAGGTGCTCTGGCAGACAGTGTGTGGGCTTCTGACACAAGCACTGCTGAGGGGCTTGGAGTGTGTGAACAGAGGTGCACTGATAGAGGATGGAGCTGCGCCTGAGGTCCCAGTACTGGAGCAGCAGAGTGTACTGACTGCAAGAACTGAGATGCTCTGGCAGGCAGCCTGTGTGAGGTTCTGGCACTGGCACAGCTGAGGGCTTGCAGTATGTGAACTGAGGTGCACTGATGGAACTGCGAGTGGGATCCCAGTATGGAGCAGAAGTGGGCACTGTCTCTAAGGATTGCCGAGCCCTGGTAGAGCTGGATTCCTAGGCTGTAAGCAATTACAAGCGATACTCCACCCTGGGGACCACAGTCAGGCACACTTGGTAAAGAAAATCCAGGCCAAGGAGGGGTGGGAGCCAGGTAGCTGAGAGAGGGTGCAGAGAGACCAAAAACACAAAATGGGACCAAGATAGCAGCCTGATTTATAGGCTTGTTTACAGCTAAGCATCATCGCACGAATGCTCTGCAAATGAAAAGGGAAGCTTCCTTGGACAGGAGCAGGAAACAAAGTAAAAAAAAAGTCTCCTACAGACCAGATAAACAGGACAAAGCATAATTATACCATAGTTGGTCCCTGCTCCCACACAGAAGGAGGGACAGAGGCAAGACTGACCACTAGCAAGCAAGGATTTTTAAATGACATTGAAACTAACAATTGAAATAGCTGGAAGCCCACAGAAGAAGTATACTTAAAATTATACAAGAGGTCGTATGCTTACACTCAACCTAAAAATAGTCTGAATCTCACTTTCAAAAAACGTGTTCACGGGAAACCAGGCATTACATGTAAACAGACGCACGTCCGTAACAGCAATCTGCATAGTGTGAAAACTCACAACATTTGATGTCACATTTTAAATCAGATTTTCTGGAGTGCATATATAAGGTATGCTGTTTTAATGTGACGTAACAAGACTTCAAGAGCTAAATGTTCTTGCTGGCATTTGGTGCGATTTACAGTTCAGCCTTATATCCCTCCAGGGTTGATTAGCTGACTATTATGTTAGGCAATAGAAACACACTTTCCCAAGTTCATAGGTCTACCAAAGCTATGATTTTAAGTGCTGTATACAAAAGAGCTATTGACATTTTTCAATGAGTAGTTACGCTTCTCAATTTCCATATATGTATATTGTATATTGTAATTTTCTTTCATGCTCATAGGAACACTCATGAAACGAGATAGGACTGTTCCTATAAGCTCACAATGCGGACTGAAAAGAAATAAAGGGGCAGGTTTACTAATGTTCAGCACAATGCAGAATACCAACCAAATTTGTTGTGCTGTTTTGTGCAAGGGGGGAAAACACATCACAGAGCCAGGTTTACAAAGTTTGACCTGCTACTGCTTTCATCCGTGCGCTAGTACTCAAACAAGTTTGCCTTGCGTGATGCACAGTCTCGCACCATGATGTAGTGGTGAATGGGTTCTGTCCAGTCCCGGCTCTTCCCGTATGGCATAGGAGCATCGCCACCCCTGCCAACAACAGCAGCTAGAAACCTTTTACAATAAATTATGGGCCTCATTTGTTAAAAAGTGGCTCAGCGTGGCACTGCACAGGAACTGGCAGCGCCATGCTGCCTCAACATAGGAAACACAGCAATGCACCATATTTAGAACAATACGGTGCACCCCTGTTTGTGCCTTAGCACCGGTGCTAAAATTAGCTGCCCATTGTCCACACAGGCACCCTTGCACCATAGAAGGGACACATTCCTGCACATGAACAATCATTCATGGCCTTTTGCTCTTTCTTTATGTGCTGCAGAATGCAGCACACATAGAAGAAGTAAAAATAAAAGTATTTCTCCTCGTTTTGCCATGCTAACGCCTCCCCTGGGGTGGCGTTAGTTTTTGGCGCTTCCTCAGGTTTACGAATCCTTGTAAATTTGGGGCAGCATCACAATGCAATGGTTGTTGCTGTGCAATGCCAACAGCAACATCCATTACATTCCCCCCTGCCGCATGTAACTGCGTCGTAGGGGCGTATATTTAAAAGGAGGCGTTGAGCCACAAAAATGTGACGCTCCAGTGGTGCTAGGGCCTCATAAATGAGGACCTATGTTTAGTATTGTTTTATTGTAAAAGGGGCGGGGCGATGAGGGTGTGACAAGGATGGAGGGGAAGTACACAGCACTCTCCAGAGTTTGCATGTATGGTTGGCCTTCCATCTCGGGCTGACCAAACACACATGTGCACTGGGCTCTCTCCCACCTGGCACTGTGTTGCTTGGTTGAAGACAGCAAGCAGCATGCAAGCAGCATTAGCATTGGCCACAGGGCCGGCTGGGAGCCTGTGCCTGCAAGTGGAGCCAGAGGAGTGGTGCAGTGCGGTAAGGTAAGATTTTTTTTAATTAAAAAATGTAATGTGAAATGTGTTGTGAAGTACTTGAACCTGTTAGCGCCCCATCAACGCCACCCGGGTAGCACCGTATTTAAAATACAGTGCACTATGGAGGTACTTATAGCGACCAGCATCATAATTTTTTACGCTAGCCCGACGCTTTGCAAGATTAGCATACAAAAAGTATGACGCTATTCCTACAAAGCACCCAGATGCCTATTGTAATTAATGGGAGCCTCTTTTTAACATCTGCACTTAGCAGGCTTTAAAAATGCCAATAAAAATGGCGCAAAGGACTCTGATAGATTCCTTGTGCCATTTTTACACCCCCCTAGCACCGGAACACCCACTTGAATAAATTATGCCTGGCGTAGGCATAATATGGCACAAGGGGTTACAAAGTGGCGCACTTTGTAAATATGGTGCTGCATTTTTCCTCTTCCAACACCCCATTAGCATCCTAGAAATGATGCTAATGTGACATTGGAAAGGTGCAAGGCCAGTATAAATCTGGCCTGCAGTGTTTAGTGGGACTTGCTTGCTAAAAAGAGGATACTTAGGACACACAGCACAAACTACATACTTTGCCCCTGTTAATTTTTTATAGTAAGTGTTAAAATAAATTCTTGTTGTCTTTGTAGGTAACACTATTGTGTAACTGGTATTCATTGCACCATGCATTTGATATATTGGAAAAACTCGCAATCTACAATCGACCTTTTTTTTTTATTAACCCATTAATATTGATTTTCAAAACACAGCAGATAGTGCAAGGCTCAAATATTTATGCATGGCCGAGAAAACAAAAAAAAGGTACAAGTCCTGTGAAGAGTAATGTGCAATTTAGTACTTGCCCAGGAAAAATTTGGTACAGACTAAAAATAAGCAATTCACATTTAAAAATAAATTAGATTCCGCTGGAACCCTTCCAACTTTCCATGCTCCCAAGGAGTTGTAAATTGGGGGAGAGCTTAACAGCCTGCAGTACATTAGTAAATATATCCTTAACTTCCTGCTAGTAGCCTGGGGTTGCTGAGCAGCTGCACATTTCGTGGAAGGCTTCTTCTTTTGCATAATCACATATCTGAGAGGAAGGTAAGAGGTAACTGTCCATTTTTCTACAGCCTCTCGAGGTGTCATCAATTCTGTGTAAAAAATTGAATTGAATAAGAAATAGTCGAGCCTGAATCACCATCGCCTGGGGCACCGTGGCAGTCTCCCTCCATTCTTCTTCCTCCTGCTTTCACAGTCCAAAGGGTTGTTAAACCTAAAAACAGTCTAGAGCATTCAGCTCATATGAGTGCTAAACCTGGGATAAACACTGCTTGCCCAAGGGGGGCAAGCGCTAATTTTGCTTCCTAGCGGTTGAAATCAGGGCGGGCAGAAAATTCTATGCATTATAGCTCCAAGGCAGGTCTCAACTGCACATACATAGAATAATTTGATTTGTAGAGCTCAAACTCGGCTTCAAGGGACTTCATGTGATTAGAATTCTGCACATGTTCTAGTGCTGCGATACCAATCGAGTGCCAGACTCAGACACCATGTAGGCCGGGTGATTGTGCCAACAGTATGTCTTGTGACAAGGATGTTTCTCATGTCAATCTGTCCTCCAAATCCATCCAGTTCAGAGCACTTCACTAACCAGAGGAGTGTGACATTAGTGGCTGGAAGAGCGGGTCAGGGAACCATATAAAAAAATCTAGTACAGCAGAACTCTTAATCGGGTCCAGTTCCAAATGAATAGTAGGATCATCCATAGAACTAAAGAGCCAGTCTTTTACAATATTTAGCTGAGCGACTGTTAGACCTCAGACTTGCGGTGGTCTTCCACCAATCTTTTTGCCTATTTGTCTTACATTTTGCTGTATCCTTTTGTTGGCCCTAGGACTCAGAGCACTTTACCACTGCTGACCGGTGCTAAAGTACATGTGCTTCTCCCCTAATACATGGTAACATTGGGGTAACCAGAACTGGCATATTTAATTTACTTGTAAGTCCTTTGTAAAGTGGTAGACCATATACCCAACACCTGTAAATTAAATACTACTAGTAGGACCGCAGCATTGATTGTGCCACCCATTTAACTAGCCCTTTAAACATGTCTCAGGCCTGCCACTGCAGGGCCTATGTGCGCAGTTTCACTGCCACTTGGCATTTAAAACTACTTACCAAGCATTAAACTCCCCTTTTATTACTTATAAGTCACCCTAAAGTAGGCCCCTGGTAGACCACAGGGCAGAGTGCCATGTAAGTAAAAGGCAGGACATGTACTTTCAAGTTTTACATGTCCTGGTAGTGAACAACAAACATCACACTCCTGCAGTCTTCAGGGTTCGGTCATCTGCGGGGGAGGGGGTGCCTTTCCACTTTAATCCCAAAGAAATACAAATGGATACAGGAAAACCAATATCTAGGGGCAGGCAACCAAAGTAGAAGCCACAGATCAGTACAAACAACAGATAGTCCTCTTCCTCTTAAACTCCTATATTCGTCCATGCAAAGCAAAGAAGGCTGAGCGGGCTGCGTCCTTGGTAGCACTGATAAAGACCCTACAACAAGTATATCAAATCTCCCATTTTATAGCCACTGGGGATTTCAATATTAGACTTCTCCGAAACCCACTTGCGTCAAAATTCATCTTCGTTTCAGCAAAGAGAGACACTAAACTGCAACAACCTATTCCTCAATGTACATCTAAAGCTAGAACACCAAGGCATAAAAATCCTGAATGGCAATTTTAAAGAGGACTAGCCGGTAGCAGCAACTTTCCCTAACGGACATACTTGTTCAATCATCGATTACAGTTTAATAAGCAATGACTCGTTTTCCTGTATCAAATCTTTCCAAATTGCCTCCCCGCTCCCTGAGAGTGACTTCTTTCCGAAATAGAATTAGCAGCTCTGCATCTGATGCCCACAACCTACTTAAGTACACTTCCTAACAGTTACAGCTTAAATAGACTGAAAATGTGGGTCTCAGACCAAAATGATTTTCCACTGCAATATACACAGCAAATATATGTATTTATGTTATAATGCAAAGCAAATATTAAATTAAAATGCATCACCATAGGGCCTGCCAGGTTCTTCATCTTTCTCATGCCAGCAAGACGATGACCCCATTTGACTGCGAAAGAGAAAGAGATCTCTACCCTCACGGGAAAGATATCAGGCATCTGACGTTTAGAATCCTGATTGGGGCCACTGACCCTCTCACTGTTGCACTGGGTCTTTTTATATCTTAAAAAACCAAAAGGAGCTTTCTGGAAAAACTCCCTCAATTCGCAATTCAAACATGCTGGCTAGTTTAGGTATGCTTTGAAAATAACACGTTGGGGTTTGGCCACAATCCCAAGATGTCAAATCAAAACAAGGCCGTTCCCTGCCGTCTGAGTACATCCTTATCAACCAAAACCCTTGGTGAGAAAAAACATGAAAACAAGATAGAATGCACAGTTTAGAAAAAATCACAGACAGCCTTTAACATGGCAGTGTCGAATGCTATGATAAAGTCAATAGGCAGAATGAATCAAAGGCTAAACTGAATACAGAATGTAGTCTGTAACTGGTGAACACTGGACAGCTAATCCAGGTGCAAAGTGGTGCAACACAAAGTCAGTGGTCAAAACACATTGTCACATAGAAACATCCAAATCAATTCTGAAATAAAGTTTTTTGATAAGGAACAACAAGAAATGTGTGTGCAGTGAGAAGAAGTGGAGTGCTGGTATGATGGCTATTTATTGTAGAACTCTGGTGTTTATATTGCTGAAGCAGGGTCTTAAGAGGGGCTTCAAAGTGTGTGCCATTACAGCATCTATTAGTTCCTTCATTTGGGCAGTGCCAGGCTGGCCTTTCATGTATCTGGTAATCCCCACTGGGCTAAAGGCACAGGCCCAGTTGAGGCCGAGCAGATGCTGTTGTCACTCGCTCTAACCTGCTCGCTCTGAATCCACGTGACCACAGTGCACTCTGCACCCTGTGGAGGTTCATGACATTTGGATGACAAGATTGCGTAATCTGGGCCACACCATCTGATGATATGTTGCTGTTTGAGGAAGGTGCCTCAGACCCAGCTTGCCCAGCTCAGACACAGACCGTGCTTTAGCTCGGACCTCTAGTATAATGGCAACAAACTCAATCAGCATTCACTGTAGGTCTCGTACAGTGCTTTACTGTGAACAAAATAAATGTCAGGGACAAGGTAGTTGTGGGAAAACTTTAACAACACAAAAGGATAATAGACGGAGCGCTGAACAATGCAAATACTCGCCCCCAGCCACAGATCTGGGTTTTATCCATCGTTCTTTTGCTCACCATGCCACCCCAGTTTGGACCCAGCCATATGCAAATCAGCCTTGACCCTGTTCCTCATGGGAACAGTCCAGCCCAAACTGCCAAGCCAGGTCCTCCCTGGACCGAAAACAAGCATCCTGGGACCGGTTTCAGGGTATCACCCTTCATCAGCCAGGCTAGCTTGAATCCAGTTGCACAGTGAGCAAGGGAACCACGTCTGGGCACACCCTTCCCACTTAGGGCAACTTTAGCAACACAAAAGGATGATGGACAGAGTGCTGAACAATGCAAACACTCCCCCCATGTCACAGATCTGGGTTTTATCCATCGTTCTTTTGCTCACCATGCCACCCCAGTTTGGACCCAGCCATATGCAAATCAGTCTTGTCCCTTTTCCTCATGGGAACTGTCCAGCCCGAACTGCCAAGCCAGGTCCTCCCTGGACCGGAAACAAGCATCCTGGGACTGGTTTCAGGGTATCACCCTTCATCAACCAGGCTAGCTTAAATCCAGTGGCACAGTGAGCAAGGGACCCACGTCAGTTGTGGAAAACCACTGCGGCTGGTGCTCCCCCTGCCCCCATGCCCAAGTCAGCACTGCCTGAACTCGTGTTTGTGCTACATTCTAAAATCCCACTCAATCTAGAGACACATTTTAGACTTTTCCAGGTCACTCTCATGCTATAATAGTCTAATAAGCTTGCTGGTTTAATCATTTTTTTCAGAAAATATGTAGCATTGTCAAACCTTATATCAATTTATTCTGTTATTAACAGCACCACCATGTGCCGGTGTTTATATACAAGCCCCGGTGCTAACCATCTGCAAATATCAGCACAAATTAAGAACTACCTTCTTAGGACTGTCTGTATCCACACTCATCTCCAAAGTCCCAGAGTTCCCTCCCATCAAGCCAAGTCCAAACCTAGTTTTAGCAGGTGTGATGCCAACTTGATAAGGAAGAGATGGCAGTACAGTCCTTACTCTGCAGAAGCTGAAGGTGGCAGCACTTGAGTCACTGAGAGAGTGTGCATGTGGCCGCTGTAGTGAAAAGCACATAAGAATGGAACTGTGGATGAGGGTTTCTTTGGATAAGTGATTGGTGAAGAATATGAGGGCGTGGCACCCAAATTCAATGTAACTTTATTGGGGTCACAAAGTATGTGTTGCTAAAGTTATTCAATGGTATAACCAATTGGTAAAGGAACAGGATCGGCATATAATTACTTTCTATGTTAATACTAAGGTTTACACATTACTGTTGTGGGGCACACAATCTTGAGATTATATTGCAAAACTAATCTGATGCACATCTGCAAAGATGCACTTTTTGTTAATTTGTTTACCTTTGCAATACACTTCCTTTTCAGACAGCTTCATGAAGTGCGTTTCTTTGATATCTGTGTACGGTTCAGGAGGACTGACCTCTTTGTTTCTCCCCTGTTGCACTCATATTTCCCATACTGACATCCGCGCTCATTTAGGCAGCTTCTAGGGAGCACTGTAGCCTACAGGTTCATAGGGGGTCATTCTGTTTTTGGGGAAGTGATGGACTGAACATGTTGAGGTCAAATTGAGCTCCCTGAGAAAGGATGAGAATAAACAACACTTTGAAAGACAAACTGTTTGGGAATACATGCCTCGCAGCAGCTGCTTTAATACTGCACGGGTATAATTCCTGGTGAAGGGATGTGTTAGTGAAGTTGCAGCCGGCCCCAGTGTTCAAAAACACTTAGTCAAGCCAAGTAATTTATTTTTCATGAGATAATTTTGGTTGAAAGCCATGAGATAACTTTCTGTGAGCTCCTTGTCAAGTGATATAATTTCCTATTGTGTCATCAATAGGCCAAAGATCACAGGTCAGTGATACAATCAAAATCCTAATTAGGGGCCTAGAAATCACATCACATTTTGCTCACCTAATAATGGCAAGCATGCTGCAGATTTTCAGCGGGGAGTGCACAGTGAACCAATCGACACACTGAGAACGGCGTAATATTAGAATTCATAGATTTGTAAAATAAAAGTTATTGGACAGGGTCATATATGGTGACTAATTGACCAATTAGGATTTGGGGGATAGGCTGGGTAACTTTAATATAATATCGTGACAAAGGGGAAAAACTCCAGAACTGATCGGGGAGAGAACTTATTCCGAAATTGATGCGATATTGGGGGAGAAGTGATTCAAGATTCTGTCATTGGGCTCATGCTCTTGAGAGCCTGATGCGTTGCTGATCGATTGATGACCTGAAGACGAAGACTGACTTTGTTGCTGATCCATACCGTGGATAGGTAGCTATGACAATGTGACTGATTGACTTTTGTGCCTTTTCTTTCTAGGTACCAACTGCGCTGTTTTATAGTTTTTCTCCTAGCTAGATGATTTTCAAAATTCATGTTCTAAACTGTTTTCGCATGAAGTCTCACATGCCAAAACTAATCTGGGTTAGGTAGGGTTCCTATTCTGAGACGTTGACATATACAGAGACAAATGATTGATGGACTGATTTTGCTGAACTCTGCCACTCATGTTAACATATTCATCGCTATTAGTTTATGCTAAGGCATTAGAACGTATGTTTTCTCAAGTTCTAATTAGATTATGTTATTGGTGGTCACTAATAAATTAATCTTGAGTGGATTGAATAAAGGTTGAATTAACCTTATAACTTAGTTTTGTAACTAAGAGGGAAATAAAATTGATAAAACGTATGATTGAGTTGTGGTTATTCATGAAATGTTGAATAATGTTTTGCTTATTGGCTATGGTTTGTGTATTGATTATTGATCGTCGTCGATTACTATATAGCTAGGATACTCCATGTGAATCAAAAAGTTCATTGACCTATACGTGTCCCCTTGTAAGTTTACTTACTAAGGACCAGGCGCACTAGCAGTGCTCACACTGAAACCCACCACCAGCAGCAATGAAAAAGACAACTGGTTTTGAGAGACCATGAGAGACAGTTATGGCCAGCAGCACACATAGGAGTGACTCTGGCCAACGAGGGTATATGGGGCTGATAGCTGGTACTTAAAAGCAATGTTGTGCACCAAACCCAAACTTTGTCCTCATTTCAGACAAAAAGGGCAGAAAGGTCCCACAATAGTTGGCACAACACCAAGCATGGGTGGGGTCCGAACATCAAGGCCTTTACTTATCTCCTCAATACAGACTCTTTCCCTTTTCCTGCAGGAAAGAAAACTTGTAGAAACCAGATGACCAATTAATTCGCCAGATGTCTTGATAGTAATACTGGTATTGCCTAACCAACATATTTCCATATAGCATTTTGTACCACAGTTTTTGTCACTTTGAAGGCATGCAAATAGTAGGTGTTCCCAACAGTCAAACTAATGGTACTCAATTCATTGAAATTCGAAGGACGAAATGCTCTTTCATAGAGAGGAATTAGTAGGCTGCATATACTTTAGTTACTTTGGTTTAGAAATTCAGCCCATGGGGCAGTTTGCTCTGGAAGTTTATTAAGTTGAGCTATCATTTTAGTGCACCCGGACAGCCCATCCAGGGACCAGTGGACTAGAATTCTTCATTAAGGGATCATGGCACTGCTTGGTGATTTATTCTCTGCTTTTGTAGGGACAGGGTGTATTAGTTTTTTCCCTTGTTTCTGGCTTTTGGGGGTCATGGGGGGCTCTAAGAGCCACACACTCAGTTCCAGCAACTGTACCAGTTTCTACCTCTTCCTACATCCACCTATGGCATTCCTGCAGCTATGCCAGCTATCACATGCCAGCTATCACATGTGGCCCTCAGGCAAACAGGAGTTCCTGCAGATAGGCCAACTCCAACTTCCTCTTCTAGAGACATGCCTAGGGGTCCCTGCAGTGGGAAAAATGGATAATTTGGAAATTATACTGAATAAGGACCTAAATATAAAATGGAACAATGTCAACCCTGTTTGTTTTAATTGCACAATAGTCTAAGATTATATTGGGCCTAATATGGCTTGTCCAGCTGATGGTATGGGGCCTGAGGCAATTCAACCCGCTTTTGAAAATATCTGTAGGTCTATCACAAATAACTTTATGTGCAAAGCCACCCCTATAGATCCATTATCTTGCCCTTGGTTTAATGCAGCATACTCTGCGGCTCATGCGCAATTGCTGTCCACTCTGAAGAAACACCCCTGTATAGTTCTTAAAGCAAGGAAAAAGGAGATCGGGTCTAAAGCTTGGGATGACCTCCCAAAAGCTGAGGAATTGAAGGACAGTGCCAAATTTTGGGAAGCGATCCATAGGTCGTACATTAAGGATTCTAATGCTCTAAATATAGGTACTGATATTGAGGTAGACGCTTGGGTGACACATTTCACCAAAATTGTCTCTGTGGGGGAAGAACAACTTACACAGGGCCTGACCACCCACCCCTCGCCTAGCGTAACCACTAGTGATCTCCAAAACCCTTTTACTGTTGATGAAGTTATTAGTGCCATTTCCAAATGTATTCCTGGAAAGGTGTCGGACCCAGATGCCGTACCCACAGATATCTTCAGGTCTAACATTCCCTTATGGGCCTCTCTACTAACCCAGGTTTCAGTTCAGTAACCCAGGGTCCTATTCCTGAATCATGGAAGACCACTTTATTTGTCTCAATATCTAAAAAAAGAACACAGGCTTTCACAGATATGCTACTGCCCGATCTCCCTTATCAATTCTAATGTTAAAACTTTGGGCCTAGTTCTACTGCTCCCCTTAGAAGAATGAGCCTTTGCAAATAATTTATTAGCTGACGTCAAATTTGGCTTTAGATCATGTTTAGGGACAATCCACCAATGCCTAAACCTCGACTTAATCCTGGGGAACTACACAAGGGCAAAAAATGAATTTGTACACCTTTTATTGATTTATCGAGTGCTTTTGACCTCGTGAAAAGCTGTAGGACCTAATGGCTGGGATGGGTGTGCAACCAGAACTTTTAATGCTCATACCTTGGCTCCACCAGAGCCTAACAGTGAGGGTGCATTACAGCCCCTCTTTAGAGTGTTTGCCACATTAAATCCTCCAGGTGTGTTCGGCGGGGATGTATCCTGACACATTTCCCATTACTATTGTATATAAATGGGATTGATCCATTTTTGTTGAGGAAAGGAAAGGATAACCCATAAATGGGGGGGGGAGCCCATTCCCATCCTGCTCTATGTGGACAATTGCTGTTTTAATCGCCCACACAGCAAATGGGTTGCAGATCCTCTTGGACCTTTTCTTGGCTTTTATGAGGGACTTGGATCTCCATGTCAACTTCTCAAAATCTTTTATTATAACGGGTGGCTGACTTAGCACAAAGTCCAAATCTTTTAGATTGGCGGCCCACCTTTTAGCAAAGGTAAAGAATTTTAATTATTTAGGCATTCTTTTTAATCATTGACTTAGCTGGCAAACCCTTGTAACAGTTAGACTTCAATCACTCCATAGGAACTCTGAAGTCCTATTTAGATTTGCCCAGAAATTGCATCATAGGTCTCTACCAGAAATGCTGAACTTTATAAGTCTAAGTGCTTCTCGGCAGGAACGTATGGTTCTGGGTTATGGGAACCAATAAAGCTGTGCTTCTTCAAATCACTGAAAATAGTTTCATGCATAGATTACTGGCAGTCCTGGGTAATACAGCCACTCCAATATGTCACGAAGGAGTCGAGGTTGACATACTTGGAAGATCTGATCAGACTGGTGCAACTTGTGCTCAGGGTAAAAATTTGGGGTACTCTTGAATCTGTAGTGACCAGAACATGCCTATTTTATTGTCTGTCACTTGCTAAAGCCACTCAGATCCCATGGTTATCTTATGTAAAAACACATTAAACACATTAGGCCTTACGGGCCTGTATGATAACCCTTTCCTGATTAAGAGAGAACATAAATCATGTGTCAAACAGTGTTAGACTATCGTCAACAAACATGCTTAGAATCCGCCCAGGCCAAAGTTTCCATCATTGGGTATGCCTCCATTTCACAACACACGGGATGGAGACATACTTGGGGTGGATTAACAACCCCACCCAAAGGCATTGGCTAGTATCTTGTAGGCTGGAAAGTCTTCACTTTAAATTTGCATTCCTCGTAGCATGGGTCTGGATCAGGGACCTCCTGCCTTACGGGTGCGACGACTTCTAGACACAAAGCACTAGTCATTTTATTTTATTTTGCACCCTGTACTCGAAACCAAGACCCTCTTTTCTGGTTCCACCAATGCAGGCCTTGGGCTTGCGGGAGTTATGTTACTCATTACATTTTATAACAACAGCCTTACAGATTCGGAAGAGATATGGGACATAATGGTTCATTTACTCTGTGTTTGACTTATTCACTTTATAGGCCCTCGATATGTGTATTGCATTTTATGATATCTTCTTCTTGCTCTTTTAGTAGATTGTATGTTTTGATTTTGTAGTATGCTTTTATTTCTGGGTTACGCTTTTATGGCCTTAGGCCGAATAAGATTTATTTGATTTGGATTTGGGCATCAGACTTCTTTCCACCCATCATGGTTAGGACGAAATGAGGGCACTCATCGTCTGTGGGTACGGGAAGATGTCCATGCACCTGACTGGAAGATCAGGTGAGGGGAGGAGGGATTGAAGTGTTTTAGAATTAGGAAATGGAGAATCGTGGAGGAGAGTATAAATAAATGCATAAATGCATTGGACTGTCTAGCGGGATTTCCTGGCCCAGCATGAATATATGAAGTCTTGTTTAAGGAGATACGCTGTGACATTCCACCAGCGAGTTATATCTTACGCCGACTGTACCATGTAACACTCCCTCAGAGAGTGATATCTTGTCCCTGAGGTATCATGCCGTATTCGCTCAGTGCACATTATCTTTGTCCCTGGATTTAGCAAGTCACATTGTTTCTGACAGTGATGTCATGTCTGAGGAAATACAATGTCACATTCCATTGGTGAGAGATGTATTGTCCCAGCAGATGCCGTGTAACATTCTCACATTCCAGAGCGCGAGCCGTCCTTACTGAAGAGATCCCATGTCACTCATCACATTGGCCTAGCTTGAACATTATTGTTTTCCTGCTCTAAATAGTTGAATTAAATTGTATCCTTTTGGTGTTTCATCCTGGAATTAAGAGCAAAGTACAGTTATCAAGAAACCGTAAATTAGGAAAAATGTCTTGTAAAATGCACAATTGTCCTCATCTTTTTTAAAAAAAATCATTGCATGAGAAAGAGAACTCTGTCAAACGTGAGACCCCACCACCTCATCTTCCCCCATCCACCTCTTCCCCCTACTGGTTCACTGCGCTCACAAACTGTGGGAAGTAACGTGTGTGACAGAATTTGCAAGAGTTGCTTCCGGTTTCCAGTGCGGCCCTGCACTTGAGCCCAGATTTTACGGGCTGCAGTTATTCAGTATCGTAACAAGAATGCCACGGTCCGGGGTGACGACAGGGAAAAAAACCCGACCACTTTGGCTGCTGTTGGGGCAGTAAAATATAGTAATTAACAGGGTTCAATGAGACTGTAAGAGCTCTGGGCCTCGGTGCTACTGCACCCGCTGCACCAATGGCACCTTCACCCCTGCAGTTATTGTAATTTGATTGCTATCAGGAGTTTGTGCTGAATCAGTCGCACAATCTGTATGCACATTTCTCCCTTTTCCTGCACTGAAAGTAATTAAGTTTATCCTTTGCAGTTTTAATTCACCAAATAAAAATCTAACTCACAATGATGTTGTGGGTAGTGTATGCTATATTACCGTGGGGTATTATTTTGAAGAATCTTGCTTGTTTTAGTCCTTGTAGACAAAGTGCATGAGGTTAATACTTGGGTAGCATTAGGCAGTATAATGGCAAAGAGTGTACCGAGGAATGCTGTGTCATAACATTTAATTGCCACAGAAAAAAATATGGAAATGTAATACTGAAAATATCGGTAAAGGTCATTTTGATCATTCAGTAGGCGACAAGCACATAATATGAGTTCTGACAAATTACATTATATCATGTGTCTGATAGTAGAAGGTCACACTATGCCTGGAGGTAGAGGAAAAAGTAGAGATAAATAAATAATAGTGAACTAGTTAGACCAGCCTTTGACTCGTTTTTTTACATCAATTCAGCAGCCAATTTTGTAAATTTGTAACGAATGTGAATGTGTTTGTTCCTGCTTTTGCGAGCGATAACAGCAAAATAAACTATGTCCAGAAATTGTAAAGATCAGTTGTTCTAAGTTTCTAACGTGGCACAAACTGATCTTATTGGAAAAATGTTTATAGAATGCAGAGACAATAATGTTAGTATAATATGGAATTTGTTGACGCCCTCAGAATCGGATACAATCACAACTAAAACCTAAAACCTCATGCAGGTGCTACATGGTGTGTCAATAACCAGACCTTTTGCTAAGGTAACATTTTACCAGGTTCGATCTGCCAACAGTGTCCCTGGGGTAATACCTCATGAACAATTACTGCATGAAGTATTACAACATCGCTCAGAGTTCCTGATTTAGCTGGTAACAGGTGTTCCCAGCTACATAGTGAGTTTCAAGGCAATTTGAATAAGGGCAAACCTATATAATCTTGATTTAAGGTATGTTTTGTGTTCCTCTAAGGATCTGGTAGCCCATGCAAGGTTTCCAAACCATCATTTGCTCATAGTAATTCTTAGGTGCAGCTCAAAGGGTTTGGGACACCTGTGGAAAATTATTGCATGTGGATGCAAGAACGGACTAGGACATTGGGATATAGAATTGCTTTGCAAACGGTTGAGAGATATGCATGTGTCATAGTTCAATTCTAAAATACAGACATTATTGTCATTTTTGTAGTTTCATTGTTAACCCACTGCTACTTGTAGAAATAAAATGGTGTTCGTGCAGAGAGCACTTTGAGGCATGTGTTAGTTGTGTTACACGTGCACCTCAAAAAATGCCTAGCTGACGGTAACATCCTCATTTTCAATCCAGGAAGTTGTTTAAGACACTCATTATTGCACCTCAATGACTTATTGCAAGTGAGGTGTCAACAAGAAACAAAATTGATGCAGACAGCGAAGCACAGTAAAATCACTAAGAAGAACAGTATACATTGGTTGAGGTGCTACCCAATGGGAAAATAAAAACAGATTTAATTAGTGTGACATCAGAATCACAAGTACAAGACTGTTAGAAATGGGGTCCTTGGTTGACAGTCTGGTTACCCCCCGTCCAAGCAAGGACCGTCACTCTAGTCAAGGTAAGTCACACACAATTCAAATTATCCTGTGCCCACCCTCTGGTAGCTTGGTACTGAGCAGTCAGGCTTAACTTAGAAGGCAACATGTAAAGTATTTGTGCAATAAATCATGCAATAACACAGTAGAACACCACAAAAATACACCACAGAGTGTTTAGAAAAATATATAATATTTATCTGGATAAATGCATGTCAAAACGATTAAGATGCAATATGTACATTTTAGAATATCACTGTAAAAATGATATAAAGTGTCTTTAGTCTCTTAAAAGCAACAAATGTCTCTTAAAAGCACAAAGTGCCTGGTTTGCGTGCAAAATCTCCGCAAGGAACCACAGAGGAGGAGAGGCATGGAAAACAGGGGTGTGTGCGTCAATATCTCGGGACTCACACAGTGATGCGTCATTTGTTTTTTACGCAGGGAAGGCTTTGCACCAATTTTTGGCCCTCAGACTTGGATCCTGTTCGGATTGTGGGGTTTTGGACGCCCCGGGGACATTGCGTTGAAATCCGGTGCTGGCAGGACAAAGTCACAGGGGCTAGGCCGATCTGGTGGGTGTTGCGTGGAAAATTCTACCACACGGCAGGCGCTGCGTCGATTCCTCTCAGGAAGTTAGGCTTTGTCGTTCTGGCTTGGCTGTGTGTCGATCCAGTGGGCCGTGTGTCAAATATCTGGTCGCTACGCTGGCACTGAATCGATCTTCTGCTTGTGAAGTTGGGCTGCGTCATTCTGGTTTGGCCTGTGGTGATTTTCTCACTACGATGCAGGCTGTGCGTCGTTTCTGGCAGTTGGTGCATCGAATTTCACTGCACCGGGATTTCTTCTTGCAGGAATGAAGTCTTTTTGGACCTGAGACTTCAAGGTCCAAGCCCTTGGAGAGCACTTCTCAGCACAGCCAGAGAGCAGCAAGGCAGCAGGGCAACAGCAAGGCAGCAGTTCTTCTCAGAAAGCAGTCAGTTGAGTCCTTTGGGCAGCCAGGCAGTTCTTCTTGGCAGGTTGCAGGTTCTAGTTCAGGTTCTCTTCTCCAGGAAGTGTCTGAGTTGGTAGGGGCAGAGGCCCTGGTTAAATGCCCAAATGTGCCTTTGATGTGGGGGAGACTTCAAAGAGTGGCTTATACGTACAAAAGGTCCCCTTTCAGTTCCATCCTGTCTGCCGGGGTCCAAGTAGGGGGTATGGCAGTCCTTTGTGTGAGGACAGGCTACTGTTCTTTGACATGTAATTGTCAGGCTCTCCACCCTCCCAGCCCAGGAAGACCCATTCAATATGCGGATGTATGCAAGTGAAGCTGAGCATCCTGTGTTTGTGATTTGTCTGAGTGAATGCACAAGGAGCTGTCAACTGAACCTAGCCAGACGTGGATTGTAAGGCTCAGAAGGACTTAAGTGCAGAGAAATGCTCACTTTCTAAAAGTGACATTTTTAAAATAGTAATATTAAATCTAACTTCACCTGTCAGCAGGATTTTGTATTAACATTCTGGCCATACTAAATATGACCTCCCTACTACTCCTTTTAGATCAGCAGCTAACACTCCAACAGTATATGAGGGTAGCCCTAATGTTAGCCTTTGAAAGGAGCAGGCCTCACAGCAGTGCAAAATGAATTTAGGAGTTTTACACTACAAGGACATGTAAGCTACACTGGTACATGTCCTGCCTTTTGTCTACACAACACCCTGCCCTATGGGTTACCTAGGGCCTACTTTAGGGGTGACTTATATGCAGAAAAAGGGAGTTTTAGCTTGCAAAGTACTTTTAACTGCCAAGTTGAATTGACAGTAAATCTGCACACACAGGCCTTGCAGTGGCAGGCCTGAGACATGGTTAAGGAGCTACTTCAGTGGGTGGCATAAGCAGTGCTGCAGGCCCACTAGTAGCATTTAATCTACAGGACCTGGGCACTTATAGTGCACTTTACTAGGGACTTATAAGTAAATTAAATAAACCAATTGGGTATGATCCAATGTCATCATGTTAAAGGGAGAGAGCATATGCACTTTAGCACTGGTTAGCAGTGGTAAATTGCGCAGAGTCCTAAAACCAGCAAAAACGGTGTCCAAAAAGTGGAGGGAGGCAGGCAAAAAGTTGGGGGTGACCCCCCTAAGGCTGTCCGGTCTAACAAAGACAGCATACAAATCAAATGTTTATTTAAAACAGTGAAATAGTTAAGCAGAATGTTTGTAGCCCAGACTTAATAATGAGTAGCTCGCAAGCTACTGGTAGCTTTCAAGCTATCAGTAAGTAGCTCCCCTGTGTGCAGACCAGCCTACTAAATACATGCTTTTGTTGGTTGAATTTCTTATGCATACCGAAATTAAGGACTAATTTGAGTATTTCAAGAACTCATAGGATGCTGTTTGGAGACAAATGATTATATTTCCAAAATATAGTGAGAGCTGATATTTGAATGATGAATAAAGCTGTGTTGGGTAGACTTATTACTGATGATATAATAGTTTTTCCAGTTGGGTGGACCTTTTGTCGGGCCTTCTCTTACTCCTCACAGTCATCCTGAAACACAATAACATTTAATTTGAGACATTTATTATGCAGGAACAGCTACTTCCCAAAAAGTGTCCAAGCACTGAGGGGAAACAGCAAGCCTGTCCAATTACAAACAAGCATTTGCAATGCAACGGGTCTTGCGTTTGTTCGAGTTATAGCTATTCCTGTTTAAACTCCTAACTGGGCTTTTCTTGCCACATAAACTGAAAAGTTAAACAGATTCACATAAGTGAGCCCACGCCCACCATGAAGCATGACGGAGACACACAAAAGGAAACAGAAGTTTGCTCGCAGTGAAGTATCGGCAAAGGTGCAATTATCAATGTAACCTGTGAAAGTGCAATTATCCATGGAACCGACAAAAGTGTAATTAGCCATGTAACAAGGTCGATGTCATGCAAAGCACTTGACTACTGCCCTGCGATATTGCGCTGCCTGCAAAATAAAGAGAAAAAGTAGTCCAGATCCATACGGAAAACATGGAACCCCATATGTTTTCAGTAGTGGCCCGGTGCGCTGAAGGAGGGCTAAACACCAAAAAAGGCATGACATATGCATGCTTCCTCTAATGAAATGAAGCAAATTGTAAAAGGCAAGCCCATAAACCAACCAAACTCTTGGGTGTGCTTAAAATCCCATTGAGAGATTACACCAGGGACAGAGCGCTTTGCGCTCAACCCTAAACGACACAAGACCTGATGAGCATGTCAAGAAAATAAAATAAAAAAGCCCGATCTCAGATGCCTTGAGTGACCATGAACTTGTATACCTATGAGTTACAATTGCTGTGAAAATTGGAATGTCTTAATGTGTGGCGTAACAAAACATGAGGGGGACCCCCTGCACAGTCCATGGAGGAGCACCCTTTCCAGACTCACTCAGGAGGTCTCAGGCCAGTGTACTGTGCTGAGGGGGCCCCCTGGAGCTTGCCCCCCCCACACCGCAGGGATTGTGGGGACTTTTGTTAAGCCTCTGTCTGTCACTGATGGACAGAAGGTTTGATTGTGCCCTAATGGTGGCTCCATCGTCCAAGAAGAGGCTCAACAGACAGTCTCACGGGTCTTATGAGCTACTCTTTCACCTTGTGGGCTTGTTTCAAGATCAAGAATTTGACGTGGTTTCAGACCAGATTAAACCTTTTATTTTTTAAGCTTGTGATTGAGCTGCCATGCTTTCATTTGTGAGTATGCCTGTCTCCTTCCAGGGCATCCACATACAGTTCTAAGGGCTTGCACAGCAGTTCAATAGCCATGTGGTTTATGCCGGATCCCCTCCCACTTTGACACTCTCTTTGCTGATGCAAGGCAGATTAGCCAGTCATCCATCCTGGGTGATATCGGGTACGGGCATGGGGGAATGGATTTAGTTGGTTCCGCTGGTGGCTTGGTGCCCCAGAGGACTATCCTCCTCCCAATCAGGCCATGATCCTCAGCATGCCCATACCTCATATGAGGGTGGGGAAATCATGGTTCTGAGGACACAGATTAGACAATGCTATAGTTCCACACTTTCAGTCAGGGGCAATTGATAACACCGTCCTCAAGGTATAACATATGGGGTTCTTTTGTGATGGTGGGTGCCCCTGAATCAGACGGGACCATTTGCAGTGTTTCATAAGTTACACATAAGCATTTCCATCTTTGAGTAAGGTGACCAGTTTGGATGGGGTTTTCAGCCCTGAGGTCCTGGTGTGCTTTCTGAGCCCCAGATTTTGCAATCTTCTTCTGGACATTTCATAATGCCTTCCTGCAACTCCTGGTGCTGTGATTTCCTTCTACTTAGCAGCACCTGGCTTTTAGGGTTTGGACCTTCCCTCCTGTCCAGACGTGGTGGTCTTCCTAGCAGCAGCACTCCAATGTGCTCCATGGCAGACCATGTTCCATGTGTACAGTCTGCAATAACCTAGGCCTTGAGCCACTTTCAGGGTGCCAGTGTGTCCTGCATGAATCTCTAGTACCCTGTCCTGTGCAGGACCAGTCTACAGAAGACAAAGGGGACCCCACTTCTTTCAGAGTTCCTAGAGAGTACACCCTTCACTGATACAGTGGGTGGATCAGGGATCTAGTAGCACAAGTCCAGGAGAAAGAGCTCACAAAGATCTAGGAGTACAAATTTAGAGTGGGGTCCCCCAAACCCAAGGTAGGGGTTTATCATCCATGCTGGTCTGTCCTCATCTCTTGCATCGTTTCATCTTATCCTGTCTTCCATGAAAATTGGAGGTGGGGAGTACTAGAACCTGCGAGTTGCTGATCATTTTCAGTGATACCACATCACCCCTCCACTTCCAACTGCCACTTTCGGGAATTAGTAACTGGTAGTCCAACCCCTAGCATAGCATACTGTCAAGAAGAAATATGCTGGCAACCACCAAAAGCACAGCACATCTCTCCTATGTACCAACCTCTGCCCCTCTCAGGTCTGGTTTCTTTCCTTCAAAACTTCAAAGATACCCTCTGTGGTGGCTGGAGCCAGAGGTCAGCCTATGTTCCCTTTGTCATAGGTGGGAACAGGTGGCAGATGCTTAACAAATAGGTGTTGCTAGTCAGCCTAAATCAATTTTCCATTTGACATTACAGTGGATGAAAATCCATAGAGGGTCCCATGCCAGAGCAGAGGTAAAAAATAGATGTCCAGAAACAAAAAACTGGGGGGTTTGCTGGTATAACTCAGTGACTACTGAAATGCTTATGATGGAGCAAGAAGTCCAGGGACTACTCCACTCTCAGAATAAGCAGAATAACATGCACACTGAGGACTCTAGCCTCTTATACAAGCTACTCACAGCAGCTGACCTTATTAGGAAAAAAGTGTGGCACAAGAGGTTACACCTTTAAACCATTCTCTGTAGAGCATTAAAATAAGAGTCTGCATTAGGGGGGATCCAATGCAACAGCATAGGTACCAATAGGAGTCATCCAAAAGCAGAACACTGGTGCTGAAGCATATTCCTAATCAGGAGTATGCTTCAGACAAGATCAATGCATTTTTTTACCCAGCATAAGGGTGCAGAGACTCAAGGCATCAAGAATTCACAACAAATCAATTTCGAATGACAGTATGACCAAGTGGGTCATACAAGGAAAACTCTAGTCTGAAATAAGGTTACAGGTTTTATTACAATCTCAGACTCAAAGTCATATAGACAGTTCTCAAAATAAAGTTATAAAGATAGAAAATCACCATTCGTTGACCAAGGTAACAGAAAGATTCAAACAAACTAACATCAAAAGAACTAAACATTAAACCAAAGCAATACAAAACATCAGATTACTATTCTAATGTACAGAAAACAAGCCCTGTTGAGTTCTTTAAGTGTTAAGGAAATTTTAAAGACACCTAAGCTTAGCTGGCGAGGGAAAACCCTTCAATTAGCAAATCAAAAGTGAATATCTGTTCGGCTAAACACAGTGGGCCAAAAGCAAAAAAGGAAAAGGACTAAAAGAATTTGGAGAAATGACATTTGGAGCAAAAGGTGACAAACCAAATTGGAAAAATGTAGGTAAAAATGGACAGTGTCAGCATGTTAGAAGCTCGCTCAAAAATCTTCTTCTTGGGGTAAAGGGAAAAATTCAGAGTCTCAGCAAAACATTTTAAAAGAATGGGTAAGGGTAGAGAGGACTGTACCTCTCAGAGTCCAAAGGGATCGAGCCAGAAAAGAAAAGTGGGTAACCTGACCAAAGTAGAACTGGAGAATGGTATATTAAAGTTCATAGTGCAAGATGATTTGTTCATCCATTACTCCACATGACGCAGAAAGTGTCATTGTCCAATTATCATCAGTCATGCGACATGGAACTGCAACATCAGTGAAGATTACCATTACCAACATGTAGAAGGCATCCATCTAAGCTCTTCCATGCGTGTTGAAACAAATGCAAACATAGTCCAGTTCCACAGTTCCTGCATGTACTGGGTTCAAAGTTAGTATCTCGGGCTCACAATGTGTAAAACAACAGAGCATCTATTACCAAGCTAGCATTTCATGGTAATGAAGTCTAGAAAGAAAAGTCATGTTAGCAAGAATGACTAAACATTTAAACATTTTCTGCACAATCAGGAATCAGGGCTTTGCAGACCTCACATAGGCTAAGCAAAGTGAATTAAAGTGGCACATTAAATATAAAGTGTTTTAACATTCAAAATTATAAAGTCAACATTAATAAGCTTTGTCAGTGTTCATCTTACAGTAGATTTCAAACAAAATAACTCAGTTAAAACATTGCTTTAAGTATGATGCAGGTCTGCAATCTTCAACTTTTGCATGTAAACTTTCAAACATTACTCTCTTGAAATGTTTAATTGTTTTAGTGCAAACTATTAATTAATATCATGAAGTATTACATAGTATGGAATTAATTGGTTATACATGATGTTTTAAAGCAATACCGCAACACTTTATTCCAGTAACCAACAGTGAATGCACATTGATATGGGCTTTCAGTGCACCACTTTATAACACATCTATTAGTACTTCAATTACAAAAATGCAAAGATTGTCATGTATGGATGATCAATGTGACACCAGGGGTAGCAATAACATCTGTGCTACATCAATCCCCCCTCTAAGGCCGAATCAAGCATTACATCAATTTACAATCTCTCATTTTCAATGAGACAGGTAAAATTCTTTGACGTCGTTCCAGGAAAGATCTTCTGGACTCAACTAACTGCTTATTGTCACTGTAGTATACACTGCTTCTAGTCTCCACCTCAATCTCTTCCTTTCTCTTTCTTCTCTGTGCTCTCATCTCTTTCAACCTCTTGAACAACTTGTATAGACCAACTGCAACTAAGGGACACCAACTTATTATCAATACCTACAATTCCTTTCCCTCAACTTTCACATCACCTTCCAACTGCTGAAAAGCCACTCCCTATTGCTTCCCAGGCACCTGTTGCTTCAAGTCCTTTTTCAGGCTTGTCATGTCCGCAGTATACTTTCTCTGCTCCTTACTATGGTCAAGTATGTTCCCTGTAACATTTTGCAAACTCCGCTCTTTCGCAAGAAGGATGTCTAATGCAAGATGATTTTGTAAAGCCATTGATCTTATGGCAACCATTTCTGTGTCAACTATGTAGGAAGGCACCTGCTTCATCTGTAAGTAACTTATCTACAATTATTGACAACTTCCTTATCTTGTGATCATTCAGAATAACTCCCCCAGAAGGAACTATAGCAGCAAAAATATCTCCTATAATTTCTAAAGCACGGGCACCTCTTTCAACTCTGTTGTTTGTCTTGTCAACTCCAAAAGGATCATTGAAATGTTCCAGATAATTAATCTTTGGAAAGACTGCTCCTAGATAACACATTCCATACCATCCTTTAGGCAGCTTATAATAAGAGTCCTTTCCACAGATGAAATAAACACCTGGTAAGGCGGTGTCTTGTCCAGCTAATTTGAAAGTCCAAACACTTTTAACCAAAAGCACATGTCTACATTCACTAGTCCCTACAAATTTTGTATCCATTGTCAATTTAGGTCTGTATACACACAGATTACCTACATTTTGCCAATCTAAAGCAAGGGATCCTTAACTCCCTGCTAATGAATGAGTTACTTCTTCTCTTCCATACCTCTGTAGCACTAGTCCTTTTGATGGGCGAGCACAAAGTGCTCCATCCATTCTGTAATCTCTCTTTGGGCTTTAAACCACACCCATGCCATGTCAGTCACTTACATTGGTTCATGGGCTTGCATTTTAAAATCCGCTTGCTTTCATTTGTGAAAGGCATGCGTACGTCATGCCTTTTCCGGTGTTTAGTCCACCTACACAGCACCGGTAAAGTAACAAAAACATACGAGGCTCCATGTTTTCAGCCTGGAGTCCGGACTACTTTATCTGTTTTTTTTTTGCTTTACAACGCTAATAGCTCTAACTCAAACAAATGCGAGACCAGTTGCATTGAAAATGCTTGTTCTACTTTAGCTTTCATTGCACTTCTTCCATTTTCCACTTGTCCTATAAATTCCTTTTCCACTGGGGTAAGAACACAGGTCATATTGTTTCTATGGGTATAGCCTGTACCAAATGTTCAAGGAAACCTCCCACTGTGTCAGTGTTTTTGACTTGGGCAATGCTGCTCAATTGCTTCATGATGGGACAATTGAGAAAACAAGATCAAAATTTGGATAATAATGGAAATACTCTTGCTGATACAAACAATTCAGAAAAAAACTGCAGGAAATTCCATATGTCAAGGAGATACTATGATAAGTTATTCCCTCACTAACTGATGACAGCAGCTGAGTGCAGATGAAACAATCTTTAACGTCCATGGCATTCACATACTCTTTTAACAATTTTGTGATAATTTGTAGTATACATTTGTAGACAAATCACCTTGGTAACCATCTGCATGTAATTCTTTAAAATTGAACAAAGACTTTTGGTTTGCCATTGGGTTTGCAGAACTTGGGGCACTTATAGATTTAACTCTCTCTGAATTAATAGGCAGGGGCAAACTCAATCCAATGAGCAACAAGATAATCATTATAACTGTCACAACTAATATTTCTACCCATATGTGCTTACACGTACTACCTTTGTTTCTATGCAACTCCATGAGTTATCTAATTTCAGATGAAAAATTAAGAAAAATCAAAAAATACATATATGCAAAATGCAGCAGCAAAAATATCAACTGTCTCTTTCATTCCTTTTTATTTGTGAGCAAAGCAAATAGCAAGAAAAATAAAACTTAATATTCAAACGTTAGTTGCAAAAGACTTCTCGATCTTCTAGAAAGTTCTTGATGTTTTTCTTTGAAATGTCCCAAAAGCCTGAAACAAAACTTCAAATGTCTCTACAACACAAAGTGTATACAATTAACAAGAGATATCTCAGTCTGTTGCATGCGGGAAGCTCAATAAAATCAAGCAGCATCCTGTTAAAAGGTCCTCCTGATGTGCCTATGTGACTCAATGTTACTGCTGTACGTTTGCCCACATTCATCTGCTGACATGTGACACAGCGGTGACTTAGGGCCTCTGCCACCAATCTGAATCTGGGGATGAACCAAGTCTGTCTGAATGTTCTAATCATGACACCATGACCAACATGAGCCAGTCCATGTTAATGCCTAGCCCTGGGTGGTAACAAGCTATTAGGCATCACAACTCTTCCATCACTTGAAATTCAAACATCATCCTCATCTCCCTTGACACAACCTGCTCTAACCCAGCCTTGCTGTTCTTCCTCAGACACTTCTTCTTCTGCAATCTCTTAACTTCCTTCTAGGTATCTATAGCAGTTAACAGAAGATTGTGACTTGTTTCATCATTTGACTCATTTCAGTACTCTCCATTAAAGACAGTACAATTCAAGGCACAGTATCCTGCTACCTCATTGGCGTAGTTGTTGCAGAGAATTACAATATCAGTGGCCATGTGGTGTACACAGCACTTTACAAAAGCAATTTGGGCATGCAACTGTAATGCATTCATAAGGTTATAAATGT